>NC_087518.1:59231784-59875529 GCF_963921805.1 Phalacrocorax carbo
ATTATTGCTGTTATTATCATAATCATTATTATTATTATTTTAATTATTAAACTGTTCTTATCTCAACCCACAAGTTTTCTTGTGCTTTTGCTCTTCCGATTCTCTCCCTCATCCCACAGGGGTGGGGGGAGTGAGCGAGCGGCTGCAGGGTGTTTAGTTGCCAGCTGGGGCTGAACCACGACAAGCCCCAATCACATGCAAATTTTTCTTGCAAGAATGAGCACGCAAATTACTGCAAACAAATAATTGTATGGGGGCTCACTGTGAGTGCAAGTTGCTGATATGTCCCGGTGTGCTTCAAAATATTCTGCTTTCAACAGCAGCAGCTAGACTACTACCTGACCTACGCGTTTCGATGGCTTCAAAGAAAAGCCAGAAACAGAGCAGGATCACCTTTTGCCTCTAACTCTCCTAGAACAGTCGCACAAAACAGAATCAAATTTAAAATAATTGTTGTTATGGCATGTTTATTTTCTGAGCCAAGCATTGACAGAAAGCTGGTTTACTACAAGCTGCATCACACTTCAAATTTCCAAATCTAAATAGCCAGTGAAGTTCATAGGTCAACGGGGTAAAGAGTGATAAACTGTATGAGTAAGAGTTTGCATGATTGGCCCATCGATGCTAGTTTTGTCTTATTCCTACAAATAGCCCTTTACTGGTAGACAGGAAGGGCAATGGGAATTCCCAGACACATGCACATCCTTTTGGTGCTGTATACTTTACTAGTTAGAGTTATCAGCAACATTGTGTTGTGCAAACTTGTTACGTGAATGGGAAGCTATTATACTGCCATTGCTCAGCCTACTTCGAATTTTAGTCACTAGAAAGAGGGTCAACATCCTCTTTTCAAAATAGTTTCCCATTATTAAACACGCAGCGATTGCTGCAAAACGTTGTTTCCTCAAATAGCTTCTCAAAGAGATTTTTAGCTTTCATCAAGTGTTTTTGTATCATAAATTACCTAACAGTTTACTCCACCGTAATGACACTAGGAAAATGTAGCTCTTGTAGGAACAGCCAGTAGAATAACAACTCTTTTTTATTGCATGAATATTATCAAAGTACAGTAGCTATCCCATAACTTTATCGATAATGTGACGGACTAGGAATACTGTCGTTCTGTTCTTTAATCACAGCACATGAGTAAGACTCCATGGTTTACGTGCAAAGATTAAAATAAATCAATGCTGCAGCAATATCCAGACATTTATGTACATTTTTCTTTACATAGCTCTCAATGTCTACTACAAAAATAATACTGTATCTCATTTTACCTAACGCCACAAAAACATTTTACAAAATAAGATTGCTTAAAAGCTGCATTAGGATTCCGTAATAAGCATTATGACCAGAGTGATGACTTCTTGTTACAGAAGCAGTGTTATTACTTGAAAAGAAGTCTTAGAAGAATGCAGTTCTTAAATCTAATTTAGAAATAGAATAAAATTAACTTCAGTGACAGTACTACAAAATTAGTGAATATTGATCTTACTGCTGTTATAAGAAAACTATTTCTTCTTTCACTTTAAAGAATCAATAGAAACATTGACACAAAGGGATTAAAAATTGTATGAAACTATATATTAATGCCTGGAGGCAAATGGTTGGAGCCCTGAAGCAGAGTAGGGCTGGCCAACGACATGCAGCTACGAGGCTTCTGTTTTTAGAATCCAACTGCTCTAACTACCTGGACTTCATACATATGGGCAGGATAAGGTCTTACAGGAGAGTCTTATAGATAATGTAACAATATTTAATATCGTTTTGGATAACAGGGAAAGCTAAAATGTCATGGAAAAGACCTTAGATTTCAGGGTTCCTCTCTCTGAAGCTGTAGCATATAATGTTGGATCCCAGGAATTGTTAGTGGAGTTGGAATTCTTTCTCTAGCTAGTCACTATTTAATTAGGGTTTGCAGAACTGGATCACTGTTCTCAGCAAATATTTCAGCTATCGGACTCTTATCCTGTAAATAGCTGTGCCTATAAGAATGACTACAGAAGTCCTATGAGTTAGAGCTACTCATCTGAGAGAGTTTCTCATATGAGGCCTTGGTGCTGATTCAGTATAACTTTAATGAAGATGAATAAACTGTTTACTTAATTCATGCCATCACGTATTCTCTAACACTGCCATCGACTGCTGGTTCCACGGCTGCATTCCAATCACTGTTGATTTTCTTCTTTTGAGTAATTAAGGTGAAAATTTAATTGAGCAGGTAATTTACATGAAGGTAGACCGAAGGTATTATAAAGATTATGTCAGATAAGTAACAGACGTCTTGTGGGCCATCATCTGACTCAGCATGACTAGCCACATATAGATTTTTTTCACCTTGCTGTTCAAACACCAGTGTTTATAGAGCAGATTGTTGCTTCTTTGGAAGGGAAGCCTATAGGCACTAAGCAAATAGATACTCACCTCTCCTCCCGCTATTAACAGGCTGACCAAATCAGGATGTTTGGTATTCTCTTTTCAAGCAATGAAGATGCCACATCTTTGAGTCTTTTTTAATGTGCATTGCAGTGGAACTTTGGATCTTGTCCTGTTTTATAAAATTATGCGGAAACACATTATTACACATGAAGAGCGTTATCCTGGAACTCCTGACTAATGTAACGATTATTCTTATATATAGTAATTGCAGTAATAGGCTACACTGTGCAGTGAATACAATGAAGTCTACAAATAGCCTAATAACTTGAGTGGATTCTCTGCTGGCTGCCTGTGGTGTGGTGTGGTTGGGAGCATTAGGTTTGAACAGACTCAGATGGTCTAACACCTTCTCTATAGGAAAAACTGTTACTTGCAAGAAGAAAAAACAGGAAAATATATATTGCTGTCCAAGCCTCGTTATACAGTAACAGGTTTTGTTTTAAAAAGATAACTATAAAATACAGGTAGAATTATACATGCTTTTAAACCTCCATACAATAAATATCTAGACACAATAAATCTGTGAAAATAGTCTTGAGTAGTCACTAGACTGAACCAGTGAAAAGCAGTGCCCAGAAAGTCCAAACTAAAAGCAGCAACAAAACTGCACTTAAACCGCTTAGAAGGTGCTGTAAACAAAGTGATGCTCTATATAAGGGCTTGCCATGTGGAGCTCCTAACCCTTCTGCTGTGGGCAAAGATCAGGGCTGAGAAAACTGCCCGAGAGTGACATCATGTGGGGAAATCTGCGGCGGCGGCAGCAGCTCCTTGTGCAGGCCCAGCACTTCTACCCAGGCCTAGTGCCAAGCCTACAGTCCAAGCTCTCTGTCTCGATTCGACACCATTATTTTTCGTTGGCAAACATTCAGTAGCTGCATCCATTCAGATAAATTGTCCTTACAGGAACTAAACTATCAATGAAGGATCTTGTGCTGGCACAGAAGACTTCCTTCTAGTCCTTGTAATGGATCTGTTGCTTATCTCAGTGTTGATAAAAACCATACTGCCCTGGTCTCCACCCAGTTAATAAAAACTTCTCATCCTTTTCATTCAGAACTAGACCTGACTGTGTAGGTCACAGATGTTTCTATAGACTCCATATGGTCCAGCTTGAGGCTTTTTGCTAGCTGCATGTTTGATTTGGGTTTATTCTAGGTTATTCCGTTTTCTTTGCTGTTCTCAAGAATGCCTTCCATTCTTCCTACCATTTACAGTACAGGCCACCCTTCTCCAACTTTACAAATCCACATTTTTCATTTTTCAATTTCTCTGAAACTCAAGCAATTGCCTTCCCTGGCTTTTTTTTTTTTTTTTTTTTTTTAGGTGTTTTGAAGAGCAATACAATTACTTCTCTGTTCGCTGTGTTGATGCACTCAGATGTACTGGCATGTCTGCTCTTTGGACTGGCATTAACAGTCCAGAACAGAGGTAGTTCCAATTCAAGCTCTTTCATCTCATTTCGCCTAAAGGGTGGGTGTCAGGAGGATGGGGCCGGGCTCTTTTCAGCGGTGCCCAACGCCAGGCCAAGGGGCCACGGGCACAAGCTGGAACACGGGAAGTTCCCCCTGAACATGAGGACAAACCCCTTCCCTGTGCGGGTGCCAGAGCAGGGGCACAGGCTGCCCAGAGAGGCTGTGGGGTCCCTTCCCTGGAGACATTCACCCCCCACCTGGACGCGGCCCTGTGCCCCTGCTCTGGGGGTGCCTGCTCCAGCGGGGGGTGGGACGGGGTGAGCTCCAGAGGGCCCTTCCAACCCCTACCTTCTGTGTCTGATTCATGCTACCCATGCCACTTACCAGTCAGAACACTGAATAAGTACATTGTAATTTCGACGTTCCACAGCTCTAGCGCTGTCTCCTGTCTGGGTTGGTATATAAAGTACCATCTAATCCTGAAGCACTGATCCTCTTGCTCTGTTCTACAACCTTGAAATGAGTCAGCTCTAAAGTTTATTATCAGATATAGCTTGGCAAACACACTCAAAACACTTTCCTAGGGTCAGACTGTAATCTAGCTTGTGTATCGACAGGGATGAAAGGGTTCTTTGTGCAGATCTCTGCTTGCTTGTGTGGAAAGTGGAACAAATTAACTTTGTGGCATTATACTCCTTCCTTGAATGATTCATATGGTTGGTAAATCACAGGAGGGCTGGTCACTGGCAGTAGTAAGCCAAAGCTATACAGCTGGGCTATAAAATGTGCACACTCTTTTTCTAGATCCCTGGATAATCCACTCAATAATCAGTATTCTGAAATAAAAGTAGAACAACTCAGTGCATTGGAGATACCCAAAAGAAGGTGGGATTGATGTTCATCGGAAGCTGGAAATAAGTGGCTTATTAATTGGTTATTAGCTTGTTAAATTCAAGTGACTTTTAAGGCTTAGAAGGGAAGCGTCTCGAAAATCATCAGATTGCTAGAAAAAAATTTGATTATTTTGTCTGTTGTGCATTTTCATGATTATATGGATAACAGAGTAGTTAACTTTCTAGCTGTAAATATATTATCAGGTGGGATTTTCTAGATGGGCTAGCAGAAAAGCTAAAATGGAGCATCATAAAGACACGAACTTAAGTCATCAAAAGGATCGGATTCCCTGAATACACAGGCCAGACCTCTGCCAGCTGATCCAGTGGAGTAACTGGCAGTACTAGCAGGCTGATCAGAAACCCGGTACTGTGATTGGAGCTGTGAGTAGGGCCAGAGTGTGACGGGGCACTTTCAGGTGAGCATTGTGGATGTTTGCTGAGAGCAGAGGAAAGGTGATATTCTGGCTGAGAAAGGGAATAGTAGCAGACCCAGAATCCTTTGCTTATTCCCCACAGTCTTAATCTTTTATGTACCTTCAGGACTTGCGCTACTGCTTGTTTAATCCCCACATAGCTTTCATGCTTCTCTGATCTACCCTCTTCTTCTCTGGCCAGTTGTATACCGCAGTATACCAATCCTGACCTCCCTTAGCTCTCAGGTTCCTTCTCTGTTCAATCTTCACTTCCCTTTTCCAGCCGTCTCCTCCTGGCTCTCAGCCTTATTCACACCTAGTCCTACCCTTCCCTCCAGTCCTGCATGCTGTCCCTCGCCAGCCAGTCCTCTGTCCGCCTCCTCTCTCTGGCTGCCCTTTCCCTACTGTCACAGTGTTCCATTTTCCTTCCAGACTTCTGTTTCTAGTGTCTTTGCTGAGCCAGTCCTGGCTTTCGGTCAGTCACAGTTACTGTGGCTCAACAGAGGCGTAATGGCCCGATGTGTACAGCATTAGGGTAAATGCTTTAATGATCCTCCCTGATACTGACTTTTATGGATCCCGTAATCCTTCTCAGAGAGCTCCTAGGCCCTGCTTTCCTTATTAACCAAGGTATTCCTTATCAGCTCCAAGAAGCTGTTTAACAGCAATAGCCATTTCTCCTTTTCGTTTTTCTTTACATTCATCTCAGGATCCTTCTTTGTCCATTGTGCCTGGCCACCAGCAGGACAATCGCTGAGGCACAGGCAAAACAGCTGAAAGCATGTGGCAGGTCAGAAGCACATTTCAGGGTAGTCCAGACTGTCTCAGGCAGGCTCAGGAGTACACCATGCAGGCACAGTCTTCAGATTCTTAGCTGTGAAGCTCGGTATGTTGACTGAGCATACACTGGTTTATCAGAGAGATTTGGGCCAACGTGGACGAAGTTTCTCAGACATGAGAAAAAGCAGAAAGCACTTCTTTCTCCTTGTCCATTCAAAACCTCTGACCCAAATCACGTGTAAGAATTTCTTTACTACTACCCAAAAAGGGAATACCATAACGTCTGCTCCTCTGATTTCATTTTTAGAAATGACTGAATAATCTGCGCTGAAGTTGTCCAAAAATCTTCAGCGCCTGCCATGACAAATTTCACTGAATGGTTCAAGTGAGGCAAGGTTATAAGCACAAGATCTTAGAGTGGAAATTGTCAGAAAACCTGACTAGCAGCTTGAACTTAATAGGTGGCATTACGTTCAGTCTCTGGGTGTTTCAACTCGGGATGTTCCAAGTAACTTGGCTACATACGGGGAATGCTAAGCTACTGCACATAAGCAAGCTCATATGAGAGCAATGGCAATTATGCTCAGCTGCACCTTCTCCGAGTAGGCAGGAAACGTTTGCTTTTAGGTTGACTTTTTCAGTTGCTGTGTCCTGCTATTAATCTGTCTCTGTTCTTTGTCTGACCCAGAGGGGGATGCAGATGGGGTAGTCATCTCACTTAACCCGTCTAGCAAGGATCTGTCATGCTTTCTTTTAAGACCTTCCTCTCCCAGCCCACATTCCTGCCCCAGTTTTAACCAGCCAGGTTTCTTGGTAAGTCAGTCGAGCCTTAAGTGCAGGCAGCACCAGAATTCATTCTCCGTGAACAAACACCACACTGATAAGAAATAATAATAACCTTGTGATTAAAGGAGAGGCTTGGAGTCAGAACGCTTGAGTTTATGTCTGGTTTTCTTCTGGGTGACTTTGTGAAAAACCCTCGAATCAGAACCAGAGAAAAATGCCCGTGAGTTTTCATTGCTGCAGTGTTTCTGTTGCTGATGCTGATAAACATGTCTGAAGATGGGTAATGTGAAAAAAGCTCTCAAATACTACAAGTAGTCTTGAAAACGTAAATGTTAATCTCCCTTCCCGTGGTTGCCCCACCACAGCACACCAAGCAGGTTGAATGGTTACTGTCCTAATTCACAATTAAATCACTACGAGTTCCTGGGTTCTCCAGTATTTAAAATACTTTTTTGCCTGTACAAGAAACACTACATACTCGAGAGAGCAGTGAAGACTCATAAGTGAATGTGGATCCTCATCATACTGATCTCGCAGGAAAGTGGCTGTAGTTGGATACAAGACTTAGACAAAGCATATTATAAAGCCAGCACCATGTGCATGTAGACTGGGAGATCAAGACCAAGGGCTGCAACCTGGGCTTCGCACCAGAGAGGGAGAGCACGAGCCAGTGACACCTCTCTGGCCACGTGCTCTCGTAAAAGGAACAGTTCTGTAATCCAATACTCTTTTTTCCAGAAAAAAGTTTTTCTTTATCTCATTTCTGTTTCAGGTTTAAACTGGATCAATCCTACAAAATCTCAATTCTACAACTCCCTACTGCCCACTGAGTGCTTGAAGTACCGAGCTGCAGAACCGGGCTCCTTCCTGCCACAGTGGTAAGGCAGAAAGTTTAAAATCGTTGATGGATCTTGGCAATTTGTGCACTTGCAGGATTGGACAAATAATGAGTAAGAGTTTTCGGTACTACGTTTTGGATGTGAATGTTTAAATCCCTTATCCGATCTGAGCCTTGCTTCCTGGTGTTCTCTTCAGCTGTAACATGAAAATCCTCATTTGTGAATCCTGGCTAACCGTAGCGGAAGCCTCTTCTCACCAATCCGAAAGGCTGGAAGTCTAACTAAGGAGCAGAGCACCACCTAGTGACACACAATAAAATTACCCATCGGTTACTAAATAGAATAATTTTAATTGGCTCTTATTTGAAATTAATTTAAAAAGCCCTATTACAATTAAAATATTTACTTTACAATTAAAAGAATCCTATTCTAATCCTGAGTTATTTTTCTATCAAGTAGAAGATATCTTTTTCTAGTCTGATAGAAGGAATACAAGAATTATGATTGATACTGCTCGGTAAAAGCAGGGCGTACTCCTGATTCCAGTGATTTTCCATGATCTTCAGTTGCTCAGAATCTGGGTTTTATTAAAAAATATTTGTTCCACTTGCTCTTTGCCTTTATTCACAATGAGAATGTAACACAATTCTTAAGGAGAATCATTCAAACAGGCCCAGATCGACAATGAAAGCCAATACTAGCATGTGATGGCAGCAAGCCGTCAGATTCTACTATCAGCCTTCATCATTGGCGTTGTTCTTTTAGAATGATTTTTCTTAATCAGATAGCAAGGTTACACTTGTGTCTAGGTTAAAAGTTATCATTTTGGTTGTTTTTCTTGATTTAATCAAAATACTAAACTTCTCTTATGGAAAAAAAGTTAAGTTTCACATGAAATTTCACATTTGTATTTCAAAGGAAAATGTCTTTTTTCACATATTTTTAAAGCGCAATACAGCGAAGTGAAGAAAAAGTTATTTTCTCTATTTAGGTTCTGTAGACAAAACTACTTTTGCAACATGTATTAAATTTTAGAATTTTATTCCAAATTTCACACAAATTATGACAGCTCTGAACAAACTGGCGAATAACAAGCTTTAAAAGGTACAATGCTGATAAAGAACTGTGAGTTGTCTGGAAACTAAATGGTTTCATAAATCCTTTGTAAGGCACAGAGTTTTTAGAAATCTTTCCTGTCACATTTTCTCAGAACCAGTTCTTGGGGAAGGGGGAGGTAAATTTAAATTGGAATTGTACCGAGCTCTGTTAAATAAGTTAAAAAGTCAATTTCAGAAACATTGCACAAGTTAATTTTTGAAAAATATATTTATTTCCAGTTAGCTTAGAAGGACTCTGAAATGATCTGGAGTAGAGATTCATCCTTTTATTAAATTCTCATTTTCTGATATTACCAAATTCACTCCCATCTCTGCTAGGTTGTCACCAAAGTGTCATTCTGCATTTTCTCTTGAAAACTGGAATAAGTTCTTTTTATTAAGCAAAACCAGCCTAACGCTCTGTCTCCTGTACAAGATGGACCCATTCTTAAACAGCTTTCCAAAATAGCTTCAGTTTAATTCAATTTTATTGCAGTTGCAGATGTATTAATTCTTAAAGAGGACATTTTTTTCCTCTGACTGTCAGGGACCAAAACCTGACTTTTAATATCTTTTCCATTTGTAATATTAATTTTCTCCAGATTATTGAGCTGAACTTAGTGAGCACATAAATAAAAAGACAACAGGGATGGCACTGATAAAAGAGGTTATTAAAAGTGGCTAAGGATTTCTGCATTCATTGCTCATTCGAGTTACAAGCACCGATTTAATTCAGTGTGGTTATGCTGGTGCAGGCAAAATTCACATGGACCTCTGTGGCAGGTGGCTGTGGTCTAAGGTGACATGTCAGTGTAATGTCAATGTATAAACAAGAAAGAGAAACAAATAAAAGCTGAAAAGGATCTATGGGGGTACATTGATAATGCAGCCCAAACAGCCAAGGGGGTATCAGTATCAGTTGGCTTTACACGATGAAACAGCCCACATTTTGTACTGTCGGTAACAAATCTGGAGTTATTCCCATAAATAATTAATGGTGAAAAATAAACCTCCCTCTTTGCCCAGGGCCCGTCTGTGAACTCGCAGCCGGCGGCTGAAGCGCAGGCTTGCCCCTATATCCCTCCGTCCCTCCCTATGGGCGCAGACCCTCGGCCTGCCCCGGGGCTCCGTGGTCCCCTGCCCCGGGGCTCCAGGGGAGAGAAGCGCCCTTTCCCCCGGCGCTGCCGCCGCCCGGCCGGGACGCTCCTCCCGGTCAGGCCCCGGTGCCGGCCCACAGCGAGCGTCGCCCCAGCGCGGCCGCCCAGCCGGTGCGGCCCAGGCCCGCCTGCCGCCCCCGCTTAGCCCGGCGGCGGGGCCCGGCCCGGCCCGGCCCGGCCCGGCGGCAGCATGGAGCGGAGCGGGGGCCGGCGGCGGGTGAGCGGGGGGCCGGAGCGGCGAGGGGCGCGGGGGAAGGCGGGCCCGCGGCGGGGCCAGGCCTGCCCGGGCTGTGCGGGGCTGCCCTCTCCCTTCTGCTGGGTGCTCCTTCAGACATCTCGGACCTTTGAAACTCGGGTTTAATTTCACAGGAAGTTTGTTTTTTTCCCTTTTCTTTCTTTGTTTCACCTCAGGATCCTGGCGAGAGCGTCTCTGAACTAAGGGAATGGAGACCAGTCCTTTACAGAAAGTGCACAGACAAACTCTGGTTGCTCCTCTTCTTTCTTTTCTGGGCTGGTTTGGTAAGCATGCTTTTTTTTTCCCCGAAAGAAAAATCAGATGCAAAGTTAATGGGGTTGTGCACAGTGGTATACTAAACCTAAACTGAAATTACCCTGGGCGCAGGTGTTCGGGTCCCAGGATTGCACGGGGACAGAACGGACCTCTGTGGCAGTGCTTTAGCGCATTGTCTGCCACAGACATCTAAATCCTGCCCGTATGTTTTACAGTCCGTCTATACAAAGGACTGGGTTATTTAGAATTTGCTTTTTTTTGTAAATTAGTCCAGGCCCTGACTGGGCTTTTATTTCTACTTATTCATTGTAGTCTTGTACCTTGCAACATGTCTGTGTGATGTTGTATCCAGTCCCTACCTGTCCTGTGCATAGAACAGCCAAGCTTTTGGGAACAGGCTTTGTCTTTCTTAAGTATGAATGTTTTTTTCATTATATGTCTGAGGCTACTCAGGATTCTCATGAATACACTATTAATCAGTTTCCAATTTAATTCCTAATAACTCTTTTAATGGAAGCTAATGCAGAAGAATACATACATGTTTTGAACAGTGCATAAGCTGAAGCCGAACTTTGTGAACAGAATAGGGTTTTTTACATTTTGTCTTGTGCTTAGTGCTTTGATCAGTGGAGGGAATGCCAAAAATTAAACCTGTCGAATGGTGAGGATTTAGGATTTTTGTTTGTCTTCTCTCACTGTTTTTATTCCTGTTTTTGTGAAATAGCTTATTGCATACATGTATTTGTTTTCTTTTGTTTGATCTTATTTTTAAAAGATTAAAAATTTTTTGGTGACACTGATTTGTTCGCATAGTGAAAATAATTGAAACCACATTAGTAACTCTGTGGAGATGCGTAACACTGGCATTTATAGACACACCCCTCTGGCAGTCATACAGCCTCTGTCACTTAACAATATTTATGGCTTGTATCCAGCATTCTGCACTTTAAGAACCCCATATAATTCACATGCAGACAGTGTTTGCCATACTGATGGCAATGGACCTGTAACGTCCATCTTTAGAATGAACGCTAGAACTTTCCTGAAAGCATATTTCAGGTTGAGTTACAGTGCCAGCTTGTTTCTCCTTTTTCTTCTGAGAACAATTTAATTATTAACAAGTATTTGCTATGTTAATAAGCTGGATCTGAAAATATTTTGTTACTGTAACAAATATCACATACACAAGTAGTGTGTCAGCTTTAATTGTGGAGTCTCTGCAAAGATCTCCATACAAGATGGCATTAACGTGCAGTAAAAACTTTTTAAAAAATACACTATTTAACCAGTTAGACTGCAAACAAATAAGCAAAAATGAGACTACTCTGGAGACTAAGGAAGCACATACTTCCATGTTGGTGTATGAGGCCCAGTTTTTGCCCAGATCCCATCTTTAGGCAGAAGTGTTAAAAGCAGAATAACAAGTAAAGGCTCTAAACCTTAGGTAAGAAAGCATTTGTGCTGGATCAGGTATGTGCAATCCGTCTCTAGCACAGCTGATATTCAGCAATATCCATGCAAAGTGGCAGTGGTTAACATGGGACTGAGAAGTCTTGCTGCTGCCAACAGTTGGCCTGTAGGCACGGAGCACAGTGTATTGTCCTTGGGGTGTGCGAAATGTAGTTTACACCCCATGGGACAAAGGAGACGACTGAATCACTGAGTCTTTCAATAGCTGGAGTGCTATAAATAAGTGTTAGGGTAAAGTAGTGCTCAGGACTTGACCAGCTTCCCAGAAGAGTTGCTGCTTCTTGGCACTTGAAAAAGTTCTTTTCAGGGGGTGCTTTGGCCCTCGTGGGGTTCATGGGCAGGGTTTAAGCTGCATTCTGAAGCAGAGTGTCGTATATCAACTAAGGGTGGCTGCAGCTTGGCCAACAGAGGTGCTTAGTTGCCCCTGGGGTTTACAGGCAGTTGATCTGCCGGGGCTTTGATCCGACAGCAGAGCATGTAAAAGTTCAGTGCAGTGTCACCTAAGTCCCCAGTGTGGTCTCCTGGGTTTTTCACATGTGTTAAAGAATGCATCCTCCTGGAATTCCAGGTAACCTGCATTTTAATTATACTTTATGTGTTTAAAATACTCTGATTAAATTCACTACCAGCTGCAAGGGCTCAGCATTTCAGCAGATATATTGCCCAGGCATGTCTTGAAGGCCGCTCAGAAAAATGAGAAGCAGCCAGCACATGTGAAAAATTACAATTTGAGTGACCTTGCCTGGTGACACACAGGAACTGATAGAGGCAGCGTTTAGCACCTTATTACTGCTTTCCTATAATTTTAATCAGGTCCCCTATCTTTCTTCTCCTGTGATCCTGGTTTCAGCTGGGATAGAGTTAGTTTTCTTTGTAGATACTCTCCTTAACTGATATATTTTCAGGAATAGATGAGGGAAGGCTCTAAGGAGGCATTAGGGCTAAATTTGTCCATATGACCTGCTCTGGCCTTGTGCAGAGGGGTGAATTCTAGATTTAACAGTTTACATGCACAAGACAAAAATGCATGGGTTAAAGGGCGTATTTGTTGAATGGGAAGGAAAAGCTATTGTAGCATGATTTCATATTTAAAATATTTTAACAGATGTTTATGACTGGCTATGCTGTGATGGCTGGTGCTGCAGAAAGACTTGTGCTTGGATATGACAGCTTCGGGAACATATGTGGTAGGAAGAACACTCCTGTAAAAGGGGCACCCCTTTCTGGACAGGACATGACTAATAAGAAGTAAGTATATCAGATAATGTCTAAATAAATCAAATGTTTAAGAACTCAGTATGATACACATCTTCTAGTTGTCAGTCATATACATATGCGTGTATACATATGCTTATACTGAAAGGCAAAAAAAAAGGTGTGAGAATGGTGCAAAATGGTGAGTGAAACTAGAAAGTTAAGGAGGAATTTGAAAATGTGCTACATTGTTATGCTTTATGCCGACTTCTTCTAAAATAGGACTTCGGCCAAACCAGTAGATGTTCTATTTGGCAAATCTTTGTACTTAAGGTAGTTGCATGTTGAAGTTCCCAGTCATTCTGTCGACTTCCATGAACTAGTCCTTGTAGAATGGCACCCACCTTGGAAGCTTCTGATCCCGTGTAAGAACATTAAATGAAGTGTAAAAATGTAGCATATTCTCAAATTACTTCTTAACTTCTGACTTCAAACTCCCATTTTGTTTCCATGATACATGGATAAAGAGTTTCATTTGCTTTGTGGCCCTTTAAAAAGATGGAAAGAAGGCTCAGAATTTAAACCAATACAAAACAGGAAGCTTGTTTTTTGAAAAGAGGATCTTTTTTTCTTTCTAGGTATGTGTTCTTTCTGAATTCATGCAGCCTGGAAATGCAAAGCCTCAAAATCAGTTCAGTTTCCTTGTGCGTGTCTAGTTGTCCACAAGAGCAACTCAACTCTTTGGAAGACCTCCAGAGTTTTGCAAGGAATAATGGTGTGCAACAGGGAATATGAATATCTTAGTGTATCTGTAGAACAGTTGAGCAGCTTTCAATTTTTTATTCTTATGTTTGCTACGCGAGGGAGTCATTTCTTACCGTTAATTTCCTGAGCAGTCCATGGCAACAGAAAATCAAATGTCTTGTTTCTGCTTTATTTCAAAACCATAGTTTCTACAAAATGTTACAGCTCTCTCATGCAAATTCAAAAGTTGTTGATTAATTCCTGCACAATGCTGAGATTATCCAGCAGAAAACAGGCTACTGAGAATGAGGCAGTGTGGTTTGGTGGGGGTGCCAGTTCGTGAACAGAGCTCTCATGCTGTTCGAGAAACTTGTCCAACTGCTTCTTCTAAATGTAATTAAAACTATAGCGGAATTATTAATTCCAGAGATACACAAGTGTTTTCATCCCTTTAGATGCTGGATCCCAAAGTTTGCTGTTCCACCTATAAATTTTTAAAATTTTATTCTGGTGTTCAAGTTGGATATGATGTCAGAAGTAAGTGTTGTGCAAAAGAGGCAGCTCCAGTTCATTTCATGTCCAACACGTAAATAAAATAACATGTAGCCTAACCCTTATTCCATAGGGTATGTGTAAACTGAAGGCCATATGAATATTAGTGGCTATTTTTATTGGAGGTCAGAATTCCATTCTTTTTTGTTTTGGTTTTTTTTTTTTTTTTGGCAAGGATTGCTATCTAAATTGCCATCCTTTGATACGTACAGAAGGCTGTAAACATCTGTGATGTTATACAAGTGTTTTCAGTGTAACTGGATATAATTGCATGAAATTCCATCTACATGCTAAAACCGCTTGATTGTTTATCTCGAGGGAGAGGGCAGTGTTGCGTTTTGAGTGGCTTGAACGTAGCCAGCCTTTCTTTCCCAGAAGCATTATATAATGGAGCAGAGCATTATTAGCCGAGTACCTGGTAGTATTTAGCCTAGAGCCCCGAAAATGTTATGTTTCTGGATAGATCTATATTCTGTTCTAAATCACAAAGGGTCTGGTTGTAGTGTAGCTTCTGTCATTTTAGGTTTTTGTGTTATCTTACCGTAATCAGAAAGAGTTTATTGCCAAAGTATCACGCTGTAGAACAAATAGCGTGCCTGCCCTCCAGGTAGATCAGTAATTGCAGTTAAGTCTAGAAGGCAAAAGATTCTGCAGAGGTTGCTTTAGATTTACCCAATTAACTAATCTGTTACTTACATTCCCACTGGAATATCAGGGGTGAATATGGCCTGCTAAGGGTTCAAAGCAGAAGTGTAAACAAAATTTAATTGATAATGCGCTTTTCTCTAAAACTTTAACTAATATTAAATTACCTTTTTTTTCCCCCCCTCTCTCCTTAGGTTCTTGTCTTTGCCTTTACAACCTGAGCATTTCCAGTTACACGCTAAATCCAAAGGCAGCTGAGCTGTGTCCCACACTGCCAGTTCCACCAAGGTAAGAATTACTGGGTGCTTTACAACACCCTTGAGTCCAAACAGCTCCTTAAGGATTGTTACTTCCTCACGCTTTGTATTTGACTTGCTGCTTTACAGTCAGAATGGTTTAGCTTTGTTTCTTTTTCTGCATGCATCCTTACGAGTTCTCATGTGTGCCTGTGAAGATGGCAGTGTTCCGTCCCGCAGGATAAGCAAGGACTGCATTCCCTCCATTCCTCTACCCTTTAGAGGTTTTGCCCCTCCAAATCAGGGGAGAAGCACTCCATACGAGGAGTGACTTATCTCCTGCACGCACTTTTGCTCTCTCCCTCCGTGCTGGGGAAGAGGAGCTGTGGTCTCGGGCCTTGCTTACTATCCTGAACCCAGAAATTTCTGTCAGAATTATTTCATAGCCAGCTGGCTTGAAGCAGAGGTCTGTGGACGGCACTGTCTTTAACATTTGGCATTTGTGATTTAAAATCCTTAAACCCATGATTTTAAATTCCACTGTGTCATGAAAGTACAGCAAAGAATTGGAATCTGCGTGTCTGCAGAGCTAAGTCATCTGTGCTGAACAAGAGAAAATAGAGGGGGAAAAAAGCAAATGGAAAAGAGCAAGAGACACATAAAAACATTACATAGAGAGAATCAAAGGAGAGCATGTAAACTGATGAAAAAATATGACATATTTTACTTATTTCTTTGACTTTTTAGGCTTTTTTTGTGTTTGGCAAGGAGCTCGGCAAAGTTATTAATCTTGCAGAGTAATATTTCATAGTAAAAGCAAAACTGGTCAAAGAAGTTTTTAACTGTTGATGAACAAACCTCTTCTTTTTAGGTATGACTGTCTTTGGTGTCATACAGCGTTGCCAAAGTGGGACAATAAATATATTCAAGTTTGGCTACAAGTGCCAAATAATTTCATATGTAAATATTTGTTGGTGTTAACTACACCCTACAAACATTGTTTTGATGTGGCTTTTAGAATGCTTAAGTATCATAAAAACAATGCAAAGTGTTTGTGGTCTAGAACTATCGACAACAGCATAGCTTACAGCTATGTTAGCACGAGTTTTATGTAAACACGTGGGAGCAAAGCAAGTGAAGCCAGACTAGAATGGGAAGAGGAGCTACGTGCTGATGGTGATTAAGATAGTAGTTCATTTATTTTTCTCCCAGGTTGATCTTGAATGGATGCTCTTGTTGGAATGGATCTCTGTGGATTTGGAACTGTTTGTCCAGTAATTAATATTTTTTTTCCATCTTTGTTTTTAACCTTCCAGTAAATCTTTTCCATTATTTAATCGATGTGTTCCACAAAATCCTGAATGCTATTCCAAATATGCATCTGTTTTAATAAGTATGGTTAATGAAATGGATGTTTTTCACCGAATTCTGAGTGGAATACTGGCAGGAAGAGATACTGTGATAGGACTGAGTGTCCTTGCACTAGGTAAGGGTATAAGTAAAAAGTTAATCAAAAGATTCAATTAAAATGTGAGGTTTCAAATGTTTCTATTAACATTATATTTTTAATTTAAAAGTGTTCTTTTTCATATTTTCTGGTCAGAGTTGTTTTAAAGAAAGTGATTGTGTTTTATCAGGAAGCATTTAATAGTCTGATGAAATACAGCTCTATGAAATATCAGATTCTGTGTTCCTTGATATGATCATATACCTCATTTCAGGGGGCTGTAAGAAATTGTGGATAAAAAAAATGGCATCAGCACGAACATTTTAACTGAAATGTTATACAAAATATTAATAAAAAGCTAATAATTTCCAAGGTGAAATATTTCAGTTATAAGCTCATTATTAGTAAGTTATAGGTAACTGTGTTTTAAATGTTAAAAGGTTGCCAGCTTCACTAAATGCTGTTGCCTTTGAGACCACTGTTTAAAAATAAAAGCCCAAATTCTGCCAAGAACCTTAAATTTATCTTTAAAGTAAGTAAGAGTTAAGTCAAATGGGGTGTAACGCTGACAATAAACGTCCTTTGTATATTTTTCAGCCTTCTCTTTTATACTGGTTTTAGCCTTCAGATTCATTCGGACACTTCTGGTCCATACTTTGGTTGCACTGGTGGTGTTCGGGTTGCTGTGTAAGTACATTTACCTTTTAGCATATGCTTAGTGAAATGGATCATCTCGCTGAAGTGGGGGAGAGGCAGCTGAACAAACAGCTATCCTTTTTCTCCGTGGCCATCCTCGGTAACCTTAAGCTTACCACAGCCATTTCCAGGCTAAGCCCTGCTTGCCTTCGGGTGCCAACGCCTGGCTGTGCTGTTTCAGCTGCTGAGTGATGGGATGATGGTGATTTTTATTTTTTCAGAGATGCATGGAAACATTTCTTTTGGCAAATGAATACTCTTACGGAAATCATACTGTTTCAAAGAAAGTTTAGTGAAGTTTTACACTGCCTACTTGAGAAAGGGAGAACCATAGGAATGCATCCAGCTAAAGCTTGCCGTTCCGTGACAGTTAGATTTGTATCTCCTCAATGAAATCACGTGCCTGAACTTTAGAATAACTGCAAGAAAACCGAAGGTTCTGCTGCGGTTTTACCTCAGACTAACAGACCACTATGTGAACTCTCTGTGATCCTTGATGCTGTGCCCCTCTGCTACGCGACAGTATTCCTGAGCTGAGCTTGGGTTAGGCGGAAGGGCGAGAGGCTCGGGGGGGGAGGCCAGGCAGACATCAGCCTGCTGACAGCAGCGTGCTGCAGCCTGGGGAGTGCTGCCCGCCTTCATGCTGCTCTTGTTTGCTCAGTTGTCTCAGGTGTTCTCTGGTGGCTCTATTATGACTACAGGAACGATCCCAGCACTGAATTGGAAACAGAAAAGGAAAATGTAAAATTTCTACTTGGATATGCTATCTTCTCAACAATATTTACCGTAAGTAGCATTTTACCCTAAGCAACGGCAGAGGCTGTAACTTGAAAACTTGAACTTTAGTGGTTCTGCCACAGTAAAAATAATTTCTCATTCCTTTCAGATTTGAAAATGAGAACCAATTATAAGGTCTGCTTACACTCATTTAAATAGTTTTATATCTTCATTGTGAATTTGTCAGCACAGGGCTTTGCCACGCTTCAACCCTGTACAACAGTGTTAGCGTTGGTGGTGTAGGAATGGAAGAATTGTGTTCCATCCCCATTCTCCTCTACAGCAGCTAAGTGGAGAATCATGTTGAGTGAACAGAGGGGCGGTGGCTGGATGTGAATGTGAGATCTGTGGATTCAGCCTACCCAGTCAGCAGGAGAAAGGAGTCGCAGCTCTTTTAGACAATGAAAGGGGTAGTAAAGCACAGGCAGCAATGCCTAGGCCCCAGGTTATGGGGTTAAATTCTGCTTTTCTCTCATTGACCTTGTTTTCCAACAGAAAATGTGAGCGTGGCTTGCAGCTTATAAAGTGATTTTTTTTTCACTCTGATGTTGCAATGTTAAAGGAGCCATTGCTCAAAATGAGTGTACAGACAATTTGTACTTCATGAAACATTTGTCAAAATGATTGTTTCTTCTCATTATTCAGTTGAATTCATTCCTTCTCAATCAAATCAATGATTCTTCTGTTTTCTTAAAAGAGAGTAGGATCCATAGACTGGAATTCACCAGATATCAACAGTCTGACAGTTTACAGTGACAAATATAAATGTGTCACAGACCAGATTTTTTTCATATCATCTGCAAGTTATGACCTTCTTACTTCTGTTGATACTAAAGGGGCAATAAAAAGTTCCTTTGTATGCACGAATGTTGCAGTACAACTGACTGGTGTTTGCAGAACTGTGGGAACACCCACTGCTGCAGGTTACGCTTCTCTCCAGAGCTGGTGGCTTCCTTCTAGAGCAGGCAAGAAAACTAGTGAAGCAACTGCTACTGGTTGCATTTATTATTTTACAGATTCCAACCTTTTAGTTGCTGTTCATCATTCCTTGTCATATACAAAGAACTGGGGACATTGTGGGGTATTTGGCTTGGGGTTTTGTTGTTGTTTGGTTTTTTTACATTGTGAAAAAACCAATTTATTTAAATGAGGTTTCATTTTATGTCTGCTTTGCTGCCATGCATACACAGCTCTCAAACTAGTTTGGTTGTGCTATTGTCCTTTCTGCAGAAAAGGGCTGGTCCTCCTACCATTGTGAACAGTGGCACGCTGACCTGAGTAGCAAGAAAGTTTAAATGTTCATGACATGCAGGGTCACAAGGAATGTGTAGCGTACCTTTGTGTTTGCTGTAAAGCAAAACAGACTGTTTCCATTGGCTGAATTACAGTTTTATGAATCCTATTTTGTTTTAAAGAAGCAGTAGTAATGATTTCAGAAAATCAGATTTTAATCCACAGGCTCTTTGAGAATATAGGCAGTGCCTCAAAAAGCTTTTTCCAGTCCGCAGTATGTTTGTGTAAAACGCCTTGCTGTCATGTGTCTGTGAAATCTGTAGCCCTGATCCCACATTTGACAACCCTGCTACTTTTCTTAAGGGAAAAATAACCCAAAATTTGTCTTTTTGTTTCCTGTAACAGGTTGTTCTGCTTTCCCTTATACTTGTGCTAAGAAAGAGGCTTCAGTTCACTGTGCAGCTCTTTCAAATTATTGGTAAAAACATTGGCAGAATTCCTTTCCTCCTGTTCCAACCGATCTGGACCTTTCTGATTCTCATTGTGTTCTGGGTATTTTGGGTTGCTGTACTACTTAGCTTGGGAACTGCAGGTATGTATATGCTTTCCATGTTTTTGGATGAATGCTATCTTTTTCCTAAGTTCACTTCTTAAGTATGGGACCTACTGGTGTTTGTGTACAAAATGTGGGCTAGCATTGTTACACAGCTGTGTTACTCTCTCATTCCCCACCCCCCCATTGGAGTCTTCAACATTGCCATAGTTCTGTGAGTCGTAGAGCTACAGAAGAGAGATTTTTGCTCCTACGCGTGGATTTTAGTTTTGTTCTTCCTCAATTATTTAATTTATGATTAGATTGTGGTAGATGCAGTGTAAGTTTGATGTATTTAAATGAAGAAAATAGCAGGAGGGAGGAGACAGCTTTTAGTGCAGTTGTTATGAAATGAGAACGTTAATCTCCTCTGACCATAAACAGTGTCCGATTGTCATGGAGGCAGAACGTTGTTTCTGAGCAGTAATTCAGTGAAACTGCTATCATTATTTAGACTGGTACAACAGTATTTGGATTAACCCAAGCTGTAGGGGAGGTGCTCTGTAGAAACAGTTAATCGCTATGAAAGCTCTGCAAGAACACATTTTGAGTACGGAAATGGTATTACTGAGGGACATAAACTATAAGATCTGTCACTGACTAAATTGGGGTAATTTGGATGCTGTCCCTTGGCCCAGCATCGTGCAATGCAAGGGATGGGGAGATTGTACTTCTGTGGAACATCACCCAAAGAAAGGAAGCTAAACTCTGCGTAGCTGTGGGGGTAACTCCTCATGCAGGCATCAGCCTTTGTACATAGGAACCATTATGATTTGGGGTTTGGGGGTTTTTTCATTTTAAATTTCTAGGGCCACTGCTAGGAGTCAGTTGTCCTTTGGGCTGGAGCTGATGCAAAGTTGATGCAGATAGCGACAGTTGTTTGTCATTCCCATATTTCCTGTTTTCTGAATTTTGGCAGTGGTCTCTGTGGAAAACCAGACACAGCCTAGCTCTTCAAATGGTTTTGTGTTACCATTTTATCTTGTGTTTCCACCACCCCTTGAGACAGGGGCTGCAGTAAGTCCTCTGTACAGGCTTACAGATCCCTGCTAGACCAGAAAAGCCTCCAACCTTTCTGTAGCTGAGACCATTTGGCAAAACTTGCAGTATTCCTCACCTCCATGGGTCAGGTACCTCACTCCTCTTCCATCACAGCTGCTTCTATCTCAGTCTCACCCTGTTAATTCTGGTCTGTACAAGACCCACTTCACTTGTAACATGATAGTCCATCTGTCTGAGTCCATGCTGGCATTGCAGATCACTCACCCGTTGCTTAGGCTAGATTAGGATCTGTTTCCCTCCAACTTTCATTGGAGACTCATGCAGTTTTGCAAGGGTCTCTCTGTTTCTACTGCCTTTCCCCCAGCAGCTCATGTCTGTCAGAAGTGGCTGCTTGAGGCACCCGTCTGGCTGATAACCTGCCTCTCCTGCAAAAGGGTCAGACCTAGCAAGGCCGAACGTCCAACCTGAGGTCTCTCTGTGAGTTGTTCCTGGCTGACTGAATAGTCAAACAGATTCACTTTGCTGTAGGCATCATGGATGTTCCTTCCCCACATTCATCTGATTGAGTTTTCCCTTTACAGAGGCAGCATTACATGCTAGACACGGCTTTGTGTGATTGTTAGCTTTTCTGCAAAATCTTCATCCCATTTATGCATGTATCAGCCAGGCAGCAATAATTTTCAAACTGAACTTGGGGGGTACCTTATCGCTGGTTCAGACCAGTCCTCTGTAGAAAGAAGCATCTCCTGAGCTATCAGCCAACTGTTCCTTTCATGAACCTGCTTAGATCAAATGCAATTTAAGATAAACATTAACTACAGTAAATCTAGTAGCAGGTAAATAAAGTGAATGATAACACACAGATTTACTAAATCTATAATTAACAATAACTATTGGAGGAAATATTACGTCCTTGATGTTAAGCTGAGCTGGCCCGTTACCCACAGAAAAATTCACTGGTACTCTTAATATGCACAGATAAGGATGTGAAGCTTGCCCTTGTTAAATCTAAATTTAGCAAATGCCAGCTGAGTCTGTTGCATTCAAAAGCTTTTGGAAATGCAGCAATCATCAGAAGGAATCTTCTAGCTCTTGTGACAGAAACAGCTTGATGATAAGTGCAGGACGGGTGACTAGTCAGGTATTTCCTGGATGCTTTTACAGACTTTGAAGGGAAGTAGTGACTTACACGTTATATCTGAAAGCACATTCCACATGTATTCACAGGGAAATAAAACCCAATGACAACTGCCTTTGAGAAGCTTTTTATGCTTTTTCCATGTTGTGCCGTTTTCCTTCATTGGTTATATTCTCTCTGTCCTGCTAGACACTTCCATTCATTTTTTTCTTCTTCTGCCTGTTTGGAGAGTAGGATTCAAACAGTTTGTGACCTGCTGATACATTCATAGTTCAGGACACGTCTCCTGGCTCAAAGGTATTATATTTTTCCTCTTCTCCCTAGCATAATAGGAATGCTGATGTTTCCAGCAGGTGATACAAACAGTACAGTACAGGAGGTTGCATAATCTTGCTGCACAGTAGAGCAAGGGTAAAGCTTCTAGGACACTCTCGGTTCTGAAAGAACTGACTTTTTGCAGATTTAGCACAAGAAGGGAAGGTCATTTAGGGGCACTTAACCATCAATATATTGGTCATATGAGGAACCTAGTAAAACATATGTTTTGCCTGACATCTTATCTTCTGCCAGGATATTTTTAGTGTAGATTACCAATCCTTGTAAGATTTTTTTCTGTTAACAGTTAATGTGTTAACATTTAGAAGAGAATGTGCATTTGATAAACAATCCAAACCAATTCTAAGTTACAGCCTAAGCATGAACGCAGATAGAAAAATGCCGTTCTATGTATTCAATTATTTTTCTGGTGAAAACTCGATTCTATTATTTTTATCATTTGTAGTTGTAATTATTGTTTTTGTTAAGCTGTCTTAATTGGTGGCTGTTGTTACCCAGCAGATGGAAACGGAGTTCTTAGCAAAGTCCAGGGGCCGAGGTATTTATGTAAATAACATGTAAATGACCTGCAGCAGCATGAGTGCCCGCTAGGTGCCGATAAAGTAGTGTGAGAAAGTTTCTTCTGAAACTGCTCAGTTGTTTACAGCTGCTCAGCTGACAGAGTAACTCCTCCTGAGAGGAGTTCGAAGACAACAAAGGCAATTTTAGCCTTTTAATGACCTGGGGAGGTAGCGAGGGACGGTTTTATCCAGCTCTCTGGTTGAGGAGATTTGTCAAGGTGACCCAGGAGGCTGGTGTCAGCAAGGACTATGATAGTGGTTCGTGTTTCCAGTCCTATACTCTACCTCAGCTTTGCTCTGTAGTTGAAAACTTGGACAAATGAACAGTAGACTAGATTTGGTATTGAGAATATTCCTCTAGATTTTATTTCAAATTTTCAACCCAAATATAAGTCCTCCAAAATGCTGCCTGTTAAAAGCAGCTCACAGTAAGGTAGCTCATTGGGCGTTGGTTTGCTCTTCTAGGATGACCAGTACTTACACATCCTGTAAAAATAAATAAAGATAGAACTGCATGGTTGTTAATGCATTGCAGACCAGCTTTGTATTTTCCACTAGCTTTCTACAACCACCCTGTAAATGGAAGGCATTTCTTTTGCTTTTTGAGTTTTGGGGACTTTTGCAGCAGCTGAGTGTACTTCTCTGAAGATTTCCCAAGGTATGCTCTCTTTGAGCAATTTGTTTTCTCCATTGGCAAATGGCTGCCTAGCCAAGATTCAGTTTGTGAAATACAGGTGGTGGTTTTCTTGGTTTTGACGCTTTGACTTTTTAGTCTCACAAATATATTTTCTGGGGCTATGTAGACTATATTTTAAATGCAGATGTACCAGGAAAGCTGAAAAAAATTTGAAACGTTTATGAAGACACTAGTCTTTTGTCTAATACAGAGAGATGGGCAAGTAAAATTGGGTTGCTGCTGTGCTGCACCTGTTCTTAATATTTTCCTTGAATCTTCCCTAGTTACATATCATTTATAGCATCTCTGGAGCACTTGATCCTCGCTTCAGCTGCAGTGCACCTGACCGTTACGCAACCACACAGACACCTTATTTACATCCCCTCCAAAAGTTAGTGTTACTCTGAGAAAAGACTAACTTCTTGGGAGCTATAGAAATCTGTAGCCCGCACTTGGAAAGGTACTTATGCACATGACTAACTTGAAACACATGGATAATCCTATTAAAATCAGTGGGACTACTTACGCATTTTAAGGTAGGCACCTGCTTAAGTACCTTGGTAATTCAGAATCTGTAAGAGCAGCAGAGACTGAGTGAATTCCAGACCTAGAAAACTAGGAGAAATGCCAGACTCCACGAGACCTGAGACAGCACAAACAGCGGCACCAGTTAGAACCATTAGCTGGCTAGGAATGGAATTCAGCTGTGCTTTGGAAAAGCTGGTATGTCTTAGGGTCATTGAGTCTTATTGTTTGCTAATTTGTGCAGCATTTCACTGCAGAACTGAAGCGGCCATGTGGCACAGCAAAGGATGTCTCTCAACTTTACAGCATGCAGGAGCTGTGAAGTCCACATGGCATAAATACTATGCATGTAACGTAGGATGAGAAGGCGGTGTGAGACTTTTGTGTAATGAAGGCGCATCCTACGGGCAAGTGAGCAATAAAACCACCACATAAAGCTGTGCAGTAGCAAAGCCAGCAATAAAAATGTGTTTCCTGCAGGGTCCTTGACATTCCAATTACAGTAAGCTAGCTTAGCTGTAAACACCGCTACATGGAAAAAAGCTAAATAAAATAACACAATAAATTATGTTGCAGGAAGCATGAAGATTCTGTGTATGATGCCAGAACCTTTCCTTACTTAGCAGTGGGATGGGCTCTTAGTATTTTCTGGTCAGTGCTTTTTTGTTTCTGATAAGGAAATTGCTGAACTAGACTTCCCAGGAATTTTCATCCTCTAGCAACAAAATACTGCTCCAGGCATCAGCAAAACCTTGCAGCAGCAGTTGCCAAATAAGAGCATCTGACATAAGTCTGGAAGTACCAAAACGTAGCTAATGATACTGCATGTGCACGCTGACTTCAGTGTCATTGCATTGCTGTGCTGGCTGACATAACGGCACAGCACGGGGCTGCAGGGTCAGATGGAGAGAGACTTCTGAATTCTCCTGCAGACACTCGTGCCTGTTTGCATTGTTAACAACACTTCTTTGAAGTATTTGCAGCAGATCAACATTTGTACTGATCAGAGGTTTTCAGATTTGGTGATTCAGGTGTAGGGACTTCAGTTCTTTACTGACTTCTTAATGTTATCACTAAAAGCGTATAGTACATGAGACAGATCTGTGATTATATAGTTGGGGAAAAATATGCTGTTGACAAATTAAACCATATTTCAGGGCTTTGTTGAGAAAGTTTAGTTTGTGTGAACAGAGATCACAGTGGAGTGATAGGGAAGAATGGCATATAGTTTTCTCAACAGGGTATCTAGGATAGCTTTAAAGTTGATCTGTGCTACTAAGACTGACATATGAAAAATAGCATTGCATGTAATTCTGTTGACAAAATTATGCGTGCACAGTAGGCCCAAAAGACAGGGAATCAGTCAGACACAGATGTTTACATTGGTAAACAGATTTCTGTGAAGTAACAAAAACAGTTTACCATATCTAAACAGCAAAGTGATCAATGGTGAACTCACAGGTGGATGTCCCTGATTTCTGTGCAGCAGAGCACAGCGCTGGGCACATGCACATACGTAAGGTTGGCCAGGAAAGACAAAGCCATTACTCTTGTTACTGCAGGTGGTTGTTTCAGTAGGCTGGTAAAAAGCAAACAGAATTAGTTTACCATACATACATTTCATTGAATCATAGAATCATTTAGTTTGGAAAAGACCTCTAGGATCCTCAAGCTCAACCACTAACCCAGCACTGCCAAGTCCACCACTAAATCATGTCCCTGAGCACCTCATCGAGATGTCTTTAAATACCTCCACGGATGGTGACTCCACCACTTCCCTTGACAGCCTGTTCCAATGCTTGGCAACCCTTTCAGTGAAGAAATTTTTCCTAATATCCAATCTAAACCTCCCCAGATGCAGCTCGAGATCGCTTTGTCTTGTCCGATCACTAGTGAACTGGGAGAAGAGACCGACCCCCCCCTCGCTACAACCTCCTTTCAGGCAGCTGCAGAGAGCGAGAAGGGCTCCCCTCAGCCTCGCCTCCTCCAGGCTAAACCCCCCCAGCTCCCTCAGCCGCCCCCCAGCACACTTGTGCTCCAGACCCTGCCCCAGCCCCGCTGCCCTTCTCTGGACACGCTCCAGCCCCTCCAGGGCCTTCTTGTCCCGAGGGGCCCAAAACTGAGCCCAACATTCGAGGTGGGGCCTCCCCAGTGCCGAGCACAGGGGCCCCATCCCTGCCCGGCTCCTGCTGGCCACACCAGGGCTGACACAAGCCCGGGGGCTGGTGGCCTCCTTGGCCACCCGGGCACTGCCGGCTCATGCCCAGCCGGCTGTCAGCCAGCACCCCCAGGGCCTTCTCCACTGGGCGCTTTCCAGCCCCTCTGCCCCAGGCCTGGAGCGTTGTCTGGGGTTGGTGTGACCCAAGGGCAGGACCCGGCACTGAGCTTTGTTGAACCTCCTACAGTTGGCCTTAGCCCATCATCCAGCCTGTCCAGGTCCCTCTGCAGAAGAAATGTTCAGGTGGATTGTATGGTGGAAAATGTGCTTAATTCTGCTACTAAATGGCATAATGTCTTTGAATAAAAACAGGGAGGTAGGAGACCTTGTATCTCATTGACCTCAGTAATAATCTCATTGATCTCAGTTCCCTCAGTAACAGCTATAGGCTATGGTTAATGAGCATATTTGGCTAGTTGTGTGTGCTGCAGGAAAACAGCAGTCTAGAGCCTCTGGAAGAAATAAGGGAGGTGAAAACTCCCTTGAATTCAGAACAAGAAGAAATGGCCCAGCACATAGCTTATTTTAATGTGCCAAAGTAAATTAATCTATCCGCAAAAATTCCCCTTAAAAAAAAAAAAAGCCTTTGCATCCAAACTTAAAACCAGGGAGGCAGGGGATGGGGAGAAATGGCTGAGAGTTTCTGAGAAGAGAGCTGAGTAGTAGCTTTTTCACACCATCAGCTATCTTGCATTTCACAGGCTTAAAATGCATTTGAATATAATGGAAGCAACAATATTTCTGTGAATGACCAACTGTACAGCGCTCCAAAGAGCTTGCCTGTTTAGCTAAAATTGATCACCTTTCAGGAAATATCTAGACGATGTCTGTGTTTATGCACACATGTGGCAGTTTTTGTTCCTTTCAAAGCACTTTAAAATAATTTTGCAGTGCTACTATGGGGTAAATTAATATTTTTCTTAGTTTATAGACAAACGGACCTTGGTCTAAACCTGATGGTATTGCTGAAAACAAATCTGCATTATTTCTACTTGTAGCTATTCTTGAGTATGAACTCTGTGGCTATAGAGGAATAGGACAGAAATTAGGTGAACCATTTCATAGTTAGTTTTGTGCATGTGGTAGTTTTGAACTTGAAGGTGGTGCGCTGACCTGTGGGAGAATGAAAATCATTTAGGTTGGAAAAGACCTTTCAGATCATCGAGTCCAACTGTAAACCTAACACTGCCACCTCCACCAAATGAATACGTGAGGTATTACAGGTTAAGTTATAATGCTGCTCTAGCAGTCATAGACAGTTCGATGTCTCACTTCGTTATTTCTTTCAAGGAGTTAGAATAAGAAACTGCTCACCTCCAGAGATCGTTTTATCCTGCGTACATGTTTAGCTTTAAGTTTAATAGACTTAAGGCTTGATAAACTAAGAAAATAGCAGGTTATAGATCTAGAGACCTTTCACTAGGAACAAATGTCCCGATGCCATCATCCCGTGACTAGACTTCAGAGTCAAATGGCAGGAACAGAATTGCACAGAGAAAGGTCTGAGCGCTAACTTACAGGAGTTACCCCCCACCTTTTCTGAAAAGCTATCTATTGAATATGGAATAAATTCTTTGTTATTAACAGAAGTGGAGGCAATTTTTTTTAGCTTGAATAAGTGAATTTGTCAATGTTCCTGGATACAGGAGTAAGATGGGAGCATATACTACCACACAGATGTACGCTTTTTTTTTTTGAGAGGGCGCCTTTATGTGCCTGTATTTTGCACAAAGATTGCAAAGTACAGAGAACAGAAAACTAGTTGCCTTAGTTCTAATTAGTAATAATAATTAAAAAATAAAAATAAGTAATTAAAATAATTTTATTTTGTTGCAATGGTACATTATGCATCCTCAATATTTTTCTGCAGTCTTTCTCTTTTGCTTCTTATAGAAAAAATCTAAAGCAGTTCATAACTGACTATAAGTTTATTTCAAATTTGAGTGAAGAAAATTAAGATTTCATTTACTTCTTGAAGCATTTGATTACTTAAATCTTGAGTAATGTTTTCTCAGAAATCTCTAGGAATTCATAGCTGTCCTCTTGGTTTTATTGGCAGCTGTGCTTCAATCCCAATTTAAACCCAAGTTTTTGGGTTTTTTGTAAGATTTTATTTTTCAAAATTATTTTTGAATTACAGAATTTTGGCTCTCTGTCTCTGTTAGAATGGATAGACTTGAATAGCACCTGAGTTTATTTTTTTATAATTGAAGGAAAGTTTAAAAAAAGGGTACAGAAGCTTTTATATGTACTTTTTTTTTCTTGTCTGGTGTGTTATAATAATGCAGTGGTGTAATCCCAACTCCAGGTACTGCGCAGACTACTTCAGGAGGACAAGTAGAATACAGACCTCTGTCTGGAATTTGCTACATGGCATGGTATCATTTCATTGGCCTTATCTGGACTAGTGAATTCATTCTTGCCTGTCAGCAAATGACAATTGCTGGGGCAGTGGTTGCGTGTTACTTCAACAGGTGAGTGCAGAATTGCCCCCATGTAGTTTGGGGGATTTTCCAGCATTTCTGGGTAAAATAGTCTCAGATAGACTGCAATTTATGTCAATATCTTGGAATCCAATTTAATATAAAATGATGTTGCTTGTTGCGAGATCTTGAATAAGATTTTTCAGTGTGTGTGTTATTAATGTGGCTCACCCCTACTGCTGGAGTTACCGGGTCAAACTGAGCCTTGCTACAAGCCAGTAGAGCTCAACCGACCCGCTGAAATTGCCATTCAGAAGGCACAGGCTGCATTTGACCCTTTTCCAGGAGACTGCATTAGCTCCAAATGGAGATGCAATATGTAGCTTCTCGGTAATTTCATGTACTCATAGGCAGTTTGACCTCCTGCTAAGTGTTCATCCCCGCTCTGGGTTTCCATTTGTTCTGGCTGCATAAGTGCCTACTCTGCTACTCTTCTTTTCATTCTGTGCAGATATTTTCAGTTAACTGTAAATGTTTTAACAGTACTGTTAAGAATTTAGGGATGTGTAAACAAACTTTCTTGAATTTTGTACGACCCTGAAATGTAAACGTGGAAGGCCTGAGGAAAAATCTCCGCTCTTCATGATTTATACTGGTTTTTAGGTTTGCAATATTGTAAAACAAAATTAAGAGTTTCATGCACTGGGAGCAGTGTTATCTTGTCATTGCGGGGGAAGTTTTAAATCTCACAGTACACTGTTGAGTTTTTTGACAATGAAGAGAGTAGTATCCTGAAAACATATTTCCTCGTAAGTATTTTATGAGCTCTCTCACCCGCATTGCTCTGTTCCTCTGCACTCAGTGATGAGATTTTCCAATCTGTGAAAAACTCTGGTATTTTAAGGCATTTCTTCAATTTGTAGTAGAGGAATATGGTGATAGTCTCAATTATCTGATCTGCAGCGTGACGCAGCTTCACGCTACTATTTTACATGCCATGATAGGACCTGAAAAGAGAGGAGCTCACATTTTGTACGTCATCTCCTTTTTCCTATAGAAGCTCTAAACACAAGTACCTAGCATGGCTCTCTGGTTGTGTGGGTAATGGGCTGCCCATTTCTTCGAAGTAAATTTATGTATCTCAAGCTTTAGCAATCAATTCAGCTTTAGCAGCTGAATGTTAAGGCACTAAGTGTTCATTTAAATTGGTTTCTTGACAAAGCACAGGAAAGAGAAGCAGTTTTGCTGACTTAGTTGTGCGCTGCAGTGCATTTTGGTACGATAGACTGTCTAAATGCCCAGGGCAAAGGCACTGTCCGTACCTTCTTTACACAGAGCAGGGAAGCACCTGTAGAAACCGCTGTGATGACATTTACTGCTCTGTTAGGGTCTTCTGCTTTCCAGCTATTTTTTACTGCTGCAGGAACTTGCCACAGAATAGAGAAGGTTCCTGCACCCAATTGCACTGAAATAATTTGGTACCCCCTCTGTCGAGCCCTCCACTTGCTTGCCAGGTGACATGTACTGTGTTGAGAGAGTTGTGCTTGGAAGAGGAAATGCAGTTTTATTGCGGTGGTGATCCCTCTTCCTGGCCTTTAGGCTGTCAGCACCGATCTGCAGAGACACAGAGCAGTGCAGGAACGGGGAGAGGATGGTTAGCTGCAAGAGCAGTCGCACCATCACGGGCAAGGGTTATCTCAAGCTGTTCCAGCAATTCTGAGCTTGTCTGTTGTGTGTTTTTAATGTATTCCCTGGGGCAGCATCATAAAGGCATGTCACAAGAGTTTGTTTATGATACCTCACAGAGAAGCTTTCTTCTTGGCTTGTAAGTGCTCCGAGGAAATGGCACGGCCTTTCCCTGCGGAAATCTCCTTCCACAGCACATGCAGCAACGTGCTGCACGGCCAGCAGCCACAGTGGAGTTGCAAATGGGGAGGGCAGCAGGTCGTTTTCACTGGATTAGCTTTACAGGTGACATATGTTTGACCTGTAGTACCACTACTGAAAGTGGATTTTGCCTTCTTTTATTTCAGATGAAACATGAATATGTGAAAGATTTTAGTAATTTAATAAAATAGAACTTTTTTGCTTAATGATTACTTTTTAAGACTTGTGAGAAGGGCTCAGTCTTTTAAAAAACCTTCTTTGATACTATTGCTGCTTTGCATGAGGGTTTATTTTTATCTTAGTGTGCTTAGGTGTTACGTGCGTATTTACCTTTTCAGTGAGTTGAGGCTTTTCCTGTCTCTGGAATTAAAGTACGGTAACCTCACCCATGTCACAGGCATCACCGTCCTGTCCATGTTTGAGCCTATTCAGTAACTCCAGTACATGTACAACACTGCACTGCACAGGGTTGAAATTAAGGAAGTATATAAGCATTTGCAGGATTGGGGGTTTCCACCTGACTCTAAGGTGTTCAGCACCACAACTTCTGATAGATCAGTGAGAGGTGAAATACATATATCTCCCAGTAAGTCAAAAATCCAGGTTTATGGATTTGCACTGAAGTCGCTAGGAGATGAACTAGGACCAAATTTTTAAAGGATTCCTCTTATCTTTTCAAATACATCTGCAATATTTATAAACATCCTTTGCCCTACTTACATACTTGACCTAACCCGTGTAAAAAAGCCATCAGCATGTACGTAGTGAGGCCTGTCCCTTGTGGTTTTGAGAGCAGGTAAAAGGGCAGTTGCACGTACAGTCTGTGTGTTCTCTGTTAGTCTGATAGCCTCTTTTATTACAAATCTTGTCTTTTATTGTATTTGTTTAAAAACTGAGATTCATATCTACATATATGATTCATTCCTTAACACTTCTGAAGTATTTTACACTAAATCTCTTTCTAGGCAGTCTGTGAAACAGATGAGGCAGGATTGAAGAAAACTATAAGTGCAGCTCTGAAAAGGACAGGCTTTTAAAGAAATGCTTTCTTCCCCCCCTTTCAAATGTCCACATCTTTTGGGTGTGTCAAGATTACATTTTTCTTCACACAAAAAAAAAAGGTTTTAAAATGAAAGCTGAGATGCACGTGTGATCATTTGATTCAAGGAACTCAGTGTTAAGAAAGAGATCAAGTGTCACAGAGCTCACAAGGAAACAAAGACAATTGGCAGCACCGAAGAAAGAAAATGATTAAAAGATGATGTGGTATTGAGTACAGGTTCACAGGGTTTTGGAATAGTAGTGTTCTGTGTCAATCAAACAATCCCGTGGTAACATAAAATAGGAAAAGCAAAGAGGAAAAACAAACCTTGGCCCCACCTGCTCTTGTTACCAGTTCTATCAGGCAGATTCCTGTTTTTCCCTGATAGCTTGTGTGCATGCAGTGAAGTCTGCATGCAGAGAATTCACTGCACAGGATTAACTGCCCACAAAACCGTATGCACATGGCTGACCGTATGCTTGTGCTAAAGTCAGGATTCCAGCCATGTAATGTACAAAGCTGGGTGAAACTTCATCCTTAGGGGTATTTAGGTAGAGATGGATGATTGAACCCATCTTGAGGTTGTTTAGAGTCACAAGCATCACCTGTTGTCGTGTTTAGGTAGTCCATTTTCCTGTGTTTCCTACCCTGAGCCAGAATTACAATGAAAATCTGTTATTTTTCTAATCTGTTCGGAAGCAAAGCAAGAAACCTTGTCAGACCCTGTTATTGTGAGAATTCCTTTGCCAGGAAAAGGTGTGGAAAAGCATCCAAATGTGTAGAAATTTATCTAAACTAAACTTCAAATTTTGACATTCCTGCTCATTAATCAGTCCTGTTAAAAATATCAAAATCCTTCATTTTTCTCTTCAGTAGCAAGTAAATTATTAACACAAGACTAAACTTTGTCCTTTCTGTATTTCCTACCTTTGGTTAACATTTAACTTACAGAAACTTAATCTTTTATATTCTGAGATCTGACTGAGACTGTCATATGTAGGGTAGTGTACAAGGGAAAAGGAAACAGTGGTACTGTATGGGTAGAATAACTCACCTATATTGTGGCCTATGTGTTTCTAACACAGAAACCTGATGACTTTAAAAAAAAACAAAACCCAACCCTGCCTTATTCAGTATAAAATTCCACTGTCCCCCAAGCTGTTCCCCTAGTTGTATGACCAAAAATAAGAAATGCAGCAATTGCTTTGCTGGAATTTCCTATTTAAAATAATGTGGTATATTCACATATTTAAATACAACTTCTCAGCTCCAAAGTATTTAGTGATTTGAATGAACTGCAGCAATACCTTCAGGATTCTTGCAGCACTGTGATGCCTATCTTGATGCAGCGTGTATGATTTAAATCCTTGCTGAAGTGAGGATTTAATAAAAATATATTTGTAGAGCTTTTTAGCCCCAACCAGTCACTCTCTTACCACTGCCTTTTTATTTTTTAGTTTCTTGTGCAAATTATTAATTTTTCAAGGTAACAGAGATTTTGAAGGAATCATGACCATAGGACATAGTATTTGTGCTATAAGGTCTGATCTTTACTTAACTACTTGGTCAAACTGCTGCTGGTTCTGTTGCCTAAGTAAATTTTTCAGGGTTAGGCAAATTGCTTAGGAGTTGCTTTATCGGAAGACTATTTATGGCTATTAATCAGTGGGGTTTTTAAATCCTCTGAAACATTTTTAAAGGTGTTTATAGTGTTAATCTAATTTTCTAATTTTTTTTACAGCATTTGAAAAGGGAGTGTGGGAGTGGCTTTAAGATCATTTTCTCGTTTTCATATAAATTATTGAGAGCTGTGTCGTACTACTCCCTGTAAATGATTGACATTAAACTGACCTTTATAAAGGAACCAAGAAAATAAAATTTGCATTTAGGCCAATTTTTTGTCTTTGCTTTTCAATTTTGGGAAACGCATTATTTTTCCAAAACAATATGGGTTAGCATGCAGTAGAAATACTTATAATTCTAAACATATTGTGTGATACTCCTTTTTTGTGTATTCCATTTTAAAACAAATTCTGTTCAGTGGAAAAAAAAAAGTATTAATTACCTGAACAAAATTTAAACCAAAATTCAACCAAATTGCAAGAATAAAAGCAGATAGTACTTCTCAATTTTACACGTGAGAGCTTGTGACATTTCTTCTGGTTTCAATTTACCACTAAAGCAGAAATAGTGGATTCATTCCTTCAGACTAAAATCTTGTAGAAACAACAGTCAAATAAAAGATTGCAGAGAAGAAGAGAAGTGACAGAAACTGGAGAGAGGTGTTCAAGGAAGTATTCTCAGCTGTTGTTCACTTCTGGTATTTTCCATTGTAGGTTTTTTCTAGATATTTTTCCATTACTGAACACATCAAACAGTCATTGCTTAAGAATTAAACTAATCCAATAAAAGTTATAAACTTGGCTGCTTTCCTTTGGGCTAAGGTGAACGTTCAGATGAAGTCAATAGGAAAACTGGAGTTGTTCAAGTGGGAAAGGAGGCACCAGCTTGATTCTTTAAATTTGCAAATACTGAGAAGATACAATGTATATCTTCTTAAATAAGTTTCTAAAACATTTTAAAATTGTTTGTTTTCCTTTCTAGAAATAAAAACAGCCCACCACCTCACCCAGTCCTGTCTTCCATATCAGTTCTTTTTTGCTATCATCTAGGAACTGCTGTAAAAGGCTCCTTTCTAATCACATTTCTGAGAATACCAAGGATTGTTCTCTTGTACCTTCATAATATCTTAAAACAAAAGGTAGGTATATACTTTTGTAACACTATGAAAATAGTAGTTAAAAGGTGAGATTCATGGAAAAACAATGTGAAGAATATCCTTCTTGCTTAAAAATGGATGATACGATGTGGATTTTATATTTGATCCCATTTTCTTCATTAAGAAAGCTTTTTCCATGTGCTTCCTTTTTTTTCTCTCAACTCAGCTATATTTAAAAGCAGGGAACACCAACATCAAAAGCCGTCTTTATTTAGTGTTTATATATAAAGGGTTTTATGAAACATAAAGCAAAAATTTGGCAGAATGCTCTATTTAAAATTTTTGCATCATAAATTTTGAAAAGGTAAGTAGGAACATTATTGTTGCATGTGAAACATCTTACAGAAAAGATTTCCTCTGCCTTGTAATATGAGTTTATAGAAAGAACGTATGATATAAGAACTATTCCAGAGATTTGTGTAGGATCCAAACCACATCTTTTAAGATATATAAAAAATATAGCTGGGCTGTTTTGATTGTTGCTTGCCTTCTTTCTGTCGTTCATGCGTCTCTGCATCCCATCTTCTGCTGGAAACACACCACTGCAGTACGTTCTGGCACTTTGGCACGGAGAGAGGGCTGTCATGACTGCACAGCTCCGATTTTAGAGGAAAATTTAGGCAAAGTTTTTAAAAGTAAGTCTTTTCCTCTAGAGTTTACCCTGGCCTTGAAGCATGTTATGTATAGTTATGACAGGGTATTTACACTGACCGTCCCTGGTACCTGTGGGCATGTGTGTGGGGTATAGTTTGTGAATGCTTAAATAAAAGCCCCTCATAATAAGATACTTGAAAGTCGTGTAAGTGTCTGGGTTTATGTCACTTTCATATGAAAGCCTTGGTTATAAAGCTTGGCAAGTTGGGTCAACTAAGAACTTCGTTTAAAGATGATAGGTGGGATGAGTTGTGCTAAAAAGAAGACAGTATTTTCTGCCTCTAGAGGAAGCAGAATAAGTGGACTTGTTGGGTACGTGGTTTTGTAATCTGAATAGCTGTAGAAGATTTCACTAGCAAAGAAAAATGATTTGCGTGTGACCAGCTCCTTTTGGTCCAGTTGCCAGGCATTCAGCTGAGGGTGTGACATAGCCATAGCTGTACCTGCTCCTAAAGAGGCTATAGAGTGCTCAGGCCAGCTCGTGTCCCCAGTCCACAGAAGGATCCCCTCACAAAGTAACCTTGCTCCTTCCCATGGGAGAAAGGACAGGCTGTGGCCCCTTTCCATGGAGGCTCTTTCCGTAGAGGCCAGAGCAGTGGTACTCAAGGGTGGAGAAGTGATGCTGCATTCTTGCAGAGCTCCCCCAGACTTTGTCACCCTTGCAAAAAATGATGCTGTTTTCTGTGAACAGGAGGAAAAGTCAGGGATCTACAGGCTTGCTGGTAAATTCACAGATGTTTCCTACATAGCAGTCTTCAAGCACAATCAAATAGGAGATCGTAGCTGAAGTTGCAGAGCAGAGCTTTGCTCTAGGTTTTTAATAAACAGTACTTGCTTAGGTTAATACTGCTTTAGTAAAATCATCTGCCCAGCAATACGCAGCAAGATTACAGTATTTCTCTGCTGTCAGGAGTTTGCATGTACAGTCGCCATTTAAAGGAATTATTCATGGAGTATTTCCAAGAACTTCTTCGGAAAAAAGTTAGGAGGTTCTTGGTTTCTGCATGAACAACGGTAGTTGTGGAGACCTGAGGTTTTCATATAGTGACTGGAAGATCTTTGCTTTCCAAAACAAAACAAAAACATTCTGACCTCTGGAAAAATAAGGTTAAAAAGACACAAGTATCACTGAACTGAATTTCCTTTTGCTGAGAAAAACAGCCAGTTAAATTTGGAAGGCTACCATGGCTACCAGGATGTCTTTTAGTTTTCGTGCTTGGTAAAATCTTTTTATGATAAACAGTTCTGAGCTTCTGATGTGATGTGGGGGGGTGTGTGGACAAACACTAAGCTTTTCTGCTCTGTTTTTAGTCTGAAATTAATGTAGATCAATGCTCTATGAATGGTCTGTTCTAAAATGTCCTAAAAAATGAATGTATGCTCTGAGTCAATACACACACACACGCATATAAGTCCTTCTGCCCATTCTTTTATTTTTGTTCATTAGGATAGCAGTCATTTCAGAACTGTGAAGGTTTTTTGATAAACACAAAAGTTAAAAATCTGTCTATGTACTCCCTGATCACTGCAAAGTACTGTAAGGGTTACTGCCTTGCCTGCCTGTTTTGTTCTCCAAGCAGCTGTTAGCTCACAAAGCTGCTTGCAGCACTTTTTTTCTTTTCCCAGAGAAGAATCTTCCATCCACAGGAAGAAAAGAAAGATGCTCAACTCATCAGTCATTAATACTGAAAGGTCTGAATTTAAAAGTTCCTATAATCCAAACAGAAATACCTGCTGTCTAAGTGAATGCTCTATTAGTAGAGTCAGTCTCCTGTAAAGCAAGTTTTTCGAACATGGCAATTTTGTTTGAGTATAATTCTCTGTCCAGTAACCACACATTTCATTTTATTGCAGGAGAGTGCATGTGCAAAGTGCCTGTTCAAGTGCTGTTTCTGCTGGTTTTGGTGCCAGGAAAGTTGCTTAAGATACTTTAACCAGGTACACTGTTATCTCTTCGTCACTCAACCATCTGCATACCTAGTCTAGAAACCGTGTGTGTATGCTAGCTCCATTTAGCATGACTGAAGCAACATCCAGTGCGTGCAAGCCAAAGTTTCCTGCTGACCACCTAAACTAAACAAACATAAAAAGTCTTCAGGTGTAGATGGAAGTTGTTGCAAAGTAACAGGGAATTGGCAAACATGCAAGGTGCAGGATTTTAGGAAACTCGTTAATACAGCTTGAGATAGCCCTTTCAGAGGGCCACTTGCTGTTTCTGAAGGTAGGAAGACTTCACATTTTGTTGAGTTGTGCAAGACAGACTACTGAAGTGCGGAGGGTCCAGGTGGGAGGAAGCAATGAAGAAGTAAGAAACCCACCTGGAGATGTGTCATTAAACTAGATACAGTATCGTCCACCTGAAAGACCTGAATAAAGATAATTGAACTCCTGGCCGATTTCCATTATCAATAGATCTGAGAATACAATCCATTATGAAAAAGCCAGATGATATAATATTCTCTTTCTTTGAAAGACATCTTTGTTTTGTTAGCAGTTTTGTTTCAGAAGTGTTTTTACTGGAAATGGATTGTTTCTGACATGCAGCAGTTTTTCAGATACTTGACTCCTACTTTTTCCGTCCTGATCCTTTTCTCCAACTGTTTTCCAGCTCTATATACATCATTGTAAATAGTTAATTTTTCTGTCAGTCCCCTTTTGTTATCTCTGGTGTCTGTGGTATTCTTAATGTGAAAGGGAATCAAATGTTCATGCTGATTCCTAACTCTCTGACTGTTGTGTTCTTTGTTCTCGTTGCTGAGGGCAGTGGTGAAGTAAACAAGACAATTCAGATAAAGGGTCTGACTTCTCCTCTAAAGTAGGTGCATAAATTAAGCTTAATCTTGGACAACTACGAAGAGAAAGTTTTTCACTTAGTTCAGCCTAGATTAAATACTTGTGCAGTGAAATCTCTGGTTCTAGACGATGGATTTTCCAGACTTACATTTTTTAGGTAGATCTTCTGGTCACTGACTTGGTGAGGAATCTCAGAGTTCGTTTTGACTCCAGGCTTTCCGTTTGTAGTCACCCTTTCCCCTTGGCTTCCTGCCTTTCAGAGAGATACCCAGCATCCTAGTGTTTACTTTCTCCAGCTGTTGTATGCTATGTTTGTTAAAAGAATAATTAATTACTGTAATGTTCTTCCTTTTGTTTCAGAAGGCTGTATTGTAGCTCTTGCTCCCTTAAAAGATTTCCTGTTTCCTAACCTATTGTAGGCAAATTTCTGTTTTTATATGAGTTGTGGTTTTTAACCTAATGATCATAATACTGTGTTTGCTGTTAGATAATTGTCTGTTTGAACATCTTTTTTGGCAAAGATGATGGTGTTCCACGTGCTCCAAATCTAGGGCAAATTGAGGTTAGGAGTGAAGAAAATCAAGAACACGCTATAAGATTTTAATAGAAATTTTATCTGTATGAAGGGGTAACATTGATCTCAGATTACTGCATTTCATAGAGTAATTAATGTATCTAATTGGCTTTTTCTTTCATTCCTATAACAAATCTGTTCAAGCCTATTTCTTCACTTTTGTAAAACCTATGGCCAAATGTAGAAAAGAAAATAAGGGGGGGGAAGACAAGTCTGCAGTTTTAAGCAGCTTAGCATATGGCTTGATTAATAGAAGTACTGAACTCTGAAGAGCTCTTACTGAGATCAGTGAAAGCTGCTGGGTACAGCCTTGAAATTTTACTTAGGTGTTGAAGATGGACTTGAGAGTAGGACTTGGGAGGGGTTAAAAATTGCTTATACCTGTGTTTAACATTTTGTAAGTATTTTTTAGTTCAGATTTTGGTTTTTGTGTGAGTTGAAATTACTGAAATGGGGAACAGCTGTTACAAAAGTTGGTCCAAAGCTCATTTCCCTAGTATATTTTCACCCTTTATTCCAGTATTACTTTCACTATAGCAATAAGCATATAATTACCTGAAACTCTTTCTCAAAAAAAAAAGCCTTCCCCATCACTTCTGCACTATTTTCTTCAACCTGTTATATTGCTTAGATGATTTAAATTCTTTCTGGTCCTTCATTGACAAGTTTAATCAGGATTAAATGGAGCCCATTGTTTTTTCTCTGGGGAACTTGCAGATGAGAAACAGGTGCTGGAGGAAGTAACACCGGTGATCGAGTGTGAGCTTCTTTCTTCCCACGCAGCATCAACCAAGTGCTCTGTTATGTTATCAGAGATTACTTTTCAGGCTGAGGTGCCATCCTTCAGGTGGGATTTCACACTGACTTCGATAGTTGTGTGCATCCCTGAAGTGACTCGTTCTCTGCAGGCTCAGCTAAGTTTTGGTGAGCTCTCCTGGAACTTAACTGAACCAGGGCTAAAAAGGTATCCTGTCATCTTCCCATCATGACAGAGCGCTGCGCTAGACCCTGGCAGTTGCCATATTTCCAGTGGCGGTTATTGGAGGAGGGCTAATGTAAACCCAGCAGATTGCAATGTGGATAATTACGTTCTGCCTTCCTAAATTTCTCTTGGATTTGCAACTGGATCCTGTGCTAAACTGTGGTGTAGCGTTGCTATGTGCTGTTAAACAGTTCACTCCTTAAGCTGTTCCATTTCAGTCATGGGCAAAGTGATTCATGTGTGTGTATAATCCATTAGTAACAATTGTAAAGCACTCTGGGTTCTATCTGGATGAAAAGTGCTTTGTGACTATAAAGTCATTATCCTTACTTGACAGTTCTGTTTGCCAACACTTGTTAGAATTACCACAGATTTTTCATCTTCTGGCTCTGATGGTTTCAGTATGTTCCAGATAAACATATCCAATCATCTCAAGTAGAATCTGGGAGATTGAAATTTCTCTTCCGTAAAAAGAATACACTGTTTTTTTAATGTGGTTTGGGAGCTACAAGGTCTGTCTGTCTCCTGCTTTCTTAAATTGTAGTGGCAGTCTTAACTTTTGATACATCAAAGCACTTGCTTTTTTCTTTCCTTTACAGCCTTGTTGCAGTGTCTTTTTTTTTTTTTTTTAAACAATATATCTATTTCAGGATAGTTTTGCTTTTCCATGTCTGCGTTGGGTTCCTCTGCAGCCAGTTGGCAAGCGACTGCTCCAAAGCACAGCACATGGATTTCTGAAGGAGTTGCTGAGCAGTATGTGGTTTCTCTATTTTCACCAGCGCAGTTACTTGCAGCGTAGCCTTCCGGGCCCTGCAGTAGCCATTACTGAAGCCGGCAGCATGTTAGTCTGCATTTGCTGGTGCTGAGACCTTTCGCTGCTGCTGAAAGCCAGCAATTGGCTAGTGTAAAAACCCAGAAGCAAGCAAGTCTGTCTAATAGTTGTACACCCATGGCAGTTGGTTGTCTCTTAAATTTTGGGTGGAAGCCTATCAGGAGGTTACAGTTAAATGCCTTGTGGAGAAGTGACCTAGATAAAACCAAAATTCGTGCATGCTAATGTAAGTAGAGTTCTCCTCTGTGCTGCCAAATACATTGTGCCTCACTCCATCAAGTACTTCTTTTTCCTCCCAAAAACAATACTGCATTTTAAAGTTACTGGCAAAATTGCTTCAAGACGTTAAGCTCAATTTTCAATCATCTTGAAAAATACAGTTGGCTAAAGTGCTCATCTTCAGTGAAATTGTATTTTAAATATGTTTATTTTCCCTTTAGAAGCTTTATGTACACGATAACAGGAAATAAAATTCCTTAGGTCTTTACTTGCTCTGTAGGGTGAACCATGTAGGGGACTGAGATAAGCAAGGCTGACTAATTCTTGCTTTGATACTTTTCTCCTCTCCCCTGTTCCCCTAGAGAGAGAGAGGGAAAGAAAATAAAAGGCAGTAAAGCGAGTGACCAAAAATTCGGTGCTTTTAAGCAGACCAATTTATGAACAGCTCTCTGGAAATGTTCAGTTTGGTTTTATTTCGGAAATCCCAGGTGGAAGCGTTGTCACACTAACTGCAGAAGCCACTGTAAGCAACTCCAGTAATGATGTAATCATGATGCAATGGGTACTTAAAGCAGGATCCTTGTGGTCCGACGCCTGTAGTCGAAATGGAGCTCAGGAGCAGTGGTGTGATGCTGCAGGAAAGGACACCCAGCTACCCTCCAAGGGGAAAGTTGTGCAGGTCCTACCCGCTGGGTGACAGCCATGGAGGGAGTAGATGGCACACAGAGTAGGAAGCAAGAAAAGCTGAAGGACAGGATTTTCTCCAGTAAGTCCAGACTGCAAATATATGGTGGAATGGGAATAAAGGAAAGCTGTGCTTCTTGAACTGCTTGGGAAAAGTTGGGAGGCAATTGAAGGGTTTCCTACACGTGGTAACTAGCCTAAGAATCAAAAATAACAATTTCTGTATTAGCCATGTGCTTAGAGGTTGGAAGTCGGGGAGGAGAATATTCTCCATATGTTTGTCAACCACAGGACATAGCCTTTAGTTAGCAAGGCTGCAGGAAGGGCAGATTCAGCCCTGGAAGGTGTGAGGTTAAATACTTGCACCAGAAAGGGGGCTAAATGCCATTGTATGAGTGGCTGCTTAGGTGATCAGGCTTTTCTCACGGGGCAGGACTGGAATATCCTGGTGTGTCTACTTTGACAAATGAAGGATAAGAGCAAGTCTGTTAGCAGTCTACGAATATATCAAGAAGAGAAACAGCAGGGAGGGATAAAAGCCAAGACAAGATCAGCAGAAGAATGAGTAGATGTAAACTGTTCATGAGTAAACATTGTCTGGAAGTTGGAAGAAGGTTCCTAAGGACCAGAGGGACATCTGTCTGGAATTGCTCCAAAAGTAAGGGCTGGGAGAGGGAAAAGCCCTAAGTAGTTTTAAGAGGGAGCTTTCCACTTAAAAGAAGAAATCATGTAATGTGCTAATCTGAAATAGCCAGGGACTGGAGCAGCTGAAAGTTCCTTCCAGTCTTACATGTCCTCATCTCTTCAGTGGGGCCTCACAGGCCCACGTTGCTCTCATTTCCCACCGCTGTCCAAGAGACACGATACAGCTTTCTCACCGGGTCACTAACTGCTGTCCCGCAGCCACAGAAATGTCATTGCCTCTTGCTACCACTGGATTTAGTTTTCTGAGGGGATTCCAGTGGCAGTTCTGACTCTTGCAAGCTAAGACACTTAAAAGTCCAGCCTGAGCTGTGTGCCGTTGCACTGGGTGTAGCTAACCGGGGCAGCCCCCGAGGGGGTTGGCAGCAACAAGATCAGATCAGGCTGAAAATACCAACAGAGCAGAAAAAGCTGAAGTGGGATGTGAGACCAGCATGTCTCCTGCTTCTTTTTTAAGAAGATTCTGTTGCTATGGCAATCCTCTCTCCCCCAAGCTCATTTTATTAAAGCAAGGCCTAGAATGGAGGGCTGAATTCAGCTGTTACACAAAGTAGCAATTATTCTCAACAATTGGGGAACTTATGGCCTGGATCTGAGCCACAGCGCCTTTCTCATGAAACTAGCAGGTCAATTTTTCCAAGACCCTTGACATTCTGTGTTGTGAGGCACAGAAGGATGTATTCTTTAAATAGGTTTTTTTGCATACTGTGGTATTTGGAAATATGTAAACATTCACATTCCGTATTTATTCATCCTGACACTGAGAAACTAGTGTCTAGTTCCCAGGCTCCAAGCCAGAGGAGGCTTGTGTCCTTCACAAAGGTGGTGATACAGCACCAACTTGCTGGTGCAAGGATAAAGACTGTTCACTCTCTCCCACTCTTTCCGATCAATAGTATGCCGTCGATGCCGTTATTACTTGCGTGTCACCGTAGCAGAGGCTACTGTTGTAAAACATCAATTCATTAAACAAATAAAAATGTAATAGTTATATTGGGCCAGACTGAATCTCCACCTAGCTCAGTGTCCCATCTCCAGCAGTGGCTGTGAGTGAACACTAAGGTAGAACAAGTGTGTATTTCCCTGTCCTCGTGCTGTTTCTGAATCTGTTTTCAGCCTAGGGACTTCTTTAGCCGGGTATTTTTTCTGGGTGTTTAATAACTCTCAGTGGATTCCTTTTCCCTGACCTTTCCCAGCCTCCCTTGAGCTCCTGCGAACTTTTAGCAGCTAAAGCATCCTTTGTCCAGCAGTTCACAGCTTACAGACTTACAGCGAGAAGAAATACCATCTGGTTTCAAATTTGGCTCCTTCTACTTCATATGGTCCTCCCCCTGCCTAGTCTTTGAAAGAAACAGCCATCTAACCCCACCTGCCCTCTCCGCATTTCTCATGATTTTGTAGCCCTCTTACTGCATCCCCCTTCAGTCATCTCTTTTCCAGACAGAAGAGCCTGGTGTGCTCAGTTGTTCCCCAGACAGAAGACATTCCATACCTTTTGGATCATTCCTGCTGCCCTTCTCTCAAACATTTTCAAGTCCACTAATAAAGCTTTTGTGCCTGGGAAAAGAGCATACATTCTGTAGACAAACACGTTTAAATAACCTGCTTCTAAATGATAGCAGGTTCTCAACTGACCATGGTCTACCATCTTAGCCTTTGCAACTATCTTGTCTTTGAAAGCGATTGGGTTGTCCCACATACCCTGCAACTGGAAAGTTAATGGGATGTCTAAGCTTCTTAGTCCAAAAATTGTTAATAGCTCGCGTGTTAGGTGTTCTGTGGTGGGTAAGGGTGAGAAATCATTTGAGCTCATTTCTGTGCAACCCTGAGTTTCGTGGAAACATGTATTTGCTTAAATGTTAGACATGTACTTTGTTAGTGAGAACGTGTGGATTTCTGTGTGGCTGGGTGGGATCAGGGGATGGGGTCTGTATGGGGAAGCTTGAGAATTGTGAGGGAAGTGCATGGAGCCACAGCCTAGGCTGAACAAGAAACCCTCCAAATATTTTTTTTTTCCTCAGAAATGTAGTTTTAGCTGAAAGGTGGAGATCACTTGGCGAAGCTGTCAGCTTGTACTAGTAACATTCTTACTTCACCTACGTCAATGACTAGTTTTGTAGCCTTCAGCAGTTCATTTCTGTGCCTCTCTTATTCCTTCTGTAATGTTGGATTATTACCTGGCTGCCTTTCTTGTTTGGCTGTTATGACTAGTTGATACTTACATGATTCGTTGAAGCTGTAGTTGTTATAAATGCCATTTTTTATCAACTGGATTGTAGCATGACAAGTCCCTGTGCAGGTAGTATTCAGTCTCCAGCATTGTTTTCAGTCTTTCCAGGATAACTCTTCTAGTTAATAAATATCAGAAATTCTTTTCGTTGCACATTCCTGGGATACCGAAGTGGCTAATTCAAGAGTGCAAACAAATGGTTATTTATTTTAAGTTTGGAAACAATGTTTGTACAAGTGCACGTGCATTTTCAACATTCTTTTTAATTTTTAAAGCAGGATGGGTTTTGCTATTTATAATGAATACGGAATCTCTCTTTAATTTATTGGCAAAAGCTATACTGACCTCACCAGATCAGGATCTGCTCCGTGGATTTAGTTCTTACGGGGCAGAATCAAACTTAGAAAACCCATTTCTACTTTGTGTCTCCATTTCCTGTCTGTTAATGGGAATGATGGAACAGACTTCACTCACAGCAAGCTATAAAGATAGGTCTGTCCACGTTTGAAATACGCAGTGACAGCTACAGATGGAAGCAGACAGAGAGGGAGCTTGCGTTGAGGCCATCTACCCTACACCTGCGTCCTGGGGAGGCAGCAGCCCGGCGAGGCCGGCGCTGGCCTCACCAGCTCTCCTGCCGCCGCATCCTGGGCCGCTGTGCTGTGGGCGAGCTGGCGGGCCGTCGGGTGTCCTCGCCTGGGGTGGCAGCAGGCCGCTTGCAAACCTGCCGGGTGGAGTGAGGCGGGTGGGACGAGGATGCTTCTCTTTCAGGGGTGCAGGCAACCGAGAAGGCAAAGGTACTGTGGTCAGTGCCGGACCGAGCAAAGGGTACAGCGCTCTGCCGGGCCTGTTACAGCGCTCCCCGGGGAAAGGAGCAGCGTCGGGGTAAATGGAAGTTAGCACAGAAAGCATTTTTTCCTATTTAGGAATGAAGCGAACTTGCTTGTTTAAACAGATTTTTATGCAGACACTCTACGTGTTTCTGTAGAGTTCAGTGGAGTCTTTGATTTTTCTTAGAGTAGGCAATAAATCCATGGTCTTCATTTATACTTTTTCCATCTATGGATGTATTTGCTACTAAGCAAGTACAGCATTTACAGCATGTCACATTTACTCCTTTTTTGCTTACTATAAGAGAAAAAAAATTTCCTTTGTCATATATAAAATAAATAATATCCACAATAAAGAGACAAAGGAGCTCTGAGGACATTTACTTTCTTTCTTTCTGTGTAATATTTTAAGATAATGACAATATAGCTTTTCTGCTCTACAGTATGTTACAGAAATTGCTATGGGGTAAAACTGGACTCTGCAGAAATAAATTTTCTCTGCCTTCAGATATCCGAAGCTATCTGACATTTTGATTTAACGGGGGAGAAATATTTTGAACAGGATTTTTGAACAGGAAGCATTTTGCAGTAGGCCGGTATAATTCACTTTCAGGAAAGCGTTTGGTTTTGGTTTTTTTTTTTCCTTCACTTCCAGGTGAAGCAGAAAGTAATCTAAGCACCAAGTACATGTTGTGGTGTGTAAACTCCTTCCGCACAGTAATCCCTTGCACACTGTGGTTCCTACTGACCATTACCAGATGTAACTAGTGCTTTGTGGCATAATCCACCCTCTAATATTTTGAGTAAAGGGAACTTACTCGTAAGACTTGCTGGTAAAGTTCAGCGTACATTTCAGGTATCTTGAGCGCTGTTTTTCTTAGCTGATGCTTTGGACACAGTTTTAAAACCTGTTGAGGAGTTCCATGAATGGGACATACATGGCAAGTTAGCCAGAAGTGCTGAAATAATCCAGGCCACGAAGGTAAATATTCTGTCCTTCCCACCTGTCTTGGCCAGTTTCCGCAAAGAAATCTTGCAACGTTCTCAATACGTGAAAAAACTGTGAGGGCCCTACTGTTTGTTGAAGTTCTGGTGAGGGGGGTTTGTGAGATAACACTCTTTGATCGTAGTCCAGGATCCTTTAGCTGTTCTTTTCCAGTCATTTTCACATTTGGTTTCATCTTTCATGAAGAGGTTTATTTTACAGCTGTAGTCATGAGCTTAAATTTCAGTAGCATATGAATAGTTTGAAAGGGCCATGTATAAAAGCTCTTTAATCATCAAATTTTAAATGACTTGCTAACTACATAACTTGGTTGTTCCACTTACATAGTTTGCCAGCAGTCTTGGAGACAGATTCATAGAAAATAAGCAAGTAAGTATGGATAGTGTGACTCCACATATGTAAGCGTGTTGTGGTAGTTGTGTCATATTCATTAACAAAAATTAGGGTAGAGAACTTTGGTGTTTTAAAAGAAATTGGATAAAGGTGGGTTCTGAAATTTATTTAGTCACTATTCTAGCATATGCTAATGGTGGAAATTATGTAGAAGAACTGTTAGAAGTTAGAAGCCTAGTTATTATAGTCACTTAAAATAAAATTGCCATATTATGCAAAATAACACTTTATATTCATAAAGTCAGCATTTCCAAATAGAGTTTAAGGCTTTGCATTTTGCTGAAGTAAAATCTAGATGATAGGAGTCCTTCCTCTCTCACTGCATCATTATCTTCTCTCATTTCAGCATGCATACACAACTACGGCCATAAATGGGACAAATTTTTGTACTTCAGCAAAGGACGCTCTCTTTATTTTGGCAAAGAATTCTGCTAAACTTGAGTCCATTAGCTGTTTTGGAGATTTTATCCTATTTCTAGGAAAGGTAAGAGTAAGGAAAGTACTGCTCTGAAAGAATGAAGTGAAAAACTAGGGTTCAGTGCTCTTTTCTTATACCTAAAGTAAATAAGGTTTATCTTTGTTAAACTCAGCGATGTTAATGCTGGAAAATGAGTTTGGGAGAGAAGATAACGTTTCAGGAATTGAAGTCTTTCGTAGTCTTTACAGAGTTATTTGGTTGTATTACAGTAGTGTCCTTGGCGCCACTCTTAACAGTTCCCATTGCAGTGAGTCTTTGGTAAATACACAGTAAAAGGTTGCCTCTGCCCTACAGAATTTACACACTGAATTGAACACCAAGTGCGATGACTACGTGATGCCAGAAGCAGCATAGCTGTCTCCCAGACGAGATGTGTCGTTAAAATATTGGCTGTAATGTATTTGCCTTAGGGTTCTGTTTTTTTTTAGGAAACATTTCTACGTGATTAATGAGGCTGCATTTCTTTCTCACTGCCCTTTACAGGTGTTTGTTGTATGTTTTACTGTTTTTGGAGGATTGATGGCATTTAACTACCATCGGGAGTTGCAAGCTTGGGTGGTTCCTCTGTTGCTGGTTGGATATTTTGCCTACCTGATGTCTCAGAACTTTCTGTCTGTGTTTGAAGTGACAGCAGATGCCATGTTCCTTTGCTTTGCTGTCGATATGGAAACAAATGATGGAACTGCAGAGAAGCCATACTTCATGGATCGGGAACTGCTGGTAAACCTCAGTGATAACAGCAAAGATACTTGAGCCATTCTAAGCTTTTGGGGGCTTTTTTGTTCCCCAAGCTCTAGTAATTTGAACCCACAACCCATACTATTTCCTTTCCAACACCTTAGAACAGGATGGGCTCAGGGATACAAATCAGATGTGAATTTATAAACTGCAGTAAATGGCTCCCTCTGGCTCCTGTGTGCTAGCTATGACCTGCTGCCTTCTTTTAGATCATACCCTCTGAGTAACAGCTGACTTATTATTAGATATATGTTCAATATATTGTTGATAATTAAAAAATGTAAATAAATAGATGAGCTAGCTGCAGAGACCATCCATGGGGTGCTCTAAGATTAGCTGTTTGTATTTGTTGTGGCTTACTGCACGGTGACAAGCGAAAGTAAACAACAAGAAGCTTCTTGCTGCCAGCAGCAGGTCAGGTATCCACCCACATCCTGGGGAGGCTGTAGTTCTGAACAAACTTCATGCAAACTCGAGCCGCTCTGCTTCATACCTGTACAGATTCTTTTGCCAGAATGCTGTCTTCTGTCTCTTAATTAACGTCTTCTGCCTCTGGACTGATTGTTCTGTGTCTTTACCCTCATAATTACTGTACAAGCATTTCCATGGAGAATCATTACATAGTGATGGAGGGCTTCAGTTAATAGCTGTATCTGAAGCATTTGAATGTATATATGCCCCACCCCTTTCATATTAAGAGAAATTTGAAGATGCAGATGGTTTTTTCCTTCCATGCTATTTTTGCCATTTCTGTCTTTTCCTTCATAAACCATACGACAAAGAAAATCTAAGTGATTCATGAAAAACAAGCTCAGCAGCCAGAATAGCTCATATGATATGAATCTTCTGGATGGATTTCTTCAGGACAGTGTCAGAAGAATGGGGTTTTTTTGTTTTTTTTTTTTTAATGCTGCTGTTAGATTCCCTGTAATGTTCATAGAATTTTGTTGAAAACAAAGACCAACAAAAAGGCAGCCTAATGATAGGCTTAACCCTTCGTACAGAAGAAAGCAGATAGATATTCGTTGGCCTTAATTCAGAACAGCACTTAAGCGCATGTCCTGAACAGGAATATGTTACTGAATGGAAAACTCTGAAGCCTTGACCTTCTCCCTCTGTTTTGCCAAATGCTAAAATACTTCTTAAGCCAATTCTCTGTCATGAAACAAAGAGGGTTTCCTTTCTCCACTTCCAAACTGTGCAGTAGTTTCTCTTTAACTCTGGTCTTAATTCCTTGTAATTAGCCATGCCCGAGGGCCTTGGGTGAAGAGAGGACTTCCCACAGGGGTAAGGAGTCTTGCAAGCAGGGCAGGCCGTATAACCTTGTATGGAAAAGTTGAAACTCCCCCTCATTGCATGATCGAGAGTAAGTTTGCTCACGTAGCCAAGAACTTGGAGTTTCCCAACACTTGAAGGCGTTTGACTCAGGACATCTGTGTTACAGTCGGGTCACAAACATCTGGGGGTGGGAGGGAGGTTCTGTGGCCCTCAGGACAGTCTGCGGCAGTGGGCGGAGAGCCGGGTGAGGGATTTCAGGCAGCCAGAGTCCTCGTTCCTGTAGCAGGAGATGTTACAGAGATTCATGATTCATCCTTCTCAGTTGCGTTTGTCACCCGTGCTGCCTCTGCAGAGTCGCTCCCGCTATCACGCAGTGTCTTCCAGCTAGGAACCAGCTACAGTTTCTTAGCCCCAGGCTAATTATCTTCTTCTACCAGGTATTTTTATTTACATAATGGTTTGCATTCCCAAATGATCTCACCCTGTTTTTTGCTTGTAGACCTTTATGAGTCAGACTAACAAGTTAACAGAAGGGCAAAAACACAGAAGCCTGAGACCTTTCCCGGACAACGAGGTTGGGACAGAGCTCCAACCTATGGTGAGGCAGGAGTGTGGGATGTGTATTTATCTGCCAGCTAATGCATTTGCCTTTATGTCCCAAGAAGAATAGATGTAGGCTGTCGTGGATCTCCTGATGTCTCACAGCAGCCAGCATGCTGTACCCAGTATCCTGTTTTTCCTTCTGTTGCTTTCCCTCCTCAGGAAACCCTGCACTGGTGCAAAATGGATGGATCAAATTTGTTCTCATCCTTCTTCCCATTCCCCAGTGTGCCCAGCAGAGGAGGAGAAAGATAATGGCGAGGGGGTGGGAGATGAATCCTATTCAGATAGTCCTTCACATGCCTGCTGCAGCAAAGTCAGAAGAGCGCTAGGCTGCTTGATTTCATGCCGGAACTGCAGAAGTTCCAGAGCTGTAAGACCAGAGCTTAGAGTCCTTCCCTCTCCACCCCCACCCTTGTTCGTTCTTTCTTTTCTAAGAGTGTATGTATTTATTTGCTCTGTTTCATGCTGGGATAAAAAAGCAGAGGTGCCAGAAGGGAGTGTTCCCCCACACCCAGGCTTGGGAAAGTCCTGAGCGTAAAATGCACACTGTCATCTGAAAAAATATTGCAAATTGCCCAACCTGAGAAGCTGCCCCAGCAAGTCCAGGATCTGGGCTGATTTTCCCCCAGCATCAGGGGGGCCAAGCCAGGGCTGCCGGAGAAAGATTCTGCAGCAGCAGCTACTTGGGCACCCACGCCTGCCAGACACTACTGTTGGTGTCCTGTGTCCTCCAAGCTACTTCTTACACGAGCATAACAGATGTGGGTGATTTCTCTTGATCTGCATTCAAGAGGTACCAGGCTCTAGAGGACTCTCACGCAATCTTGTGGGCATCCTGCTGTAGGCAGCTGGGCTACAGAGCGCTGCTTCAGTTTATTGCTGCAGCGAGGGATAGTTGTGCTTGCTTTTTCATTGTTTGAGTCTGTTACTGAATTCTCCAGTGATTTTTTTGCCGAGCACAAATACCAGGGAGGGGGGGAGTTATTCCTTGCGGGAGGATTGTGGCTTTGAAACACAAAAGAAGCTTAATTATTTTCCCAGTTTACTCTTAGGACATTTAAATGCAGTAACAGGACTAATGCTACACATGGTTTGACTCCTTTTCTCTCTTCGTAGACTTGAACGCGAAGTGCACCAGGAAGTATGAAGTCAGACCAGCAACAGCAAAAACAGTCATAGAAAAAAAGGTTGCCAATACCCCAGGAGAAAGTACTAGTTCTCTAAATCTCTGTTGTACCTTCTGCACTGGTAAAATGACACACAGTCTGTTTGTATGAATAATGTATTTTGTGTGTCAGCACATCTGATTTTTATTAACATACTTGTTCTGATGGTTTGAAAAGTTGTTAATAAACTCCTTGTACATTCCTGTGTTGTCAGACTAAAAATACTAAGCCGACAAGGTCGTCGAGCTGTCCTTCGTAGCTTTTTAGTGTGCCAGCTAACGGGGGGTTTTGTCACCCTTCCCTGGGAACACGGGGCCAGTCAGCCCTGGATTGGTAAACATAGAAACTTTTGTAGCGGAGGCCATCTGAGATGACCGTTTCCTGATTTATTCTGTGCATCTGAACAGACCAGTTCAGGAACTGTGCTGAGCTCGTTGGTGGAAATGACCATTGATAGGAATTCTCTGTAGTCAAGATAATTAATGGTTACGACGCAGGTGTCTTTCTTTTAATTATACTCTCTTGGGAATGGTTTTTACAAGTTAGTACCATAAACTATCAAACTGGCTCCTCTCCAAATGACAGATGAGGAATAGTCCTTCTTTTTTTTTTTTGTTAATAAAAATAAACAACTACCTTCCCTTTGCAATTAAAAAGACAAAGGGAGCAGAAAAATCTGTATCTGGATTTAAAGCTTGACCAAGAAGTAGCAGCTGAGCAGCGGCTGGACAGAAATGAGATAAAAGGATGTTGTAAATAATACTTTATAGAAGTGTTAGCTGTAACATGGATGTGAAATATAACATGTCAGGGAGGAACGTAGCCAAGAGACCATCAGGGCTCTAGTCAGAAGAGGGACATGAAAAGTATAAACACTTTTTAAAAAAATAACTTGGTAGCAGTCTGTCAGCATTTTCTTGTGAGACATTCTGAGGCTTGTTTAAACTTTGTACCCTGACCCTGGTTCTAATAGACTTCTGTGGGCTCCACCTTGTTCTAGTGTGGGGTAGCTTCAGATTTTACTCAGTGGCACATGATTTTCTTCTCTTTGTTCAAAAACTCCTTTAAGCTTTTGTTTGAGGAGAGGTTTGAGGTGGGAAGATGACTCCAACCCCGAGTTCCAGTAAAGTACACATCAGTGTAGGAAGTGAGACATTACTGCAGGTAAGTAAGTGACTCATAAGCTGCCATAACGAATAGACTGATAAACCTTTGATTAGTCGCAGCTTGGAGGTGACAACAAGAGCTCATCGATGGCCTGAATGACCAATGTTTCAGATAAACCCTGTATCGGATCTCCTGCTGTAGAAAGGAGACTAGTTATCCGCTAGGGGATGCTAAGAAATCCTTCCTTGCTACTCTTCATTTAATTAACTTTTGTCTAATGTGAGCCACTTCAAGAAGGTGAGGAGTATGGACTCGATGATGAAAAAGGGAAAGAAACAGATTAATTGCTTTCTGCCTGGCAGGTGAAGCCGATCGCCTACCGGCTCTGACTCGCTCCTGCTCATTATTTAACATGGTACACTTGGGTACTTCTGGTGCTTGGCTTGGGGATGCTGTGGGAACTGAAAACCATGCCAAATAAGTCATAGCCCTCGAACCGTGAGAAGGTGTGCGGCTCTGGTGCTTACAGAGGGGCAAAACCTTTCCTCTGCCACAGGTCCCAGCGAGATTGCTTCCAAGCAGTAACATCTCCACAATGGAAAAATGTTTACCAGCTTACAAAGCACAGTAGGTTTGCCTGGCAGTTAAAAAAAAATCAGTTCTTATTATACACTGGGGGTTTTTCCTGTTTGTATCTGACGCTCGCCCTGCATGCTTTGGCCCTTGGCTCGGGAACTCTCTGGTGAAAGAAAGGGAGGGAAATTTTCAGGTAAGTCTGTCCTTGTTTTCAGACAATCCCTAGGTGACCTGCAGGGGTCCCTTCCAATGTCAGCGGTTCTGTTTGTTGCCATCACGATGCAGCGTCGTTACTGTCACTGCAGCTCCTGAGTGGAGAAAGGTCTTTTAGACACTTGCTTACAAAGTTTGGTTTGCTTTGTCAAGAAGGGAGGTACTGAAAAACCCCAGTTAAGCTGCCTTTGAGTGCGTTTCATTTAAGCAATGCTGTACTGCCCATAGTCCAGGAATCACAGCAGTGACAATACGTTTTGAGAGTCACGTACATTTTTACAGAAGAGTTCCAAAACCTTTTAATTAAATTTTGCACACAAAGCATAGCTTTATAGCTCTCAGGTGCAACACAGGACCTCCCAATCTTACATACATTCCACGAGCAATTGTGTCAACAACCTCCAACTGCAGCATTCCTGTGTGGCAGGCGTCCTCCCGAGTTGGAGGGATAAAGCACCCCTACAGAAGCTGATGCTATTTAGCACTCATTTCTCATCGCTCTCTTTCCCTGCAGGATTTTGTGGTCAGGCAGCTCTAAAGCAGGCTGGAAGCAGGTGGTGGGGTTGGACGTAGGCTCAGCTCACGTGAATACACGCTTAGGAGCAGTTCAGGTGCTGATGCTTGTCCAAGGCGCTTCTGGGATTTCAATGTCTGCCCTGCGAAGCAGCCTGATACTGTGCGGACTCTTCTTTCCTGCAGCTACGGAAGATTGGATTCAAAGGAATTGAAAGGTACTTTTATAACTATATTCCTTAAAAATAGGGGATGGGGACTACTGGTGCCTGTACACCTGGGAAGGGCTAAGTATTACAGCTTATTGTTTTAAGCAAGGCAGTTTGCATTTGGTCTGGCTCGGTGCCTACTTCAAACTCTCGCGAAGTTCAGTTATGACTCCACTGGCTACCTCGGGGGGATGAGAGAAAAGAGGCATACTGGGAACGGCTTGCGTGTTGTTTTGTTGCCTCTGTTCAGGTATGTACACGATAAGTGTGTGCAAGCAGTTTAAAGTGTAAGTTTTGGGTTCAGAAAGAGCAGGAGGGCGTGGTTCAGGCTTTCAAAAAGAGAGCCTGCTTTCACCCAGACTATGACAGCAGTGAAGCTGTTGATCACAGCGCTGCTTTCCAGCATTCACTACAATAGTTCTAAACTGTTAAATACTCTTATTTTGAACTGGGGAAATAGCACAGTTCAAGAAGAGCAGGCCTTGACATCTTGGTAATAATTCTCTTGCCTCAGATGCGGGGCCTGGACCAGCGACCTCCAGGGGTCCTTTCAAATTTAAATTCTGTGAAATAAATAAGTTTAAGACTTATTCAACAAATAGGTCAGTTGAAGGTCAGATCACCACACCCAAAGATAACAGAAACTAATGGAGCAAAGCCCAAACAATTTCTAGTCTGGCGGGAAGAATCCTTTACAAGCCCAGAACTTGCAAGTATGAGACATTTTATATGTTAATGTAAATAAGTTCAATCTGCAGTAGATGCTTCTAACATACCTTTAGGTTTTTTTTACAGAAGTTAGGCTCGGCAACAGTAGCCCCCATCGCTAGCATGCTCTTTTCTCTCCTGTTAAAAGCAGCCCAGGTAAACTACTGCTGCCTGTCTGTGCTCCATGGGGAGGAAGAAAGCATTTTCCATTTAGGAATAAAGCTCTGCTGTGGGTAACTAAAGAACTCGCGTTGCAGAGCAGCAGACACAAGGACTGGGGTATCTCTTAACATACCCTAAATCCAGGGTGTTGCGAGTTCCCAAAGTGATGGTGTGAGGGCTACAGGCTGAGGCAGCGTGAGGTATGTGCAGTTCCACATTTGCCTTGAGAAAAGGGCAGGGGTTTAGTGAACAGCTGAGGGTCTCTGGTCATAACCTCAGTCATGTAGCGGGAAAGTGAACTCTGCTGTGAAGGAGCCGCATTCCTTTCTTGTTAAGTCACTGTCGCTCACTCCCAAGAGGTTTTTTTTTTTTTTACAAGGTTGTCAGATGAAATCCCGTGAAAAAAGAACGAACCCAAACTGCAACGGGCAGTTCTACATTACCCTTAATGCAGGCAAAGGCAATGCTGATTTGGGAATAATTTCTGTGGCACCTAATCTTTAAGAACAGCAGCGTAACAAATGAGACGGGATCGTCTACATACTTTTAAGAAAAAATATTTATTTATAAAAATACACTGGGATCAGTTTGAGAAGTGTGGCAATAAATACAGTTCAAGGAAGAAAAAGCATTTCTACATGGATATATTATGGCACAATAAAAGGTAAATGCACCATCAACCATGGGACTTCTGTTGGCTCAAGACTTTGTACAAGCTCCCTTTTTAGTAAGACAACTATTTCTAAGTTTGGTCAGTGTTGATAATGGAATGAATACACAATCACAAATGCACACTTATGTCTAATGCAGGACTTACCATTAGCAAACAATACCTTAAAAACATAGTAATGATCTTTAAATCACTAACGTGATGTCTTAGATTTAATTGGCAAAGACCACATTTATCTTGAAGCATGGAATTCTTTTATCTCATCTGGAAAACAGAAAAGCTGTAAATATGTAAAATGAAGGCTTAACGTGGTATGTAAATACCTACTTGATAAGAGATTGTGAAAATGCATAGCTCCTTATTAGACGACCTGGCTGTACAAGAGCACTCCCCCTTTCACAGTATTCCTTTTACTTCATATGCAGTTATTGTTTATGCTGTAGACTACAACTGTTACAGCACTAAAGGCAACTAGACAGGGAAAGGGCAGAGAAAGGAAAAAGGAATGTATGTAAGGCAATATTTCTTTAGGTACATTAAGCATAGTGTGTAGGAAAGACAGGTAACGATTCCACAAGGCTAGTTTCGTTCTTACTGAATAAAATAATGGACTAATACTGAACTTTTGATGCAAAGCTAGTAATCAATGCCCTGGTCACTGTACTGACCATGGTAATCTCTTTGATAGTCATCTTGGTACTCTCCGTGATAGTCATCTGGGTATTCTGCCTGATAATCGCTATCGCTGATTTCTGACCCGTTAGTTCCTGTTCCTTGGCTGCCGTTATGAATGACGGGTTCTGTTGGCGCAGCACAGTACTTGGGGTCATACACTTGTCGTCCAAGCCCATACACGCTCATTCCCTTCTGTGAAGCTACTTTGTTGGTACCCATTTGTAATGAAATAGTTGAGTTATCCACAGGTTGCAATATGTGCTTCTGATCGTAGATGTCTCTCCTGGTACCTGGTGCCAGCATACCAGCCTAATAAAACAGGATGGCAGAGGTTCAGTAAGCAGGTCAGGAGCTGCGATTACTCGATTTATGATTGCAACTAGTACCCCTCGCTGGAAGGGCTAGAAAGTTAGGAATTCCTGAGTAACAAAACAAAGCACAGCAGGACGCGTTCACTAGTAGGTACGTCTCAGAAGAAAGTCCTTGCAGAAAGGTCCGGTTTATTTCCCTCTCTGGAGAGAACGGACTAAGTGTTTAGACTGAGGTAGTGCCCAGGAAGCAATGTCTTTTCTGCCTCTGCCTAGTTAGTACTTAAATGAAGTTACTGTTTTCTTCTGGTATAACACAGCCAGCTGGAAATTCTAGAAGCACCAGGTCATTTTTATGCCTTAAGAGATTCAGGATGGAACACGGCGGATAGCGATAAAGAAATTTAAGTTCTTCGGTTACGGCACAAAAGCACAGCTGAGCTGTACCTGCTCGCTGCTGCCAGTTGGGCTCTGCTACTGCACGCAGCTCGCGGACTCTCCTGCCCCGCCAGGCTCTCCCGGGCCGAGCGCTGCCTCCCCTCTACAAATGTCGCACGCACTCCTGCTTACCTGACTGGCTCCTTTGTTAGTGCCCATCTGTAGGCTGATCGTCGTCTGGTCAAATGGCTTATCAGTTTGCATTTTTGGGTCATAGAGGTGTCTTCTGGTTCCGTAAGCGGTCATGCCCGCCTGACTGGCACACTTGTTGGTCCCCATCTTTATTGGGGGAAGGAAGAGGTGGACAGAAAAAATGAGATTTTTAGCTGTACAGCAAGCGCAGTCTAAGAAAACAAATACGGTTGGTAACTGATGGAAAAAGTAATTACAGCGCATGCTTTCCTCGTGTAGCTTGACCACTACCTGTAATAAATTACCCTTTCTCCATACTGAGCTTCAAAAGGGAAAATAAAGGCAACCGTCATCCTAAGGCATCTCGGTGACTGGCAGCTGCCCAACTGCACGTGCAATTAGAATGGATGTACGCATCAAAATGTAACAATTAACTTGTACCCTGGACAGTAATGATTCAATTATGCCACCACAGCTTCTCTACCACAGGAATTTTAAGGTATTACGCCAGTTATTTTGGTTTTATGACTATTAAGGAAAGTGGAGAGGTAAAAAAAAAAAGCCCTACCGCATAAGGAACTTCAGCTATCCAAAGACTCCTACTTTAAAACCACTTTAGGGGACAGAGATGATAGCGCTAGTATTAGCTGATCCCTTCCTCCTTATCGCTCTTACTGCAGATTTAAAGCAAACAGAAAAACCTTCCAGGCAGTCACTCGAGCTTATAAAGCCCATCAAGTGCTTACAAGAATCAAAACCTCATACCGCCTTCCATTAATATATTGCAATTCTGCAGCTGTTTTGCATAAACAATGTATCAGTTACTCAAACCAAGAAAGTTGTTCTCAACTACAGCAGACCAACTGCAAACTTGAATTTCATACTTACCTGCAGGCCAATTACACTTTGACCAGCTTTTAGTTTTCCTGCATCAAAACTTCGTGCTTGTTTCTCTGCATATTTGACACCAATATCAATCGTAGTATGAAAACCTTTAGTTTTTGCCTATTTAGGGAGAGGGAAAATAGAGCATTCAGTGGTTAAAGTACATTTTCTGCTACTGGAGCACTGGCTTTACAGCCCTGGCCCTGGGCTCTCAAGTGATGCCACAAGCAGGTTTATTTCTTAAGAGAAACTCTCCGTGTCAGGAGTGAGAGGAGGTAACAATTCCCCAAGCCATCTGAAGGCGTCACTCCAAGGCTACCCAAGTATCTTGGCAGGTTCTGCAGGGACTGGTGTTCTCCCGAGGGCCTCCCCGGTTCTGTGTACGCACACGCTCCTCCAGAGCAAGGCCGTCTGCAGTCAGGAATCCTGACTCTGAGCCCCAAGCCTTCCCTCGAGGCATGAGGTAGGACACAGCCCTCCGACGTGCAACCTCTGCAGCGTCTCAGCCTCACAGTGGTACCTCTCCCCTCCTGACCGGCTGTTTTCTGTATTTACACGAGCGGTGAGGGTGCATCTGGACTGGCACGTGGACTTGTGCCAATTCCAGGGGTACAAATACTTACCAGACCTGCTAGTGCCACTAGAGTAGTCTGTACTTGAGTCATATTTCCATTTTCAAAAAGATCATTTGCTTCAAAAATATCATGTGGCTTCATGCCGTAGACTTGGATGGCTTTGATAAAATTCCCAATGTTCTCCAGCTAAACAGAAACAAAAAAAGCCAGTTTTCTGCTCAGTGTTTCAATTCAGAAATGAGGTAATATTAAAGCTTTTTGGTCTTGGTTGGTTGGTTTGTTTTGCTTGTTTTACACAAGTTCTTTGCCTTGTGCAAACTGGACAAACTAGTTGGCATGGTTAAGAGTGACTGGGAGGAAGTTTCAGAGTATTTTTCATTAGTTTTAATATTGACTTCACAAATCAACCTAAGGGTTTATCTAGCCTGGCACCTCTCCGTCAGTGGGTATCATATACTTTGTCAGAGGGGGCTTTGATGACAAAACTGCCTCGAATGTGTCCCTTCCAAGAGAAATCCTAATCTAAAACCTGCTTCAAACTGGAAAATTTGACATAGTGTCCACAGTATTCGGATTCAGCAATTGATGATTTTGAGTAAAAGAAAAACATAACTATGTGGGTAGTAAGAACATGTCACTTGGTTTGAAGGTATTATCTTGCTCGGCTCCTGGGAGAAATTCAACTAAGCTTTTGGGGTTTCTTAGTACTTTTTAGCACTGTGCGCTGTAGAAATTGGAAAGCAAGATGGAGTCCAAAGAGGAAGGACTGAATCTCATCTTTCTTTCTGAAGTCTTAAGAGGTATTAAAACTTTAAACATGGAGGAGGATTTATTTTTATTTTAGAAACATTCAATGCCAATAAAAACAAGAGGCTGACACAGAAGTATTAAGCTAGACCCAGCAACAGTACAGGCAGTCAACTCTAACAGCAACCCTTCCGATGCTTGTTCTAAATGCATGTTGCCTTTGGTAGCCCCTTGTGGGGGGAAGCGCTAGCTAGAGCGCTCGTAAGAAACCGAATCTGGATATACTGAAATCAAAGCAAGACTGTGGTTTGCACCATATTGTTTCCCGAGTTCCCTTACACAACCATTTCTTCTGAGACGGTTCAGGTCCTTTCCCTCCCCATCCTCTCCAGCTGCTTCCTCAGGAGGACACTTCATACAGTGACCTTGACTGCCCAATACAGGCAAGCTGCTGAACTAACACCCTGCAGCACCGCCTGGGTGGAAAACTCCAGTTGTGGTTTAATAAGAAAGTTAACAGCTTTTTTATTTTTTTTTTAACTTGGAAATAGGCCTTGCTAGATGGCTCTGTGTTCTTCCATCTGAAATTTCACCTAACAGCTAAAGAAACCACTTATTAAATTTGTGTACTCAACAGCCACTTACGAGCCACCTCAGCTATAGTTGCTTTCTAAATGCTGTTCGCGTATGCCGTATCCTCACCCGTTGCGTACGTACCACATACAAAACTTGGCGCTATTAAGACTTAAGGTGTACCATATTCATAGCAAATTTGTTAATACAGAACAAAAGAACTGTTTGGGGGTCGGAGGGGTTAGAGGTGTAGCTTTGGGGGGTTTTTTGTTTTACCTGGTGCCAATTTAGTTTTGATTGATTAATTTTCTTCACTGATCCTGGCTGCAGCTTATTTATAAGCCTGGGGAGGTGAAAAAAAGGGAAATGCTTAAACAATAAATCTCATCCTTATACCATCTGTGCAGGCATTAAAGAAAATTTTCACTCATGCTTTATTAGTTGCATTAGTTTCAGCGAAATGGTTAATTTTTTGGTTTATACAGAGTGCCTATCTCAGGTCTAACAAGTCTAACAGACCGTAAGAATTTTTGTGTGCCATTTGATTATTAGAGAAAAGAGCTTCACCATTCGATTTAGAAATACTTAGAAGTCTTTGCTAAAATATAAAGGAGACTTAGTTTCCATTCTTTTCCGCGGTTTCAAAGAAGCCGTCTCCCACCCTGTCAGCTGTCTTTGACTATTATAGTTGATGTGTTTGAAGGGGAGTCTTCAGAAAGTCCCTCCTTAGTTCCTCAAGAGTGGAAAATTGCTAAAAATAAGGTTACTTAATAAATACTTACTCGCATAGGATTATGCCATCTTTTAATCCCAGTTGGAAGTTTGCACCAATGCTCAGCCCTGTAACCTCTTCTATCCAGTTACGCAGATCTTCTTCTATCTGGGGGTCGTATTTCAGGGCAATCTGTAACACAAGCAGTTAAAGTTACTTCACGAGAGAGAACTGCAACTCTTTCCCCCCAGTCCATTTCAGAGAGTATGCTACAGCCTTCTTCCGGTAATTTTATTGCTGGATTTTAAACATCAGACTAGAGAGGTAAGTCCTTTATCCGTTTTACTATAATGTTTATGGCTTTCCTAAATGTTTATTTGCAAACAGCGCTTTGAAGCACTTAACAGTTCTTCCTACTGTAAGAACTGCTGGAGCCTGTGAACAGTCTTTTGACAGCTGCAGAGGAATGATGACTTCTTTTGAAAAAATATTCTACCCGAGCCTGTACTTCAGCAGGAAAGTGCAAAAGTGGAATAGTCTGTTATGAACACAAGAATTCTGAATTGCCACGCCATCAGAACCACTGCCCGGATGTAGATTTTTACATGGGAAATTTTATAGAATAGATTTGAAGTTATTCAGCTGAAAATGATGGTGGGTTTGCTTTTTTGGCTAGGTTATGATTAACGGAGATGACTTAGTAGGCTTTCCCCTTGTTGCTAGAACATTAAGAGTTATCTTGCTGAGGATTCTGGGGGTGGTGTGTGTGTCTCTCTTAAACCTAAGCTTTAGCATGCCTGCTATTTCTCTCTTTTCTGGCCTTGCTGGAAGACTCTGATGGAATAAACTGTGAGCTCATGTCTTAATTGCAAAGTTACTGCACCGTTACTTTAGAGAGAGAAAACCTGCAATCGTCTTTGAAGTTTAAGGCATCAAACGGAGGCCCAGAGTTGTTATTAGGAAGGTGGCTGAAAACTCCTTTTCCAGATGTCCGCACTTCACTACTCAGCGCGCCAGTTTATGCTTCAGTCACTAGAAACCAACCCACGTGAATGGAATGCTTAAAACCGGCAAACTTTAGCGACGCTGGCAGCTAACGGGGCCCACGCCCCCCTCTCTGCCCTTCGTTCCCCTCCCCTGAAGAGACTGAAAAGCAGCTCAAACTTCCTTCAGCCTAAACCTGTTCCTTCTGCAATACTTCTCAATTCTGGCGAGTCAGACATAAGGGATTATATCATTGAAAGCACTGTTATTTTTTCTGCAAACAAGTTATCTGAGCACAAGATTTTTATGGCATAAATAAACTCCACTAGTGGGGAGGTTGGCAACGCTTCTGTGCCTTCATTAGAAGCTGTCCCGCATGGGTCAGTGAGCAACACGGGGAATGAGGAGCTACCGTGAGAAACCTGACGGGCAAGCGCAGAACGGACTCGCAGTATTTCTCACTAACGGAAAATCGGCTCAGCTACTACCAGTTACTTACTAATCCCTAGCAAGAAACTCGTAAAGCCATTCACGTTCTGATCAAAGTGTAAACTTTAGACTTTTTACACGAAGTCTTAGACTTCAGCAGCTATTTATACTGCATGAGATTATAATTCCAGCCTATCTGAATTACTTGGATAGAGGCGATTGCTACATTTTGGCTAGCATTAGTAATCCCCAACTCCAAACTGACCAAACTAAAAATTACAGTATTCTGTTCTCTTTTTCTTGTAAGGAGAATGGAAAATTCCTGTATCTCTGGCTTTACTTCAAAAACTTGTCTGAGTAATACTTATTTTCCTTAGACTATTTGTAACAGCGGTGCTAGGGTGCCTTAGCTACAAATCAGGATAATGGACTGACCCATTCTCTTACTCAGATCTTGATTAAGGTATAAAATTTTGTGCAATAGTCTGCACAAGATAACAAGTACTTCAGTGCTTACAGCAATGCTGGTCTGAAATAATCAAGATACCCCTTTTTCACTGAAGAAAAAAGGATGAAAGCTCAGGTAATACTGCCTAGTGTGAGGAAAATGCCATGAGTTGTTGGTTTTTAATCACACCTTTTGGATATTAGCTAGCTAAGCAGCAGACTAGGAAGGCTAGCTGAAGTTCACAGCCCCACAGAGGAAGCCGCTGTGAAGCAGCGCAACCACGTTCTTTGTTTATAGCAATGGTAGTCACGGTACAGGGCGGGTAGCCCCCTTTCTGAGGGGCTACCAGAAAGGTTAATGTCTTGAAATTGTGTATGAGGAAGCCGGTTATCATCCTCCTCCTCCCTCACCTGGTGACTGGCTTACAAACTACCTTTCATGGCTGTTTTTATTCCCTATGGAAACAAGGCTTATGTGGTCGCAGCCTTAATTTGTCTCCCCCAGAACATCTGGCAGAACTCAACTAGCTTGTTCAGGCTTAGAGAAAAGCAGCAGCCTTGGATGTGGCCAAGTCAGTTATTTTGTGTGAAAGTAAGTATTTGTGCAAAGGAGAAAGATACACTGTAGATAATAGAGACATACAGTGGATAATATATTTCTGCACACCAGTTCAAAAGAAAAAAACCTCAGGATTTGTAGAAAGGCCAGAACTTGGCACGTTATAATATTCCAGTTAGAAGAGAGCAGATGATTCGGGCTGGTCATTCTATGTTGACAGTTCATGCTATGTTAAAATCACCGTTCTAACATGCACGTGGGTACAGAGAGGTTTAAGCTCATCTCTTCCATAGTTCTTTAGTTAGAAATGTAACAGATATTATGCTTTCTAAAAATTCAGGCAGTTTCTGTTTCAGTGTAGCTTAAAGAAAATGCTAAGTCATGGTTTAGCCATCCTGCAGCTGGAATTGTCTGGAATGCAACTGGAGTTGTCTTTCTGCAACTAACTTTTCTGCAACTTCATTTATTTTTAAGTACTGGTAATAACTTTTTTTTTTTTTTAAAAAAAAAAGGAAACTAAGTCCGTGATCGTGCCATCAAGAGACACATTTGAAAGAGAACACTTTATCTCCTCCCTCCCCGTATCTAAAAAAAAAAAAGTAAATATGGAAGCCAAGAAGAGTGAGAACCCTAAAGACTTCTGCAAGTGTGGTGATTTTAATCTTTCTTGGCAAGCACATAAAAGACAAAAAAAATGGCAAAAATTCTTAATTAATACTAAGTGCATTCCATATTTGAGATTACAACTGAGCTGAATATTCAATTGCCACCCCCATTGCTTGGGGAACTTAGAAGTAATCGGATGGAATTCTAGCACTTCTGAAAAATGTTTACTTTATGTTGGAGTATTTAATGCGTGTTCAAATCTTGGGTTTTTCAAGAGGTTTTGAAGCGTCTTGGGGCATCACCACAGTGCTTATCTGGAGATAGGAAATAAAAAATGCTTATACATGTGAGGAAATTTGTCTTATTGCCACTAAAAGCATTACAGTTAAATCTGCTCATCTTCTGAATTGTCTTCACTACTGTACAGTTTGACTTAAGTACGGTAAAGTTTTCATTTTGATTTTTGAAATGGTGGGAAACTAGGTTACAAAAAGTGAAGTGCGGGTGCTTTGAAAAAGTATACTCACGCTATCTGAAAATCCAAAGACATGGAATCTTAAGCATCTGGTTTCAAACACGTGATAGAAGGGGTTAAACAGGAAGACTGACGGGTCAGGTACGACCAGGAGGAGGCCGTACGCTTGCGCCGAATTCTTTGCTCTCTTACTCCCAATAGCACAACCAGAAGTTATGTAACACTAAGTTAGCAAATACTTCATATTTTCCGTATGTCTATCAGAGTTGTTCCAGTTTTCCTTTGATTGCTATCTACGAGGGGAAGTTGGAAGCTTTGATATAAGTGAAAAATATTTTATTGCTTTTTCCATTACTACTAATCAACATGCCAACATTTGATCCTTTTTAAGTACTGAGCTTTCATGGAAGGTACTTAGATCTCACAAGTCCACAGCAAAAGAAAACTACTAAAGATGAAAGCAGGAGCTAAGCAGCTTCCTTCAAAGTGTTCGTCGTCAGTGCCATGAAGCAATCTAGGGTTTCAGAACACTGTAGAAATGATTCAGTTGTAGCAATGGATAGAAAGATTTTACGAAGTTTAAAACCCGACAGCAAGAAGCCAAGTGTTCATTTCTTTATTTTGTTCTGACAAATCTTGAAAGACACATAAAGTTGTAAATGCTACTCTCTTTTTTGATGCTTCAGAGATGCAGATTTAAAACTTAGAAATATCTTTGCAAGGAAACTAAAGTTTATACAAGTGGTCAAAATTAGAGGTGATCTACGGTTGTGGGAGGAAAAGAGTAGGTGTTACTTGCCTGTGACAAGCTCTTGACTGCAAGTAATGTTCGTACACGGAGTTGTCTTTGTATTCAGTATAGAAAAAGCTACACAAAATTTGACCATTAACTGAAAGGCAATCTTTTGAATAATTGTAAGTAGATATTCCACCACAAGTAGTCTTTGGAAGGCTGACAGTACGTATTGCCTTGCTACTGTAGGTCACAAGTAAGTAGAGGCTGCAGAAAAATTAGGTCCGCATGTTAGTGTCCTCCTGGACCGGCTTCAAATGCGATAAAACAGTAATTCACCTACTCGTTTTCAACTACAACTGTATAAAATACCAACTTCAGCTAGTTACAACTCTGTTAAATACTCCAGTTGTATCTGAAATTGTGAGGAAGGAGGCAGAAATCTAGAAACTTCTCCATGCTATATGAGAACATACTGCGCTTGAAACTCTCTAATACCAGTTAATATCACATTAAATGTGGCTTTTTTCCTGAGCTTCACGCACATTCATGCAATTTTAACGTGATACTAGTGGACACAAATTTAAGTTTATCAGGAACTAAAATGTCTCAGATGCTTATGCTGCTGGATGGTGCCTGTCCTGTAGAGCCAGGATAAAAGCCCGCCTCATTAATGATGCAGAAGCAGCAGCAAAACCCAGTTATACTAATACCAGTATCTCAGTTAACATCTCTTTTTTTCAGTATAGTAATCTTCTGGTACAGCTACATTAAAGTAAACAACACTTCTCTATTACCTAAAACTGAGGCACTTCAATTGTAGGGCTGGAGTTGTGTTGTCCTTGAGTGGAAGGACAGAGTGGGTAGGACTCGGGGCACCAAGAAGTCAGCTTGTCCTCTTACTAGATGATTCCTCTTTTAAATGCCAAGTTTCATCTCTCAATGTCAGATGCAGATAATAACTAGCAGGTGACGTGATATACATCCATCTATGCCAAAGTATGCCTAAGGCTGGAATCCTTGGGTTAAGCTTGGTTCCTCTGGCAACTTCACACCTGATTCTCACATCTTGTTCTGTTCAGGAAGGACTTTGCTCTTTGGGACCTCTTACAGCACAAAAACCCTTCCCTCCGTCTGTAGTACAAGAACAGCAGTTGTCGCTGGTTTTATCAAGTGTATGGCTTCCTGGAAACAAATGAAGTTTTGTTGGCCAAGTTCAAGGGACACAGACAGATCATTAGAGTTACTCAACATGCCTGCAGCATGCTAAGTTTGAGTGATGATGTTAACCAGTACTTCACACCATAAATGATATCATGCGGCCTTTCAGTTGTCCTTTTATACTAATCTTTTCCAAATTACACAGTACACACTCTACACTAAGGGCTACATACATGCCAAAACTCCAGTTTAAGAGTTCAGCTCTCTATTGCTGCTACTCTGGAAAAATACTGTAACGGTACCTCAAGGTACCGTTAAAAAAGCTACCAGCGTAGCTTTTTACGCTGGTCCCAGTTAGACACTGGGACTAACAAACAGAAAATTTAGTAAGATAAACAGCAGATATAAAAGGTAGAACTTTCCAAGTTACCCACCTTGTCTAAACAGCTTGCAATTAGTTCTGATGAAACTTTTGACAAAAGCTTTGGGCTCTATGCCCCCCCAGCAGGGGTTAAATGTTTAACGTGCAGCACGCTAAATTTGAAGTACTAGTAAGCATTTGAAGAAACGCCTCTCTGGTCAAAAGATTTAAGAAAAAAAGCATGTCCTTGTCAAAGTGAGTGAACAACTCTCCCAGGAACCATGTTTGTCAACAAAACCTAAGATGTATATACGTATAAAAGTGCAGCAAAATAGGTTGTATGTCGTTGTTTTCCAAGGTAAATAAAGTACAGGGCCTTGTACAGAAAAGAAATAGGCAGGACTTTACTCCAAGATAGTACATGAAGGGGTTACATGCATACTTCTTCACCAAAGTGAAATAAAGCCCTAAGTTTTAGATGTTAATACTCTTCATAGGGAGAAATTTGGTGTGGCCCATATCCTTGCTTAAAGCAACACAAAATCACTAATTTTTCAGTCAAAAAAAGATCAGTTAGAGAAAGCTTACTGGATTTCTAATAAGTACAGGAGCCTATTCATCTAATACTGAATTTAATCTGTGTTTAGCCAGAGGTTTTAATATTAATTTTACATGTGTGGGTCATAAACTACTGAAAGCAAATAAAGATAACTAAATGAAAACTCTAGCTTTTAAGACCTACAGTTGTACAGTTTAAATTTTAAGCAGCACCTTGTTCCTATATCAACTTTTCACTTATTAATTCGGAACTAAGTGAAACCGAATTCTTACGGTTTCAGCAGTGCCTACAAAGATCCTTTGTGTTGAAGTAGGTACTACCCTCAGGAGCGATTTGTCTTGCAGAGGCCAAGACACCAATGCCAATACCTCTTTATCTTTTGCTTGGCACTAGTTTGCAATGAGCTCTTTCTCCTTCCCTTTTTAAGGCTTTATGATGGTATGGGGAAAGATGAAAGCATGGTTATCTCCTGATATCAAGGTGAAAGCTCGCAGAAGCCCTTACTCCTCAGAGCTGGGAGTGAGGCAGACTGTGTAGCCAGTCCCAAATTAGTCTCCAGAATTCCAGCTACTGGCACCTGAGCCACCCCATTCTGTTTATCACCTGCTATTCCAGAACACAGCTCTGAATCTCACATCTCAAACATACATGGCAAAACATCTGGGAAAAAAAAAGCCTTAAGAGCTTACTGGTTACGCAAACGCCCAAGAAAAAGGCATAGAACAGTAACTGTTCTTCTCATAAGCAGGAAGAAAGGTTTTCTACTTTTTTTAAATTATACAACTGAGTTAAAACTTTCTGGTTACAATTTTATGGTGTAAATAGATTACTGTACCTATTTAATCTTCAGCTTCAGAGCTGAGGAAGAATGACAAGGACATAAATCAGTACTCTTCTGCAGAATAGTTCTAGCTGTCTGCCAACAAAGTGGTTACTTAGTCATAGGATAAATAAATAGCATACCCTTTAAGTGGAGACAGAGAACCTAAGACAGTGGGGAAAATTACAAGGTTTTGATTTTTATTGGAAGTGGGTGGGACGAGGGAGTGACAGGGTACCGAGGTTATTGTCAAGTGGAGCTTCTTGCATTTGAGCTACCAACCCGATGACCCTTCATCATAAGGAGAAATTAAAATTCCCTGCTAATTTCATGTATGTTGGCCAGGACTGCATGCGAAAGCAAATGTCAGAGGCGGCATATTAGTGCAGGAGAAACCCAAAGGCAAAGGGAATGTAACAATCCAGATGAAAACCAAAGGGCAAAGTACTTCAAAAACTGAAAGCCACCATTAAGTATGCCCTGGGATTTGAACATGTATTTTTTCTGTCATTATGGACTGTTGTACAGAAAGGCAGAGAACGCACCGTGCTAATGCTAATATTGAAAGATCTCACTATATCCCACTATGCTACTTAGCACAAAAAGTTTACAGCTATATCCATTTTGCTTATTAGTCAACAGTATTTTTTTGTTATCTATAGCGTAACTGATAACTTGCCAACATCTCACTGTCTTCTCTGTAAATCAAAATTTAGGCTACAATCTTTAAAGGCAGGATGGATGAGCATTCATCCAAAATTCCTGGCACGCTTCCCATAGGCACCAGTTTTAACTCTGTGAAGTAAGGACAAGTCATGCCTCAAAGTTTCCAAGCCATCTTACAAGATACCTGTAGTCATGCATGGCGTTTGTTGCCAGATCAGCAGGCTGGAAGAACTAAGTGTTCTACTCCCTGGCTGTCCAGTATGATTTTGTGACAGCTTGCGAGTTATTCAAGAAGCAACCACCACCATCTCTTCCCTCAGAGATCATGAACATCTTGGAGATACCCCTGCCCTTGGGCTGGATACTGCTTCCCTCTCGTTCTCTGCAGCTCCACTGCTGCAATGCTCTCGCCCGTTCAAATCTGTTCTCACAGTCTTTCTCACATATCTTGTTCTTATTGTTTCTTGTCATAGTCACAGCTTTCTGGCTCATTACTCCAATTCTCCTTAGTCAACAGCTTCTGATTTCAGTTGAAGCACCTTCTGGTCCTGCCACCATACATTATACTTCTTGATACTGAGTCCCTTTGCACTATATCTTTAGTCTGTATATTGCTCAACAGTTTAAATTTATTCACAGAACATGGTTTCAGTAATATTCACTACCTATTATTTGAAATCATTGCTGTTTTCATTTTAAAAAAGCACTGGGCTATGAAGTTTCTTCTCAGCTAAGACAGTGTTGATCCAACCCGGTGCACAAAAGCCTGTTACTCCCTGAGAAGAAGAGATTCTCCTTGCTTTGAAACCCACCCCCAGTATGACTGGCTCGAGCTCTAGTACGACACAGCAAATCTGGGCAGCCTCCGACGTCTTCTGAAACAACTGCTGAGCGCGGCGCTGAAGATACTGATAACCTGCTGTACCGCCAGACTTCAGCAATACCTAGCTGCTCTTGTTGTGGAGAAAAAAAATGTAACGGAACAATCTGGTGTATAAACGGCAAAAAAACCGAAAACAACCTCGTTTTCCTAGCAGCAACCCAGGAAGCATCTCCTGAGCCAACTTCTACTGTCACTCCAGCAGAGCGTTAGTTCTCAAAGGTTAGACTGAGCCTGCAAACAGAACTAGTAACATCAACGATAGTATCTTTCTAAGAGTACTTTTCGAAGCTATTGCTACTACAGCAATCCAGGAAATTATATATTCTTTCAAGTTTACTTATTTTTCTCTCCCAATAGAACAGCTTTTAAAACATGGCACATTACAAGCAAAATGTATTGTGACTCTGTAGCCCTTCCCCAAGGCCCAAATGTGTTGACAAGTCTTCCAACTTCACCTTCCGAATAGGACCACAAAATCTGATTATTTTCCTCTTCAAACCCTTTTCACTTACCAACAACATTCTTCAGCAGCAAGTGGCTAATTAGCTACTCAAACATACCTCTCAAAAAAGTTAGCTGAAGAAACCTGAAGACTGTCGATGCAAGCTTTGCTAAATGTTACTCAAAATGCCCCTCCAGTGAAGGCACAGACCACGCTGCGTTTACCTTTTTCAAAGGTAAACCTCGAGACTCTGCTGCTTTCACACCTCTCACCCCTGCCAATACGCTCAGTCACTTGGCTGTTCACTGCCTCTTGGGATCCCAGGCACAGGCTTGACTGAAAAATGAGCCAGGTGACATGGCAGGTCCCAAGGCAAGGGGCATTTCCCAGTTAATAGTGCTCAGTGTTTCCCACCAACTGCTCTGATGGTATCTGGTCACCTGTCAGCCTGCTCTGATTTAACTCCATGAACTCACATTAGCAGGCCAGGCTAATTGAGGTGCCTGTGAGAAGTAGTCATAAGGAAAATACACATTTCTCGTTCTTACCACCACTTCATCCTCGTACAAAGTTATTCAATCTGTGTTTTTTGTAATTTAGGTGAAAGATGTGATTTCTTGAGAGGTTCTTTAGCTTCTACTAAATACCAAAGTCTGCCTAGATTCATCCTTCACACAGGTAGCAGATCAAAATCTCTGAATTCACACCTAGCATGTTCTTCTGGTTGAGATAATTTTACCCATACCCAGTTTTCTTAGCAGAGGCACAAGAAATGCAGATTTCACACCCTAAGCTTTCAAAGAACTTGCCTATCAGCTGCTTCATGCTCTTGTTTTGCTTTACCACCACCACCAAAAAAAATAAAGGAAGACTGAATTCAGCACAAAGAATGAAATGTAATAATCTGCTCCCGCTGCTCCCTGCCCTCTGCCCCCCCCCCCGCCCCTTCCCAAATATCTCTGACCGGTTAAAGTTCAGTAGGTGATCTGCTATGTTAATTATACTCCAGGAAACATCCAACAATACTTTGGATATGGCCATCCAGGCAAGTTGTGCTTTAATCACTTAATAAGAGTTATAAGAAGAATATGATCTACAATTAATATGATATTGAAAAAAAAGCGATGACCGTAAACTCATTAGAAAATGTTTACTGAATTTTGTAATAATAATCACCTTTAGAGGCCTACAATTGAAATTTAGACGATTACTTAGGAAAAGTCTAAGAAAAGTAAGACAGAGTATTTTGAAATTTATGTAGCTCCTATAGGCAGCTCTATATAAATCATAAAATCAGTACAGCAGACAGCTGGACAGGTTTGGGTTTTTTTCCAAGCTTATGATTAGATGAACTTTGAGTTCAACTTTTTATTTTAATGAAAACGTAGGTTTTATTATGTAAAAATTAAGCCATAAGCCTCTATACTGAAGTTTATAGTGAGTACAAAAGAAAGTACTACTGTTAAAGTAGGAGAGAGAGTCAAACTCCTAAGTAAGAGGTTCTGGTTAAACATCCTGGTAGTAACATCTACGCCAACATTTTTCAGCAATTAAGCAAGTGCAGGAAGAACAGTTAGCGCTGCTGGGGTGGGCAGGGGATGCACCTACACACTGCATCCAAAAGTCCGGATACCACAGGGTAAGTTGCAGTCTTGCTACGCCGCACACCTGAATTCACTGTAAGCCTGAAATACACAAGCAGCAGTACGTATGGGCAATTCTGAACTGCACATGAAGGGCGAGAGAGGTCTCAGTCCTCAATTATTTAAGGTTCCATTATTCTCCTGCAGAACAAAACACTCAGGTGCCCTGACTGAACTCTTTGCTAGTTATGGTTTGTTCCAGTTCTTTTCCATCATTCAAAGACCAGTTCTTTATCTCCGATGTTTAATCTCAGAGCTTTTTTGTTCATTCTTTTTATTAAAACCTGCTAAATTCTTTCAAACAGAAGTGCCTTTATCATATCACAAACATTTTCATACCATCATTTATTAACGATAAAGGATGTATCAAGACAGACCATAGTAAAAAGGCAATAGCCTTCATTTTCTTAGAAAGTTACTTGTACTTGATACTGTTATTGGGGCATGATTAATACGACGATGTCAGCAAGGTAAGGACACTGCTTCTTGCAAAGCTTTCACCATGAACATTTGAGTATTACCATATCCCTTCCCAAATGCAGGTGTCTGTCTGTTGCTGGCAAGGCTACTAGCATTTAGTCAATTGATGAGGGAAAACACAAAAATACTTTTCAATTAAATGATTCAGAACAAGGAGCACAAAAGATAATGCTCCCTGTCTATAAATAAGAGCCTGTCATAGTGGAAATATCAAGAGGAAAGCAATATAGCAGAGGAGCTTTCTTAGCAGGAAAGCAAAGTAATATTTTTATAGTAGTAATGTCCATTTATACTCTGGGAAAAGCCATGGTCGAAACCTGCAAAGAATAATTGTTTAGAATCCGTCTATAATTTAGCCAGCTAGGACTTGATGCAGTAGATCAGATCCCAGCTGCATGACAGCATTTCGGAACAGCAAGGAAACTAAGGCAAGGAAGTGCAGAAATATTTAGGTTTTGCCAAAATACAGGAGAAGACTTGGTGTTCGAGTCCTGCAGGGTATATGCACAAGGCATGTACAGTTTCACTTCACTATACCTCTCTAACCAAAAGGATGTGTGCCTGAAATCCTCAAGAAAAATCCTGTTTAGACCCCAGAAGACCAAGACTTGTAAGGGAAGCAGCAAAGGCACCAAAGAGTTAAAGTCCAGTTTCCAGGAGGGAGCGAGGATCAGTGACCAGAGGCAGTTCAGGCTCCCAAGGCTTAAGGCGCGCTTGGCCCAGCTGCTGGGACTGGGTAAGGCTGTTTGGGGAGAGTCCAAGCGGGGCACTGGACCGTAGCTGTGACAGCAGCACTTCATGCCTTGCTGGAATGGTCTTCGCTTACTGCCAGCTCCTCGGCTGTGACTAACGCCTTCAAGTCTTTGTAATTTACACATCCGGAAGTGTGTCTGCTTCAGGTAAGAGACGGTTTTGTATAAGCAACAAGAAGTTTCATTACGTCTTCCCTCCTAATATCTACTAAACTCTGCACTGGTTTAAGGAGGGTTGGTGGGAGGGAGGTTGTTGAGGTGGTTTTTTGTTTGTTTTTAAAGAAAAAAAAACCCTAACACAGGACTACCCACCTGAAGAAAAGTCAAAGCTGTTTTTGTGAAAACCAGTATAACTCAATCCCACTAAATAGAAACAACAACATAAGTTACTCTGAGGCATTACTGCAAAACCAGAAATATTTACCCAAAAGACAGCATTTGCTGCTGAATATAGCTATACAAGTTCACAGTTGTTTACAATCAGATACTTACAAAAAGCATTTTTAAGCAAAAGAGTCCCTCTTAAAGCGAAAAGAAGGATTTTCACATGATCTCACTTAGAAAAAATCTGTTTCAAATTGCCCTACGTGTCCTGGCCCCAAGCCCGCTTTTTACTGAAGGCCTTTCCTGTACGGTTCCATAGGGGATGGGGATCTCTACAAAGTTTGCCTTAAAAGGATGTGTCAGATGCACAGTGTATATGGTGTTACGTAGCTACAGAAGCTAACAATTCTCAGAACAGAGAAGTTTCTATCCTTTATTCTCCAAGGCAAATTATAAATTATTTGGAGGCAAGGAAAAGCTTCCAAATTAATGTCCTTACAAAAAAAAAGCCGAGGTGAGGGAAAAAAAAAAAATCACTGATGTGGCATTAGCCCAAAACAATGCATGTATCCGTCCATCTATCTATGAAGAGTACTGACTCAGCAACAGGAATATAATAGGTATTTTTCCTCTAAATTTTAAACTACATCTAACACTGAAACCACACAAACAGCACATTCACTGGTACATTTTAAACAAGCGAGCAATACCGCAATGCAAATTTACCTTCTTACTTTCTGAGACTACTAATCCTTTTTAATTGTCCTGACTCCGTCCAACTCAATTTGCTTTCTTCAGAGGTGTCTGGGCATAGGAGATATACTGTGAGCTTGCACATAAAGGATGCAAGACTTGTTACTTATCCCACACCCTTAAACATTAACCTCAGCAAGTTTTATGTTTTTCTATCACCAGTAGAAGTTTTACTAAAAGTCTATTAATCCACCAGAAACAAGGTCACTATAATACATTTTATAAATTCACAGAAAGTGCTTTAAATTTGAAAGTGCAGACAGTGTTGTTCCTAAGGTTAAACACAGCAAACATCCTCACTCTTAATTTACTTCGGCACCGCTTTGCTGGCGGCAGCCCTGGCAGTTTCTGTCTGCACTGTCCTCACGCACGCACAGGAGCAGACTGGAAGCTAATCCTGGCTACGCCATGACATTCATCACCTTCTTCCTTCAAAAAATGGCGTAAGCTACGAGACAGCACTGGAAATTATGTCCCTCACACAGGGCTTAACACGGGGCAGCGATACATGTCTCGCAGTTCAAGACCGGCTGTGCGCTGTTTTGAGTGACAGTTTTGAGACGCATGAGGACTCCAAAAACAACTGTCAACTTGGCAATGACATGTCAAGGTTTACTGGGGATTTAAAGCATTGAGAAAGAGAACTTAACTCCTGTGTCAGTGGTTTACAGCAACAACTGTCAGATGTCACTAGCATAGCCACTTGCACAGGTTTGCTTTGTTTCACCTACTTGGGGGTTACCGAACGCCGTCACGGGATATAGGGTGTGCCTGCCGAGCAGGGGTTGTGCAAGGGCTCCCGAGGGCAAGTCTCTCTGTTCGTGGGCTTGGGCAAGCGCACAGAACAGGCAGTGCTTGGTGACCAACACCGAGGCTTTAAGCAGATGGCAAGGGAAGCACTTCCATGGCAAATTACTTGCTTCTGCTTATGATAAAAAGAGATGTATCACAGGTATGAACTGTCAACTCAATGCTGCATCGGTTGCATCACCGTTAGTTTGTACCTGTTAGTAGGTCTATTTACTACTGCTGTAGTATTAATACTTCTGTTGAAGTAGCCACAGAAATGGAAACCTCTACCTGACACCTGCTCAGGAGAGCAGACCTGTCCTGAGATAGCAACAGCGAAAGGGGACAATGGATTAGACACATCAAGAGAGTGCAGACGCACTGAGGTAGACAGTAAAGCATGAAGAGGAATGGAGACACACTGCCATTAAGATTTTCCACTGCTGGAAGACCTCCTCTTTTTTTTTTTTTTTTTTAAAATCTAACCATTGATTAGGGCTACTGCATTAATACCACTTCACATACAGGATCTTACACCGGGAGAATACAAATTAAGGTATTACTACAGCTTAATAAAGCTAGTGTTTCACTGGGTTTCTTTTAAAAAAAAAAAGTCCTCTGCAAAGTTCCCAGCAAAAGGCTAAACTCATGATTCAGGAACTGAGGTGGCAAACACGTTCTCAGAAGCATAAAAGGCTTCTGCCCGGAGCAGGAACGCTGCGTGGTTTGGAAGTGGAGGGAAGCATGCAGCAGCACCATCTTCTAGGAAGTGTTGTTGAGCCTAAGTTACTGAAATTTAATATTGTCAGTCAAGGTAGAACTAAGTGTCAGAAAGAAGTAACCAGCGGGGATATTGTAAATAAGTTGGAGAATTCTCATCACTTGGTTGCTAATACATCAAAAAAAAAGAAAAAAAGGGAAAAGCATCTAAATACTGACAAAATACAAGTTTTCTATTGTTTATATCACTAATGCGTTTTAAGTGACACATGTAGTTCTTGTGACAAACATTGCTTGTCTGTAAGTTTAGCTATGGCATTGTTCCACTGTCATGTTTATGTTTTGTGGACAGCTTTGCCGTTGACTCAGTTATCAAAACTGTACCATTAAGTACTATTCTCTTGTGTTGAATCCATTCTGTGCATCTAGTTGATAGATTTCTTGACTAAACCTATAGCAGAAGTTTTCAATCAGCATTTCATTCAACTCTGTGTATTACAATTATAAAGGAGGTTTGGGAACAGCTATTAAAAAAAGTAGGATGCTTGAAGATTAACACACTGAGAGATTTCTGGAATACAATAAATATAGAAGACAAAGTTACGAAGTTGTTCAGTTGAGCTGCAGATCTGTTACTAAAGCCTGGATCCAGCTGGAAAAAATTTCACAGTTCTTTGGAAAAAATACAGAGATTGGACACAAAGAGAAAAGTTTCAGTGCTCGGCACATTGAAAGTGATATTTAGCTGGTAAATGTTAACTTCAAGAGCTGTGATCGACTACCAGAAATAGCGAATTAATTGGAGCAAACTGAAGTTCAATGCTTGATCATGTAAAACCCTTCTGCTACCTCCTCCGAAATTTCCTTTGTAAAATCTCTGTGTAGATATTTCTATTATAATATTTCTGACAGCTAGAACCAAAACATTGGATTTTTAATTTATTCTCCATGCAACAAACTTAAGATTTGTATCACGGAAAAGGTCACACAAGCTGATTTTATTTTAAACTAAACACCTGAATGTCATTTAAGACTTGTAAACTAAAGATATTACTTCTCTAAAAGCTACAGAGACTTCTACACACAAGGCAATTGGGAATGCAGAAATCCTACGCTGTCAGTTATCACCACAGAAGATATTTACCTGTGCGCTCAAAGCATAAGTTCTCATTGCCTTTATCCAATACAGTCTTCATTTTTAATACATCCTTTTATACAACATTAATAGAAATACTTTATCACCAGCAAAAGTTCTTACCTAAGGGTTGCAAAACTCAGTGAGCAAACCTAAAGGTTTGCTGAAGGAAAATAGCCTACAGGAAGCGTGGAAGGGTAAAGCAACTGTATAGTAGGAACGGTTACACTTTAAGAAGGAAAAGGGTATTATTACTGTTTTGAAAGGAGGGGTGAGAAAGAGGAAGGAGAGGGCCTAACAGTCCAACTACAGGCAGCTATTCAATCACTAACTAAAAAAACTGAGAAGTTAGTGATTCGAATCTGGTTCCCAGTTAAAAACAGTCATAAAAGCGTAATTTCTGGACAAAGAAATTAAATCTGTTTATTTGGCCCGTGGAAAGTGAAATACAGTACAAGAATTTTCTCCTCAGCAGTTTCAGGAGGGACACAACAATCCTACCTAGGACTGGTTAGCATTTTTCACCGCAGGCTTCACTTCTTTTTCATTAATTCGTATTTGCCCTCGGGAAGGAAAGCAGGAAGTACTACTGACCTCCTGCACACTTGCACCATCGGAGATATTTTGCTTACAGGCTTCATTTGTCTATCAGCATCCAGTTTTAAAAGTTTGTTTCCTCCTTTTTCCGTACCACTAGCACCTGACCTGTCAGGGTGGCAGCCGCAGGGACAGACCAACTCGCCTCAGTTACTCTGCTGCCTTTAAGTTTGGAAGATGGTACTGACCAGTGCCTGCTTCCTGACGGAGGGATGGCTTGGAAGAAAGGTCAGAGACTAGAGTCAAGGCACATGATAACCAAATGTTATGCAAAGTTTAACTCCCCAAAGAGACCATATTTCTGCCCAGCCTTCCGTTCACATGGAGATGAAGCTGGCAGCGTATCAAACCTAAGAGGGGGGAGAAGATAAATGCCTGCCCGACAGAAATACCATTTCCATGGGAAGGGTGGAGGAAGCAGCTGAATGAACTGGAACCTCTCCTTCTTGTGCCTGGCGTTCCTGTTTGCTCCACACCTTATGCAGTGAGACAACAGAGCAAAAGCTTCTCATTTCTTGCCTACCTCAGCTGTAAATTGGAGACAAATCTAACATTAGTTTGTAGCTTTATCTAATTGCACCATCAAGATACGCTAACCTCATGCACTGCAGAAACTCTCCCACTGCTGAAGAAGAAAGTCATTGCCTGCAGAAGAAACTACCCGTTTCAATCAGCTTAAAGGGCTCCTCACTGAATATTTGTTTTGGACCAACTATCTTCAGTGATCTCAAGTAAACAGGGAATCGGCTTCAAAGGGATTACGCTAGTTTGACTACCTACATGTTTCTCATGCAGACAAGTTTCCTTACAGCTGGGAACCAGCACGCAAATCCCATCCTTTCTTTGCAGGAACGAGGAAAAGAGATCCATAACAGAGACCAGATACCTTATCAGTGTGGACTAAGGTAAGGAGCAAAACAAGAGAAGGGTGGAGCCTCAAAATGACAAAAAAAAAAACCTGAAAGAAAAAAGCACCCTAAACACTAAACTAAACAAAGATTTTAAGCATAGAGATGGAATCTGGAATATCAATTGAACAAAATTCTTGTAAAGCATCAGGACATGTTATATTCATCTATTCAAATACAATAACAAACAAAAAGTTCCTCTGAACACTAATACAATGCCAAATGAGAAAATAAAGAATAAAAACCAAAACTGAGAGAATTTTCTGCCCAGCACAGCTGGGCCCTGAGGCAGCACAGCTATCATCACATCTGTTTTCTGCAGAAAAACACTGCTTGGGGACTAGCACTGAAAATTTCAAACAAGGGCATCTAACATTCACCATCATTCACGCAGGGAGGTACCACAGCGACTTACAGACATTACACCAACACCACATTAAAAAAAAAAACACAACCCATAACACAATAGTTTGCACAAAGGTCAGTGTTTTAGAAGGCGTGATTAAGATCAGTACCCATAAATGGTCCACCAGGAGCTGGAAAACTAGATGTTTGTGTCTTCAAATCTTTATGAGACAGAAGGATCTGGAAAAGGAAACTTCTGATCTTTACAGAGACATAATTCTCTGATCCTCTAGAATTATAAAGCAAATCAGGCACTTATCTCATGCACAGACCCACGCAAGATACTAGATAGGAGGTACAGTATATCTGTCTATAGCATAATTGCTTTGAAATTTGATCTCTTACAGTAAGAGCAACATTCTCAAAGTTCAAAGCTGTGTCTTTTGCCAGAGTTTTTGTTGTTGGGTTTGGTTTTTTTTTGTTCGCTCTGTTTTTTTTTTAAAGGCGATGAATTAATTTGTCTTTGGTGCATTTGAATGATTTGTTACGGCACTGCTGCACTGACATTTGCAAGGACTGCGGCACAAGCCTGCACACACGTAAACTGACGCTGCCACAGAACATCCATCCCTCCGCAATATTTGCATTGAAGAAAGCAGAGAAAGTGAGTGAAGTAACAGCCGCCCAGCGAGATAAAGTAGAAGGCCCTTTGCATAAAGGCGTGAAATACAGCAGTTTCAAACCCTCTGTTAATGCACGGGCTTGGAACAGTTCCTCTCAGGAGGCCCTAAGGAAGCTGAGGACAATAAGAAACTGAAAGAACGAACAAAGAAACTTCTTCCCATCCTCTCCCCGTACAGGAATCGCTGTTAAGCCCGTACGATTCTGTCAGTATTTTTTTTTTGAAGTTGAAGAGCATTTACTTTCTTCATAATTCACGTGCAATAACACACAACATATGTTTTATTGTCTTTTTTTAGACTGTAATGGTGTCGATAAATCACTAAGTTTAGACGTTGGAAGCAATCGCTCTGGGAGACATTTGGTTACGTGATGTCATCAAACTTTGCAGCGGAACCCCACAACCATCCTGAGAAAGCCAATAAAGAAACAAAAAGCAGCATATTTTGTAAAGTTTCCACCATATTAACTTAGACTTTTGGTGTAAATTACAACGTTTGAAGGAAACTACCTTTCTCCCTCCTCCCCTCTCTACTCAGCCACAAGTAAAACAGGATTTGGGGATGTGCTGAGGCCTGAAAGCAGGCGCGTGTGTGAAATAACCAGTTATTAAATACCACGTTTAGCGCCGAAGCCTGCGAATGAAGACATGGAGCACTACCTTATCCCTAGTTGTTTACCACTGTAATTTTTATTGCAAAGGGGTTTTTTTTTCCCCCCTCTTCCCAGGGATTTGCTCGCTGCAAGGTAACAGTCTGCGTAAGGGGATGCTAACACAAGCGCCTTTTGTTCCACAGAATATGAGGAAAAAAAAAAAATCAAAGAGGAGGCACAGCAACTCAGCAGGACAAGGGACAAAAGGCGCACGCCTCCCCCGCCAGCGCAGGCTACTGTCAGCCCCGACTCTCGGGAGTTTTGGGTTTTTTTTTACCGTTTCACACCGAAGCAGCGGGTGCCGTCACAAGCCCCCATCACAGCAGCACCTCCCCGCCCCCGCCCCTCCCGCTGCCCTCCCAGCCGGGCGCGGAGCTCCGGGAATAAGGCCGGGAATACCGGGGGACCCCCCGCCCGCTCCCCGCCTTTGTGTGCCCCCGCCGGGCGGGGCGGGGCGGGGCCGCGCGCCGGGCAGACAATGCGCAGTCTGTGCGGGGCCCACGCCGATTGGCCGCGCGCCGGCCGTGCCTATGATGTCATGCGGATGGAATGCGCCGCGCGTCTCATCTGCTCCGCTTCGGTGCGGGTCGGGTGCGGGTGGGCATCGCCTGGTCCCAGCCCCCGGGAGGGCTGCGGGGGTCGCCGGCGCCCCGGCCTGGGGGAGCGGGGACGAGGTGCAACGGGGCGCCCGCCGGGCAGGGCTGCCGCCGCGGGCAGGTGCAGCGGCGGGAACCGCGGTCCCGCACACCGGTCCGTCCACCCGCCGCTGACAACCCTCCGGTTCACCGCTCTCCGTTCACCTCAGCGGCGGCGGGGAGGGCAGCGCTGTCCCCGGGTGGCGGGCGGGAAGCCCCGTCCCGCCGCACACAAAGCCCGGTCGAAACTCCCCCCCCCCACTCCCCTGGCCGTCCATACCTTGTTCTTGACCTCGGCGGAGAGCCCGTAGGAGGGCCCCTTGTTGAAGTGGGTCATGTCGGCGGTCTCCCCGCTGCCTGGGGGCGCTGGTCGCAGGCGCTGGCGGCTCCGGGCTGAGGCGAGAGTCCACCCGCGACCGCGGAAAGTTCTAGTCCCTCCCTCACGGCCCGGCCCCGCGGCCGTTGGAGCCGCCCGCGCGCCAATCGCGGCGGCATTCCCGCCTCGTCCCGCCCCGTCCCGCTCCGCCCCGCCGCCGGCTGCCACCCGAGAGGGGTCCGGGGCGGGAGCGGGGGGCGGGTGGGGAACGTCAGGGGGGAAAAAAATCTGCCCCGGGGAAGCGGCGCCGGGAGGGAGCTGCGGCCGGTGCCCGCCGCCCGCCGTGCCCCCGCGGCGGGGCTCGCTGAGGGACCGGCGGGCATCGGCCCGCTCCCGACGGGCCCCCACCCACACCACACGGCCACCGGGCAAAGCGGCCGAGGAGCCGGTGGTGGCTCTCCGTGGCGGCGGGGCGAGGCTTCTCCTCAAGCCCTTCGCGGGTGGTGTGAGCCAGGAGGGCAGGGGCAGCCCGAGCTGAGGGGTGACCAAGGGCTGACTGCTGGAAAAGGCCTCAGCTGCTCACCCAAACAGCTCCTTCCCACTGCGCGGTGGCTTGGACTACTGAAATTCCTTTAAAAGTTTACAGAAATCACGGGAAACTTTGAAAAGCGCTGGGAGTTAGGGCAAAAGAGGGATGAAAAAAGCGGAGGAGTTATTGCAGCGCTGTTAAAGTGGAGTAGGATGATGGGCGCGTCTGGAGCTCATCGTTCCTCCACGACGTCTTCCATGGCCATGAGTCCCTGCGAGAGCCAGCACTGACGGATTTTGGCACCCCTCCCGCATTAAGGCGCTGATGAACCAGCGCAGGGGTGCGTGGGCCCGCTGCTGGGGAGGGCGGCCGGTCTGCCCGCAGCCGGAGTCCCGTCCCTCTTTGGGGAGCGCAGGGCGTACGTAAGGTTTGCGCGCTGGGTGTACCGGTGGAATTGCACCAGATCCAGCCTTCATTCCTGGCGGCGAGTGGTGGGCCACTCTTGAAAGGGAGTGCCTTTCAAATCCAGTTAAATTTTGACAAATTTGAAAAGAAATAACAACCAGAAGATGATCCGCTGACTGGACGAGTAGGGAAAGGAACAGCGGTCTGCAAGACTGGCTGCTGGAGCTGTGGCCCACCCAGCCACCTACTCGGTATCCCCTAGAAATAACTGGTCTGTCCTCCCATTTCGCAGCAAAAATTCAGGACTAAGTGTCTGGTCTTACTCCGGTTGAAACGAACAGGGGTCTTGCAAAAGACTCGCGGCGGGAGCCCCGTTGGGCTGTAGCAGTCCTGAGGGAATCGCAGGGCAGCCAGAATGTTGTTTTATACTGTGGTGCTGTGGATCAGCTCAGCTCAAACCGTTCCACCGCTGCACAGCCTCTAACGAAAACAGCCAGGGCTGTTCCTAATTAAAGGAAGCAGAGCTGCCTGAACTACCCATTGGGAAAAGGAAACTGTGCAAGAGAAGCAGGAAACTGAAGAATGGGGTGAGGGAAATGGCGGTTCACGTAAACATAATGAAAGTTCATTAGTTTTCAGACAATCATGTTGGGATAAACTCATCTTTCATGACCTCGGAGAACATATGATTTAGGGCTAGATTCCATGTCCTCCAAAGTCCTTGGAAATGTTTCCATTGACTTAAGTAAAGCTGGATCAGGACCTTATTTGTTAATGCTCTCAATCATTTTTGCTACAATACACAGTGGCTTGGGAAGTTTGAGATATTTACAGTTGGAATGCTTTTCTCAGCTCCATAAATTATATGTTTCACCAATTTTGAAATAAAATGGTCCTGATTAGTAGCAGACAAAAATACGGCATAATATTTTCTTGCTGGACAATCATGTTTAAATTATGCTCAAATAAATCATTTGGCATTTTTATTTTTCACCTCATCTGAGCAGGGCACAAATACCACTCGGTGGTTTTATGCTGATACTGAACGTCTGATAAGAAAGCTACCGATCTTTTGGGGTGATTGCTGCCATTTATTCTGTGATCAGAAATATGCTCGTGCCCCGTGGGAAAAAGTTGTATAGGGAATATTTGAGCGTAGTTAGAAACGCATCCTGTTTTGCATCACTCTGACAACACAAAGCAAATGTAAACCCATCAGTGCAGCACAAAGCAGCTGGAGCAAACTGGGCAATCTGGCTCGTTATGTGTAAATCTCTTATCTTTGCCCTATTTTTCTACATTCCTTATTACTAAGGCTGTTTGTATGGAAAGAGGATTTGTACAAGTATTATTCCCCACCTGAAATCGTAATCCTCTTTGTGACATTGTAATAACTTCTTCAGCAACCACATGTAATATCATAAACATGCGCTGATGACTTCAGTTGGAAACTAAGGAAAAAGAGCTCCGAAGAGACAAAGTCTGTTTTCTTGGAAACATGGACCGTAATCTTACAAACATTCTTGCACATGAATTATTGTAAGCATATGCGTAGTTCTATTAAACTCCCTGAGCCTAAATTATCCCTTGTGTAATTCCACTGTAATCTGTAGAATTAATGTGGCTCAATGGAAAACTATCAAATATGCATCGTGATTTCTGTGTTCCGCTCCATGTCGGAGCCACACGGAGCATCGATGATTGAAGACGTGTAAGGAGGTGACTGGCGAGTCCTACCCATGGAGTGGGGACTAGCCACGTCTGACAGAGACCACCGTCTTCTTCCTATCCAGCTGATCCTGATAAAGGGCCTTGGTTTAATGAGCTGGTTCAGCTGAGGAAGAGCAGGATGATTTCACTGAAGGACAGAAGGAGTTTGTTTGGGAGAGCTAAACTGCATATAAAAAGTTAATTTGCCAGGACTGGGTCCCATGGGTGGAGGGAGACAGGCAGGCTGAAGAAGGCTTTGCTGAGTGGTGTGGTGGCTCTGGGGGAGAGGAGCGGGGCTCTGGGCTGGTACCAGCTGTGGGGCTGGGTAGGAGAAGATGAAGAGAATACACCACTGGGTGTGTTTGTGGTTGTGGGTGTGATTTTTGCCTGGAGCAGAGGAGTAGGCTCCTGAGGTGGGAGCTACAGTGCTCAATGGTACTGGAGTGCAGGAGCAAAAGGGAGCAGGGAGTTGTGCTAGCTTGGTGCAGGCAGGGGATGAGCCTGGTGCGGAGCAGGTCCTGTGCTGTGCTGCCATCGATGGAGCTCACTGGCCTGCAGGTAACTGATGGGGGAGCTGGCTGAAGAAAGTGCTTTCTAGTAACATGGTGCTTTAAGAAAGGGAAGGTTCCTCTAAGCTTTCTGGTTTACAGCTATGTCCTCTTCTAAGGGGAAAATATATTAGTGAGTACTAATGTGGTGAGGAAAGGAGAAGGCTGTACTCCTCGCTTCCCCTTTGCTGCGCTTCAGTGAAGAGGCAAGGTGCTAATTAAACCCTTTTGCAATTCCCTTGAACTTGGGGCAGTCTTTCCCAGGCTGTCCTGTCCCATGTCAATGTGTTAGCTAGTCCTGGTGTTGTGAAACGGCCTGTCCCGGGGTGCTGGTAGCGCTAACACTCGGTAAGGTTTTAGCCTAATTAACTTACATGACTAAAGTTGTTAAAACAGCTGCAGGAAAAATATAGTTGTGCCTCTAGTAGAACTTGCGTCTTCCCACTGGTTGGTGCCTGTTAAGACCAAACGATAGCAGCAGTGTGCTACTATAGAGAAGATGCAGGAGCACTGAGAAATGGCAAAGTAAGAACTCTACAGAAGAGCCAACGGTGAGCCCTAGCAGTACCCAAAGCTGTCCTTGATCTCGTTTGTTGGGATTCCTTCTGAAAATAGTCAGTGGCCTAGGTAAGCTTGTATAACACCTTTTGGTACGTTACCTCAAATACTTAAAACATCGCTGTGCTCACACTGCTAATTATTTTGGGGGTATGCAGTGCTGCCCTCAGGACTTTAATTAAACCTGCCGTGCTGTACGTGTGCTGTATTGCTTCTTGACTACTTTAACAGACTCTATTCTCATCCCACGTGAGATCCTCTTGCCTTGTAGAACAATTACGGGCACTACGAGGTGTTTGTAGCCCACTCCTCCTTCCTCTCTACCAGACTACAGAAGACAACATTTTCTTGGCAGTCATTATTTTTACCTAAAAGGCTAGCTTACAAGTGTCTTAAAAATCAACATCTGGAAAAACTAAATACACGGACTTCTTACAAATACCACAAACTGAATCATGGGGCCAAATTCAGCCTTGATGGAATTATTATCTGGTATCTGTGTTCTGTGTTTTTCCTGTATCACTTGAGTAAATTCCCTTATATGGAGATGTCTTCAGAGACGCACATGGTGCCAAAATGCTCAGAGAATTGCATAGGACCGAACCTAAAATACTGTAGTGGGGGGTGGGGGGGAAAATCCCCAAGAAGTGTAAACGCAGGCTTTCTTGGAAGGGAGTAGTGGTGGAAATACCTGCTTCGGGAAGGGGTTTTAAGCATCAGTTCTGGCAGTTGTAAGACTGGAAGCCCAAGTCTTATTTTTGGGAAAGATTCCCTTTGTGTCTAATTTTTAAGGACATAAATGTTATTCACATTCATGATAAAATAACTTGCTAGAGTGAAAGACTTATCCAAATGTTTGTGTTCGTAGAGAATAAGATTTATTTTAAAACAAAACAATGTATTCTGAATACATTAGAATATCTAAATGCTCTTAATCCACCACTTTTTTTCACTGATTTTAATACTGATGTCGTCTTCTGTCCTCCATCCTCTTATAAAATTAGAGGCTATTTTTTGTTATCTGTTATAAATAACCTTAGGGCAGACTCTTTTGCTTCTTTATTTTTACTTGAGATCCATGACCTTCCCTTAAAATATGATAGCTGCATTTCTATCAGTGAGGGTGTAGCTAGAGAATAGCGGAATGCCGAAGTATGTTCCTGGATAGAGCTAATACAAAAGAAAAAGACTGAAAATAACTTACCTGCAACCTGATTAGTGCTGGGGGTCCTGTGTCCCCCCCACCCCGCCCCCCTGAATCTGAGCGGAGGCTTGCTGCTGGTATTGGTTTTTAACTTGCTAAAAGCGGTGCACAAGCAGAAGGCAACAAAGGCCTTCAGATTGCTTGCTGTGCCATCAAAATGCCTGACATCTTTCCCAATTTTCTTCCTCGAGCATCGTAGCAGCAAGTTTGTTGGCTTGCAGCAGGTAGGTCAGAGTCATTTCTCCCTCTGATCTGACTCCACTTCTCCATCAGCAGGACCTAAACCATTTGCAGACAGTCTGCGTCACCAGTAGCCGTGTACCAAAGTGTTTGATTCTGTTTGTCAACAAGCTAAATATTAACAGCCATCCATTTTGTTTCACAGTGATGCTTACCTACAAAGAACAACTGAACAAAACCTGCAAAGGCAATGTGTGCAGGGACAGTGTGTGTTACCAGAACTGCTCCTTGTGAAGGAAATGAAACTTGTGTGTCTTCCTTTTCTTGTTTTCTTTCATGCTTGTGAAGAAAAAAAAACAACTCAGCTTTCATATCTCTACTTGAGGCAGACTTTGGTAGGCAAATACCTTGGCACTGTATCTTTGTGCTCCTGTTAAAGAGAACACCAGGCCCCTTAAAAATCGTGGCTTTTTCCTTCTTATTTATTTTGCTCCTGATAGCTCCTCTTAAAACTTCCCATCTGTTGCTCCTGAAGTTCACCAGGCTGCTTCCCTGGCAGCCCTGGACATCAGAGACCTGAGGCCTGATCTGACCAACCAACATGAGCCAGATTTTTTCCTCTCGGTGGCAGGGAGAGCAGAGGACATGCGTACGCACACCTATTGCCTACAGACAAACTGTGTTTGAGCTGTCATACTGTGGTGACAGAGAGAAATATCAAGCGGCCTGCACTCTAGCCGGTGGTGTTAGCCTGGGAACGTGCTGCTGCAGGAGCCGAGGGAGCGCTCGAAGCCATGGGGTGCCTCTGCCCCAATGGGAAGGGGCCGCAGGCCGAATACCTTGAAATTATCAAGGTTTGATATTAAGTTCTGAGCAGATGCAAAAATGAATGATGTAACCAGTTAATGATGATGCAGAATGACTTTGAAACTTCCCTTAGGTTTCCATTAAGCTTCATGAGTTGGTTTTCTGCTCTATTTTGGAGTGGATAACCCTACTAGGCAATCAGAGGAAGGGAGAAAACAGTAACTTTGTGTTTCCATGACTCTTGGCTTTTAGCTACCACTTTAACTTTCCATATACACCTGTAAAATACAACTTTCTCCATATAGATTTTGAAGAGGCGGTTTCTGGCTCTCTAGGATGTGGACAGAGGCCGTTACATTTACCGGTGGCTGCCCAGCGTTATCTGAGATTGGTTTGAAGACTTTATCTGCGTTCCCGAATCTCAAAACTTGATTTTCATGCCACTTGAATGTGTTGGGTTTTTTCCTGTTTGAGTGCAACTCTTAACAGGGTCTGGACAAATGTGTGTCTTTCAAGGAACAGTGTGTTCAACCAATTTTTCTCTTCATCCTCCATCGTGTTCCTCAATAGTAACTTCAGAACGGAATTGATTTAAAATAGTACATGGTAACTTTTTATGCAACTTCACGTTGCACTATGCAAGCTATTTATTCGGATGCCAAACACAAAATAATTAAAACATACTGACCTATGAATAGGTCGGCTTTCTGACGGTTAAAATCTTCGTGCTTGCTTATTGAAATAAGACTATGAGCAGTGCTGATATTTTAAAAGGCTGGTTAATTATCCAGTAATGCTCTTGCCTTAATAGCCAAAATATGAATATAGCAAAAAAGGAACAGAACCCTTCTCCTTGCTGCCTAATTCTATGACTTCTTCCAATTTTAATTATCTAGTTAGTATTTTCTAAATGAGACTGATTCCTCATTGGAAATATTTCCCACCTCTGACATGGCATTCTTGCAGGCTTGAGAAACTGTGGGGGTTTTTTTGCCCTTTTATTAAATTTAGTTCGTTATCCTTCTTTGAACTTCCACGGTAAAGGTTTCCTTAAGCTAAGGTAATTTCAAGAGCAAAACAATAGACAGCAAGTGATATCCAGAGTGCTTTGTAGGGTTATTTGGGACTGAAACGGTGCAAAGGAGAGAAGACTGCTGAGTGTTGCGCATGATGAGTGACTAGCTGAGGCACGGTGGCATTTAGCCAGAGGCTGGCTACCGGGGGCATGGAGACTCGCTGTTACAATAGTAAGGATCTCGAATCTGTTTGGATAAGAGAGGTTTTGAATAATGTGTGTCACTGTTAATGTACTTCAGTAGATGTCAGAGGATGTGATTCAGACTTGGGGGGAGAGAAGGGAATTAGGAATAGCTGATGCTCAGATAACTGAGACCGTACCAGAATACAGAATCCTGAGGTTTTTAGCCGCTTCATCCCAGAACATTAATCTTGTCCATTTTATGCTTGTATTGCATCCCACAAAACTTCAGAATTTCCAGAAGCTGTTGAGTGTGGGTTTTTTTGGTATCCTTTTTTTGTACTGTGAAGTCTTTTTTTTTTTTTTAATCTTTTTTCCTCCCTCTCAGACTGGAACAAAGATTTAGCACCTAAAGTAGTTATTTGCTTAGGTTTTAATGCAAGAAACCTAGTGTTTAAAGCTCAGTGACATTACTGTGGTGCACTTCGTGTGTGCTTACGCAGCAGTAAATGCAGACCTGGGGATGGTACCGCTCCGTACCCGTGGCTCTCACACGTGTTTTGTCTGTTGACATACCTCCAAAAGCGGGGGGTGTGGGGTGCAGCAAGAGCAGCATGCAAGTAGAAAGTACTCATAACATTTACTTGTAAACACAAAGGAAGATGCTAGTTATGGAGGTTAAAAGCTTCAAGTAAACAGAGCGAACTTAATTTTGTATCTGCATGGTATAATAAACTGTCCTCAGAGGGAAAGCTTGGCAAACAAGTGTGATATTCTAGAAATATTCATTACATCACAGCCAGCACAGTTCAGCATTACAGACCAGTAGTAAATCCAGCCTATACAGTATAAAACCTTAATTGTTTTGGGTTATATATTCTGAATCCTCAACAAACCTGAAAGAACTTGGGGGTTGGGGGGCAAGGCAGCCCTTATCATTTCTTTCCTTGCAGAATTCCCTGCTCAATCTTTCCTGAAGTAGTTACTTTACATGGAAGTAGCTCTATTTTCTCAGCCTTCCTGTTTTACCCCCATTCTTGTTATTCAAGGAAAAAGTTAGATGAAGATTTTCAGAAATTACCTCTAGCCTGGAGTTAAATTTACAATACTCTGAGAGGCGTGACTGCTCTGAGGTAACTACCTTTGCTTGTCAGCAGCCAACTTCTCTCTGTAAGTGGCAGAAGAGCGGAGAGCCCTACGCCAACGATTTTTGAAGGTGTCTATTTTCTATCTAACTACACTGCAAAATCCGCCTTAGTATACCCTTTTGCAGCCAAGTTACTTTTTCAAGGAATTATTATAAATATTAAGGTAGAGCTGTTCAGATATCACTTAAGTGCTTTGTTACAAATACTGCAGCATTACTTTCAATATTTTGCTTTTCAGTGTGGCTATAAAAAGAACATTAACTGTGATTCCCAGCTGTCATGCCTGCTTTTTTACAAATGGTTGCCTGTAAAACCGGGCCCTGTTTACTGCTGCTGAATAATAATTTCTGGACTTCATCCTGGCAGTGAATGTTGGGGAGATATCCTTTAAGCCACTGAATTGGAGGTTAGGACATTCATTTCGGTGTCAGCTGACATCCAAGCTGGATCATAAATGAAAAGCAGAGGAGCTCAATTGCACTGTGTAACAATAAAGCAGGAAACACTAATTGCCAAACTACTGGCAGCTGAAAGTAGAATTTACAGTAATGCTAACTGAGCAGATCTGGCTATTGATGTAACGTTACAAATATCCACCCTTTCTTAAACCCAGTAGAGGGTTTTTTGATGGTAAGAAATTACTGTGCAACAGTGCATAGAAGGGGCAGGACCATGCACAACAACTTCACTGCATGGTTTAAAATACTTCTTAAATCTCGATACATCGTTACAGTATTTTTTATATATATATATATGTTATGGATGCCTTTAAAAATTCTCTGCTGCATAGTGCAAGGACAACTTCATCTATCTGTGAATAGTGTCTCTCTCTGAGGTTTATGTAAAAGCTCCTTTGAGCACCTGTCTAAATCCAGTACTGTTCCAGAAGGTTGTCTCATTGCATAGTCATGAATACCTGATTTCTGTATTTATACAAACAAAAACCCCACAAATCCCGCCTCCCCAAAGCACCCCCTCTCAAAAAAAAAAAAAGCCCCCCAACTCCCAAATGAAACACTCTGGGTGGGCTGAGACCAAGATCTGGTAATACTGGATTAGTGTCTGTGCTGCCATTCATGAAGCATCAATTTACAACAGACTTGATTAATATGCATAATATCCTGATCGATAAAGTGCTACAACTTGTTTCAAACCATTCCTTGTGGAGACCCCTCCCCTCCCCCATTTTTGTCTGTTAAATATTACTGCCCTAGTCTCTCTCTGGTTAGAGAATAACAAACATGTCAACCATCTCGTTTAGCTTTGTACCTCAGGTATGAGCAAAGATAACGAAAGGTGTGTGTAAAACTGATGTTATCAATCAACAAATACATCTTTTTTTTTATCGATACCTGCATGGTTAAAGCCTATCACTGGCACAGCTAAATGTGGAGTTCCTTATTTCCGTTGCATGCGTATTTCTGTCTGATCCACTAACTATAAAACAGGTTAAATTTTTTGGGGGGTGAGGAGGTAGAAAAGATACAAGAAATATTAAATGTGAAATTTTATGCTGTGAGGAATAGCCCACCTGAGTTTAAATAAGCATGTCAACAAAAGTCAATCATCTTCTATCACACGGTGCTTACTTGTCCTTCTCCACTACCACTGCAGCATGAAACAGCAATGCAGATGAAAAATGCCGTCCAAAGCTATTACAGTGAAAGCTACTTTTTTTTTTTTTAATTCTCATGCAAAATCCGGTCCATTATGAAGCTCTTTTCTGCAAAGTGACCTCTGCCTCAAAGTACTTCCTATTGATTTCAACAATACCGGTCATGAGACTATCATTATGCTATAAGGAAGTATGGTGACTTTAAAAAAAAAAAAAAAAATCAAATCCAAGTTTCAGAAAGGTCTAGGTTCAAATTATGCTGCAAACAACCGGAAGGACTTAATGCTTATGTTCCTAGACCCTCACCCACCTCTGAGAACAACCAGGTGGTCCTAGGTGCAGCGTGTGGTCTTGGCGTGGGCCAGCAAAAGGGGAGGAACGTCGAAGTACTGCCTGAGAGCCAGGGAGCTTCCTCAAACGCCTCACGCAGTGCTTGCTCGTGCTCTGCCTTACGGTGGCCAGTACTAGCAGTTGTCTGACTTCTGTGACCGGCAGATCAAGTACAGGACTACAACTCAGTTTTCTTTAAATGTACTTTTTTTTTTGAAAGCTCTTATTTTCTGTTGTAAAATTTCGGAACCGTGTTTTTTCTGTCCCACAATAGAGACACCCACCTCTCAGTGCACTACTCTACTGACAATTAAATAAGCTTCAGTTAAACGATGGCTGTGTGTTCATACGTGTAAGCTGTCCTTCATTCACGCAGCGTTACTAATGAATGGAAGACTATTTTTCTGAAACGTTAATTAAAAAGTAATGTCCTAGGGAATGGTTGTCTTAAACACTATATTTAACAACTAGCTTGTAATTACTTTCATGAACTAGTTTCCTGAAGCCAGTCTGAAATTGTAGATTAAGGGTTGTGTGACCTATTAATTTGATATACATACTATATATATCTATTCCTCTGCCCCCGATCCTGGTAAGTCTCTGACACATGCCTCAATGATCAGAGCTCTTGCGTACACCGTGGTGGTTGATGTCCCTTGCTCGACTGGAAGGGAAGACTCTACCTGTGTCCAAACTACCAGTCAATGCATTACAGGGACAATATGAACGCAACCTGCTCTGATGTGCACAAGGTGGAGAGGGGTATTGCAATCTGTTGTAGAAAACGTTTATGAAGAGAGTTCTTTTGCTTATCCCTGAAACACTGTGTTAAAATAGCCAATGTTAGATAAAAATGTATGTTTCTGATTTGCACAGTAAGTTTTAAATTAAAGGGGAAAAAAAAGTGACTTCTTAAAGCTTCAACATTTACGACAAGCATGACCTAGTAGCAGTCAGGCTTTCACTAAGCGCACCACCGCAAACTACCAGAAGCGAAGTGGGATGGCCGCGGTTACAGTCTCTGTACGCTTGCGTTCATTCCCAGTGCCTCCAGCTGGGAGAGCAAAAGTTCCTTTAAAGGAGAAATAAAAGCAGCATAAGATCAGCAGCTTGTATCTGCTGTGGTACTGTAACTCCATAGCCCACCACGCTGGCTTGGCTTCAAGCGTGCTTGGTAGAGGGAAAAGCAACACAAACATGATTTGAAGGGAAATACAGGTACCGTGTACAGATACGGTTCAATGTGTTTGAACCGTGAAGACACCGAGCGAGGGTCTGTTAAAAACCCCTCACTTCCATCGTGAAGACGTAGCAGCCGCAGTCCTTAGAAACGGTGACAGCAAGCACTTTGGGCTATTTGCCAAGGAGTGAACTGTGGGGCAAAAATGTGTTCAACTGGCTTGTGCTACTTGGCACTGAACCAAGGGCTCTGTGCAAGTGCCACTACCTACCTGAGTCCTCTTCCGCGTAGACAGCCTACTTTCTCTCCTGTCCTGGGAAAAAGGGCTGCTGCCTGGATGGGATTTGTGATAGCGCATTGGTTAAGGCACACTGATAAGCTCATTTAGGGGTGAAAAACGATGGAAAAGATGGTGTCACCGGGTCTGTTATGCTCTGTGGCCCCTTGCACAGGCGTAAGAGCATCTTTTTGCTTTGCAAACACAATTTGCATTTGTATCTCTAAAATGGCCTATGTGCTATTTGTATACAGCAATCTTTTGTTTCAAGTCACTCACTGGCATCTGTTATGACAGGGTGGTTTTGCATGAAAAAACAGGTGTCCGAAGACTTTTGTGAGCGCAGCTTCAGAAGTTACTTTTGAGACGTTGACTACTGTCCCCAGCAATCCTTAATGGTTTGCAGGACGTTACAGAACTGCATACCTTCATTGGACCGGTCACTGCAGAGTTGTGAGAAATTTGGGTCATCTGCTGAAAGCAGATCCGCCTGTTTAGCTTTCTTCTGGCACAACTTGTAAATAATCTTCTAAGCTGTTTTTATCAGGAGTCAACCTTCTTCTCATATCGTTATTTTATTACAGTCCAACTGGCGCGCCTCTTATCTTCCCTTCCTCCTTTTCTAAAGTAAAATTAACCTGTTTTTTAATGTACGTGCAATATATACTCTCCATTAGAAGACAACCAGGTCAAAAGAGAAGCAACTCTGAATACTTAATATTTGCCAGCTAATGCATATCTAGATAAAAGAATCTGATAACTAAAACTCATTTAAAAATTGGCTTCCAGGCTAGGATTCGGGGCAGGAATTTTTGGATGCCTTCTGTTCTCTTCTGAATCTTTGCCAGTTTTGATGATGATATTTCCATAAAGTCATATTTGTTTTCTTTAAGAATATATTTCTTCCCTATTTTGCTTTCAATCCATAAGGTATTATGTCTTCCTCTTTTAGAAATGGAGAAAAGAGAGGTAATGTATTTGACTCCAAACATCCGTCGTATACATAATGCAAATGTGTTAGCCTCGATATTAATGTTTAAGGAAAAGAATGACACAGAGTAAAACCCAACAATCCGAACATAAGGAATCCAGTCAGCAACCTTTAAGTCTTTGGACAGACCCTGGGAGCACAGTTTTCTGTTCCATGCTGGGAGCAGGGAGGATGCAGTTTTCCCCTAGAACAACAACAGTTTGGTTGTACCCGCCTACTACAAACAAAAGATAAGAGGTTCTCCGTAACAAAATGCTAGTTTATGTCGGCTCCACTGTGCTTTTGGAGAGAACTAGCAGTTAGTTGAGATAATCTTTTCAAGGATAAGTCAATCTAGTTGATAACAAAACTTCCCTTTAAGAGAATTCAAGCCAGGACCTCTTTTCTGTGCTCCCTCCCCTGCGGTTGCGACGCAGCGTTTTATTGAAGGCTTTGGTCAGGGTTAGGCTGTGGTCTTTCTGTTTCTGAGCTCTCCTGCGTAGTTCTAGCTGCTTCAACTTGACACACTTATGGGTCATTTCTAATCCAAGTTTTCACTTACTAATTATAAACCGCTGAAAATTAAGTGTCCTTAGCTCAAGTTGGCACTTGAGCTGGTAATCAGTAAGGAAATAGCAACAAATATAAGGAAATGGGTGCTGTCCCACTCTCTCATAGCCGATTTATCCAGATTAAAAAACACTTTTTATATGCTATTTTAACTGTGTTGACCAAACAGAGTAAAGAACCTGCTGTTGGGGGGACACAGGCAGAGATTCTCTCAACTTTCCTCCCCAGAAAAGCTGGCAGTGAAGTAAAGGGGGCAAAGTCTTTCCAAGTCCTTGAAAATGCAATTCCTCCACCTCAGATGGCCTAAAGCAGTTTGGTTTTTCAGAACAGCCTCTTGTGAAGAAACCTACCGTTACCTTCAGAGTGTTTGCACGGGAGGTTACAAGTCTGAACAGGCAAGTGATTCCCTCTAGCAGGAGTCATGGCCATGCAGGTGACAGGTGGAAGAAGGCTCCTGGAACTCCCCAGCGTTCAAAGGCAGACTCACGAAGTTTATGAACCCGCAGGTTAAAAGCACACCAAAACCCAAAATCCTGCACTGGGCAGGGCTCTAAGGGAGGACCTGAGCAGCCAGAGATGCTTTCACTGAGGTATAAACCTAGAGCAGGATGAGGATGGGCTACATTCTGCTTTGCTCTAAACAGAAGCGGCATGTGAACTCAGTGCCGTTGGAGCCTTGGCTGTGTTTACGGACGAGGCAGTCTAGGAGTCTGCCTCCCTGCCAGGCCAGCGGGCTATTCAGGCACGGGATGTGGTGCATGAATGGAAGCTTTCATTGCCTTTCTTGTCTCATGCTTTTCTGAGCCTCGGGGCGTTGATCCTCTGCTGTTGCCCCTTACCCAGAGCAGAGGCAAGGGGCTGCCTCAGTCCTCGTTCCCCTCTACTCTAGTTCCCTTGCAAGATTCAAAGCAAGATTCTGGGCAGAGAGCACTAACCTAAAATAAACAATCATTAGCCATAATAAAGTCCAGCGTATCTCCAATGTACCAAACTGTCTGTAACTGCACAGCGAGTCCTGATAAGACAGTCCTCACTCCAGTTCAGGGAAAAAATCCCCTGCACACATCAGATGTACTTCAACAGGTCATTTTCAAGGGCCTGAGTACGTATGGCACAGAGTCCTTCCCACATAGTCTTAAGCTATTAACTGCTCTTTAATGTCAGACATAATCTAGGTTAAAAACCACAAAAACTCTCTGTTCTGAACTCACATGTGACCACATCAAGGGACTCTCCTTACACCGAGGATTATTAAGCCTGTTGGACAGGTTGTAACGGCTGGCTTCCCCACAGGGCCTCGCAACATCATGACAGTAATTTTCTGCATAATGTTTTGTGATGATTTCTAATGATTTTCTGCGTAAAGCAGACCCTTGTTTCCTATCAGCAGGAACCACCCTTTCTGCTCAGTTAAATTCCACCCCCCGTTCCCTACTAGAATAGCTGCGGCGACGTTTTGACATCCGACACTGAGGAAAAGGCTCCAGAGACGGAGTCTCCTCCTGCGGCAGCGCGAGGCACTGCCCTTGGCTTCGCCAGAGTCAGGCTGTGCAGTCCGTAGCGCGTTTCTACTCTGCTTTCAGCTTTCTTCTTTGTGTATGTTTCTGTAGCCAGACACATAGCTCTGTGTGTGTACGGATGACAGATGTGTTTATATTGCTTCATAGGTGGAACAGTGTGTAGAATTACGTTTTGCCAGATGCATGTGAAATGCTCAAGTAGACTTTCACACACTTAGCTCCAGCAAAATACCTTTTAAAAGCTGTTCCAATGTACTGAATACCGTTTTCCGTGACAAAAATCTGAAGTGCGTATTGTACTGCTGAAAGTAAGGTGCTTCAAATGAGAAAACAGGATACACTGAAAATCAAATTCACTCTATCAGGAAAAGAGCGGGAAGCTCTCTTCCTTCCCCTATTACTGATAGTAACATTTTTTTTTCCCTTTTCTGTATTTCAGAGCCTGAACCAGTTCATTTTTCCCAAGTGACAGTTTGCTCTCCGTGATGTAAACCAGCTAAGGATTTTTGCACATAAGCTTTGAAGAAAGTACTTCTTAAATCTATAAGTACTGTGCCTGTAGCATGACACTTGTCACCTTTTTATTTATCTTAAGAAGTGAGCAACAGTTTTCAAAAAGCGTGCTACAGATTATAAGGACAGCTTTGACAAGCCCAGAGGAAAAATGATACTGGTTTAATGCTTTGGGGGGGGTTTTGGAAGACTGTGGAGCACAAACTGTCATGAAGCCAACTTAATATAACTGTTTCCTTTATACTCTAAGGATTCACAAGGGACTTCACTGCTAGCATACAGGAAATAAAGTCTGTTGTGCTAGAACAAGACTTTGTTTCTTACAATTTAGAAAACTACACAAAGTTTCCTTACAGGAAATGTTACAATTCATACAAATTCCCATATTTATTTGTAGACAAAAATTGCCATTCACATAGCAGGAAAACTAGATGAAAACAGAGACAGCATGGACTTAAGGCCATTATGGTGAGCAGACCTACATGATGGCAATAAATACAACTTCACAAAAATGGACTTAAATACATAGAAATCTTTATTATTGGTTCTTTTCCAGTACCAGCCTAATTTCTTAAAAGGAATCCTTGAAACAAAATTATTACATGAATGCATTTCTTCAGCGAAGAGCTTGCAGAGTTTATTTTAGGTAAAGCCTGTCTTCTGTTGTTACACTATTCGACCAAGATATACTGACTTGGGATATTTTTCCTTCAGATCAGGCCACTGAACAATGAAGTAATCTGAAAAGTAGTAAAGAATCTTTCCAGACAGGGATAAAGTTTCTACACGGCAGATGCTCTCTACGTACACAATGATTGCTCTCTTTATTCCTAGAAGCCCAAGAAGAAGAGCAGATATACAGACAGGAACACATGTTCCTGGTCCATTGCACAATACCTAAAAGAGATGGAACATTTTACAGAAGTAAAACATGAGTTTTTTTTAATACAGTGAAGAACAAGAAGTGTGTATATTCACATCACATATTTACAAAAAAACTTCCAAAGGTATTTTAAAATACTGAAGAGGCAAGTGAATATAGAAAAAAAAAGGGGGGGGGAGGAATGGGGCAAACAAAAGACATTATTTCAAAGTCGCTGCTGAAAAAGATCATCCTTCTTTACCTGTCGAGGAGGAAAAGAGCTCTGAGGTGGCACACTTAATGTCTATGAAGAAAGCAAAATTCCTCGACTCATGGGTACATAACTAAAACAGCTTCCAATCTTAGTCACAGCTTTGTATCAATGATGAGATTTGTGCACAGATTAAGGCATAATAAGGCCAAAGAAATTCAGTTAAGATTATTAAACCTGGGATCCAGATATAAATCTCTTGAATTTTGGCTTAAGTCAGCAAAACGCGAGCACAGCAAAAATGTGCTGAGGAATTAGGACCTTCAGCAGAATCTACTAGCTGATATGCGTGACTGGATTATTTTTCTTTTCACAGACACTAGTACATAGACACAAGGATACAGAAGGAAGGAGTTTTGGTAAATACATGCCATGTCCTTGTAGCAGAGGAGCTCAAAAGCACTTATAGCAGTAAAAGAAAGTGGTCTTTTGCTTTTAGACATTGGGAAACTGAAAAACATATTGCTTAAAAGGTTTAAACCAGTGTATATTAGGCACTCTACTTGGGTATCAAAATTGATTTCAGGCAAGACATTTCGTACTAAATTTAACTACTACCATGTAATCAGTGCTTTTCTGCACAGCTGGGGGTTACGTGGAAATAAAGAGTTCTTTTATAAAGTCATGGCCCTATAGTCTATAAACTGACATTTTTTTGTTCCAAATTCACCAGCTTGTGAAAGATATTATATTGGAGGGGGAAAGAAAAATATCAGAGTTTCTGTCTCAGGGCTGTACAAACATTTCAGAATGTTTCCTTCCCTGCTTCGTGGCAAGATCCCACTTGATAAACTGGCTAACAGCACCTCTCCTCAGTTAAAAGCAGAAGCAGCTTTGGTGCTACTGAGCTGCAAACTCTCACCTATGCTTTCCTTTGCCTTTAAGATGGCCCCAGAAATCTACCTTGGGGATGTGATGCCTGTAATGCAGTGTTTTCTTATCAGAATCAACAGAACGTAATACTGCATGCAAAATTATTCTGATTTTATTGATCTTAATTGAACTATTTATTCATGGAAGACTTACTGACATTTTCTGAAAGACCCTTACAAGCAACATGCTGTACGCTGTTTTAAGCTTGAAATTTTAGGGTATCAATGGCCACAAATACTTGCATAAGACAACTGCAACAGTGTAGTTCTTTTATATTAGCAGTTATATAGCAAAGAAGCTGAACACATCAACTCTGCATACTAGATTTTTGAACTCAGAGTAATATACTACAGTTTCAAACCTCCTGCTGAACCTGATTTCAAGTAAATCCATGCTGGGACTTTAAAACCTACTCTACAATCTGCTGAGAATGAAGATCTGTTTTTTTTATACGTTTGCCTTGGCAGGCAAGGACGTAAACCAACCACACACGCTGCCTTTTAGCACTTCAAAGAAACTTTTCCATACCTGTGAACTAAACCAGGCATTTTGCCTTATTTCTTGACAAGTTTGATTAATTTGCACCGGTGTTGACTGTGCTGCTGGTGCATAGCTACCGATTAAGCCATGTACACATCTGATCACAACTCACGCCCTCTGCTCTTTCCCCTTCCACACATACTGGTTCAAACGAGACAAAGCAGATGTGGCTCTGTAGGATCTCTATAAGCAAAATGCCCATAAAACGCTCTGACTATAGATGTTCCCATTGTAAAATGCTTGGGTTTAGGAATTGTCCCCTGAAATACTCTGCTATAAACCTGCTGAAGCTAACAGACAAATAAATCCCTATCTGAATTTGGGGTCATGATCTGTACATCACAACTATTAATCAACCTTTCTGATCATTAAAATTTAACCTTCAGTGCCGGTCTAGAGACATGTCATACCTAGAACTGGTGCAGTTGCTCACGTCTTGGAGCAGCAATTCCCCTCCAAAAATCTGGTCTGACCAGTCCTACCTACTCCCTCTCAGGCCGTCAGCAGGGAGAAGAGCATTCCTGCTGCCTGGAATCTAACATCATACGCTCATCAATGGACACAGGGGAAACTTCTGAGAAAACGAGTATGCACATTATAAAGAAGAGGAACCATTGTGGAATCGCTAAGCTAGAAATGCTGCTGTTCAGCTCCTGCCCGTATACGAGCATATATGGTGGGATGGGACTGAATCATATATGTCCTTCCTTAAATACATAAGAGAAGATGAGCTATCCTACCAGTGAATTTCAAAACACTGTTCAAAAGAAAATTTTGGAGAATGATTGATGTCTTCCACCTTGAAAAGACCAAGGCTTTTGTTTTTCCCCTCCTGCAGAACACAAGCCTCTCCCAGGGAACCCAGCGGCAGTCATTAGTACGCTGTGGAGAAGAAGCAGGCATCTATTGGACAAGAAAGGACAAGGGCCTCTACAAGGTCAACCGGCTCTTCAGGGTAAGTGTTTCTCAATATCTATTTACTTTAGCTACAAGGCTACTAGTAGAGTATTTGTGTTGCATGAGATAGATCTCCGAAGATCTCTCGTTTATTTATTTGGTTTGGCCTTCCTTGGTGAAGCAGCAGAAAGGGGGAAAAGAAGGGGCCAAAGACAATTATTGTGTCACCTTTGTGACCTCTTGAGCTGCAACTGCCCAAGGACTTTCTTGGTCGCTGAGATATCCGACTTTGCTGCCAACAAGCTGTAAGGGATCGTTCCAGAAGCCAGTGCTGCAAGTCTCTCTACACCATTTACATTCACCTCCAATGCAAAGAAATGTCCAGCTAACTGTTAGAATGGCTCACTGGCTGCCTGGCTTCACAGCTAGGCCTATAAACTAAATCCTGCGTACTAAAATCCTCTACCAATTCAATGTAACCAGACTTCTAAACAGTACAATAAGCTAAGCAACCTGTATATTAATGGATCTTTAAAAGTAAAGGCTCAGAAGACAACATTTAGACTTAGCAACTCTCTCTATAAACCTAATTTCATATTAATCAGTTTCATATAAAAATTGAATAGTTCTTGCCTTTCTGCTTCGGAGAGTTTCTACAGCTGTTGAAAGAAAACAAGCTAAGCCAGCAGTCTGGCACGCTGGGAACACTGGCACATGGCACCGCTGCTGATAAAAGCTGCTTTAGAGTTGGTGAATGCAGCACTGTAGCAAAGTGACATTTACCAGCCAAAACACTGAAAGCATAGCTCACAGCTTCACTGGGATTAAATGTCAGGCCGCTGGTTAAAACAAAAATGAGTAAAGCAGAAAACTTGCAGTTTTACTCATAAATATGTAAACACACATTTGCTGTATGTCTGTAATGAACAGGTATTTGAGTACTGCTTATGTTCCCAAGCGATAACAATCAAAGGGAGGACAACGTAAGTCCCCCTAAACTTAGTAGAAAGTGGAAAACTAAGGTGAGATTTGCTTTGGATAAGAAACTGTCAACACCTGCTGTTCTCCTTAACAACTTCCACAGAGCTTGGCCTTTGCCACCTGAACAAGAGCAGAAAAACTGCCCAGCTTTCCAGGGTTGGGCAGGCTTATGGTGTGAGAGTGCTGATTGCTGCTGTGGGGTGATACGTGTGTGTGAATGAAGACCGTGCTGCTCACCAGCTATAGAGCTGCCTCCTGGGGTATGTTTAGGACGTTGCTCAGGCCTCCTTAGTCCCGGTAATGCTCCCTTCCCTACAGTGCTGAACAACTGGGTGTAAGAATAGGGAATAGATGGTGGCGATAGAGAACTCCTAAAGGAGGCAAAGGCAAGTGTGGTTATGCAAAGCTGACCCAAGCTGGGTTAACTGCATGATCTTTGTATATCTATGCAAGTAAACACACCTACATTTTAACAATGTAGGAAAAAAATGAGTAGGTATTTTCTGCTGCTCAGGAGCAAGTGTGGGCTTAGAAGCAGTAATTTATTAATAATTTTATTTTGTTTATGTTTTTGCTGGCCTCCTAAAACTCAGCTTTTGTTAATAAATACTTCATTGCAATGGTTGTTTAACTCTTGGGAACAAAAACTAACCGGTCAGCCTGTTAAGATATCTCTCAGGTTTGTTGGAAAAGCCAAGGAAATTCAAATAGCTCTTTCTGATATTTTAAGAAAGGCAAGGGAAAGGGGATTGAAAAAAGAAAAACACACGGAAGAGAGGAAGTGGGAAACCAGTTTGAATTATAACTGAAAAGAAGTTAGCACAGAAGGAAAAGGAATTTTAAAACATGGCCATACTGCCATGCCTTCATAGAAGACACTTTAAAAAAAACCTTGCCTGCTTGCAAATAAGGCTTAACTTAAAAACAAAAAAAACCCAAACCAAATCCCTTAATTCCTCTATCAAGAAAAAGGAGGAGCTTAAACCAATCTCACTCAGCTCTGATGAACAGCTTGGCCCATCTGCAGATCTGATGAAACTCCTCAGCCAAAGGTATTTTCAGCAGAAAGTTTCTTGATTTGGACCAAGTTTGACAAGTTTCCACCTTGCTAGGCAAAGCGAATTCTGGCTTTGGAAGGAGTTTTCAAAGGTCAGTGAGGAAATGCACCAGCTAGAGAAAGCAGCTAAAGGGATTGTTATCTGTACGTTACATATTTTTATTTTCATTGCATGTTCTTAGTGGATGACAGATGCCCAAATGCTGTGTTGTTTGTAGCTGGACTTAATAATGAAAAAAAATGAAGTGCCCTGGCAAGTTACAATACACGGAAGCCTTAAAAGAATCAGCTTTAAGAAATTCTAGGAACAACAGCAGACAAAAATAATAAACCTTTCACAAAGGTAGCTGGAGTAACAATAAACACAACTGAATGACACACAAATACAGAAAACTAACAGGGGGCAGAAGATGCTATCTTGACACAAAGAAAGCCTCCTTCACAAAACTACAAATCTGACCACAGAATAACCTGAAGGATCTTTTAGAAATAAGGGAAATGGAGCGAGAATGATTCCTGTGATAGGGAACCTGAACAGTCACATTTAGAGTAAGCTGAGGTCCTGGGAAACTAAAAAATAAAACAGTCATTTTTATGCCAGGGCTGGTTTTGGACTTCTGTGTTCATCAGGTAGGAGCTAGGGGGTTTGATATTTCAGGAGTTTATTGCCTTTTATTATTTCAGTGTTACAACAAATGTTCTTGTGTTTTTTGGTTTGTTGCGGGGAGGTTGTTTCTGTGGCAATTAATTAATTGAGAATCTGCATTAATTAATTTGAATTCTGCTATGTAAATTACAGCACCTTGTGAGCTCATCAGCCCTTGCTTGGTTCTAGTATTATCTTACTGTTTTGAAAAGTCCACACTAGTGCCCTGTAAAGTGAGGTATCCAGCTGAAGGTTTTTTTTCCCCCTACACCTACAGAAGTACCGAGTGCTACCTACAAAGGCAGCTGTAATCTGGCTTCTCGGTCCCAGCTGTTCCCATTTCCTGCCCCGTGATTCCCCAGGACCCAGCTCAGCTGACTGCTTAGTGGATCCTGAACAGCCCTCAAGTCTGTGGGAAATACAACTGCAAGTGTTACAGCCCTGCAGTTGTGGGACCAGCTATCTTAATACTAGAGATGCTCTAACTATAAAATTAAACTAACAAAAGCATCAGTAAACAAATATCTCAAATGTTAATTGTAAATACATTTACCTTATGAGCTCATGACCAAGCCTGGAGAGTCAAGAAGCCAGGGTTGTACTCACAGCTCCACTGTGGACTCACTGCAGGACTTGGGGCACAACACTTACTTTCTCTCACATCAGTATTTTCTACTTTAACACCAGGAAAACAATAATTTACTCCTCACAGAGGATGCATCAAGATTCCTGTATATCCTTCTCAGTGAAGATCTCCAGGTATGGAGAGCATTGTTTTTATTAGCATGTGTTTTGATTCAGTAGCATACTCTGAGAATAACATAAAATGTGCACGCTGTTTTCTTTTGAATAGAATTATTTTAAAAATATATTCAGATATAGCAGGCCATATCCATTAAGAATCAATTTATGCTAGTAACTTTGATGGCAACTTAAGCCTGGATGGCAAACGGAGGGAAATTGTTAATCTTTCAATAATTGAGTAACTCTAAAAGGTTTCAAGAGATATATTGTTTGTCTATATGGAGGTAATGCAGTTATGACAGAAATAATATCTCTTCCAGGGAATATAAATCTATTTGGTAATCAGAAAAAACAAGAGAAATCTGAGAATTTAAGAGACAGGGATTTGTCTCTTACAAGCTCAAATACTTAAGGATGTGGGAGAGGGAGTGTCCTTGTTAAAGCTTTTGCTAGATTAGCTCTTTAGCATGTCTGAAAACTCAAGTTTAAACCTTGAGGAAAACTAGCTTAGAATTTTTAATATTTTTTTAAGGTTGGGAAAAAAGCAGCAACCTTTTCCAACAATTCCTTATTACTGCTATTGGTGGGGAGAAAGAAGAATTTCAGGTTCTGTTTGAACAATTTAAAGGTTGTTAAACTACCTGCTGGCTTATTCTTTTTGAATAGTGTAGATCTTATCCAGTTCACTTCCCTCCACCACCTGAAAATAAAACCAGCTAAAATTTCACACCCTGTTTGCTATTTGAATGTACCTGTGGAATGCAGGCTAGGACAAAAAAAATCTAGATGTGTAGTCTGAGGTAAATCAGGTAATTAAGGTAGGATTGAATTATACCTGAATACGTTTTCATTCTCTGTTCTCTAAATCACTTGAATCATCAGGGGTGCCAAAAGATAGTTACAGTGTTCTATAGCAACAGCTTGTGCTCGGGCTGGTCAGCACCTATAGCTTGTAGCATCGCCAGGAAAACCTTCCTAGTCATCTTCTGCGCGTCTTATTGCTGTGGTTCCTGTTGTTACTATCATAAAATACACCCAGTAGGTGAGGTGCTCCTCAAAACAAGCAGAGGCGTGTGTGGTCCTACGGGCAGATTACCTAACTAGGATAAATAAGATCAGTGAATGCCAGAACAGGGGAGAGAGAATTGGAAGAGCAAGGACTTACATTAGCTTACTGTGCAGTTGGGTTTCTAATGTGAACTACTTTTTTCTGAGTATTATTTTCATCATAGAAAGGAATATATTGGGAAGCATCACCAAGTGCCTCATTTCCCCAGCTCTCACTTTATGAAAGCTTGGGGAGAGGGAGGCAAAAACCCTACCTAGTGGACTTTTCTATGGGAGAAAAGGAGAGGTTCCACAAAACCACTAGGAACTATATTTAACAATGGGATTTGATTGTAACAGCACTAGGCATTGTCACTTCTGCTTTCTAGGCACTTAGTGGCCTGGCCCAGAGTTACCAGCCCCGTGTCCTCAGGGGCAAGAGACAAGGGAAAGGGCCCAGCTGATGTGATTTGGATCAGCATCCACATGCAAAGTAGTGAGGGAAGCTCCCAGCTTCCAGATCTCAGCAGAACTCCGGAGTTCAGCTATGCATGTGGCTATTTGACACTGTAAAGCCGTAAACAGCTCAGGTCTGTTTCTGGGTATGCCTAGGGGCTTTGCTGATGAAAAGAAAGATAACTGGGGTCATTAAGAACCTCAGAAGTTAGGCAACAGCTTAGTGAGGAAAGTTTGAGACTCTAGGCTTGGATGCATAAAGAAACAAGCAGGCTTGAACTTTTCTTTTTCCCTTTTTTTTTTTTTTGATGCTGCTAACCTTAGGCACCCTACTTAACTGCCCCTGTACTTCAGGTGAAAGGTGGCAGGCCCGTCATTGGGATTAAAAGGTCTTAGGTGTGGTAGTTTCCATCCATAGGTATGATGCTTCTGCAGGTATGTGGAAGCAGAACGGGACATGTGAGCTCAGCATACTCCCTAGCCTAGCTGCCAAATGTAAAATGAGAAGCATAAAACCAATCAGTTGAAAATACTAATGAATGACAGGTGTGAAAGTGGTAATAATGCTCAAGTCTGCTGGAATGTTACGTGTTGGTTATTAAAACATTAACACCCAGACTGTCAGTGGGACCAACCAAACACCATGATCTCTGCCAGAAGTTTGTGTCAAGAAATAGCAGCACCTGTGAGTCTTGTGAGAAACTGTGGGAGGTGGATAGAAGGTTGGTTTAAAACAAACCCCAAGATTACCAAGGCAGATGCAGGCTGGAGAATAAATTAACTTCCTCCCTGCGTTACCATGGAGTGGGTCTGTGGTTTATTGCTGCTGATAAATTAGTAGGAAGTAAAGGAAATTCGACTTCATGTGGATGAAAGAGTTGGTCATAAAACAATTCAGAAAAAGGCTTTTGCCAAGTAAATGAAATGGTAGTTAACAACCTATATCTGTAGCTACGAACACTAGGTACTAGCTGTCTTTCAGCAAACTGTTGCTGTTCTAAGCATCACCTTGGTTGAATCTGACCCAAGTCTCTTGGTCAGAGCACCATGAGAAATACCATCTAACCTGTTAGAGCCTATTTAAAAATAAGGGCTTATCTTCTCTCCTAAATGTACTCCTCTCCTAAAAAGTACTGCTGGTTATAGTAGCCTGCTTCTACTCAAAAGGAAAGGAGAAATTAAATCCGAAGACTGTTAAATATAATCATACATATAACTAACCGTGGCCTAAAATGAGCCTTTAATTGCAAATCTCAATGTATCTTTCATTAGTCAAGTGTTCATTTAACTAGAACTTGAAAGCGGTCTTTTTAGGTTAGCTAAAACTGACATTTTACATGCATATAAACATCTTTGAGGCTACTGCCTAATCACTGCAGTTGGCATAGCAAGAGTCCGCATCAAATACCTGCCTGAAATACCTTTACAATGCAAAACCCAGAGGTGTTAGCAGGCTCTATCTGCATACCAGTGGCCTGGTTCAGCAGTCAGAGTTAGGCGAGACTGTTTACTTGAAACCATGCTTTATAACATATGTGGAAGTGTGACCAGGGTGTTCATCAAGTCCATAATGAACCTGATAGCTGATGAGTTAAGATTGACCTGTCTTTAGTTTAAACTCATATCTAAGATCTCAGGTCACCTTTACTGCAACTTCTGTCCTCCCTCTGAAATGTCATGTCTATAGGCACGTCTAACTGGGAGTCACAGGAAGAGCAGAGCTACAACCTAGCTTTAAACTAACTGATTTGAATAGCTTTGGATGTTTCTCTGTGCTCAGCAGAGGGTAATTCTACATTGTGGCTGCAGGATAGCTGTACACAGTACACAAGGTAGAGGAGGGCTGAATAAGGCTCATATTTTCATTAACGCTGAGATGTTTAATACAAATTTGGATGGCTTAGCTTGTTTTCTTTTTAGACTATACAATTTGTATCACTGATGCTCTTAATCTGATGTTCTGACTCTTGCCTATGTTGACTGTTGTGATCCCAGAACAACAGTAGATCAGACACGCTGTAAAATCGATCTGGTCCAAAAGAATTATAAATAGTGGGGAAAGATTCAGTATACAAAAGAATGCACGAGATAGTCTTAATACCGCGTTATACAAAGTTCACTTGTTATGAAGTGAATAGAGAAAAAAATGCCACTACTCAGATTTTGGAGCTTTCCACAAAGTTCTAATAAGAACCGTGATATAAAGGACAATAACTTATTATTTGTCATAGCGATTTGTTAAAGTGCTGTGAACTTCAGACATTTTGGGCAGGGCACAAAGAATGGAAAATCTTAGCTAAAGGAAATAATGATCTCCTTTCATATAGCTTACTGTGTGAACACTTCTGTAACAACTCTCGAAGCTTGCTGTAGTGAATTTAACCAGTCGGGGGACCAGGCATGTGTGATGGGACATGCAGGCATAAAAGAATTGGTAGACTGCTAGAAGCACAATCAGCCGTGCAGTTTTCAGGCTTCTAGAAAGAAGTTGGAGAGATGCATTCAGCTGACAGCTGGTGGGGAGGGAGATGGCAGAGCTTGTTGTACTTGCTGTGCAAATGTAAACTTCTTACTACAGACTTCCCACGGGAAGGAGGCCCTAATGTGGAAGGACTGCCGCCTTTGCCTGATTTAACCCAGGCTTTTCCAAATAGCAGTGATCTGAAAATATCTGTTTATCTCGGTCCCTGTAGAGCACTGAGGCAGTAGAAGTGTCCCCAGAAAAGCCAAAAAATGGCTGGTTCTAAGGGTCCAGGGTGCACAATCCACTAACGAACGGAGCTTTACGCAGCAATTCTGAACAATTCCCGGTGAAATTTCTTTACATTGAAGGACAGCAAATTGCTGACCCAATTGCATAGCCCATCTATGGCTGAAAACAAGGACTGGATGCAACCTCTGTACAGCTTCCCGCTGTGTGGTGCACACGCTTTCTTTTCAGTTTGAATTTCAGTTCTGCCAGAGTGACTGGAATAATCATGACGCAAAGGGCTAGATCACCTGAAGACCTGGTTTCAGGGCTGGCAAATCAGTGCAGAGACAAGGACAACAGTTCTGAAAGCAGCAAGAGAACTGAAGACTGGTTCCCTCTGAACTTGTACCTACTGACTGACTGAAAGCATACCATAGGAAGGCCCTAACATGAGTTTATTCCTTCTTGGCCATCAAATAATCTATGTAAGATTCAGTAATTTTCTCTATTTTTGGGAAAAATCTCTGTGCAGCTTGTCTAATTTTCTGTAACTGTATAAGAGGGATTTGCATATTTCCTTAGATGGTAGATCTTTTAATGTCTTATTCTGGTTTTATGTTTATTCTCAGCCTTTCTGTCAAGGAAGGCAATAAAAAAATATCTCTTCTCTGACCAGCTGCCTGTTTTCATGGTAGGAATTTGCAGTCTTTGAGGCTATGACTGCATATTAAATCTGGCTGCAACTGATGAATGGTTTTAAAAGCTTTTCTGGGGGAAGGCAGGTGTAAGCGGAGTGTGCTGGCAGAAGCTTTGCTTTCCTGGAATTTTAGTCCTCTGCATAGGAAGCCTATCTAAGGTTGACATGTTGCAAAAACTGTCCAGCATAGATGCACCTGCAAAACACCAACACCTACATTTCTATAATTCTTGGCTAGAGGAACACAGGCCGCTCATCACTTCTGACATCTTGTCACTTGGTTTAATATCTCTAAGGGACTTAACTTTGCAGAGCGCAGATGTTCATAACTCAGAAATGGACCTCTTTAGCTTAGTTGTTCAGTTTGAGATCGTCCCTAACTTTTTACATCTCAAACTCCCTGGGGGCCCACTTCAAGTGAGGGTCAAGTCCTGCAAGACAGCAAAGGTCTCCTGGAAGTTGTTCGGTTCTTTTTGAACTCACTATCTTGAAGAAGTGTTAGATGGAACCACTTTCTCATGCGAAGTCAACTAAGAAGCTTTGCCAGAAGATCAGTGTGAGATAGAAAGGGGACACAGTGCTTATGTAAATAAGCACATATAAAGTAACTCCTGTGCAGCTAGGTTTGCTGTTTCCCCTTTACAGCTATTTTGGCTCCACAAATATGCTAGTTATGCCAACCTAAGCCTATCTGCTCCAGATCTTGCTTTTGTGCACTTAAGGGTTTCAGGCTCCCTTTGCAGTACTTCTCTTGTCCTGCATTCCTTGAAAACTCCAACATTTCTGCTTTTCTCTAGCTTCTGTGTGTCTGGAGAAGACTTCAGTCATTCCTTCAAACATGCACACATTTCTGACAAGCCTGAAAGCAACTGTAAGGATTTGGGGATCACTCAGATGTACAAATGACTTTGAAGCAATTCAAAGTTGTCTCTCCCTCCTGCAGTTAAACAAAAACAGTTGCCGAGACTGAAAAATGTACAGTACCCGTAAGCTCTACTGTTTAAAAATATGAAGCTCTCAGCATGATGTAATACTGTGCTTATTTCTAAACTCGGGTTTAGAAACCATGCCAGAAGTTATAGATGAGTCCTGTAAACGCCAGCATTTGTCCCACCCTTTCTAGTTCTTTAAACTACAATGCTTTACAACTCGCCAAGAGTAGGGGGAGTTGCAATTCAGCATGAATGCTTTCTTCTAAAGGCAATTAAATATTACCAGTTGCTTCACGTGCCACAAAACCTTTTCACTAGCAACATGAAGCATTTTAATCCCTGAATCACTCTGCTAAGTGTTTAAAAATCTTTACAGCTCTCCAACTTACTATAGTTCACAGGATTCTTAAACTAAGATACGCGTACAAGTAGTAGTATGCAAGCAGCTTTCAAGTAGTGTAAGATCTGGCATGTAACGCCAGAGATGCTCCTGCCAGTAGCAGTACCAGCTGCTATTGTGGTTGATGATGGTACCTGGCAAAAAGGTATTTGGGAACTCCCTCCCCTCCAGCACTTATCACAGGTAAGGACTCCTTGGATAGTGTTTTGATTCAGTGGTTTCCTTAAACACTACAAAGGGATTAAAGGCCTTGCTAAAATGTATCCTGAATTTTACAAGGACAAGCGTTAGGCTTTTGACAGCTTATCACAGTTTATCAACTCCAACACGGTTTCTAATAATTCTATGTGTAAATCCCACTGTCACTTTAAATTCCTCTTGTAAACAGAGAAACCATGGAATTAGATTAGTAACTTCCTGCCCTTCTCCTATGATGTGTCCTGTTGACACTTTTGGTAATAGATTAAGCTACACAGTGAGATTTTCCGGTCAATCTCTTTTGCAATAATAAGTTAAAAAAAGTATATATGTTAACTGAAACCGGTGGTGTAGCAAAGTGATTCCTAAGTATTTGTTACTCATGTTAGCTCTGTCTGCTTCACGTAAACATCTCTAGTATTTGCTGCCCCCCCCCCCCCCCAATTAAAATCACTGTAAAAAGAATAGTGTGACATCTCCTCCCCCCTCCCAACTTTATCTCCAGTTTTCAGAATAGGCTTGAAAAACAAGAACTGCAAAAAGCTGCTTCTGTTGTTCTGTGCACTAATCTGCTCTGAAAATGCCAGCAAGCAAGTAGCTTTCAATCTGACAGAACTGACCAGTACTACTGAAGCCAACGAGATCAAATTATTCACAGCAGCTTCTCTAAACATTCAAAATATCACAAATATATATGAGCCTCTTTAGAATTAGCCATATAGTTCCCAGTGAGAGCTAAAAAATGTCTGCTTACAAACATCCTCTGTGGGTGCATACATGCTGCTACTAAATTATGAAAAATATCTTGTAACTGCCCAAGTTTTTACAGGTTTCATTAAAATATTTAAAACCCCATAAAATACTAGTTTGAAATTCTGCTAAAATAATGCTTTTTTTTAAAAAAAAACCTTAAGTTTGGATAACTGGCTCCTTAAGTTGACAACAACTCCAGCGAAAAGCCAGCTTTTACCAAAATTTCTCTTAAAGAATTATAGGACTGAAACCTGGGAGTCCAGTGCACCAGCTTTTGAGTCTCACATTGACACAAAACTTTATTGCTCAGATAGCTCTATTTTAATTCTATAATCTGACTTCTATAATCTGAATGCTTCTGACTTGATTAAGCATATGTAATATTTTTAAATAAATGCTGTAATTAGCATAAGAGTGCAGTTCTGTGAACAGTTTGAAAAAGTAACTAAAGTACCCAGGAGTTGCCACTTCAGTGGTGATGGTTTTCTCTCATTAGACAAGATAGTTAATGCCAGTCAGCCAAAGGCTAGATAAATATGCACGTAGCTGAAAAGTCCATGTAAGCACAAGAACTGAATCTGCATGTATTTCTGCTGGTCTGAACCTGCCTGTTCCAGACTGGTCATACCATTCCAGGAGCAAGACCAGCCAACAGGATAACCAGGCTTTCAGGCACAGTCTGTGCTGTTGCAATCCTGAAGAGATATTATCAAGAACCTGTAACCTTGTTTGTGGTAGCTCTCTGAGCATTAACAAGGGAGTGACACACTCTCTGATGGTCCCTGCAAGCTTTGAGAGGGGAAACTGATATTTGCTACTCCAGTTCACCAGCAGTGCAACCCGTTCTCTCTTCCTTGGTGTATTGCTGCTATACCTCTTTCAGCTTTGATTTTACATTCAGAAATACTTTTCCTGTGAACTGTAAATCTAAGCATACGTATCAGATAAAGTCTGCAATGTCTTGATATTCCAAATGCTTTTATGACTCAGATTAGCAAGTTCTCAGTAAATTAAAATTTACCTACCAAATCTGGTTTCAGTTTGTAGGTCAAAGGAAGGGAGTAAAGTATGGAGTACAGGGTTGTTACCACAGAGGAGGTCCAAGATTGTCTAACCTCACGGCTCCTGGGAATGCGATCAAGGGTGAACTGGAAGAGAGCACAATAAGCTGAATTGTTATTTTTCTCAGAACGTTGTTCCTCCTTCTATAGAATTATTAGATCTGTCTGTGCCAACTTTTTTGTTGTTGTTTTAAATCTAGTTTGGAAATGTTTGGGTATGAAACCTTTTCTTAGGTGCCTTATTCAGTGTCGTGCTTAGCGTTCCTGGCAATAAAGTAAAATGAAATACTAGAGCAATATATCTATTTCTTAATCTCTTCTAATTTTACTTTAAAACGTTCCTAACTTAATAATTCAGCTCCAGCAGCTTCACCCGCCGTATGTTAACATAGTGCCCCACCTCGTGGTCACTCAGACACAAGTCTAGGTCTGATTAGGTAGAATCAAAACTCGATGACTCTTCTCTCTCTTGTGTGCTTAAATTCTTCATGGGTTTACACTGCAGAAAATATAACAACTTTTCTCAGTTAATGTCCGGTGCATACTGTTAAAAATGTTACAGTAAATATCGCTACCCTTTAAATGAGTACTCAATGAGTATTCAAAAGATATGTAAGACATATTCAAAATGAAAAATATTTGCATAAAAGAAACAGGAGAAGACGTATCATTAAATACAAAAGTTTAAGAAATAATTTGTTCTGTTCTTTCCTTAGGAAAAAGTAGAGATCATTCACTGTGTGTAAAAGGTATTCAAATTAATAAAACATGGTTGTTTCCTGTTTGCCTCGGATCACTGTAAGTGGTTAACAGTAGTTAGGCTTTTTACGTTCTTTGCGGATGGCTTTGACCTCGACGCAGAGGAACTACACCTAAGAACTGTTGCTGCACCAGAAGGCAGTCCTGATGCCAATGGCATTTTTGACTGTTTAAATGAAGAGACGAATACAGTGGCTGCAGTGCACTCGTCATTAGCGTTGACGTTTTTTAGATCTGGACAGCGGTGGCTGTCTTGCTTCGTATGAGACACCAGATCACCATCGCTCTGGCAGAACTCAGATTGGGAGTGAGAGACTGCAAATATTGTTATAAATACTGAAAATTGCCCAGTTACTTCAAATATGCCAATTAGCAATGGTGTAGCTTAGCCCTGGTGATTTGTGACCAGGAAAGATTATGTTGCCAATAGCCATAGAGTAAATACCAACTACAAATCAGTCTTGAAGAGCAACACCTGGGGCTTTTTTAATATATAAGATGGAAAGAATAAAAACTCCACCCTGCTTATAAATGCAGAATATTAAGTTAATTTTCTTGACTGAAATTATCCTGTTTCATTGTGATAAGCTTCTTCAATTGCAGTGATGCTGGCAGGCATTAACAGCTGTTACAAACCGGTTGTTTTATGTTTTATTTGCAGGTGTTGAAACTCCGATTGCATTAGTCTGACAACAGAATAGGAAAAATAAACATGCCCCCTGCTCCCCATTCAGCAGGATTCTGGTTATCACTACCTCTCTATTTCTTAAAGCTTTGGAAGAGATCAGGTGATAAAAAGAAACACTGTAAGTGGAGTTTAGACCCTTGCATAGTATTCAGTCCTGCCAGAAATATGTGTACGATAAGGTAGTTTTAGGCAGATCAGGTTTCAGTGGAGCTATTCAGGATGCTCCCTTCACTGTGAGAATGGTGTTAAACAACATTTGCCAAAAAATGTTATGTTATTTTCTTCTTCATAAAATCCTGATTTCAGCAAAACTTGGCAGGGACCCCAGACAGAATCAAAGTAGAAATTTACTTGTAGAATTCAAGTAAAGATCAAACTGATTTTATTTACAGTCTTCAAAAATGTGCTTGAAACTTTGCACATCAGTGTCTATGTCGTACGTTAGGACTTTAGCCCACATATCAGTCAAGACTTAAATATTAAGCTGAGAAACAAAACCGGGTTGGTTTGTTTGTTTGTTTAAAGGCCACTGCCAGATGCTTCTGCAATCCCTGCCTCTCATCTGATGGAGTACTGTTAGTATTCCAGACAAAGATACCTCCTCATCTTTTGCTGGAAAACTGCACAGTATGTCTGATACCAGGAACAGACAAATTACTCCCCTGTCTTCTACGGTGTCGTATTGTTGCATTTGTTTTTCCTTACACCTTTAGTGGAGTCAGAAACCTGTTTGTTACTTGAAGATGAATATTCCAAACTGGCAACTCTATAATGGTTGACTGGGTATTGCAATTTCAAAACCAGTGATGTAGTCCTTTACCTAGTTAATATTGTTGTTTTGCAAGCATGCAAGAAAAAGTAGGTGGAAAATTGCCACTGCTGTGAATTATCATAATATGCTCAACTGAATATACTGCAATGCTTGCAAAGAAGCTGGGTTTATGTAGTTCTTTTTCCTGTTCAGGAACAAGATTTCTTAGCATGGTATCTCTCATGAGACACAAAATGGAAAAGAACCTGCAGTCAGATGAGCATTATGTAATCTGGTTATTCATCTCGGACATGACAAATGGGGGTATAGGATCCCATGAAGAATTCACGTCCCTCAGCCAACAACTCTAAGCTGTCTTTCTACTGCTAGAGTAGGCCAGCAGGAGCTGAAGCATGTTCTCTATGCTGGGCGCAGAGGTTCCCTGAGTAACAGCTCTGGGGGCACCAATGTACAATAGTTGTGGTTTCAGGCTGGGGGCTGAACAAAGAGGCAAGTGATAGCAGGGCTGGGGACTTTTCATAGGAGGCGTTTCAGATAATCTTTTTTTCCCAGGAGATTTAGTGGGTAGAGGTGCAGCATTTTGCTGCTTGTAAGCAAGAAGCTCATGCTGGCTTCCTTTCCTTTCCCCTGAATACTGTAGCTTTTAGAACTGGGCTAGACCACAGATCAAAAAGAGAGACTGGATATATTGGTGGGTTATTACATCAGAATTTGTTAAATGCGTGCGCTGATTTTCCTTTAGGTCATTGTTGTAATCCGCCTTCTGTCCAGTCCTTACTTCTGGAAAAATTTACTTCCTTGACAAGATGAGGAAGGGAATGACCATGCATTGAAGCATTCAGACTTTTCCCTGTAGTTTATTCAAAGCTGCAAGAAGCTACTAATACATGATTTTTAAATGCTTGATGATCTCCAGCATCCCCAGTGCCAAAACACGTACTTACTTGAAACCACACTCTGGGAGTCAGCAAATATATGTTATAGGCACATGACCTTTAATTTCTAAAATTTATCTTCCGTTTTCACCCTAAACATTTTTGCTCAGTGGAAAAAGAATGGCCAATGGAAAGTGAGCATCTGTTATCCAGACAGCAAACTTGGATGCAGCCAAAAATGTTCCTCTGGCTTTCAATGCTGAAGGAAAATATAACTACGTGATCTGTTAGCAGTTGGAGGGGGTATGAAAGGGAAGCTGCTTAGCAAACTAAGTGGACTAGTGGAAAACTGCATAATCCTTTAATACTCAAAATACGCATTTCTAAGAAATGTAATAATTTCAGGTTGGATGTTTTTCAGATAAATGGATATGACTGTGTGAATGACTAATTACCACACAAGACTCCTCTGAACACAAAATACCTCCGGCCACTTTACTAAACATTCGTCCTTGGTGCACAATGAGAGAAGAGACTACCACACTCAGTTTTAAGCTGTGTCATCCCCACTTGACTCAGCAGCTTGTGGTAGGCAAGGAACCTTCGTCTTCCAAGGTAAAAGTGGGGTAAGCAAACTTAAAAATGTCATTCCTAAGTGAGGCTGTTGCTCACCTTAGCAGCAGTTCCTTTAAATTAAGAGGGTTTGTTCTAAAATCATTAGTACAGAGTCCTACTATCTTTCGTCCCAGTAGCGCTGCTGAGGACAACGGAAATATAAGTGCACCATATGAAATCAACACCACATAAATAATAATTAATGTTGTACTACTTGCTCAAAAGGACTGAGATTTTTTTGTAGTCAGAACATTCATTTCCATTGTACTTATTCCAATTTCATAATAAAAAATATAATCTTGCTGCTAATTTCACTGGACATCAGGTCACACTTTAAGTCACCAGAGAGTCATGCTGCTGTTTGTTGATCGTACAGAAACTAGCTCAAAGCAAGCAAACGTTTGATGAAAATTAAACAAAATCTTTTCATGATTTTTAGGAGTTCAGCATTTGCTCAGGTCATCAACCAGAAAACTAGCTGACGTTAAGAGGTATTGCATACTTTTTAAGCATTTGTAACTAATGCTTAGTTTTAAAATCCAACACAACTCATTCTAGAAACACACAAAATTAATACAATTTCAATTAAGGTTTTCTTAGATAAAAATCTTTTTAGATATAATTTCTTTCAAAAATACTCTGTCACTGAGAGAAGTGCCAAACTAAAAAATAAAACAAAAAAACCCCACCATATTTCTGAAGCAGTATTTTTACAGCTACAAATAATGCTCCGATGGCTAGTTGGTTTACAAAATTAAGAAAGAATAGCCGCCTTGGTACAGTCACTTTCACTACAATTATGTTCCCTCATTGCTTTAAATGGATTAACATGTTAACAGGATCTAAAGACCATTTTAAGAGAGAGTAAGGAAGGTAAACTGGTAGCAAGAATGGCTGGCATTTGCTATTTTTCGGTATACTTACTTTGCATTTTCAGCATCTCTCTAGTACAGCATTAATTAATAGTCTTTATTTAGGTCACTTTTAGAAACATAAAAAACAGTATGTACAGAATGGCATCGTTAACTGAACTTTAGTGCAAGTGATTACCAATTCCTAGAAAATCAAAAGCACCTGCTGACCTTAAAAATATCCTTTCAAAGAATCACTTCCAAATTGCCTGAAACGGAAAGTCATGTTAAGATCATTTTATCTCACAAGAGCATATTTAACAAGTTACCTGTGAATTGGAGAATGTTTCAGACCTCTTTTGTTCAAAAGAACGTATTTTAGCTTCACTCATCTTATCTGAGTCTGCAAGAATATAATGTCTCGGAGAGTATGACTCTGACAAACAGCTAAGTAACCTCAGGATTTCTGTTGTGTGCCCACCTGTAAGAACAAAATAAACTGCAGTTCATATATAAGAAAAATTTTCAACTTTCAATTTCTTCAGCTAAATCAGTCACTTTTCCTTTTAAAACTTTTTAGTACTAATATTAATCAGTGACACTTTTCTGAGAGGAGAGGATGCAGTTAAAGGATGGTTGAGACTTTAAGTAACATGAAGACAATTCAGCTCCTGCTAAAGCTGGACTGATGGAAGTTTTTCAGTTAAATGGGATTGAACCAGGATCACACAGAAGTACATTTATGTTTAACACCCCGTACACTGTGAAAAACAAGCAGGCAAAGTGTTATATGGTAGTCCATACTCAAAAGCCATACGATGGTGCAATGGTCAAACAGAAGCTGGATGGGATTGGGCTCAGAGCTGTGCCATGGAAAAGTACCTCCCACTGACCCTACACGGTGTTCAGCCCTGCGACCTGCAGAGCAGGAGCTGCACAATCCCAGCTCCTAATGCTGAAATGAAGTAGGCAGCAATTTCATTCTGCAGCTACACCAGTGTAAAAGCTGAGTGCTTACAGAAGAACCAGTCTGGCTCCAGCCAAGCGTTTTAACCACTGCCCTTGACCAGGTGTTGCCAACCTTCTAACAGCAAGGTCGCTTTGTTCAGGTGACTAAATCAGCACTAGGCTGGCGAGAAGGGGAGGGTGTACTGTGTACTTATTGTGGGTTTTGGGAGCAAGGTTAATTCTTTTTTTGTCAGTTGAGTTTCCTGAACCGGAGTTACAGTGGAAGAGAGGAGAGTGAAGATTGTGTGTGTAGGTAAAGTGGAGCCGGCTCACCTTTTATCTGTTGGGCTGGTTCGGCTTAACATCAAACTACACCCCTAAGTATGTGCATAAGCATTTACTGGATGTGTTACTTTTCACTCTGCTGGAAGTTGCAGACCGAAATAGTAAACTAAACTACTACCTCCTGCCCATCCAGTGTCATTAGCCTCCTAAGAGACTTTTGCTCCATGAGTCAAGCCCTCTTAGCTGGCAAACAACTGACAAGCAGCGAGAGCTTGGCTGCTGCATTAGGCATGAGAGTGTGCCCCCTTTCCATAACACTTCATGCAGTGTTTTTCAAACATGTTCGGAGGGATTTTCTTGTGAACAATGATTTGTTGAAGTTTTCACAAATTTTAGTGCAATCATCTGAGTATTCACAGGAGAGCAGGAGATTCCTACTTCAAAAAAAGTCTCGAAAAATAGGCTTCAACATTATATGAATCTTAACTGACTTATCAATTATTTCACCTGGGAAGCCTATGTATAGTGAATGAATATTTTAATATGTACAAACTAGACTCCAAAGGACCGAAGGAAAACAAGCACATTTCCAGCCCTGGTGGAAGTAAAGATGACCTGAAAAATTATAAAACCGCCAGCCAAACTCAGATTGCAGAAAGATTCTGGGATTATTATGCAATTAGTCGGTGCGTAAACACCACAGGAATACTGAGGTAATGAAATCAAAGCTTGCCTGGATTTGTCAGCTGCAAATTTTCAAGGTAGTCTAATTTTGGGGGGGCAAATTAATTACCCCACAGCTTTGGGGAGGTGACAAGGAGTAGCAGATGTGCGTGTGTGTCCCCTTGGTGCGGGGTGACACCCTGGGGCGCCAGTACTGCCTCTGACAGACCCACGTGAGAAACTCGTACGCAAACCACAGAAATATGGTTTGGGTCAAATTATTACAAAACCTCAGGTATGTAAGACGCGTGTCCAGCTTTGGAAAGCCTTGCCTTGAATCGCCAACAATAATTTTCTGTGAGACCAAGCACGGGTTTGTCCTGTAGCAGTTTTAGTCAATATGTGTGTTAATGATTTCGATGAAATGCATGTGCCGTTGGGAGGAAGGAAAGATTCAGAAACCAAACTGTCAGACACAGATATGGATGAAAATGCCCCAAATAATGTGTAACAATTACTCAAAAAACTAAAACCGCCCAAAGACAGGCTGCGGCCTCGAGGGTGCCCAGGCGCCGGCCCCGGCGGGCGGCCCTCCCCTCAGCGCCTTGCCCCTGCTCCCGCCACGACTACAACTCCCGGCATGCAACGCGCCGCGCCGCTCAGGCCGCCCCGGGCCTCGCTCCGCGCTGCATGCTGGGAGTCGTAGTTCCGCGGGCCCGCCGCGGCTCAACCCGCTCCCCGCCACTCACCGGAGCCGGCCACCACCAGTAGCCTGAGGGGGGGCGTCGGGCGACCGCGGCGCCTCCTCGCCAGGACCGCCAAGGGGACGAGCAGTAAGGGCAGGAGGAGGAGGGCGGCAAGCAGCGGGGGCTCCATGGCGCCGCCGCAGCCCTCCCGCCGCCCCGCACGGAAGCGGGCGGTAGCGCCTCCCGGCGTACGGCAGCCTGCGTGGCTCAAACCTCCCGCGTCTCCGGGCGCTGCCCGAAAACTGTGGTGGCGGCGCGGGAGGGGGAGCTGCGGGCGCGGCGGCTGTTCGGCCGTGTCGGGGCAGGGGCAGCGGCAGCGGAGCAGGGCTCCGGGCTGGGCCAGGCTGGGGGACACGACGCTGTTGGCCGCTCTCGGCGCGGGTGGGCGCAGGCCGCCGTCTGGGCCGGGCCGCGGGGCTGCCCTCGGGTGCGTGGTGCGTGTTGGCGGTAATAAAGTGTGAGGTGCTTCCTTATAGATGTGAAAATGTCTGTGCTGCTGTGCGTGCCCGAGCACAGCTGTCGTGTATGTCGTTTGCTGAGCATGAGCCAGCAGTGCCCGGGTGGCCAAGGAGGCCACCAGCCCCCGGGCTTGTGTCAGCCCTGGTGTGGCCAGCAGGGGCCGGGCAGGGATGGGGCCCCTGTGCTCGGCCCTGGGGAGGCCCCACCTCGAATGCTGGGCTCAGGTTTGGGCCCCTCGGGACAAGAAGGCCCTGGAGGGGCTGGAGCGTGTCCAGAGAAGGGCAGCGGGGCTGGGGCAGGGTCTGGAGCACAAGTGTGCTGGGGGGCGGCTGAGGGGGCTGGGGGGGTTTAGCCTGGAGAAGGGGGGGCTGAGGGGAGCCCTTCTCGCTCTCTGCAGCTGCCTGAGAGGGGCTGGAGTGAGGGGGGGGCTGGTCTCTGCTCCCAAGTAACAAGTGATAGGACAAGAGGAAACGGCCTCAAGCTGTGCCGGGGAAGTTTAGATTGGGTATTAGAAAAAAAATCTTCACCGAAAGGGCTGTCAGGCCCTGGCACAGGCTGCCCAGAGAGGGGGGGGAGTCACCATCCCTGGGGGTGTTCAAAAACATGTAGACATGACACTTCAGGGCACGGTTTAGGAGACGTGGTAGTGTTGGGTTGATGGTTGGACTTGATTATCTTAGAGGTCTTTTCTAACCTTAATGATTCTGTGATTCTATGATTATGGATGAGAACAGCAGAAACTGGCCTTCGCTGCTTCAGCTGCCAACGAGCCAAGTCTCTGGAGCTCCCAAATATTCCCGTGTTGGAGCGTGACTGTGAGGGTAAATAATTACTAATACTTTCACAGTATTGCCTGCTGGCCCAGTCCTCCGTGCCCCTAGTCTGCCTGTTCTGCATGGGTTGCAGTCAGCTGAAAGGAGATCTAACTGCTTTGATTAATTTGTAAATTGAGAAATGCATACTGAAGAAGTAGGTGTTTGGCTACACTGACACGGACAAATTTCTGCAGGAATTTGCAAGCATGCGCAGGCATAATCTATATCCAGGTACGTATACATATGTGGAACTGTAATTTTAAATGGCCTACAATAACGCATAAAGTAAAGAATATTAATATTTCACTGGCTCTCACTATTCTTGCTTTTATTCATTCTGATACTTTAGCTTTTTGTTTCAGTAAGAAGCAACAGATCAGCACTCCTTTAATCTCTGTCAGCATCCAGTCTTTGTTGCGGGGATTGTGATGATTCAGCCGTCGGACTAAGCCCAGATGAGATGTGTGTTTGCTAGAAAGAGGGTATATTACATTTTATGATTAGGAAACAGTAGAGTTTGTTCATCATTATCCTTAAATTATCTGCCAGGGAGCAAGGCCCTCTTCTTGGCCTGCAAATTGGGATCAATGAACTCTAGAACTTTTTGGAGTGGTTTGACACCATTGCTTTATGGGGTGACTTGTCAAGCGTATGAAACATGACAGCTATGCACTTGTACCTCAAGTGCACAAACACAATAGATCAAACACATTGCAATTCTGCATCTGTCTGCTATGGTTTGGCTGGGTTTTTTCCTCTCGTTCATTCTGAACAAGTTGGACTTTTTATATCCCTACCAGCCTTGGAACCTGAATGTTTCTTTCTCCTTTTTAAGAAAAACTTGCCAGTCATGGATTCCAGTGGTTATTGCATCATTTAGAAGCAAAAGATACACTTTCTAGTACCCTTAAAGCTACTTACTGAAGTGAATCTTTCTGATTTGTGTCTCACACAGTTCTACAGGTTATGTTTTATTTTTCTTTACATCAATGTAACATACAATTTTGTAGTTGTTTTAAGCGGAGACTATTAAAAACAGTGTTGCCATGGTAAGGTCTTCTACCCAAATGAGTAACCTCACAAAAAAATATCTCACTGCTTAATCATTGTTGGCGTTTGGGAGCCACAAGGTTTTAATTAATAGTTCTGTTGATGATGCATGAATTTCAAAAATTCGTTTTGCTTTCCACTCAATTAGCTACGTAAAACTAATAATTAGGGACAATAGCGATGCAAGTCTCTAAATTACAGAAGAAAGAGGAAGAAAGCATCACAGTGCTTTTTCAGAAGATACACTACTATGATAAAAGAAGGCGGTAAGTTCTATAGGCAATTTAAATACTGATCTTGTCTGTGGTGATCTTTCCCCTCTTCTTCAGTGGAAATGTCATTGATGTAGAATGTATCCCAGGTTGCCACAGGGAGTGCAGTCAGCAACTGTTTTATTTAAGGAATTTTCTTCTAAGGCTTTTTTGTATCTTCCCTTTGCTCTTATTTTTCCTGCCATAAGTAGTGTTAAAGAACTGCTTTTTATTAGGCATTTTATCCAGAGGAACAACCCTGGAATCTCAGCAGCAGAATGTGATACAAAAAACTTATCTCTTTTTCATGTTATTTCTTCTGTATGTACATACTTCCCCTTCTAACATAGAATTCTTCTGTAAGGCTATTTGGTGAAATTCATGAGAAATTGACCTAAAACCAGTATGGAAGGCTGGTTTGGTTTTTTTTTTGCTAGGCAGGTAATTTAAAAACGAGGAAAAACAAGAGTGATACATAGAGGGAAATACCTGTTCTTTGGACTAGAAAATGGAGGATCTGACAGTTCCTGGGACTTAAAGCAAAGATCCTGACTTTCAATGAGTCTAAAAAGCTTTCCAGTGAGTTTGCCTCATAAACTAGAACAAGTGCTGGAAGTCCTTACTCATTGGGAATTCTGCTTGAATAAGAAATATAGCCTTCAAGTAGTATCCGCAGCGGATTGCAAGGCTTGAGGGAGGAGTCGGAGTTTGGTGAGACTGGCTAAAATAGCTATTCAAAGATGGAAGCAACAGTCTGCAACCTAGTTGCCATAAAGTTTTGCAGATTCCTTTTTCCCATTGTGAAAATTGAGTAGAGCCCATGAAGATCCCGTTTGCAGTATAATGCTGCTAATTACATCTTTTCTCAGTAGGACACAGACATATTTGTGTTTTTTCATCATGGCAACTCCCTGCTCACTCAACAGAGACAATGTTCTGCACCAGGGAGACTTCAGTCCGAGAGCAGTAAGAGTCATGGAGCGAGTTGCTCTCTACTCACTCAACTGGGTTGCGTGCTTGATGAACAATTCCCATCTGTCAAGTGCCTGCAGAATATGTCACGTCAGCATCATGTAAAAGTTAGTATGAAAAAGCAGTAACTCTCCCAAAGTTTATTCAGCTAACATGACCACGATGTGCTAATGTGAAGTATAGGACCTCTGTGTGGAAGGCAATGGGTAGTGCTGGATACTGTTCTCCAGTTTGTGAAACTAATAATACTGCAAGTGTATGTGTAACCTGTTTGTTTGGGAGGACGTGGTGTGCCTGCCCTGAAAAGTCATTTCACAGAAAGTGAGGCAAGTGCAGACAAGGGTGTCTCTGGCACCTCTGCTGCTGATGCAGGCAGTAAGCTTTGAACTTTTTCACTGAAGGAGAAACCATGCTCATTCGAAATAATGGATCACTGTTGCCCAAAAAAACCCTCTGAAACTCTTGAATAGGAAAAAGTATGGTTTTTTCCATTTACTGCTTGTGATGCAACATTCTGAAGAAGAACCTGCTGCTATCCTTTTTGTATGTGAATATTCTCTGCAGAAGCTTACGAGTACATCTGATGCGTGCCTCCTTTGAAAGTTACACTGGTGAGTACTAAACTGCATTGAGGAAGTCCTGCTCTCTTTGTGTTTCAGTTTCTTTTGCCTCCAATAGGAAGGTCTGCAATTGGAACATAAAAGTATTTTCCTCCCTGAAATGAAATGTAGGCACCTTGGGCTATCTGATGGCCATTCACTTTCTGACATTCCACTTTTAAGTGAAATAGCTTTAACTGTTAGAGGGTCTTTCTATACAGCTGCAATACACCTTATAGTCATGACTTCTTAACTGGCATGTTGAAGAATTATTTTTTTTTCTTCTAATTATGAATTCTAAAAGTAGACCTTTGAACAAGAGTGATTGTACTGTTGTTTTCTCAAATGAGGTCATTTTGCCCTGTTTTGGCTTAGAGTGCAGCTCCACAAACAGTTGCAGCAGCACAACCGAGGGCTAAACTAGCGAAATGGTTGGAGGAGCTGGTGGAGGAAAAGGGCAGGAACCTCTTAATCAGGCTTTGCTACTGGAAAAATTGTAACGTGGAACCATGTATCCTGTTAAACCTCAGGCATGTATTAAATGTATCTAAGTATTATTCTTACGAAATTATTGTGCAGAAACTAAGAGAAATTATTCAAAAAGGGAGATGTGCTCTATAAGTAAACTTCATTTTCTGCAGAAAACAAATATTTCCTTTTATGTGCTTCCAGTGTTTTTGGAAACATAATGAGCAGTGATACTGTGTTCTTTGATTAGAGAAAACCTGAAGAATTCTGGCTGAGTTTCTAATGATTATTCTTTAATATTAGAAATGCAAGCTGCATCTGGAAGACTCTAGAACAGTAACAGTAGCGTAAGTGTTGTAAAAAGTTCTGCTGTTGGGAAGGAAAGGGATTTTTAATTAAATCAGTGGACTAGACCACTGGGGATCAGCTGGGGACAAAATGAAGCAGGCAGCTGATAAATACATAAGCTACTGGCTGATCTCACTTGATGGCAGAACCAGGATGTTATCAGAGCCAGTCTGTGGCAAAGTTTGTCCCTTTTAGAAGCAGTTACTTTCAATTACTTCTGGCTAAGTGCAGTTTTACTTTCTTGTGAGTCATTACAATTATAGGAATGTAATCTTAGAAGTCCTGATTTATATCTGTAATCAATAACATCTGTAATATTTATGTTAACATTACAGTTAGTGCTGTGTTTCCTGGTATAACAGCGCTTCTCATATATATTTAAGATGACTTGCATTTGTTTAGATACAAAGATACATTTGTCCTTAAACACAGACAAGCACTTAAACACTGCTTGTCCTAAATAGCTGGAACTAAAAAGCTGGAAGCAAATCCCCCAAAAAACGAGATTTATTCTCTATTAAAATTGAATTATTTCTCCCATTGATGTTTGCCAACCATTCTTTACACTTTCATTTCCAGTGGTGTGCTGTGGTGTCTAACTCTGCCACCAGTGCCAGACAGCAAAGCAGTTGTGAGTTTGCACCAACTCGGTAAACAAGTCATCCCTCCCTCCCACTATTTAAAGATTCCCCTCTTCCTGGCAGTGAGAAGTTCTCTGTATATAGCCTTTGGAAATGGGGGAGGAGGTTGTTTTTAGAAATTTGTCTGGGTCTAAATACCGTGTACGAATTTAGAATCAAAGAAGCAGTTTGTAGGGGAAATGTTTTTCTCCAACAGGCATAAGGCACGCTGCTAGCAGATGTTTCTTTAACCTACATCTGACAGCGTGGCTGGAGAGCCGGTGCGTGGAGCTTTGATGACACAAGGTTTGGTAACCATTTGGGCGTATTCTAAGCATGATTTTATGAAGCAAGAACATTTGTAGTAGACGGATTGTTTAGGGAGCAGTCCCTGTAACATAATGTAAACTAATGTTCTTCTATCTATTAAAAAACCCAGGAGAAAGAGGCTACTGTTCCACATCTTAAAAGTACTGAGCGTCCTGGAGGTCAATGGGTGCCTCTGGCCACTCAGCCTGTTAAAACAAGGCCCTTTTTTAAAATACTCCTAAAAATAGATTTGGAGTCTGATATTACCTTCCCGGAAATACATCTTCAAGTAAGTTTATAATGTGAAATTAAATTTGCAGGGTACTTGGGGGTTGGGGTGTAGGGTTCTCTGCATATTCACTGCTGCTGTTTGGCTGGGGTTTTCCTGAGCTTTCCATAGCTCTGTAAGGAGGATGAGGAGAAACGCACCTTTGTTTAGCCTTTCCTGGATTCCTGCTGGCAGAAAACTGGCCGTTGCTTGTGCAGAGAGATAGCCTGGTCTCATCTATCAGCTTGTCTCTGTGCGTATCTTCCTCTCTCAGACTGAAAATTAGGTAGTTGGGGGGTCGCTGCTGGCATTGCAGCTCATTTTCTACATTGTGGTACTCAGCCCTCAGCATTCTTAGCCTTCTCCCCCTTCTGCGCTTTCTCCATCCTCTCCTTACAAGCATACAAGCAGCATCAGAACCGATAGCCTCCACTGTAAAGACAGGGTCCGGAGTTGAAAGAGAGGACAGGAGTTTTCTGAGCTGTTTAGGTTTCTAAAGGTCTAGAATTGAATTAATGGTGTACTGGAGTTGGAAAGAACTGGCCATATTAAAAGACAAGAGACGATGTATTCTGGTTTTGCTCTGCACTGTCTTTCATTTTCTTTTCCTCCTGTTTTCCTTGTGTCTTTTCTTTTGCAGTTGTATTTAAAAATAATGTCATTTATTGACTAGTGTTTTGGGGATGCTGCCAGGTATGGCTGTAGGTTTGGGGATTTGTCCAAATCCTATTAAAGTCAATTGAATGTAATGACTCCACTAGCTCTCAATGGAGATAAATGGAATTCTTTGTGAAGTTTGCAAGGGCTGGCCAAGTTATCTCAGCATTTTAATTTCTGTACGTTTGTGTATAGTTCTTGCAAGACAAAATATTAAAATTTTGAAATCTGAAATTCCTTCTGTTTAGTTAAAAATATTGTAAGATGTCAAGCACAGCAAACCATGTTAACAAAAAGCTGTCAGTTAGAAGTCCAGCTGTAGCCAATATGACTTGCCTTCTGCACTACATTTTAACAGTCTTTAATTATGTGATAACATAAAATTTCCAAAATACCCTTCGCTTTCATCAACCAGCGTTGATGTGTAACACTGTTGGCTCTATGCTTGGCAGTACGAGAAGAGAATGTCCTTGTCTACATTGCAGACTAAATGAATGTTAGGAAATTATACACCATTTGCATTAGTTATTGTGAATTTAATGCATTGTGAAGGTGTCAAGAGAGCTGGTCTTGTTGTTGTGAATTAAACAGTGATAATGAGACAATTGCTTTGAGTTAAGTTACGGTATTAATTATTTTGCTGACTGATGATTAATATATTGCTGAAAAAAAAACCATGTTATGCATGTGGAAACACTCAGGAGTTTTCATGGCAGCTTCTGATTTACTAGTGCTGACCAAAGACAAATAAATAATAGACATAATTTCCAAACAGGGATGTTACAGGTGATTTAGAATACTTCAAAGACAAACTGTGTTGTCTTTTTTATTGTACCTTTGTGTTTGAGGACTGCTACAGTTGTAAACACAAACAATTCTTAAGTAGATGGTAGTCAAGCCAAGAGCTTGTATAAGCCGCTATTACTATTATTATTATTATTATTCACAGAATCCCAGCCTGGCGGGGGTTGGCAGGGCCCTCTGGAGCTCACCCCGTCCCACCCCCCGCTGGAGCAGGCACCCCCAGAGCAGGGGCACAGGGCCGCGTCCAGGCGGGGGGTGAATGTCCCCAGGGAAGGGACCCCACAGCCTCTCTGGGCAGCCTGTGCCCCTGCTCTGGCACCCGCACAGGGAAGGGGTTTGTCCTCATGTTCAGGGGGAACTTCCCGTGTTCCAGCTTGTGCCCGTGGCCCCTTGGCCTGGCGTTGGGCACCGCTGAAAAGAGCCCGGCCCCATCCTCCTGACACCTGCCCTTCAGATATTTATAAGTATTGACAAGATCCCCCCTCAGCCTTCTCTTCTCCAGGCTGAACCAACCCAGGTCTCTCAGCCTTTCCTCATAAGGGAGATGCTTCAGTCCCTGACCACCTTCATAGCTCTCTGCTGGACTCTCTCCAGCAGTTCCACATCCTTTATTATTATATCTAATTGATAAACTGTTTGTAAGGTAAACTGCAGTCACCTTTAAAGAGTACGGTACGCACAAAAAACCTACTTTGTACAAAGTGAAGCTGAAGAGCTACTGCCCTGGGCTTGTTACCTCCTCCCTTTGTTGTGTGGTTTTGTAGTTAAGAATCCAGTCACGGGAAGCCTTGATTCCTGTAAATTCCACAGTGGTGATGGGGAGGATGAAGCACTGTGTCCTCATCCAGATGGTTTTTTTTTATTGTACATGCAGGGATTCTTTGGGACAGGTGCTATGCAAAAGTCGGATGAAAAGACTCTCCTGTTTTAAGGAGATTTACTGAAATATGTCCTTTTTTTAAAAGACAGATTGATTAGGCACAGTGCAGAGCATTACCTGCTCCAGCACCTGGCTTCATGTGTTTTTCCCTAGGATAACTTGACATATAAGAGTTTTTTCAGTGCCCAGACAGCCTGTATACACAAGCATCAAATTTGCTGAATTCTGAACGTCACGGACTTGCTGCATGGTATGTCCGGCACATCCAGTGAGTCAGAGACGTCCAGTCTAACGCTCGGCGCGTACGCGTGGAGTACAGTGTGTCCCGAACACATCTGACTGGCGCACTGCGGGACACGGCATTGGACTAGAACATCGTGGTCTGCGTAGGTGCAGGTACTGTTGCCCAAGATATCTTGAATCTGAAAGTTCTCACTTTCAGTGGGGAGATTCCTGTTGCCCCTGGGGTGCAATTTCCATGTAGAAAAAGAGGACATCACCCGAGGAAATCCAGGCGTGTCATATCCATTATTCAGCAAATCAAATGAACAGGTGCTGAAATGGTGGCTCTTTAGAGCAGTCCCAGTAGAATTATTACAGTAAAATGTGTACGTGTACAACAAAATAAAAGTACATGTGCAACACTGGAAAAAAACCCAGCAAACCAAGATGATGTAATTAGTGTCTATTACAATGCAATTTTCCTGCAATTTACTCAATTACACAATATATTTGGTGCAATTCACAAACAGACTTTTCAAAGCTGTTTATAATGTTTGCATGATACGTTTTTATGGTGAAACTCTTCCACCTTAGCATTTGTTCATATATATCACATATACAATTAGGATTACTTTTTAATTTTTCTTTATTTTCAATTATCCTTGGGTTTTAAGTTAATTTTTTTCCTAATATTTGTAGATACTGGAGTACATCGATCAGAGCGAGTGTTGCTCATCGGCAAAAATGTAGATGGTGCTGAATAGTGTTATTGGGATTGGAAACCTAAAAAGCTTCCTCACTTGATCTGAAAAGCAAATGTTAGTTCTGGATTTTAGCACTGATACATTCACATGTACGATTTCTTCTCTTTTTATATCTTTCTTACCAGGGATGCTGTCTTAGATCTTAGGTTTGGAAGTTACAGTTCAGAGCATGATCTCTGTCATATGGATGGAGAATCGCACAGAGGCGTGGAAATCTGCCTGCATGAAATAACGCGCAGCTCAAGGCTTTAGAGAGGGGGGCAGCCACTAGGCCTGCTGGCATCAGTGGGAACTAGGAATTAAGCTCTAGGTAAGAAGCTAGAAGAGTGCCGATACAAAATTTGCAAGTAATTACAATATTAACAAGTAGTTCTGCTAGAAGCAGGGTCTTCGCTAAAAGACATTATTAGCAATAAGATAAAAATGAATAGTACTTTCTGGGGCTTCTGACAAAATTAGGACATAAGGTACATTTCCTTTTGAAAAAATGTATTAAATATACAATTAAAATAGAAAATTTAAATATTATTTTTATATAAATATTTTATAGAAATGTGGACAATAATATATTATATATTAATTTATATATCAATAGAAATTTATAATTTTACTATAAAATTAAAATATAAAATAAAATATAAAATAAAGCTGCAATGCTTGAGAGATACCAATTTAAAAATTATTATATTCTCTGAAAAATATATAAATATTACAAGTATTATTGAGTACTCAGTTTGAGAACAATATGAAAAATAATTCTTTGTTTTCTTATTCAGGGTTTTTTTGATGGATTTCACCAGCATGTAGACATATATAATGTGAGTGTGCGCCAGGTTTCATTGTTTCTGTGTGCCGCTAAATCATTTTCCTTCCTTGTTTCCTCAAGGCTTTCACAGATCAACAGAGGATGGAAAAATCACTAAAAATGGTAGACAAATTTTTGCAAATCCTTAAAAATTGACAGGCGCTCAGAGGGAACTATGTTGTCTGAAGAAACTACTTAACCTTTTCAGGTGAATATATCTGCCATTAAAATATCTTAATAAACCATTCTTTCTGTGCTGTGGGGCGCGCTGAAAGAGGCAGAGCTAAATGCTCTGCAGCTGCTGTAGCATGTGCCAAAGTTTAGACTGATCTAAGCGAGGCTTAGAAGCTATCTTTAGCATACAGATGAGCGATACTGTCCCAGCTCAGTCTTTTTACCTGATGTGCTGCTCCTGAAAATCCGATGCTATCATGTAAAACAAAATACCTAGTAGCAACAAGCACTGTTTTGTTCTTTACTTGAATTATGCTGATTTTAATTAACAGTCTGAATATTAAAAGAGCATTGCTTTCTGACCCTTCGCATGTTGAATTGACGGCAAATAATTTGTTTGGGTTTAGCACGGCTTGGCACCAACTTCACGCTTTTCAATTGTATGCTGTTACAAAGTACATCTTCTTTCATTTTTTGCTGTTCTGACATCATCAAATTCTAGTCACTACCCCATTCTACAGTGCTCTTGTTGCTAAGAGCCTTGACTCGCACAAGGCAAAAGGAAATATGTGCATGTGAAGAAAAGAATCTGGTATTATTTCAAGCTTCCTCCTGCTGTGTCTGGTGTGCTCCAGCTCGGAGATTAGGGAACCGAGAAGTCACGTTAATCTGGGAGCTCGCTGGTTTAAGCCTTTGGGAATGCAATGCTTTCTAGATCCTCAGTTTGCTGATCCCAAAGATGCAGCCAGGTGCGGTTTTGTTTGCTGAAGAGCCAAGGACACATTTCACAAAGCTGCAGTGCTGTCTGTTGTAGTCCTTTGTGTGGGCACATCACAGGACCAAAAATGCGTAGAGGAATGTGAGGTGGACAGTGAAGGAAGCCAGGGGAGGAAGAAAATAAAGGGCCAGAAAAGGACACGGTGATAAGAAAATAGAGGATAAAGTGGGAGAGGGGAAAAGAGGAGACAGAATGACCTGGAAAAGGAAAAAAAAAAAGAGATGTCGTTCGTGCGAGTTGCGTGGATCATATTCAGCACATCTGTTTTAATGCGGTTTGATGTTTTGTCATAATGCTGACATGGTATGTTGGTGCAGCGGTTTGTAATGCAGCGTAATAAACTCCCAATGTGCTGTTTTACAGGTCCTCAGTAGCTTCTGGACGGATAAAATCAAGACAATAATACCAATAGAGAGGGTAACGCTGCGTGTGAAGTGTAACTAGATGAAAGAGGCAGCGTGTGATGAGAGAGAAATGGAGAAGAGAAGACAGATAACTGGGAGAGAACTGAAGAAGGGAGGCTGAGGTACAGGAAAAGGTTAGTGACCAGACAGCTTTCCAGAAACAAGCCTTTGTTCCATTGCTGAGGGTAACTACTACTACTACTGGCAGAAATGGCCCTTCAAATGGGGAGGTGGCAGGAGCTAGGAAAGCCAGACTAACCCATCTAAGGTGAAAAAGGGAGGGGGTGTTTGGAAGAAGTAAACACAAGCAGGGGAAATGAAGGCATTGTTTAGTACGCTGCTACCTAAAAATGTGACGGGATACGTTACAGTGACCTGTGCTGGAAAGGCAAGACTCCCATCGTGTAGCGCTCGGTCTGAGTAGGGATAACATGATGTGCATCGGCCCACAAAGTGCGTCTGCTCTTTGGCAAATGAAGGTAACACTTTTACTTCAGGGAAGCGTACAGCTCAGCAGCTGTTAACTGGGTACGTGCAGGGTGTTTAAAACAAAACCCAAGGGACGCAGATTCAGTTGGGTTTTTCTATGCAAATTTTTTGAGGGGAGGATTTTTAATAAATATTTTTTTTTTCCTTTTCCATTCACCATTTTTCTTTAATTTTTCAGCTTTTTTGGCTAAAACCAAATTCAGATCCTTTCTTTTCAGGCTCCTCTTTTCAGTCTTGGGCTTTCTGAATGAAACGCCGCAATATTAGCTGCGTACGGTTACTGTGATTGGACTCCATGGGTGGCCTGAGCAATTTTCAGACAATGGAGCTGGTTCTTTCCTCACTCACACCAGTGTAACTCGTTGGCTTCAGTGGAGTTACTCTCGATTCAGAGTGTTGTGAAAGGAGAATTGTGCTTGCTCTTTCATATGTTCTTTCATCTCCATGATATTTTTGCTTACATGTATAATTGATTTTCTGGGAATATCTCCTGCTGCTGACAGGTAGACCTGGGAACTTCCTAAGACGGAAATAAATTTAAACATTTTTAGGTCACTGAGTTCAATCCACTGCTGCCACAAAACCATGTTATGTAATTTCTTTCATAAACTGAACATGCTTTAAGCATTCATTAAGACTCTATTCTTACTACAATTGGTAAATTCAGGCAGAAAGGTTAGTTATGTCCTGTGTCAGTTCAAAACCACAACTGAAATAATTTAAAAATGGTCTAGGAGTGTTTTCCCTTCTCACATGTGCCTCACTTTTCAGTACAGCCGCCATGATAAAGGCTTCATTCTTGGCAGAGGTAGGCTCAGCTCTGAGAAAGCACGGTGCTGAAGTTACAGGACAGGGTACTGTGTAGGGTTTTGTTCATAGTCACACCACACTCTCAGATTTTTGTGGGAGTTACAAGCAGTCATCTGACAACAAATTTTTACCATACCTGGAAGCACCACCCTGAAAGTCAGTTACAGAAGGAGAAGGGCATGGAACACGTGTGTGCAACTTGGCTGAGGATGGATTACTGCAGACTTCAACTTATTTATATGGGGCTACCTTATCTCTACCCGCCCTGTCTTAGCAGACCCCCTCCCTTTCAGCAGAATTTGTTCCTCATTTATGGAATTCCTGGGCCTAATTGGCATGAAGATGAAAATCGTCAGTATAACCAAGAAGTTGAATTGTTAATTAAAGCATAGGTGAGAAGCAGAGCCCAATTTTTCTGTTACGTAGTGTAAATACGATGATTCAACTGAAGCCAACAGATTTACGCTATTATCTGAGTATACTACTGTGATACCTGCATGCCCTCCCTACCTTCCCTGTGGTCTTTCAGCATGTGTGCCCTCTGTCAACATGGAATATTATTTCATTTTTTGCCCTGTGTTCCTAAATCTCTGTTCTACACCTCACCTTAGTGAGCCCATACTTCCCTGCTGAAGCGTAGCTTGGGAAGTTGCATTTGTTACAGGGGAACTTTTTGACTGTTACCATTTAGTGGTGGAACTTTGGTTTACAGCTGCTGGAAAATGGTGGCTGCATTTCACAAGGGAGTGAGGAAGAGGTGTATTAGTTGTGAAAGCCAAACTGTGGTTGCTGTGTAGCAACCAGCTGGCTGTGATACTCCTCTGGTGACTATCTCACCCTTTGGCTACTGTATTTCTGATGCAGAAATAGATGCACAAGTTGCATGGTGCAAGTACAGAAAGGGCTTTTAGGACTTACTGGAAATACTTTTAGGACTTACTTTTGGGACTTACTGGAAATGCTCAAAGTAATTGTGTGGTAAGTTCATGCAACACGTTTGAGGAGTGGTAGAGTACTCTCTTGCTTTTGTTGGAACTGCTTTGCACATACAATACAGACCTCGTGTGTTTGCTCTAAGGACCTCTTTGGGACTGGGGACATGGGACATCCAAGGTGAGGCTGCTGCACATATATCTGCATATATGCATATATGCTGCACATATATATGCATATATCCCGATAGGATGATTAGATACGGACAATCCCAGATATACAGGCAGTTCTCAAAATCTTCCTGGAGAACATTTCTGGTTGGAAAAGAGGACAGACAACCAGTCTAAGGCAACCTGGACTTACAGTAGCCATATTTAACCATGTCTACAGGCTGCCCTTCTACTGCAACACCTTTATACCCCTGCAGCCAGTCCTCTTTTACCTGCAAATTCTCTATCAAAAAGCTAAGAGAGAGCCTGCTGTGTGCTCACATGGAGAGCATTTGCCAGCCAGGAATCCTCGGTGCATCACCCTTCTCAGCTTTAGTCAGCAGTGCCTAACCCAGCACATGTTGTTGTGCTGTTGAAAGACTGTATCGCCTCTGGTCATGATCTGCTGCGTGCTTGACAACGTGCTGGTCATGGGCCAAGGTGAGAGCAGTGAGGCAGGTCAAACTAGTTTCTTTCACCCACGCAGCACACCATGCCGAAGGAATTGTTTGGTAGGCTGTGTGCTATGCAGGCCTGATACAGGGGTTTGGGGAGTCTGGTTTGTCTTCTCCTAGGTGCTTCCTCACTTGAAAGTGCATAACGGTGATGGGTTATTTTGAGGCTTAGAGCTCTGATAGGTGGTCTCTGGCAGAGTTATCTGTTCAGTTTAAGACATTACCAATCTCAACTGTCTGCTTTACCCCGCTGCTAGGTATTACCACACTCTTGCGGTAGAGATTCCAGGTCACAGGCTGGCATATTAAAAAAACTACCTACTTTCATTGTTGCACTCCAGTAGAATGATCGTGACCTTGGGCAGTTGGGAGAAATAAAACACAGCAGCTAAATCTGCCAGAGCTTGTTGTTCAGAGCCTTTGGTTCTTAATCATGAGTGGAAAGGGTCCTTGCCTGTGCCTGCAGGCCTCAGGCCAGGCGTTCCTGCCTTCTGCTGCTGCAGACCCTCTGCCACCCCAGAAGTCCACTGCTTGTCTGCATGGAATGCTGTTGTCATAGTTGTTACAAGTCGAGAGGGCAAGGAGTATGTGTAAAGAAACTTCAAAGTCAGTGATACCAGATTAAGCAAAAAGTGGGGGGTGTTCATTGGAAGGTGAATTACTGAAGAAAAAATTATCTTAAAACTTTTCTAGTTTATTGTCATCTTCAAAGTGGTTTATGACCCCACCATGCAGTTCTTAGGTTTTAGCAGCTGTTCTGTTTCACTAAGAACTGTAGACATAATAGAAAATAGGTTGAAATCTTCCTTTATATGACGAATAAAATTATAGGACGTGAGAGTAAAAGAAGAGGTTTTTATCCCCATTTCACTAAGAGATTGTGTTGATACGATGTTGCTGTCTTTATTTGTCCGTCTGTTTCTGGAATGGAAGAAGATTGGAAGTAGGAATGGGATCTCCTCCTTCACTCAGCCAAGAACATCTTGTGGGATTTTGTTAACAAAATTCCATTTAAAAGCTGGTCAACCATAAGCCGCAAGCCCATGGGAAGTCAAACTTTAAGTAGTTCTGATGTTTACACAAATGCTTTATCCACCAGTTGATTTATGTTTAGCAATGGATTAAGCGGAGATGGCTTGAAACAGTTACAGATGCCGGGGGTGCGCCCTGTCCCCCTCATACAGGTTACGGTTTCCTCAGCAGGGATGGCTCAGCGCCTCATTAATCAGTACCTCAGCTTCTGCGTTTCGCAGATCTGCGTATTAAGGAAAGCCAACATCGGTCTCTGTTCAGGCTTAAGCCTCAGCATTCCTGCCGTGGGAGATGTCTTGCAAGAGAGATTAGTGCACCCAAGCAGGGTAGATGATTTCTCTGTCGGCCGCAGCTCAATATGCTGCGAGACGCATACGAATACCTTCGATATTATGTTGTCTGAGAGGACAATTTTTAAATTATTTATCTGAAAGATCAGGAATCCTGTATGGAAATGGAAAGTTGAGGTGGTTTAGGATGTGTATGACGGTAGAAGCATGCCAAGAGGAACAGTCTCCTGACCATTGAGCTCTTGAGTTGGTAAAAAACTAAGTCCATTCATCATCATATTTAATTTTGTCAATGTACTTTTGCTTCTCTCTGATTTTTATATACTATACATCCGTTTCAAAGCGTAAAAAGAAAAGTTGACAAAAATCACAGCATTTAATTTAAGAAACCATTAAGTATCAGCAATACCTTTTCTCCATAGGATGGTGCATCACCTATCATCCTGCACAACGCTATCGAGGATGCATAAACGGGTTCCTGGGGCGCGATCGGTGGCACCAGCATTTTCCCCGCGGTACCTGTGGGACAAGGGGGCTCTGTCAGTGAAAGGCGCCGCGACTGAAGCGTGGCGGGCAGGGGCCGTGCTGCTTCTAGCAGGAGTTTTACCTCCCCCCAACACCGAAGCCGGTCTCAGCCCCCTGCAGTGGGCAGGACGCGGGGACCTGCGAGCCCGCCCGGGGCACACACGCTGCTCCCAGAGAGGCGGCGGGCAGGCTCGGTGCCGGGCTGGCCGGCGGCACCGTGGCCGGCCGCCTCCTCCTCCTCGCCCGGCGGGGGGGCCGCGACGCAGCCCCAGCCCCGGCTCCGAGGCGCCGGGGGAGCGGCTGCGGAGAGCGGGGCGGGAGGGAAGGAGGGAAGGAGGGACCGGGGGCAGCCGCCTTCCCCTCAGAGGTGGCGAGCCGAGCCCGGCGGCGGCGGCGGCTCGGCCCCTTTAAGGCTACGCCTGCCGTGAGCCGGGCCGCAGCCGGGCCCCCGCCGCCCCCGGCGGAGCATCCCGCGCCTGGGACGGGCTGTCCCCTCCCCGCCGCCGCGGGGAGGCATGGCGGAGGCGACGGCGGCGCGGCGGCCCCGGTAGCGCCGCTCCCAGGTGCGGCGGGAGGGGAGGGAGGGAGCGGGCGGCGGGGTCCAGCGGGGCGCTGAGGGGCCGGGGCCGGCGGGGCGGGGGCGGAGCGGCCCCGTCCCCTTCCCTCCCTCAGCGAGGGGCCGCCCCCGGCGCGGTGCCGCCCCCGGGGGCCGCGGGCCTCAGCCGGCGGCGGCCGCCGCTCTGACAGCGCGGAGAGCGGCGGGCTGTCCCCCTCCTCCCTCCCTCCCTCCCGCCGCCCTGACGGCGCGGAGAGCGGCGGGCTGTCCCCCTCCTCACGCCGCCCGCGCAGCGGCAGCGACCCGAGCCAGCTCGGCGGGGCTGCCTGGCTGCCTGTCGGGCTGCCTGTCAGCCTCCGTGCCTGCCTGTCAGCCTCCGTGCCTGCCTCCGTGCCTGTCAGCCTCCTGTCAGCGGGCAGGCGCCTCGGCTGACGGGGAAAGCTAGGTAATGCCCGGCTCCGGGGGGGGAGGCGAGCCCAGCGCCGAGCTGCTCGGGAGGGAGCCTGCTGGGGTCCCCCCGCGCCCCCGGGGGTGTTTGGGGAGGGGAGGTCCCCTCCCTCTTGCTTTCCTGCTGCAAACTTCTTGCCGGGTTTGAGGAGATCGAGGTTGTAGGTAAATGGTACAGAAGCGCACAGCTCGCTTGGTTTACCCCGTCCTAAAAAAGCGTGCCTGATCTGCTAGTTGCCTTGGTGTTTTAAGAGCAGAAAGCAAAGTGGAGTTTGGGGTGTGAACAGCCGTACGTAGAAAAGGGAACGGCTGAAGCTGCGAGTAGCTTCAATTTTATTGTGTGTCTCCTTAACGCTGCTTACTGAGCGAAGCGATCTTACCTAAATGGAGCCGTAGAAAGTGCCGCTCGGACCCAAGAGCACGGCAGAACTCAAGCACTGCAGATGTTTTATTATTAGGCGTGTTATAAAATGTGCAAACAGCCGGTAGGCCCACGTTGCTCTTTGCAAATCAGTGTGGCAACTTTTATGAGGATAGGGTTTGGCTTTCAGTCTTAAACAGATCAGGAGAGCGTAGGGCTGAATGGGATATCCTGGTATCACTAGCAGCTTTAGGGTGTAATCTCTTTTGGACGTTGATCCAGCCTATCTTAAAATCCAACCATGAAGAAAGTAGTGGCTGCGGGCCTTATACCTTCCTCCGCACCTCCTTACTATGTCTTGTGGCTGAACAGTTGCCTTTTGTATTTTTATGATGTGAAAAATTGATGTAGAGACGGTGAAATGAGGAGAACGTAAATGCTAAACGCCATTGGTGGTGCAACGCTTGGTAACTCTTCTGCTCCTTTATCCTCTGTCAGTAAGTGCTGAGTTTCTCTCAGAAGTTCATCATGGTTTCATGTTGGGTGTGAATGAATGCTGAATCTTAATATAGTTGGTTTTTTCTTCTAAATTTCAAGCAGAAACATAATTGCAGGAAAACCACGGCATGTTAATAGCAGATGAAAAGAGACTATTTTCAGCTCTCAGTATGACTGAAAAGCTGTGTTTGTAGCTTTTTCAAAATTACTGGGGTCAATAGAGGAATTTGATACTGCGCTAGACGTGTAAGCAATACCTTGCTGAAAATTGTCAGTTTCAAGTGTTTGCTGACATTTATTTACCTAAAAACTACACTGAAAAGCTGCAAGAGTGAAGTTCTGATCATTTGTAATTACTGTCTAACTGAATGGTTAAGACAGTAATTTCGGGGAAGCTGGGGAAAGACACTGCTAAAAAACTGATGGTGAAGGTCCAGCCTGGATATCACACTGGGTTTTTTTTTCCTGAATTACAAAGTAGTTACACTAAACCTCCCTCCCCAGCCAGCCTTCCGCTAGCTCAAAAACCGTATCAGCTGACTGAATGGTAATCAATGACTATGCAGTTTGGGCGACAGTGTCCGCTCATATATAATCCATGAAGTTCTGTGTCTCGATCAGACTCTGCTGGACAGCTATAAGAAGGTACTGGGGCAGAAAAACACAGTGCAGTTGACGCTACCTTTGACTTACTAACTTTGGCCATAGTTATCAGGGCAAAGAAGTCATACGTAATCAGAAGCTGCTTATGTTTCTTTTAAGTGATAAGCATTGGTTCAACAACATGAATGATTTTTCTTTTAAACAAAATCTGATAAACCTGTTAAAATCTGTTCATCTTCATGTTAAACAGGATATAGTTGAAAACAGGTGAGAGAGTACGTTTATAGCTGAACTGTTCTTCATCTCACATGAAACACTGTTTTCACCTGGTCCTTGAACTGAATTAAAATACAGCACTCTTAATTTGCCTGAGTAACACATGAAAATATTCCTGGACTTGGTACTTAATGTACCTGAACAGCATCTTGATAAGCATATATGAAATCACCTTCTGAAATCAGTCTTGCAAAACTCCTGAGAGTACTGTGAGACCAACCACGGAGGCTGGGTGCCGAGTTTCCTCTGCTGCCATCGTACCTTTTTCCTTTGTGGGCATCGTGGTTCTGTACTTGCTGCTAAAACCCCTGAGAGATACAGGCACAGAATACTTCCGAGAGTCAGGTCGTGCACTTTCCACGCAAGTACTTTTTCTTAAAACGAACTCCCGACACAAGCTCCTTGGAAGAAAGGGCAGCTCTTCTCATGCATTTCTTGCAAGGGATGGTTGGGAGGATTTTTGTTTACTTCCATAATCTCCTGTACTAAAATGAATACCTGTCATGTGATGAAGCATTACTTCTCTAATAAAATCTTCTGGTGCTAAGGAAACAAAGCAAAACATGGCTTTCTTTTGTCCAAGAGATTATGTCAGTGTCTTTGAAACTCCGAGGCGCTAGAATAGTCATTGCAGATGAATCAAATTGGTAGCATAGTGAGAGTTGTTATATTTTAATCAAAAGGATCAAGTAGGTGTGGTTGATGTTCAGTGATTTTGCTGGTTTTCTGAAGAGAATTGTCTTCAACATGCATTTTGGCTTCCCTCACTTTAGGAATTAAAACGACTGATGTTTTTTCCTTACGTGGTCCAAGAGAGAACTTGCCTTTCACAAATGAGATGATGAAATAACAAAGTTTTGGCCCCGGGAGTAGAATCTGGAATGGGACACCGTACAGTGCTTATCAGTGGGTTTAAACTGACAGATATAAAATGGAATTGATTTTATATTATTTATAGTTTATATTTATTTAGGATTTTATTCCTTCAAGTGGAAAAGTTTTAGAAAATAAAGCTTAATACCCATTGTCTCTAGTACTTCAAACTGTGTATCAAGTGCACAAAATTTGATTTGTATTTTTTATCTTCTTGGTCAGTGGAGGCAAATGGAGTGGTGTGTGGAGGACAGTGTAGTACTTGAGAAACTACCAAATATTCAGGATAGTATTTGAAATCCGTAGTTTTTATAGACTAACATTAAAAAGTATGCAAGGCTAGTATGCTGCTGAATTAGAACAGCTCATCCAATAAACAACTGGAATGAGCCAATTTGTTGCAATGCCCCGCAGCGCGTGTACATTAAAACTATAGTTTGGTGTAAAAACGCACTTATGAACTGAATCTTCCGATAACCCCGATTTACCGGCCTCTGGTTTGTGTGGCACAGCTGTCCCAGAGCGTGCAAGCTGGGTTCCTCGTGGGTTAAACTGAGCAGGAAGATAGGCCCGTCAAAGGGCACATCAACTACGGTCTAACAACTGTAGAGTCCCTAGGACAGGATTAAAGCTAGTCTGAAGTAAACGCTTGAAATGCGTATGCTATGGATGCAGGTTTCACTCAGCAAATCTGCTTTTATTTGTCCTGCATTCTGCTTATATGGCTGTAGCTTTTACTGTGGGTACTAGTCAGAGGAAGTTTTCAGATAATTCACTTTCTATTTTACTCTTCAATTTGGGGGGGCGGGGCAGGGAAGAAAAGAAAGGGGAGGAGGGAAAAAAGTTTGGGATCCTTGAACCTTCTGCTTCTAAATCTTTGAAGGCAAAAGTATTTTTTTCTCCTGATCTCGATGTAATACACCTTTTGTTAAAGTTCTAAGTTTAAATGCAAACTGTGTTTCAATATACTCACCATTTACACCACCAAGGGAGAATATTGTACTTAATTTTTAAAAAAGTTGTTATTTTAACTGGTGGACTTTCCTTTCTGGTTTTTTCCCCCCCCTGAAGTTTCTTTCCATCTGCAATGCAGATACAGTTTCAACAATCTAAGGCATGTTCCCTCATTCTATAATGCATGTGAACTGAAGGTGGACGTAAGTGTGTTATATAATTGTGTCAGGTTTTGCTGACCATTAGGTTGTTGCAGTAATGTCAAGTTATTCTAGCCTCTGTCTTGATTTATTTTCAGTTATTTTCTTCAGTAAAACTAAAATAAGTGACCACAGTTATTTAAATAGCTATTAAAATCGTGATTTAAATATTTTCAGTGAAGCCATTTGGCTTTTTTCCCCTCTTTTCTATTCAACTTAAAACAAACTGACTCTTTATGAGTTTGTAACGTTTGCTAATCTTGGAATAAAACACTTCACGACACCATCGAACCAGCGATGTAGTTCAGAAGCTTGTGGCTTCTGGGAAGATATCATTCTGTCTCGCAAAATAGCGGCGACTCAGGAGGAATGATCGAAGCATTTAGAGACTGACGTTTTGGTTTGGAATTGTTAGGCTATTTATTTAGACCTCATGAAATACCTAAATATCCAGCATCCCAAAAGTGTGTTAGCTCTGAGGATAGGAAGCTTTTCAGTGCGCTCTGACATAGTGCAAAGTTTAGACTTTCATGTGAAGAAGAAGAAAGCTCCAACACAATAGCCTGTGAACAGTGCAAATCAAGAGCTACTGCCTCTGTAAAGTATGCTAACATAAAGCCGCAGTGAGGCTATGACTTCCCGAGGCTGACCTGAAAAATCTCTATTACACTTACCTGATCTCATTGTTGCTTTGTAAAATCCCGTCGGCAGCAGTCAGTCTGGTAAAAGGGAGATGAGTTGTAACTTTGGAGCTCCTTGGGCCAGGAGCGGAGGCTTCTGAACGGGCGGTTGCGCTGGTCGGCTGGCGCTGCCTGCCCTTTCTGTGTAGATAAAACACATGTGACTTTGGGCAATGAAAATGGGTAGCATGCAAATGTTAAAAAAAAAACCCAACAAACAAAACACAAAATCAAAATGCAACTTTTACATGTAAAAGTTTGTGGGTAGTTTTATACTATTAAGGCTTAAGTAGAAGCATTGAGCATGATGAAATTTTTAGTGAATAATATTTCTGGTGATAAGTTAGCTGTCAAAAATGCTTTCTGTGTCTGCTTAAAATAGTTAAATGGAGAATGGACTGAAATTACCTTCTGCTTCTCTTCACAGGCTGAAGAACAATGGCTTCCTTCAGCAACCTGACTATTGGCATTGCTGTTGCCAGTTTTACTGTATTTCAGCTCCTGTTCCATGTTTTGAGTTCTTGGGTGTCAACACGAATAACACCTGGTTTTAACAATCTCAGCCAAAAAAGGAAGATCGAATGGAATTCAAGGTAAATTGTTCAAAACAAACTACAGCTAATGACCTACCTGAAATTGTCAACATCTCAGCCACCTGTGTTTGTGTATATATATATATAAAACTGCAGAAAACCTTTTTAGTTAGACATCTGTGAAGGTTAGAGGGACGGCTCTAGGCACTTGACAAATTCTGAATGTAAAATGCTGAGGCCCCTTCTCGAACACACAGCGTTACAAATACTTGGATGTTAAACGCTTTGTTAGACATTGATGCCCAAATGAAAGTCAAAGAAGAAATCAGTGACTGGTAAGAGATAATAAGCTGAAGTGGATTAAATGGAAGCGGTTTTAAATGGCTTCTCTGTGGTGTGCCTAGTAAAGAGAAGAGGTACAAAATTCCCTTCCACCAAACCTACATGAAAATCAGAACTATTGCAATGATCTGAATGCTAGTGTATATCTGGTCATGCTTTTGGGTGCAAAGCAAATTGCTCTCTCTTCTCTTGGTGCTACTACCCTCCAACCTGTTTTATGTAAGTTACGGTTTTCCAAGAAATTTGATGCTTCTTTGGCGTAGCATTGGTGTGAGGCAGGGTTAGACACGTGCACCTGTCTGTTGGAGGGGAAGGAGGCTGCACAAAGAGAGGAGGGAGAAGCTGTGACAGATGCAGGCTGCACATTCAGGAAGGAGTTGTGGAAGCTCCATCTAAAAACCTTCCTCACTCCCTTTGCGTTTCTGCAGTTCCATCCCTGGGATGGCTCCACCTGCATTACACTTGTCTCCTCAGACAGAGCGCTGGTAGAAACTTGTTCAACCCTGTGAATCTTTCCTGGGTGTTTTCCTCTCTTTTAAGCCGCGAAGGAAGTATAGTGTGGTAATTGCAAATGGGATGATCATGGAGGTTTTATTTGCAATGTGGTACTCTGAAAGGGTATATATAGTACACAAGCTTCTCCAGTTGAAATGAATTGATACAGTAAAACCTTGTGCTTGAGTAGCCTGTTGCAACTTCAAAATATCTTCCAGGTGTTTCTCAAATTTGAAGCTCAGAAATGGGTACTGTGTGGCTGTCACTGCACTCAAGTTGCATTAGTCGTGTTGCTGTTCCTCCTCAGTGCTGTTTAAAGGCAGCATCGGGTGGACACTTTTAAAGTTGTTTCCATTATTCTAGGCAGCATTAGCAACTCAAATACTCTTGCCCTTCCATTTGGCAAACATCCACCTGCATTGTTCTTAAAGACACCGTCTCAATTTCCCTTTGCTTTGAATGATTGCCCATCTGCCAGAACAACTTTGTAGACTGCCAGTTCGTGATACCAGCGAAGCTTAGGTTTATCTCTATATTAGAGTCAACAACAGAGCCAGGCAGGGAAACTAAACTAAGCAGTTATCATGTTGGAGCTGAACTTTTGTGTCTAAGCCACATCAAGTGACCCTCGAGTTGCATAATAGGCTTTCTGAGAATTTATTCCCGCCTGGTAGCACTATGCTAAATTGTGGTGCTTTGCATAATAACATATTAATTGTTTCGCACAGAGAAGCATGCTGGAAATAAGCCGCTCTGTAATTTCTGGGCTGCTTTGTAGTAAGGTGTTTAACTACTCAAGTTGATACAGCACCCCAGGCTTTGTCCTTTTTTCACTTCTTTCCCCATTTTTTCCTTGGGATTGATAGCAGGATGCAAGTGTTAGCAGACTGATGAGTCGTGGTCCAGAGCTACATTCAGTTCTGGAGTTAGAAGGCATGAAATGCAAAGCATGGTTCATCAACAGCTTGTTGACGTTATACCTGAGGAGGACATGAAGTGAAAGAAAAGCTAACTGTGCTTGTGTTTCTGCAAAAGATTGACTCTTAACTCTGCTGACTGAACACAGCGTTCTGTCAAACTGCCTCATTGCTCCAGTGTCTCATCAAAATGAAGAGACACCCCAAGGAGTATCTTACATGTTCAGAAGTTATAGATGGACTTAGATGTCCTCCACAGAATTGCTGTGCAGGTAGAGAAAGTTACTATCTCCCTGTAAAATGGGTTGGGTTAACTGAACTGATTTAAAAGTAGATGTTTGTTATTTTGTCCTATACTGAACTGGTGCAGGGAGTGCTCCCCCACAAATGGTCTGTTGGCAGTCGTGAAGGAAACTGGCACAGAGGATGGTTATGCATTTTTATCAGCTCAGCTGGGTCTGGAAGAGGGCATCTGCCTGAAATGAGCTGTAGCATTGAAAATATATGTAGTTCGGAGGGTTTTGTAATCAAGCATTTGGGCTGCAGCTCTGGACAGTGTTTTTCTGTACTGTCAATTTGTTCATTTTGACCTTCCAAGAATCGAGAACCAATAAAGTAATTGCTTCTGGAATCTTAAGTACACAGATGCTCAAATTGAGTTAAAACCACACATGGAATATAACTCTCTAACTTCTTGTGCATAAATTCCTGTCAAATGTTCTAAAATACGTGCTTGTTTTAAGCAGTTGTGAAAAAAAAATATATATTCAATAATATATATTATATAATATATACAAAATATATATTCAATAATAAAGGAACAGGTATGCAACTTGTAAGTGCAACTTTTTTTCTTTGCATTTTATTGAGGAGTTAAAGGATGCAAGCTTTGACAGTCATTTCAAGGCAATGTACTGAGCTTGATAGCTTGACCTAGATTCCATATTAAAACGGAGTGTTGCACTATTTCCCTTCTTCTGTCCCTTCTTCTACGGAGAAACTTCAAAGTCCAGGCTTAAGAAGGAAATCTGCTTTTTTTTTTTTTTCCTTTCTTCTTTTTTCCTCTCCCCCTTCAAGTGCTGTGCTTGTGCACAGCTTGTGTTCTAAACACTAAGGTTTGGATAAACAGCTGCTCCCGAGACAAATTGCAACTGTAAACTAATGAGCTATATTCTAGGACAAATTTTCCTTCTTTCAGCATTATCCTCTGCTAAAGTTCAAAACCCCTAAGTATTTCTCAAACACTAATATTATATGCCATGCTTTGTTTTAAAAAGGAAGCAAAGTTCCTAGTTCTCTGCAAGCGTAGACATTTTAATTAAACCATTAATTATTATTAAAATTCTGATAGCTAAATTTTCTTTCTTTGTTTAAAAAAAAAGAAGCAACCTGTGCCATGGTGGTTAGTACATGTTCTCATCCAGCTTGTTACATTTGGCTATTTATATTATATTAATCTCCATTGGTTTTTTTGGAATGCTATTGAAAAAGCTGCTGAAAATAGCATGATGACACTCTTTAAACAAATTGTAAATCGAGACTTCTTTTCATGAAAAGTCACAGAACCTTCTAACGCCAATAGCCAATAATACAACTTCTGGAAACAGGCTAGGGATTATAACCTACTCTTTCTTTGCAAAATCTTCCACAGGAAGTAAGAGTTTAGACTCCTGAGAGTGACTTACGCACATTTAAAATATTAATAACTCCCAAATACATGTATTCGATATATACAAAGGCAAGACTAATCACTAACAGCATCTGTACATTTGCGTGCACATTGTTAACGCCGTGCAAAGGTGTTTCTGATCATGCAGAATGTAATTTAGAGTTCTCATCTTTCGAATACTATCCGTGATTCAGTAATTTGGCACGCAATTTTATTTCTTCCTAGTCACACTTAAAAAGTGGGAAAGCGGAGGGTGGCTACACAGTATTAGATGCAGTTTATAGTAGCGTTAAACCCAGGGCTAGAGGAACAAGGTTACACATTTTGGGCCTGTGCCCGTTGCATTGTTCTACCTTCCAAGAATACATACGGACTCAGAAGGGCAGGAATGGCCCCGGCCTGCCTGCTGGCAGAAACCCTGCCGGGGCCTCTAAACGGGTAATTCTCTTTAAGCGCTTGTTAACATTCAGAGTTTATCTATAGTGTGTATGCAGCCTGTATGCTTGAGGCTGGGGTCTTGGGGGGAAAAAAGTGGTTAGTACCCAAGTACCCAAGAGGCAACTCTGATTACTGTGACTTTATGTAGGACAAGAGGAGTATAAAATACTGTAAAGCTGCAAGCTGCTAGTTCTTATCCACCAGTCGCTGGTACGCCTCAGATACTCAGCTACAACCTTCTGTTACACAAGTTTTCTCTTTGAAAACCAGGATCTGCTTCAAATGCACTAGAAGTTCTTTCTGAACTTTCCTTTATGGGAATTTTTTTCATTTAATGCCCTTCTTTGCAAAACCTGAACTTGTTAGATTTATTATGGGTCATCTATTAATTTGGTGTCTGAAAGGAGAAACCTGCTGCTGCGGGACTTGTGGGCCAGTCTGAATATGAAATGCATATAGGTTTTCCAGCAAGTGGGACAATACAGTAAGTACTTGTTAGAAAACTGGATGTCATATTGTCTTTAAAGATTCATTAATATATAGGATAATTGGAGGAAAACGTAGATCTCAGTTACTTGAAGACCCTACTTTCTATTTAACCCCTGTCCCAATCTAATAGATTCCTTCTTTTGGACTGTTTTTCCCCCCTGCCATTGCATAAGTGGTTGGATGTAGCGTAAAGGAGAGATGATTCTCTTCCCCAGAGGTACCTGGATGCGGTTGAGAGCGTCTTTGGAACCCTCCTCCCTTAAGCACAGTGTCTCAAGTTGTGAATGGCAGTACCTCCTTGTGACTGTGATCTCTTTTTCAGGACAGTGTCCACATTCCACGCCTTGGTGGTTGGTGGGTTTTGCCTATATATTTTGTTGTACGATGATGCTGTTAATGCTGACCGTCTCTGGTAAGGCACGTTACATGTATGTTGTATTAACACGATAAAATAACATAACTGAGAAGGAAAAAAATAATCCTGCAGTGTATTAATTACTGAAATAATTGTTTCATTTCCCATTAAAATATGCAGTTGCGATGTGTCCATTTTTATGGCTGTACTATTTGATAATTCCAGATTAGTCTGTCAGTATTAATGTCTTAGTGCATTGTGTCTCTGTGAAGTGGAATAGATAAAATACAAGCAATTGGTTTGAAATAGTATATTAAATTACTAAAGCATATAACAAAGAGTGTAACTGGAAGTCAGCATGAATGAAACTATGCTATTTACTATAATCATTTTAAAATGAAATTGAAATGCTATTGCAGGTCTGGAGGGTGGGGGAGAGGAAAAACAAGCTGGAGGGGCCTATTATATGTGTAAAATATATATGTCTAAATTGATAAATTAAGATGTTTGTATTTCTGCCTCCCATAAAGCTTCTGTCAATCTTTGTTTTAAAAAAAGTGTGAAAGTTTTCAAGAGCTGTCTTCACAAGCAATAGGAATATTTAATAAATGGACTTCTGATATTTTCTCTAGTTAGCAAAATATTTTATACTTAGCTTATCTTGATTTCTAGTGACACTGTTTTGTTTCACACTTTTTTGAGGGAGGAGGAGCGAGATGCCTTTGTTTTAGTCAAGTTAATTACAGATTGCTAATGGTGTTTTGATATTTCACTCGTTATCCTCTGGAACTCTTTCCTTATAGAAGGAAGAGGCCATATTTTTCCTGAGGACTAACTAACTACTTTAAGTTTAAAATTAAACTTAGTATTTGTGTCATAGACAGTTGTTTTTAACCTTGTCAAAGGACCACCACCCTGTGAGTTAGTTTAAACTTATATAAATTTAACATCTGATGCTTGTTCTCTCTGTTGATATTGTAAATTAATGGCAATGCAGCATGGACTAGACAGGATTGGGTCCTTGAAGTGCTCTGCTGCTGACTTGCGGTGGGCTTTAATAAACCTAACGCTCATTCATGACGCAAATTGAGGCAACATTGGCCTCTGCTGTATGTAGTGATATATGATTAAATTATTGGCTGTTTTGGATTTTTTCCGTTGCATTCTGGCATCTTTAGAGAGACCAAATACAGCCTGAGTATCTTACGAGACCTGGTAACCATGCTGAAAAGCAGCATGTTACTATAACTGTGTGTGCGTTGTGGTAAGCTTTATCAGGTAGAAGCTTTTATCCTGGTTTGTTTGAGCAGGCCTTGTTCTACACTGTGCAAAAGAAGTAATGAATGGCAGAAATAAAAGCTTCTTGGGGATGATAAATAAATTGAGTCTTCACATTTACTAAATTTTCATGGTATAATTCCAGGAAAAATGCAAATTAAGCAGAAATCGAACCACTTTTTTGCTCTTAGTAAGTTTGAGACAAGTTATCTTAGGTATTTTTGTATACTGCATTGAAAACTTAATCTTGCTTATGGAGCCTTAGCATCCTAGGTATGTAAAAACATTAAAAGACAAAATCCATCTGCCTTTGGGGGAACTTTTTAATGTATTTCTCCTATTGCTTCTAAATAGTTCCTTCTCTTTGGTTATGTTTACAATGACTGCTATTGGTGGTTTTATTTACATTTGGTAGAGTAAGAAAAACTTTATATTTTTAAAAGTCTAGTGAAGGTATATCTAGTCTGTGTGTTTCCAAACAAAGCTTCAGGTTCATTTCATGGCAGTATTTCTGTAAATTGTTTCTCGGTCAAAATTATCTTAGTGGTTTCAGGAATTTGTCAATTAGAAGTGCACAGAACACACTCGAGGTGTGGAAAACAGTATTTTTAGTTACCAAAGTAATAATTTTAAAAAGTGTGAAGTATCAATTAATGTATTTAAAGCAGTTGCAAAGATTTGAATTCATGTTCATGCAAGCGTTTAATTGCAAAGGAAGCCCGAACGTAATACTGCCCATGGCTGTACAAGTGCTTGTATGCAGCCTGCGAGTAAGATACAGCTTTGTGTTAGGCTTTCTTCTGCCGGTGAAGCCAGAACCATAAGGTGGTTTCCTCAGAATTTGCAGATGTACATTTTTTTTCTAAGGCTGACTTTTATATTAGTCTTAAAAATGAGATAGCTAGCATTAGCCTCTGCATTCCCCCCAGATGTCGTGTTGGTAAATACACCGTAATTAAAGCCTTAACTGACCATGTAGAGCTTTAACCATTTTTTTTTTCTCAGTCTATTTTACGGCTGAGCTGAACATTAAGTCTTAGGCTGCCCATCATTTTTACACTGATTTGTAGCTGAATCCACATAGCCTTGATTTTAATTGAATACGACTGAAGAGTGAAAAACCAAATTATACGGGAAGTGCCAGATGGGCTGTGTCTGGAAACCTAACGCCCTTTTGAAATGCAGGCAATAAGCTGTGGGACTTGGTCATTTACAGATACGGAGGATGCATAAGCCTTGCTGTAGGAGTCTCTTATTGACAATACAAGAAACATCTGCAAATCTAGTTTTAGTAGTGTGTTAAGTAAATGTCCAGGGATCCTTCGTGCAGCTTTCTTGCACTCTTTTAGCCCAGGTAGCCTGAAAACATTACACGGATGCTCCAATTTTAGACCACTGGGAAGGTTTTGATACAGACATTCTTTCCCTCTCGTTATTGCCACCATTTTTGTGTAGTCATTGACTGTATGACAGTATCCAATCAGTTCTTTACTGTGGAATTTAGAGATATCTAAATCCATAATAGAAAATCACAAGTTCTGAGCCTGTACATATGTCGGCCTAACTTCTGGGTTTATGTGGAGCTTAACTGCATGGTAATGATGATACCATACGCCTCGAAAGGGATCAGGACTCCTGCTAAGGGTTTGGGTTCAGTGGAGAGAGGATGTGCCGTTACTGTCGGGTAGTGCCTGAAACGATATGATAGATTGTAACAAAGGATAATAAAGACTGGAGCTTCGGTAAGTTCCAGAAAAGCACCAGTGTTGTGTGCGTACACATTTTTTGATGGTCTAGGACGACTCATAACACTTTGGCTTTTTTTCTATATGTAAAACAGAGTAGCTAACATAGACTATGTAGAAATTGTTTTTGAGGTGGTGAGAGCAACACGGTAGAAAATGTGGAGGTGGTAGAGATCAGATAAGGAGAGGGAGAAGATGCAAATAAGTGGATTAAGTTGTAGCTTCACAGAAGAGCAGGCTTATATGACTGTCCACTTTACAGTCATCACATTTTTTGAAGTCTGATGTTTATTAGCATTTTCTTTTTATCCACTATGACTCTGCATCTGCAAAGTATCTGCAAAGAAGTTGGAAGAAAGTCAGTCATGTGGACTTTTGTTTGTTATATCTGCCTGTGCATGTTCGTGTGTAATTCATTTGCCACACATACCTCCTTAGGGATAGCTCTTCCCTTTTGCTTACTCAGGTCACTCCGTGTTTGTCACTCCTGGCTCTTTCTTGCATTAAAACTAGGCTCCAAACATCTGGGCTCATAAGCTCCATTGCACTTGCTGTTCGAGAAGAGAGATCAAGAAATCTAGAAGATTTTAGACTAAATTCTAGGTTCTCCGTTAATTAATTTGGGATTCTAACGTGGACTCTTCTTGAAGGGAGGTGACAGAAGCACAGTGCAGCCGTATGTGGTGTTGAAGTGTTGGTTTAGAAAGTCTATAGAAGGTTTGTTGCAAGGTGACCATTCTCATGGAAAGAGCAAAGAGAAATGAATCGTTCCGTGCCTCATCCAGTTAAGTCACATTTACCAATATCAAGGAACCCATTTCATGTAGTCAGTCCTTTGCATCTTCTCTGGCGAAGGAGATGAAGGTTCTTGAGCTCAGGCTCAGTCTTGGCAATGATGCGCTCAAGTGTGTTGGGAGCACTTACGGGTGTGGTTATGGTGTTGCCGCAGCTGGGCGTTCTAACGGGAGGGCTGTGACTATTTAAAGAGTTCCTGCTAAAGTTGTGAGACCGCATCTGGCTGTGCTCTGTGTCTCGTTGTGACTTTCAGAAGCGCTACACCTGAAGGAGCACTCCGCCCACAACTTAGGTAGCTCGTGAAACCAGGTTTTGAAGCCACAGAAAAAAGTTCCTGTCTCAAGTTGTAGTTATGAGAGCCTCTGTGGCCCATCTTAAGAGACGGAGTGAGCTCCAGGCTCTTCTGGTGATGTTTTTCCTCACCTAACGGCAGAATTCTGGTTTTGTGAGCCCTTCTGTTTTCCTGTAAGCTGCCCTCTCACTCAGGGAAGCAGTTAGTTTTGGGTGGTAAGAAAGCCTTAAAATTTAGTGAACAGATTGTAATAATACAGGAAATCTTTTCCACTGCTTCATTCCAATAGGATTAAAAAAAATAGCTAAGCAATAGCATTTTACTGCTTTCTAGCTGAGGTAGACTGCGTGTTGGAGGTGGCTGTAGGCACAGTTACGTTCCTTTTTCTCGAAAGGTTTACAACAAAGATTGTTTTCCGAGTTTGTCTCGAGCCGTCCACATCCTATAAATCTGTAGACCTGTCACTTGAAGCTCAGTTCACGCACAAAACATACCTAGATCAGATGCACAACTTGTTAAACAGAAAGTTATGATCTTTATGCCAAGGAAAAGAGCTTTGCTAACGGACTCCTGAAAGCAGGAATGCACAGAGGACAGCGGAGGAAAGAACAAACGTTACTCGCTGTAACGTGGATGCTTCCCTTTCTTGAGCTGTACTCACAGGTTGGGTTTGGTGAACATCCTAGAGGAACTGAAGTTGTGTGTGCGCTACTTAGAGCTTTGCCTGCCAAATGTTTGGCACCAAAAGGGAAGGGACAGAAGGTGTGAAACTACTCTGAAAAGCATTTCTCCTCAAATATTCCTTGGCTCCAAAGAACTGGCAAATAATTCATGTCTCCTTCTACTCTGTTCATCCCTATAAGCATCCATCCTATTATGAGTATGAAAAGCCCCAGCTGAGCAAACTACTTTTGTGATCCATAACAAAGTTTTAGCACTGGCAGAAGAACAAAAATGGAGGCAGGGAGGGTCAGCTGAAGTGCTCAGAGACACTGCCTGGGCTGTTCTCCCTTATCCTCTGCTTCCAGAGAGCCCAGCTTGCTGGGTTCCAGTTCTAGCCTCCAGCAAGGCCCTCGGGGCAGTCCCTACCGCAAGGCAGGGGGTAATCCTGATTGGGGTGGTTAGTATGTGGCTTCTATCTGGCTGGAAAAGGAATCAGTTTTCATGACTAGGACCTTTCTTAACCAAATCTTGTAAAGTCTCACTGCTGGGCCAAGAGTAAGGTGACGCGGTGTGTTTGATATGTGTATGTCCTTTGCGAATTACCTTGTTACAAAGGCTGTAACTGTGTATTTTTGGTATGTTTACAGGGGTGACCCTTCAATTGTGAAACTGAATATCGCTATTACCACAGGCTACCTCATTTCTGGTAATTATGCGACATGTATATAAGACACACAATCTGTATATTTATATTGAGTCACTATGTCTATATATTTATACTGAGCCACTACGCTGGAGATGTGATACGTGTATACAATACAGTTCCTACTGTGGCTTTTAAAATTGCTGATGGAGTTGTGGGTTGTGGTGAAATCCCAGGATCTTGCCAGCAGGTGTGAACGATGGAACGATATCTCCCCAAGCACTGGGGAAGTGCCACCGTGTGGCTTTATGATGGTTTGATACCACAACCACCAACTCCAGCTCAGTGTTGTCCTTCAGGCAGCTGAGGAGGTGTTAGAGCGGAGCCCTTCAGTCCCTTCAGGGTGTCTACAACTTGTAGCTCTGTTATATGTTTCTTCCTGTGACCTCAGAATGCTGCCAGAAGAATTTTGGTAACCCTCAGTCCGTGCTGAGGCAAATGATGCCATAAGATCCTGCCCGCCCACCTTTTAGTCTCATTTTAAGCCAAAATTTAGTCATATATAAAACATGGAAATTTTGAATTATTTTCTTGGTATGGCATTTACCCCTACATATATTTTGTGTCCTTAATTATTTATTCTCAACTAAAATTGGTATGGGAGCTTTCTTTTGTGGTCTGTGGGGGTAATGCTGACTTACCAGAGCAAAAACTGGTTGTGACTTGGGACTATTTTCAGGAAAAACTTCTCATGTTAGGATGGAGTCTCTGGTCAGAGACTGGGCCGTGGGCTTGATTACCTCTCAGGCTAGATTTCTCACCTCAATGGAACTGATAATCTGGTGATCAGCACACCCAGTAAAACTGTGGGTTAATGTAAGCCTCTGTTTTTTCCATAAGAAGAATGTCAGCTCCCACGTTTAAATTCATTGGTATCTATTTTTGAATAATTATGCATTAGACTTTCATTATGAATTAATGAATGCCTTTGAACAGAGACCTGAACCTGGCCACTCATTCTCTCTCACTTCCTTATATAGTTGATGTTTAATTATTAATAGGAAGTGGAGTGGCTATGTCAGATGATACAGAGTCCTGCCTGAGGAGAGCTAATATAAAAGAGATCAAGGCACTCACTGGAGATAGGAGAGGCACAGGGGTAAAGTCTTTGATTTGGATCCTTGGTCACTAATATTCCAGTCCAAATTACTCATTTGGACAAAGCAGGGGCAGAAATCGCTTGTTCTGGTATAGAAAATAAAATCTTCTGAAATCTCAGACCGTCATGGGACAAGAAAGAACTTTTCTGTCAAAGCTTTCCTTATAACATTAACTCAGGCCCACTATATCGCTTTTGCAGTAACTGGACAATTGTAATTAAATAAAGCAAACATGCTTCTTATTCCAGGTGCCCCTTGCAAAATATTTTTGGTAATCAGTTCCCCTATTTGCTAATATAACTAGTTTCTGATTCCAAAGTTCCCCGTTACAGATCCCTGCATTTATTGCATGTACTTGTATATATTGGCTCTGCCCCCCTGTAGCACACCCCCTTTTTTTTTTTTTTGTTTTATAACTTTTTCTAAATTTTGGGTTCCTAAGTGTGAGCTCTTGCTCTGAGTCTCTGGATCCACTTTTTCCTTCCAAAATATCTCAGCTAAAGCTATTGCCTCCGTACTCCTATTGATGTGGGAAGTAATAATTTATGGCGACTGTTGGAAGAATACTGTTGCTTAATGCGTTGACTACAGCAAAATCTTTAGGATAAAGATCTTCTCTTCAGAGCTAATTAATTCAGAGAGTTTCTGCTGATGCCATATGTTGGCATTTATACCTCTAAAACTTAGAGAAACACTGTTCTGAGGTCAATGGTAGTGTAATACATTGTTCTTTATAATTCTTTCTTTTCTCTTGTAGATTTGTTGCTTATTGTTCACTACTGGAAGGCAATTGGTGACAAATTTTTTGTAATACATCACTTGGCAGCTCTGTATGCTTACTATTTTGTACTGGTGAGTGCCGTATTTACCGGTAACATAACAAGCAGATGAGGCTGCAGACAATGCTTTTTTAGATCTCATTTGCTTAGCGTTTGAAAAAAGAAATTCTTCGCTGGTTGATGTATTAGCTTTGTGAAAGGCATCTTTGTATTTTTAATCATCATTACTTTCTAAATGGTTTTATCAGTCATTTGTGGTAAGTGCACGCCTTTTCAATGTTACAGGCCTTCAAACGTGTACCTTATTTTAACTGCTGAAATTAAAACTCTTCACAGTTTTTTGCTGTAGAGACTTTGACATTTTCTATAATTTCTATATTTCTAATATCATAGTAATTATATGTATTCTATATAATTTCTAATTTCTGTAAAGAAAAGGGTTTCAAATAAAACCACAAGTCTGAGTATTTAGGTGGAAAATTAGAAGAAAATGGTTTCAAGTGGTTGTGTTCTGCTTGTGATTGTACTTGCAAGGCCATGGGTCAGTGATCTTTAACTCCGGTGAATGTGCTGCAATCAGCTGGGTGTGGTTTTTCTGGGCTGCCTTTTTATTTTTTCCTTCCAATTTAATTAAAAAAGCCCCCAAACTTATGACACAAACTGATCCTTTGAGACTTCTTGTTTAAGGTTACTTTGCTGGGGAAACAGTGGGTAATTAACTGTATATACCTATAAATATCTGTGGCGTGGATGCATTGAAGGGACAAGGGGAAGAGAAGGACACTGTTCCAGAAAGCAACTAACTTAGTTACTCTTTGCTGCTGCTGGAATTTCTCAAAGCTGCCCGTGTGACTTGGTAGCAGTCCCATTGACCTCCAGAATAATGCTCCTGAATTTCTTCTGAAAAGCTCATTCAGTAAATAAAGACGTCTTATGAAATGCAATTTACTTCATTTACCACATTTCTTCCCCTGCCTACCATGTGAATCCCAGGCTTACAATATTAAAAGTGTCAAGATGCCAGATTACGGTCATGTTTCCCATGCAACAGTTCAAAGGGCACCAGTAAATACTCTGTTTTGGGTTGAAGATAATTAGATCTACTAACATTATCACGGATGAAAGTGAATTAGAGAAATGAAAATACCACTACGAGGGCTAATCCCTGATGCAGAAAATTTGTTAGATGTTTCTGGAGTGAACTCTAAGCGTAGTGTTAGCGTGAACCTCTTTTAAAGCAGTTCTTATTATTTGGGTCTAGCTCTGCCCTCGGATGTCCGTGTGCTACTCTCATTTATCTTCAGAGAAAGTTACTCCTAAGTATTTTATTTCAAAAATTGCTCTTGGAGATGGAATTTGATTTGATGAAGGACACAGATTTTCTGTTTGGTGTAGTGTGAGCTGACGTGAAATGCCCGCAGTAGTGGGTATGAGCACGCCGGGTGGGGGAAGGAGGAATGATGACACACATGCCATAGATTGCCTGGGAGACCTGCTGAGTTTTTCTTTTTAACAAAATCTTTTTATCTCCTCATCTGCAAACTGCTGCTTGCCCAGCCATTGCGCAATGGGATACTATTTCCAGCGTAGCCAAACGATAGGACAAAAGATAGGCTGTACTTTGTCACCTGGAGGAAAGTGCTCAGTTACAACATGTGTCAGTGTAAATGTACCACGCAGTTATCTGGACATCGGCGTGGAGAGGGTGTGCTTTTCTTCCAACACCCAGGGCAGGTCAGGGACCGCGACGGAGCTGGTGGAAAGGGTTTCCCTGTGGTGGGGAGGAGGGAAGAAAGGCCTTTAGGTGTCCCTATGCTGGGAATTCCTCTTCGCTTTGCCAAATTATGTTCCTAAAACAATGCAGGGACATTTTTCTGTAGGTTACAGTGTTCCTCTCTGGGCTTGTTGAAACACAGAGAAATCCAAAATATTTATAATTCTCTTAGGCAGTGATAGTATCATAATTGCAACCTATGACTACTTGTGCCAGTCTTCTCTAGCTAGCTTGCCACGGCCACTCACTGTAAGTCTTCTAAAGATTTATTTAAAGTAGGAAACTACTGATTCGAGATGCCTGAAGGACAATTGCAGCTTTTGTAGTAAACCTCGTTTTGAAATTGTGAGGAAGTTGGTCACAGCTGGCAAACTCGCTCACTACCAGTTTTAATAAAGAAGTTGAGATGTTGTATCACTCGGTGTATACTTGAAGACTTGAATCAAGATTTCAGATCTATGTTGTTGATTTTTGTATGTCTGTTTTGTTTTGCGAACCAGAGCAAAGGTCTGTTGGCTTATTTTGGAAACTTCCGTCTGCTTGCAGAGTTCTCCACTCCTTTTGTCAACCAGCGGTAAGTGGTTAGGGAATTTTTGCACAGTTCTTTTGAATTTAAATCTGTATTATTATTTCTGTCGCTTAGGAAGGAGTTTCTTTGTTGTTGAATGTCTGCTGAAAGGGGATTTATATATATTGAACTAAGGATTACTATGTGGAAATCTTTTTTGCTGTGAAAACTTTTTGCTGCTATAGCTGCAACAGTATTACTACTGTATTCACCCCGATTGCCTTTTGAGAGTAGACCAGCCTTCATCCAGAATGCCAAATTTTTATGGAACTACTGAACAAAAAAGGTCACAAATATAATATTGTTTATCAGCCTTTGTGTGGTCATTTGATTATTATAATAAAACCATCATTTTCAGTAGGGATTTTTTTTCTTTAGTATCATGGACCAGGGAAAGAAGCAAGATAACGTTGTCTTCAGAATCCTAGAATGGAATTGCATTGCCCTAGATAATTCAAAGTTGATTTGCAATATTGCACAGGTATAGATCAATATTAACATAGGTGCAGGAATACATAGAATATAATGTATATTCTTTACTTTCAAAAACAGTTCTGGAAAATATTTTGAGGACTTAAATTAGAAAAATAGTAGGGCACCTAAATGTATCTGGAATGGTCAATCTTCACGCTTGTGACCAGAGAAGAAGGTGGCGGAAGGCTCTTTGCACAGCTCAGCGACAGTCGAAGCCTGCCGTGGCTTCTGGCTGTGGTGCTGCTGCTGTGAGTATCAGAAGAGGAGTGTGATAATGCCAGGTACCGTAGGTGGAGTTGCCTGGTGTGCTGGGGAGGGTGGCCTCTCTCCTCACCCTGTGGCTACCATGACCCAGCTGGGGAGAGGGGTTTGCCCCAGGAAGCCCTCACCTCAGGAGAGAGGCTTTGCTGTAGGGCCGTTGCTGCAGTCCTCTCCTCTTCCCCCTTTTTTTTGCAATGCAGGATCAGATATTTCAGTGTATCAGGTGCGTATGCCTCACCCATACCTTCTGGGCTGTGTTTCTACTTTACTGATCCTACGTGTGGAGCATCTGTTTTCTCTTCCAGGTGTCTGGCAGAGAAGGGATAAGGTTTGTACAGCAAATAGGAACAGTAATCCTGCAGACGGGTATCCGAGTATTACCCATTATGCAGTGTGACTGTAAACTCTGAAGTATTTCATGAGACTGTAGCATTCCTCAGATCTCTAGGAATAAAAAAAGACTGTTCTGAGATCCCTTTTGAGCACTAGGTTGGCAAATTCGACTTACAGGAGGGCAGGGTGGGATAACGGAGCTCTCCAGAGGTTGCTTTTATTTGCCCAAGCACAGCTGAGTAGGAGATTATAGTTTAATGTAGTCTGTGCTCCGTGCGCACAGGGAAACTGAGGAGTAAGAAAACACTTCTTTAAACTTATTTTAGTAATACAAGGAACAGGAGAGTAAGAAAATTTTAAAAAGGGGTATTATATTCTAGGTTTCTGTATTGAAATTCATGTCCTAGTGAATGGCTGTTCTCGCAGCCGACTTTTCCCAAGACAGGAATTCATCCTGGGTGCCAGCGGTACCCGTACTGGTGCTGACCTTTCAGACTGTGGCGTTAGGGAGTACCGTGATACATCTGGCTGTTCAAAGTAATAGATATGTTCAAAATGCCTATGGTGAGATCGTGTGTCTGTGAATACCCGCGTTTACTGCTTTCTCAGAAAAACTGAAATCTCCGTAGGAGACAATAAACCTCCTTGCACTAAGGAATGTCATCTCATTAGTGCACGAATGGGGCTTTTTTTTCATTAAATTTGAAGAGAACCAGACCCTTAAAACAGTAAGTAGTGGATAATGATAATGGCTTACATTATGTCCTTTTTTGCATTCTTAGTATTACTAAAAGAGCTATTATTAAAATACAAAATGATATTCTAATCTCAGAACTGTCGTATTTTCTTCAGATTTCCTGTCTGTGTTGTTAGGGATATCTAATGGGAGGTTGTCTCCAGGCCAGGCATTTAGATCTTTTAATGTTAGTATCAGCTTTTGTGTAATTAATTATGAACTGTGGTGGGTAAAATTGTAATGATAACTATGATTTACTGACTTCTGTTTTTTGGAATTTGCTGGGAGAGGGAAGTTGCTAAGCAGATGTCCAGTCACCTTTTCTTCAAACAGTTACCTCTATTGGCACATTGCAGCATACTGAAAAACTTTTTTTTTATATTATTTTTGGAATCTGTGCTGTATATATCAACGGAAGTACAGGCTCTGATTGTTAGTCTGACCAAATACATCAGGTCTCTCTCGTCATCCTCCCAGTACGTCTTTCTGTGGCGAGGTATCCCACTCCCAGGCTGGGCGGTCACCTGGAGCGCCTGGATTTTCATTGTCTCGGTTGCACTCTTCGTGAATTCCTGGAGTATTTCTCTTAGAGTTGGATGTCTGGCAAATCTTTTTAGTATATCTGTAACTACCCAGGTTGTAATCTGTAGGTAATTGAATTAAAAAATGGCTTTTAAAACCAGTTTTAGAACTGCTACTTAAATAGTTTTACCCTCTTATCTTGAAAATAAATGAACTATTCCACTTCCCTCCCCATCCCCCATAATGAATACAGTGATTAAAGTAATTTTCCTCCAGTCCTGGCTTTAACCTGCCATTGTTGCACAATTTTTCCTTGCATTTATTCTGATTTAAGTGTGAATGATAAAGAATTAGAGGAATTCTTTGTTCCTTTTTCTAGGAATTCAAGCCACAGGTTCTGTGGGCTAGGCAGTAGATCCATTATACCTGTCTACTAAGGAATTAATACGCAAGAATTGTTTTTTAAAGACCACTTATGAGCCAGTAGTAATAGTAGGAGAGGGGTTTTTAGACTTATCATTCTCATTGCATAACATACCGACCAAGCTGTGACATGATCCAGTGCCATTTACAGTGCCTCATCCTGAAGTTCTGGTTTTGGGCTGGCCAGAAGCAGTCAGAAACTGGAGATCAGAAACTAGAGATAACTGGAAATCAGAGCTCTATCTAGGTTACATTATCCAAATACAATACTGGAATTGCTTTCGGAGAGACAAATAGTAGCCCATGGGTGCAAACTATAGTAACAAGTAATAAATTTGTATTTATCATTTTAAAAGAGAATTTGAATGATAGTGTATTATGCGATATTCACTGGCATGCCCACTGGTTGTCAACTGGTTTATAATTCAAATCAAGATTTTCTACGTGTTCTTCTGCAACGTAATGGATATTGCACACTGCTTAAGTGGGGGGGAAAAAACGCAGCTGAGCGGAAGAATTTGCAACTAAGCGAGGACACAGTGCAATAATTTAGAAATGAGAAGGGTAGAAGCAATTGATAAATTAAATGATTAATTTAAATAAATGAAAGAAACCCCTTGTTTAATCAGCTGGCTTCAAGTCTGCCTGGTATCTGTGAACACTTCTTTTGCAGGTGGTTTTTTGAAGTACTGGGATACCCCAAATCTTCCAAGGCCAACATCGTCAATGGTGTGCTGATGACAGTTGTGTTCTTCGTGGTCAGGATCGCCGTCATGCCTGTCTATTACAGCCATGTAATTTCTTCATTCGGAACAGAGGCTTTCCAGAGGTTAGGATTTGCAGCCCAGAGTGCCTGGATTATCTCAAGTGTTGTCTTGGATGTTATGAATGTGATGTGGATGGTCAAAATTGCGAAAGGATGCTACAAAGTCATTTGTCTTATCGGACGGGAGGAAGCCAAAACTCACAGAAATGGAAAATCGGACTAGAAATCATACACATAAAATGAAATTTCTGCTATGAATATAATTTGGGTTCACTGAAGCAGTGCACATTTCTGCCGTGGAATGCTCCTCTTAAGGAAACAAGGTATTACCTCTGTACTGACCTTACTCTTCCCCTAGCCACACTGCCTGCACACCCAGGGCCACGCTTTACGGATCCTGCCCGGTGAGGAATAAAAGCAAAAGCTCACGCAAATGAGTTCCACGGGTCCGTTCCGAGCAGTTACAAGCTACTGAAATTAGAAAGGAGCAGACTGGTCACTTGCTTGTTGTCCACCAGTGTGTTCGAAGTGTTTCACTCAGGTTTCTCAGATCAATGTGTTTTATAAATCCAGTGAATACTGACATCTCTCTTTGGTTTTTTTTTTTAGAGAACAAAAAAAACCCCAAACTCCTGATATGGTGCAATTTTCCTGGCACGTTTCTATGTTTTCTTCTAGGAATAGCAATTGAGATTTCATTCTTGATAACTTTTAAATTTTTTGCAAGAAGAGCTAAAAGTTTAGCTTTGATTCTGTGGAGTCTTTTACTGCTTTTTGTTCTGCCTTACATGAATGCAAACCATTTTGGGAAATGTATGAAATAATTTTATCTAAAGTGCTGTATTATAAGATTACAGGATATCTTAAAAATTGTTTAAAATTCTCTGATTTTGACGGGAAGGATTCACCTTTGCTGTGCTAGGTTACATGCAGTAGCACACCTAAATTGCCCGTGGAATTTTTTTCATAATTTAGTATGCGTGGAAACAGCGTAATTCTTCCTGGAGTGCTTTTTCCTTTGCTGCTACTACCTTGGAGAAGTGCTGCAACTCCGCTCAGATTTATTTTAACCATTGGCTATTTGGATGCAAAGTTTAACTGTAAAAAGATAAAATTCTTCTGTATATTTGATGTGTAACTTACAGTAATACTTTTTTTTTTTCTTTTATCACAGAAATGACCCATTTGATACAAAGTGTTGAGGTTTTTGTCATGTTTTCCATGTTAATCACATCAGAAATCTGAGGTGTTGACTAAAAACGTTCTTGAATTAACTGTGCCAAACGTGTGTAAAGCTGTACGGTAATTCTGTAGAACGACAGTTCGCTTCTGCAGGCACAGCGCTTTGGTGTTTTTAAACCAGGTGTTTGTCAATTATTACTCTGTTCCTTCTGCAGACTTAAAGGTTCGGAGGCCATCAGAGAGGAATCTTACCATCTAGAAGTAGTCTAGAATGTAATATATAATACAGTTTGAGGGAATTCTGGATTTTATTTTGAAATGGTTTTGAGAGCCGTATTTGTGTGTAGTTTGGTTTTGTTTTGCTTACTTTAAACCATATCTGAACTAGAACTGATTAACTTCTGGTTTTTTCCCCTGTTGTTTTGTTTGTTTTTGACGTTACCTGTTATTTGTTATACTTCCTGGTAAGATCTGCTTAAAGTATCCATTTTCACTCAGTACTTCAGTGCATATCCCAATTATTGTAGCAGACGGTTTAAGCAATTTATTTTTAAGCAAAAAGATGAAATATTTACCCTATGCAGACTAGTTTTCCTCTTGTCCTGTTCCCTCTAACGAAGCTGGGTGACAGGAACTCTCCCCTCTGCAGTCGGAGGTGTGAGCGCCCCGATACTCTGCTCTCAGGTGAGGGTCGCAGCGTTCCCGTCTTCCAGGAATCAGATGTCCATAAGACCCCAAGAGGACTGCGTAGGCTGAAATGCCTATTTCATATATATATATACGGAACATATATATGAAATAGGTGTAATATAATCATAATATCCTCTATGAAAGGAATATAATGTTCACCTTCTTCCAAGGGGAGACCTTTGATTACACTGGCAGCTCATGAATGGTGAACGATGTGGATATGAAAGATCTTTCATAAAGGATATATGGTTATACATAACCATGGTTATGATATATGAAATAATACCAATTTCATAAACCCCCCCTGTTTTATATATGAAAAGCCACAGCCAAGGTGGCTGCGATGAGTTTAGTTGCCCAGTTAAAATGACATCAGGGGGTATCGTTTGGCCTGGTGTAATACGCGCTTTTATAAGCCTAGTTCTGCTCTTTAACTGGGCAGGCGTGTTTCCAAAACCACTTCCCAGTGCTGCCTTCTTCAGGGACGTATCAAGGATTGCTAATACTTCTGGGTTGTTTGTTTTTGTTTTTTTTTTTTTTAAATTGTGTGCTTTTTCGTACTTCACAAGCCTGCAGATGATAGATTTGTTTATGCCTTGGGAAAGCTGGCAGTTAATCTGTTTAGCTGTAGGATTTGGGTGAGCACAGGACCTCATTTGGGAACCAGTAAATCCACAGTCTTTGTGAGCTGATCCTGTGACCTGCTCTGCTGAAAGAAACAGGCTCCCTTTTATACTAATTTGCAGAATCTGGTGTCTTTTAAAATAGTGGTTTCAGTGTATCTAATGCAAAATCCCAGCTATGTACAAAGGCTCTATCACCTTTATGATTTAAAGGTGTAAATGAAATACTTTTTTCTTGTGCTTTTTCAGTCACAAGATCAGGGAATCATTTTGCAATAGCTTGTTCCTTTCTAAAATAAATTTTAAATTTGTAAATTCAAACTATTTGGAGAACATGTCTCAAAGCAGAAGTCTGCTTCTGTTATTCGGGAAGTAGGATAAAAAAAGCTGATAAGGGAAAAGCTGATTTGGTGCAACTCTTACGGTGATAAGTCTTGGAAACTTTTTGAAATGTATCCCTTCTTAGCATTCATCTTTAATATTTCAGTGTTTAATATTTTTTGTTTTCAGTGGAGAACATTAATTCAAATGGTCCGTTTCCTTCACTTCTAGGTAGACTTGGGTCGGATGGGGGGGGGAAGGGAAAGTCAAGTTATAAGAAAATTAAGTTAAAACTAGATGGAACCCCCCTGTCCCCGCATAATACACATTGGGCAACAGTCCAGAATGGAAGGGCAGTGGGAAAATTATTTTAAAACATGTAATATTTTGGGTTTTGCTGTACAAAATTAGTGTAACTAAAACGATATTTTGCAATGCATTAGGTTTCAATTTTCTACTTTGTTAATTTAATATATGACAGTTATGTCCTGATGCATCTACCGTGTATCAGAAGACAACTTTCTAATGAAAAAGATGATTGACACTTGTGTATTCAGCAAGGACTGAGGCGAACAGTCTGCAGAGTTGTGACATACTGAATACATGAGCATAGGGCACGTCTTACCTGCCGTTACAAGCTTATAATACAGCAAATTAGATAGCTGCAGCACCCATTCTTCAATTGCACTTTATTAATTTAAAAACTGTGGTGAAATATTGATGAAATTTAATGTTGCAAACTCGTGTCTTTTCTTTTTTTTAATGCAAAAATTAAATGCATGATAAGTAGCATCGTAATAAATGCTACCTTTAGAATGTAATATCTTATTAGTGGCTTAAAACTTCTGTTTTTAATGGATGCACTGTCTAGTGTAACAGCAGACTCTTGGTATGTCACAAGGTGTCTTTGCCGTGGACATATCGAACGGAAGGAGTTAATGTTGTAAAAAATGCTCAGTTATCTTGTTTTTCTTTTCTGTTATATTCTTTGGTACCAGGTGACATAGAATTAGCACGACGATCATGGGAGAGTCCGTTTGTACCGGTAAGGCTGTGTGTAGGAATACAAGTTTCCCTTTTTTATGGCTTTACGTTTTCATCAAAAGATGAGTAAATACCACTTTCAGAACCACTACAGGGGAATGGTAGGTCAAGTTTTGCTTTTATAATTGATTTGTGAACAGAGGACTTGCAGAGAGGAAATGTACTTCAGTTGTTTTCTCAGTGAGCGCTCCAGTGGATTTCAGTGAAGTCGAGAGCCTTACGCTACAGAGACGCTTTATGGGTTATCTGTGTGCATACTTCGGTGGTAAGAATTACATCTCTGAAGCCTACGCTACCTCTATAAAGACATGCTATCTTGAGTGAGCTCAGTAATTGCTTAAAACAGAAAATCTATTGGATAATGAGAAATATCCTATGCACAGGAAAATGAGGGGAGCTGACTTTATACATAAAAATTTTTAACAATTCCAAATTTTGTATGAAAATTTATTAAAAATTAAATTGATTACAGTGTCTGGAAGAGAATTGCTTCCATCTTTACTTAAATTATGAGAGAAGATTACTCATACTGTAGAACTAACATTAACCTAAGAGTAAAAGCTTACACAAGCGAGCAAATGCGTTCAGGCAGGTTTAAAGAGGAGGATCGGGTGGAGGAGACTTTGAGAACACAAGGATAGAGATCCAGATGTCTTCCTGCTGCTGTGGTTGGGACAACAGCGGACTGAGGCATAGCAGAAAGGTCTAGGTAGCTCTGTGTCTCTGTTCACGGTGGAAAATGAAGCTCTAGTCTTCAAAATTTTCAAGCTGTTTAAAATGGGTTACCTGTTGTTGATTGCCATTATGAAGAGGGCATTTTCTCATGGACTTGTGTGTGTTTAAGCGTACGTACATACAAACTTTCTGTAAAAGATCATTTACTAGACAAGTTTGTAAAATTGTTTTGTGATGCTTCTGCTGAGCCATTCAGAGGAAAATAAAGGGCTGCTTGACAATTACCCCAGCTTAGGTTCTGGTGCAGCGTTGGCTGCTGGTGAACGCCATCAATAAAGCAAATAGAAAGGGATGAGAATTTTCAGATGAAAAAATGCAAGCGTAGAAGACTTTGAAAAGAATGGGCAGCCCTCTTTCCTGTTTCTAATAGCCTACTGTATGACATCGTTATCTGGCTACAAGGAACTTCACGGGAAAGGATTTGTTCCTGGTGGAGTGTCTGTATGTGTGGAGCATATCTGACAGCTGGAAAAAGAACAGTGCTTCATTGCTGGGATCCTGACAGCCATCAGATGGAAACAGCGATCAATATTTATGAACTTTAACGTTCATCCAAACCCGGGTAGAACCTCCTTGTTGGGCAGGTGAAGGTCTTAGGATTTTCTGAAAGCAACTTGAAAGCTCTTCTTATGGTAGAGAAGATGAAAAAATGTGCTGCTTGGGATGTTCAGAGATCGGAGATTAAGAATCAAATCATACTTTTAGGTGGTAACACTTGGTAAGTTTTCTTATCCATTACAAATCTCTACTAGCTACCTCCTTTGACATTCTTGCTCTATTTATAATAACCAAGCACTTTATAGCTCAGTAAAGAATGGAAGGTAGCTATGAAGAATAAATTGTATCGTTTGGTATAAGAAATATTTGGGCAAAATTTCTTTTGAGATCAGTTTCGTCGTGTGATGTGATGTCCCGCACCGAGAGGGCATCTGGTTATGACGATGTATATACATTTTTAATCTAGTTGTAATGTAAAGGAAATGTCTTCAAGAGAGTGAATTATGAAGAGTTCAGCATGGCTTGGTATCAACCCTATAATGATTCAGTGTGCTATTTATAACTTCCTACTGATTGAAAATGAAAATGTAAAAGCAAATGAAATATTCTGTAGTGTATCTTTATTTTTAATCTATGTGTGGGATGTCGAACATTGTACTTGTCTTGTGGACAGGACATGCTTTTATGAGCCTATAAATATTTAAGTATATGAGATTCTGCACCCAAGTGGAACATGTTGCATGTCAGTTTGGCTCCTAAGTTTTTAAATTTCAGTCTTTTTAAAAATTTGCTAGGTTTGAAAGCAACATTTGAATATTAATACTAAGGTGTAATACAGAACATAACATTTTGAATGCAATGTGGGATATACTGGTTTTGGTTATTGTAACCCTACACCAGTTCCACAGGAGAAACCCATCATGGGATAGGGGGAAAGGAGGAAAAGGGCTAATCATGAGCTCGGCTATATAATTTGCACACTTAATATGCACACATCCAAATATCTTGGCTTTGTTTCTAGCATGCATATACCAAACAGTGTTTTCTTTAGTATCTAGAGATACATATGTACGTAGAATAATTTAGCATGTAAGCACAGCTAACCTGATAGAAAACCGAATTCCAAAGACTGTTGGGAACAACTGAGTTACAGGTTAGGCAGAAGTAACGGAGCCTGTGATTCAAAAATGTTTATATAATCTTCCTTCTAAAAAGAAACCTGACAAATATATCTAACACATGCAGAGCAAGGATGGAAACTAAATTCTGCCTGCCTGATTTCTGGTAAATCTTGACAATCTGGTTTGCAGTAAATACTAATATTGTCACAAAATGTCAGGATCACATTATTAAATTCAGATAGTAATATGGCCTGACCGCAGTAGCAAGCCTTACCACGGCACAAGACCTTAAAAATGCAGTGTAACAGTTCCGCAGATCAGTGATAAAAGTGATTGGTCGTAGTAAGGTGAATGATGAAGTATTATGGATTTAAATTAACTTTTTATTAGGAAAATTTTTTGAATTATTTGTTTGCATTTCAGTGATATTGTAAAGCATTTCTGTATTTTGTTTGAACAGTTTAGGAGCTTGCATAAAATGGTACTGGCTGATTATTTTTTTCTTCCCTTTGATATATGCAATAATGTCAATAAGCAATAAATTGCATGTTGTATGCAAGGTATCAGTACTTCGTAATAAAGGAAAGGAACGCAGTTTCTTATTCTGTGAATTTTTCTTTCTTAATAAGGCAATTGGTTATGTGGTTATGTACCTGTAGCGAATGCATCATGAAAGAACAGTTTTCTTTGGGTTCAGTTCAGAAACAACTGCCTTACACAGTAGATTGAAATTTTGTACTGTAGCTTTTTGTATTTAAAAAAAGGTGGGGAGGGAGTAAGAGGTCTGAGCCACACCGTTGTTCAGGTGCTTGGACTTTTAAAGGGTGAAATTCTATGTACGCCATCGCTAGGGCCAGGAACGTAACTTAAACTATGACTTTTGTTGTGTATTGAGGAGAAACTTGGATGGTAGAATTATATCACACTGTGTTGTAACAGCACGTTTCAGGATGTAAGCTGGACGGTTGTCTGAAGGCTCTAGGGATAAAGAGCTACTGTTCTCAGTGCATTATAAATGTGATGCACGACGCAGTCCTTCACTGAATACTAAGGCGGCCAATTAAGTTCCTTAATATGGCATTCCTGGATTCTATATGCGCAGTGAACGTACGCCTCGGAACCACGAACTGGGTGGTAAAGCCTGTAGGTTCCTCTGGGCATCCTCAGAGGAAGTTGCTGCTGTTTTATATTTTATCTGTTGGCTTCCAAACACAGGAATTGCTTGTGCTTGAGTTTTCTTTGGTATTATGCAATGGTTATATTACTAGAAGAAAACAAGAAGCATTCCAGTGGTTTTTACTTTTTTTCCCTGTTATCTTTTAAGGGGAATCTAATTCCACTTGTAAATTATATTCTTAGGGTACCAATTTTACACTGTTAGCCTAGAAAACTACTCATTAACTTGTCGGTCTGTTTGGAAGTGAGTGGGAACGTCTGGAAACGTTACTTGGGGTCAGGCACTATATAGGTCAGCTTTCCGACTGCCTGAGGAAGGACAATGGGGGCTTGGTGGGAGGCTTTCGGGTTGGCACCAGGCAGCTCTTAACACTGAATGGTGGAAAGGAAGGCCCGAGCGTGGCTGGGAACGAGGGACGCCTTCCAGTGAGCCGTTCTTAACCTGACAAATCGAACAAATCTTGCTTAAAGTATGAGAAACATACCTCTCCCTAACATGTAGGGTATAGAAAGTGTTTTGTACATCCACTACTTTGTCATGTTCTGGTGCAACGTTGCTCTTCATATTCTCCTAAATTTAATTTTCTTTTTTTTTTTTGATTACTTTTTGTGTTCTTGCTGAAAACTTTGTTTTCTGTACTTGTCTTGGTGTGATAATTCTGCACTAGGTTGGGTTTTTTTTTCATTTTTTATTTAATCTTCACACTGTGAAAAAATATCTGTCATTTTTTAGAGGGTGGACTACTGTTCCAAGTATCTTATTATTTTGCTCTGCTTTTCTGGAGTTCACAGTGTAATATACCTAAGAGCAGGTTGTGTGTTTCGTTGAGATTGTGACCTTGGTGTTCTTTGTCATGCTTTACATCGAGGAAAAAGTATTTGCTACTTGGCTTATCTTTGGAAGGGTAAAAACTATTATCTATAAAATGGCTAACGAGGAGTAGAATTGCTGCTTCTGGTGGGGCGTGGTGGTGGAAAGCGGGGAGACAGCATCCTGACATCGGCAACATTGTGTACTTCGAGGGGAGGGCGTAGAACCAATTCCCCGTCTGAGACCGTCAGAGAGAGAAAATGTGTTTTACCTTAGAGTCGTTCTGCCACTGCCTTGAAATATTTGGCAGCAGAGATGTCAGTTGGTCCACAGGAGGCTCTTATTATTAAACTGCATTGTCAAGCGCAGCAAGCGAAGGCTAAAAAGGTTGTATCTTGTTTAGTGCTGGCTTACACAGCTGTTACTGTGAATGCAGTCTTGGAGATTTCAGCAAAGCCAGATATGCCTAAAACCTGGGCACCGGTGGAGGCAATCAAAATGTTTTCTAAGGCACATAATAGAGAATCAGCTGGTGACATGGTGCCCCTTTCCTAACTCCAGGTCCTCAATACGCTGTGCTAATAATTCCTGCATGCAGGAAGGGTAGGAAACAATATCCTCTTACATAATAAAGACTCTAAAAGGGCAAAAATGAGTGAAAGGATGGATATTTGATATTGCTTTGTACTTGTATTTTTATGTTGTGTTCTCACTGAATGGCAATGACCTCATTAATAAGAAAGATCCTGTTCTGAAAGACGGTATGTGATTGTGTTCTTAAAAGCACTTGAGAGGAACGTATAAAAGAAGTTTTAAAATTTGAAATAGTGCATGTTAGCACTGCTTCAGTGTGGTTTAGAAATTGTGTCTATTAATCTTTCTGATCTTTTTCAAAATAAATGGCAGAGAATCACTCACTTTTTTTCTTTACACCAAAATACATACAGAGGGTGCAAGAGACCCCTCTCCCAGATTTGAATTTGGATTTCCTTCATCCCAAGTTAATGTAATAACTGGGCCACTTAAAGCCTGAATTCCTCCCTACTTTTAATTGCTGCGATGAAATAGGATGTTTAGTAAAAATTGTTTTTTCATCAGTTCCAATTGTATATTTACAATGTTGTCTTGTGTCTCCCCACCTGCCTTTTGCACTTGACAGCCTATTAAGAGTCCCGGTGTGGGACGAACATGGAAATAGTCCGGCAGGGTTTGTACTCGCTGTACAGCTGCATCTTCCCACCTCTGAGTCAAGCAGGGCCAGGACTGAAGCACTCTGACTTGCTCTGGTGCAAAATGAGTGCCGTTTTCTGAATCCTCAAGCTGCGGTGTTACGCAGACTATTTCACGCAGGTAGTTAAACTGCATCTCCGGGCATTGAAATAAAGCAGTATTTTTAGTAAATATTTAAGTGATGTGATACTTTTGACTGGTGTTTAAAAAACATCTTAAGTAAACTTAGTACCTCCGTGAATTTAACACTGGAAGGGACACGCCTTTACAATATTGACTCATGCTGCTTGTCCGTTAAGCATCTTTTCTATACTTTTTCTAAAAAAAAAGTTATTTGCATTTGTAAGGGATAATGGTTTCACAAACAAAACCACACCATGACCTCAGGTCACGCGTACCTCATGCTAACACAGCTGTTCGGGGATTGAACGTGAGCCTCAGTACACAAAAATCACGTTGTTGGCAGGTTTTGAAACAACTTCTGTACCATTAAACGTGCCGTAAATGAACCCCAGCAGCCCTCCGGCGCCCTCTGTCCATTCCCCGCTCTGGCATTCGTTAACTGTGTGCAGAAAAGGGGTGTATTCCCGGGTCAGGCCGGCGCCCTCAGCCGCCCTTCGCCGGGGGCCGCGGCCGGCCGGCCTCTCCTCCCGTGAGGGGAGCGGGCAAGGCGGCCCCCGTCCCCGCCCTTCGCGGCGCTCCCGCCTCGCCTCCCCGCCCCTCCCGGCGGCGCTGCGCAGTGCGCAGGCGCGGAGCGGGCCGAGCGGCGCCGCGTTCTCGCGAGGCGCGGCGTCGTGCTGCTCTCGGTACCGGCCGCAGAGGCGCGGGCCGGGCTGAGGTGAGGAGGAGGAGGTGGGGAGGAAGAGGAGGAGGAAGAAGAGGCGGCCGCGCAGCTGTTGGTGAGTGCCGAGGCGGGGCGCCCACCGCGGGGCCGGGCCGGGCCGTCTGGGCGCGGAGGCGGGCCTGACCTTGCCGGCGGCCGCGGGCGGTGGGCGTGAGGAGGCGGGCTGAGGGGCGGCTGCGAGCGCGGGCCGCACCTGCGGGGACCTACGGGCTGCCAGCCCTGGGGCGTTCTGCTTATCCTGGAGGTTTGTGACTTAAACCGGTTTTTAATTTATTTTTTAACTTACGATGTAGCAACATAGCTGTACGTGCAGTCACCTTAATGAATAACCCCTGTAGTTCCCTATTACGAACGTCTGCTTCTTTTTCTTTAGAAACTTGATCTCAGAGCCGGCGTGCGGAAGCCATGGGTTTGTCTGCGTCCTCCCCGGCTGCTGCAGGTCAGTCGCCGAACGCATCCGAGCAGCATCGGACGGCGTCTCCACCTTCAGAATGTCCTATGCATCAGGAAAAAATGAGTGGTAATTATCCTTGAAACCTAAATGAAATAAACTCTTCACGTGGAAAACTGATTGACAAAATATTTGGGGGAAAAAAAAAGAAAAACAGTTATACAAATAAAAACTTGAGTTTTTCAATTAACAAAAATAGCTCTCAAGTAACTTTTCACGCAAAGGAGTTGGTGCTTTGCAGGCTGCTTCGTCTGTCGAGACAGTGGGTGCTTGCTGTAGAACCTGTGGGTTGCCCCTGATCCCCGTGTTTCACAGGGGTCCTGCAGATCTGTTCCCATCGGTGCTGAGGGTCCAGGAGGCACAGGGGCCCCCGCAGAGACGCTGGCTGGGAGCAGGTGGTTGTCGCTAGAGAGCACGCATCTGGAAAAGGGTAGCGGTAGGGTGGAATAAGATGAATGTCTGGAGAAGGAGGACATCAGCTCTTCTGTGGACACAGTCAACACGTGTTGGATTAGCATTACTGTGGAAATCTTAAATACAGTTTGGTGCAGGGGTCAGCACAGGGTGGGGAATGAGCCTTCAAGGACTGCGTAAGAGGCTTAGATCTTACCATGGTGCTGGGTCCTAAAATGCAGGAAGGAGAACAGTTGAAACCATTGCAGAAAAAGTAAAATGCCCGTTTGTATTTATACGAGCATTCAGTGAAGTGTTTTCCGATTCCTGTCATGCCTTAGAGTTTTCATTTTGTAGCAAAATATATACAATTATTTCCTGTATTTCAGGTTGCCCAATGCACATGAAGACTCCTGATCATAGAACTGAGAACACAGGTGATGTTCCTGCACATCAAGAAAGAGCATATGAATTTGTAGCCTGTCCAGTGAAGGCCGGTGCATCTCAAGTGAAGGATGACATAGATCCTAGCAATATGGTAACTTCTGCTTATTTCAGATGTTTTCTTCAGTTTTGTTTCTTCTGAAACATTATACGCAAAATGTAAATAGTGGCACTGTCTAAGGTGGAAGCTCTGGCAAATAACTATTTTTTAATTTTTAACATTGCTTTTTCTTACTTTATATGCAAAGATTTGTATAGAACAAGTTACATCTTATTCAGCGTTCTCTTCTTCAAATAAAAGCTGGTTTTCCAGTCTGTAAATATCTTTTGCTATCTGTTTCTGGTTTAGTTAGGGTTTTTATAACTAAAAACACACGTGGTTTTTATGCCACACTAGCAGGTGTTAGGTTCCGTGTAATAGCAGTACGGGTAAGTTCTGATTCAGAGAACTCTCAAAGATTTCCTCTGATTTACAAAAAGCACTGCTCTTCTGAAAGCTGAAGTTAAGGCAGAAGGGTTCCTTTAGTCTTCAGATGGCAAACTGTGCAAACTGTTCTACTGCAAAAGAGAAAGATAATTTTGGTGGACTTAAATAGAGGCTGAACTTGTTGATCTTTGTAGCAGCTGATTGATTATGCTATGATTTTTTTGAAACACCATAACATAAACCAGTTCTCATACTCTGTTGTTGATTCTCCTTGTTTTCTAGATGCCGCCTCCTAATCAGCAGCCATCCCCAGATCAGCCATTTCCGTTGTCAACCGTTAGAGAAGAATCTTCCATTCCCAGAGCGCATTCTGACAAGAAATGGGTCTACCCTTCGGAGCAGATGTTCTGGAATGCTATGCTAAGAAAAGGGTAAATACACTGTGAATGGAGTCTGTGAGCCTGAAATTCAGGAATTAATATCATTAGTTATTATTCATTGATATTATTTAAGAGTTTGTGGACTCTAAGCAGGAAATAATTAACTAGCTCTTTTTAAAATGACTGGTTTTATAAACAGCTTTATTTTAAAGGGTGAGCTGGTCTCCAAGGCCATACCTCCTCTAGTGATCAGCAAGGTGGTAGGCGATGTCAGGCAACTACCACTAGCTCAGAAAATTTTCTTAAAAGTCAGTGCATAGGCGTAGACAAACTTCGCATGACTGCCAGCTTTCAAACTCCATCAGCTTCATGCTAATCTTATAAACTGAGAGTAAAAGTTGTCTGGTTGTGAGAATTTCTAACTTTGCAGAATTGCTAAAAACGTGAAAATAGTTTGACATGTAGATGTTTTCAGTCTTTACAAAAACTTGGTATAGACAAGATCCAACTGAATGATGAATGTCTCCTGAGGCCTAAAAAAACCTTCTGTGCTGCTGTTTCCTAATCCTTTCGCAATTATTTGTCATCTTTAAACATAACCTTTAAAGGTTGTTACTATTAAGACAATAATAATTCGTTGTTCTACATATCAATCAGAGAAGGTAGGGTTTGGAGGGACCTCTGGAGCTCACCCCGTCCCACCCCCTGCTGGAGCAGGCACCCCCAGAGCAGGGGCACAGGGCCGCGTCCAGGTGGGGGGTGAATGTCTCCAGGGAAGGGACCCCACAGCCTCTCTGGGCAGCCTGTGCCCCTGCTCTGGCACCCGCACAGGGAAGGGGTTTGTCCTCATGTTCAGGGGGAACTTCCCGTGTTCCAGCTTGTGCCCGTGGCCCCTTGGCCTGGCGTTGGGCACCGCTGAAAAGAGCCCGGCCCCATCCTCCTGACACCCGCCCTTCAGGTATTTATAGCCATTGATGAGATCCCCCCTCAGCCTTCTCTTCTCCAGGCTGAACAAACCCAGGTCTCTCAGCCTTTCCTCACAAGGGAGATGCTTCCGTCCCTGATCATCTCCATAGCTCTGTTCTGAAGACAGTATGTCCTAAGCAGTCTATATTGAACATGCAAGTTTTCATCCTGTAAACACTTAACTGTGTTCCACGCCTGTTGAAAAGGAAGCACGCACGTAGTCGTGGTGCAGGGTCAGAGAGATGAAAGGCATTGCTAAGAGTATGTGGAATGTATTGAATACAGGACTTCTGTGCATTAGGAATGCAAGTGGGATTTTTCCTAAGCATTTTTACGAATGCTGTGGATGTGCTGATGTTTGCACGCTCTGATAACTGTCTGATCCAGTTAAGCTGTTAATATAGCTAACTAGGGTTTGTGGATCTCTGTGATAACACAGAAAATGAACTGGTTCTCAAGATGCTTAAGCAAATGAGCTGGAAGTTTCATACTTTGTGTCTTGGCATAAAACCTTAAATCTCTTGGTTCAAAAGCCCATCAGATGGACTGAGGAAGGTGGGGTGGTTATGCTATAAGGCTCGTAAACTGTTTCCAAATTCTTATTTTTTAGGTGGAGGTGGAAAGATGATGACATAACAGGTGAAGACATGACCAACATTATTAAGATTCACAACCAAAATAATGAGCAAGCTTGGAAGGAGATTTTGAAGTGGGAAGCTCTTCATGCTGTGTACGTACATATAAAATGAAAAGCAAATCCTTTGGTTTAGCTCTTTAGTAATTCTTTGAAAGTAGAATGTCTCTTTAGTTTTTGCAGAAATGTTCTCATGCTGATACATCTCAAAAGTTACGGTCTTGTAGGAGCCTGCGTTCTGATTAATATGGAGGAAGATTATCCAGAAGAGCATAACTAGAACAGAATAATTATGATGTTGCTAAAACTGATGAGCGTTTTGGTGGTGTGTGTGTGTCACGTGGATTTGGAGAAATTAACTTCTTACTGTATCTATTTGGGAATTATTTAATTGAAATCTTTATATTATCAAAAAGGTATAAGATGTAAACTTTGGTTAAAAGTGACTGGTGTAAAACAAAGTGTCACTTCTTCAGTCAGTATAGGCTCTGTTCCTAGAAGAGACAGCCCAGCTAAGGATTCTGTATGTAGGAATTGTTCTCTGAAATGCCACAATCTTTGTTACACAGTGATTCGGATGATGGGTTTCTGTTCTTTAATGATTTCCTGGTTTTTATTAAATCTGTGGATTAGGTTTGCTGAGCACTGCTCTGCTGATAAGTTAGAACAATGGTGTGGAGTGTATCAAAGGTACTTTATCACACCAGCAGAAAGTGCTGTCAGAAACCGTGAGACTCTTCAAACCTTTTAAAAGAAAAAAAATATGTTTTAGATCCCTTGTTATTAATTTTTTACTGTTGCGCTTTCTCCTGTTTGGTTTTTCTGTTACCAAAACAAATTGCCATAGCGGTTTAAACATTTTAAGGTTGTTTTAAAAGGTAAAAACTACTTTCTTTTTCAATTGTGTGCCCAGGGAATGCCCGTGTGGACCAGCACTGATGCGGTTTGGAGGCAAAGCGAAGGAGTATTCACCAAGAGCCAGAATACGTTCGTGGATGGGGTAGGTGGGCAGGGAAGGAGGTCTTCCAGTGAGGTGGGAGGTGGGGAGGCGTGTCTGAAAACGTGGTGTAGAATTAATTTTAAGATGCTTTAGAACTGGAATTGCAAGTTATAATTACCAGAAGACAGAAGTACTAGGGGGGATCTTATGGGAGTATCTGGATAAATAAATCTTCTTAAATAGGACTTCCACTCCCTCTCCCAGGTTCATAATATCTACTAAAATATCTGCATGGTCTATTGTCTGTCCTTCCAGATATGAACTTCCCTTTGACAGACACGACTGGATTGTTGACCGCTGTGGAAAAGAAGTGCGATACGTTATCGATTACTACGATGGTGGAGCGGTAGATAAGAACTACCAGTTCACCATCCTGGATGTTCGCCCTGCGTTTGACTCTCTCTCGGCCGTGTGGGACAGGATGAAGGTAGCTTGGTGGCGGTGGACTTCGTAACTGCTCCTGTGGTGTGTAGTTGAAAAGTAAACCACTTTCCTCCTAGGCTAAGGATGAGCGAATACTAGGACTTGAAACAGAAGTTCGCCTCAACTGGTGTTATTTTCATCGTCACCACGGTGCTTTGGGGGCGGGAAGGGAGGATGGGGAAATCCGTTGTTAAGTACAGCGATGCTTTGTGGTGTTTTGAATGACATAATAAAGGTATAGTAGCAAACACATGTATCTTAATTTTCTTAAGAGCTGGGAAATCTTTTCTTACTTTGTCACAGATTCTGCGTAAGCTTGCCTTCTTTTCATTTCATGACTCCAGTGCTGCGTCAAATAACATTTTTGATTCTGACTGGAGTTTGGAGTATTGCTTAAATAGTGAAAACTGGAAATTTCATAAATGATTTCACAGTTACACTATTTGGGTACTTAGATGATGGATAAAGGGTAGAAGATCTAGACTGTTTCAAACTGCATGTTTTATTAACTATATAAAGCCATGTATTTGCTTTCACGTGGGCACTTTATCTGCTCAAATACATGCTTCCTCAGAAAATTTTAGTCAAGTTTATTCTGTTAGAGGAAGTACAGTGTAGCACAAGTATTTTTAAAGGTATGTTAGGTTGAAAAGGAGAGTATACTCACGCCTAAATCTGCAATGTAGCTTTGAACAGAAGAACATCTGTTAGAAGCAGGAAATGAGTGTCGGTTACTTTTAAAACATCATTTCTAAAAGGAGATAAAATTGATATTTAATGGCTATTTATTTGAGTATTTAAAAGGTTTGTTTTCTGATGTAAGAAAACTATTCTAGTATTTTCATGTCTTTAATGTGTCTCTCGTCATTCAGGACAGAATTAAGCCTTATTTAAAGAAACTGTCATGCAGTGCATCTGTAGTTTTGCATTTGGCTTCATCATCCGTACCATAGCGTGTTTTTTTATATAATACAGAATCGCACAAGGGTGTGTGACTGCACAGTCATACACCTTTCTAGGTGGTGATTATAGTGAGGCACATTACAGATGTGTACGTACCTTGGTCACAAGGGTACCAAAAGTGCCAAGAAATAAGGCTGATTTGAGCGTTTTCTGAGGGTGATGCATGTTAATGCTGTGTGGCTTAAAGATTTAATTAATGTTTGTGCTTAGTAAGGGAAACTAACTTTTTGTAAGTCTTCCACTGTAATAGCTTTAAATTTGCATGGCTTGGAAAATTTCAGGTGCTGCATATCCCTACATTTAAATTATGTGTCCCTTTCAGCACATATAGCTCTTGAAAATGAGTCCTCCATGCAAAATGCCTGGGAGTGGAAGGAGTAAGAGTATCACATTGCAGCTTCTCAAATGGGAGAAGCTTCCTTCACGAAACCTCACAGCCTTAGCTGGGAACCAGCTGTACATTCATTTTCTGAAAGCAGTTATTTTTAACTGACATTGGAAGGTTTTTTCTTTTTTTCTCCTTTTTGTTTTTTTTTTCCCCCCTGAGGGGAAAGCCCCTTAGTGTTTCAGTCAAATAATTTTTCTCTAAATGGGAAATTATTCAGGGAAGCTTCCATGCTTTAAGGTACTAATGGAGACAAACGTTCCCTCTTTGGAGGCAACTGTCCTGCATGGAAGGCATAAACATTACCCAGAAGTCCCAAATCTGAAGAGAAAACCACGCTCTTACCCCTGTCCACTTTCCTCATTCCTTTTTCACCTTTTTAGTGATTCACATATATATAAATGAGAAATAGTTTGGGGAAAAAAAAAATCCATCTGAATAGGCAACGTCAATATGAGATACAGGAGAAGTGAGTGAGCTTGTATGAAGTGTATCTGATAATGAAGGAGCTGCTCCTCTCTGCTCTGACAGTAATGACTGAAGCTTGCTGCTTTTTTGGGGTGGGTTTTTTTTGTTTGGTCAGTTTATGTGTACAGTTTGGTACCTTGATATATGCAGAATCCTGTATTTCTCACAACTAAATACGGAAAAGGTACACCAGTGTAGGGAGAGCTTCAGAACCTTCAAAAGAGCGAGTTTGCTTTGTTGATTTTTGGAAGCGTGATGTTGAGCACGTTATGGAAATTGTAATTGCTGCTAAATCTGGTGCCACTTCATGCGTTCGCATCTTCCGTTATGTTCCTTCTTGCAGAGATTCAAAATTGTTCTTTTCTGTGCTACTGTTAACGAAATGTATTACTTCGTCATCAAGCAAAAAGGAGAATCAAATAAATGTACTTTTCTTAACTTTGGTATTTGGTGATCATATTTTTAGCTGTAAGGATTATTAGGATGGGCTCTTGCATGTGTCATAAGAGGTGACAGTCTGGTACAACTAATCGTATCATTGCATAGGTGCTGGTCATTTATTTAGGTGAACACAGATCCAAAACCCAAGGACTAAATTCAGGTGTTTGCCAACCAAACCAGCAGCTCTCAGAATAAGAGCATATGTCAATAAATACATTAATCCTGAGTCTGGGTAACTTCTGAAGAGGGGAATGCAAGACTTTTTTTTTTTTTTTAAATAATCCTTGAAGTGTAAATGAAAATAACTCATTTCTACAAGCAGTAAGACTTAAGGAAGTAAACATGGAGCTTTTTCTTTTAGGTTTGGGTAACTTCATGCACGATGGTGGCAGTTCACGATTTCTCAGAAGGTGGGTGTCAGAGTGATTAGAATTCTAATGTAAACTTGAAAAAGTTATTTAAACTGATGTTTTTTTTACCCTTTGGGAGGATGTTTTAACTGTAAAACTATTGTTTAGGCTAGGCTGAAGGTGGTGTGTGTGTATATGCATAAACAAATACACTTGTATCCTTTCTCTGTAAGTATAGAAAGGTACCGAGAGTTCCTGAAGCTCAAAAAAGTGAAGAAGTGTCCTGATTGGGGCCTTTCAGGGAATTCTGCAGCAGCATCGGGTTCCCAGTCAGGCTGAAACAGAAATTGGGAAGCCAGCATCTCAAACCTGGCTAACCTTGTGTGTACACAAAAGGGGAAATGGGGACACTGTCACTAAAGCAGGGCCACTTCTCACATCAGCTCTGTGTTTAGGTGTCTAAAGTTCACCTGTGTTCTGCTTTGCCATGTCGAAGCCCTGCTTGACCTACTGTGTTTGGCTCTTGCAGTTAAAACGAGTTAGGAGAGCTCTTCTGGTCTGCAGCTGAGGTGGGATATTCTTCAAGACGGGTATGTCCTCAAGGATGTATCTGCAGCACTCAGAAGCTGCAAAATCTCTGTGACTGACTGACGGACAAGGACACCGGCATAGCACTCCAGCTGTATTCAGGTCCTGCTTCCTACGGATGCAGCGCGGAGCAGCACTGACCTTTGTTACCTGGAGCAGGAGACCATTCTGCGTTCAGACACCTGGCTTTGGCCTCTTGCCATTGCGTCGCTGCAGGCAGGCGGTGACTACCCTGCAGGCAGGGTGCCTCCCCTCCAGGGGCACCAAACATCTGGTTCATGCTGTGCCTACGACACCCTCCCTACTCAGTGATGCTGGCCCAGCTCTCTGCTCGTCACAGCCCGTCCTGTTAGTATCTGACCAACGCGAGAGCCCGCTAATTAGGAAGTAATTCACAGGCTTGTCCTCGCGGGATGCCTGGAGTTCCTGGCTACGTTGAGTCACCCTATGACATTTTGCCCTTGTAGTGTACTAGCAGGCAGTTTAGAAAGGGGAGCTGTAGCTCTTCTCTCACCCTTTATTTCCCTCTGTCCCGGGAACAGCTTTGCTCGTCCCTTTCATATTGTGCCAACGGCCTAGCTGCAATTTCTTTAAGAATTTTTCAGCTAAGCCTGAGAATTTCTGCCCTGCTTTGCTGTAGGAGAGAGAGACTGTTGCTGGTAAGAAGGTATTTGTGTCCATTGTTGATTATTGCTGTTTTTTACTGTCAAAGCAAAGTGTTCTGGATTTCCATTTCTGAATTACGATGTGAAGGAGGTATGCTAGTTTAGTGTGAAATGGGACCACAATGCTGTCTAATGTTTACGTAATGTATTTCCTATCAGGACTTTTTAAAGCATTCTAAATAATTATTTAAAGTCTAAAATATGATGATGAATATTGTTATGCCTCCGAAAGGTGTGAGAGTGGCAAAGGATCTCTTGGTGTTCTGAAAATGATCATAAATAGTCTGTCATTTACGCGCTCCCATTTTGTTCATTCAACTCTTGTGTCAAAGTGTGGGGGAACAATAACTAGTGTGCCGAAGTTCACGAGATGGAGACACAGATGCTAAGGGTGCTGTAGATCTGCAGCTAAAAACGGAGGGAACAGGTAAGCTAAGGAGCACTGCCTAATTTTTTGGACTCTTACTCGTGTTTTTTATAGAGGGTGGAAACGCCCCTTTCAAAAAACCACTGCTTTGCTTTTTAAAGGGATCTGTCCCCACCATTTAGTAAATTGAATGACACTTCAATCCTTTGTCTCCCTTTGCTTACATATGGAGGAAAATCCATGTAGTAAGGTTCCACTAGCAGATGTACTTGATGTGGAAGCTGAACTTATTTTGAGGGGAGAATACACAACTCATAATGCCAGCTGTGCTTCCGTCTTCAGTGTCACACCCTTCCCTACCCACAAGTGTCTTTACGTATGTTCCTGTTGAAAATACACAGCACTGCTAGTTTTCTACAAATTTTTGGTGAGCAACTTCATGCATTTTTACTCTCACTGGAAGAAAATGTGTCCTATTTATTATTCTATCTTGCTTTATACAAGGTAAATTGCAGGCAAAGATCTATACGCAGTGAATCAAGTAAGTATTGATTCTCTCGGCAATGCTAGTAATAATAGGAACCTATGGTCATACTAGATACATCGTTTTGTAAAAAACATCCTTTTTAGTTTGCATTAGATGGTTAATCACTTTTATGTGCATCTCCTTCAAGAAAAAGTGGCTTGCCAAACTGCTAGAGAAAGAATCTTAAATTCGTTTATGGATGTGACAGTTGCACCTATTTGGTCTTACTACTTGTACCTCAAATTGTACAGAAACGCACGGGCAGAGGACTGGTCTTGGCTCCAAACTGAAACGTGTGACCTTGAGCATGTGTGAAATGATGAGTTATTTGCCGTTGAACCGCTGATTCCAATGGCAGCTACTCACAAGACACGTCTGCATATTTGCAGTATGGGTACATATTTTTATGACTGGAGTCTGAATTAATCCAGTTTTCAAAGGATAGTGTAAATTTGTTGGAAGTATTGGGATGGTTATTAGGCCTCATTAAAAACATTTAAAGGAACAGAGAGTTTCCTGTGCTGACATTCACTTTGCACCGTGGCCTCTTAGAAAACAGAAGCCATCACATTTGTTTTCAACATCCTATGGCAAAAAACCCCCCACAACATTAAAGACTAAGCCATGACTCTGTTTTCCGATGTTTTGCCAATTTTGTGGTAACTACAGAAAGAAGTTTTAGCTATTTTTCTAACATGCTTGCTGCTCTTGCCTCCAGCTTCTGAAGACTGTGACCCCATAAACCTCCTGTCTATAGAGACAGCTAATGCTTTAATTGATCATTAGTAGACTTTCAAAATGAGTTTCCATCTGCCAAAAGATTAAGTGTCTTAGGGAATTGACTTAGAGCAGTTTGATGCATGGAGGATAAATGCAAGTGCCTTTAAAAAGCACTGCTAGACCACAAATCCTTGAAAAACTTGCTTCTAAAATACTTTAAAGTAATAGAAAAGATTTTTTTTTCCTCTGAGTTGTTTTTTCTCAAATTAGAGATAGCTTTTTTTAATATATAAATAAGAATTCAATAGCTCGTTTTCAAAAACTGAAGAGCAAAACCTCATGAAAATGTCGAATTCAACCTTAGAACAACCCATGCAAATTTTGGCAGCTTTAATTTGCAATGTAAATTTTTTGTTAAATGAGTTTACACCAACTTCAAAAAACACATGCTTTGGGCCAAAAAAATGATGAAAACTTTTCTACTAGCTGTACTTTACAATACTGAAAACATCTCCATGTTTTATCACGATTTTTCATAATTATAGAGTTTGCTTCTCCTTCTGTTTTCTTTAAACTTTTGCCTTTTAGCTTATTTAGAGTGATTTTTACAGGTTTTCATGGTGCTTCCTCTCTGCCAGTTTCGTACAAGCCACTTTTGGGAAAAATTCTGCCATTACGATAACAGAATTGTTACTACAGAAGTAATGGCTTCTTTCTTAGGTATCTGAAAAATCAGTGCTATTTAGCGCAGTTAAGAACAGTTCTAGCTGGTAAGAATACCATTCTGGCTGCATTAGAGCTGTCAACGTTGTTGTAGCAGAAAATATAGGAACTGCAGCTGTCCTACAGCAGTGCAGAAAGCTGGATGTGATTTGCATTGTGTAGGTTAGCCATCACGCTTAGCTGTGGTTATGGGTTCCTCGTTAGTGTTTGTTTTGTGACCCTAAAATGGGCAGCTGCTGTGATTTTTAGGCTCTTCCTAGTGGTCCTTCAACACCTTTTAGAGTACATGCTTTCAAGACTACTTACAGTTGCGGTAGCTGGGATGGCAGGGTGGCTGGCATGGAAATGGTGGTTAAAAAAAATGTAGATGCATGTTCCAAATTGACATATTTTTTTCCAAATGTCCGTCTACTCCTCCTCCTCGTTTGCCACACAGGTTAGAGGAAAATAGGATTAAATGCATACTTTTATATATAATCACCAGTTGTTGTCGACTGAACACCTAATTGATTTGGGCCATAATTACAGTGAGTGGAAAGCAAAGGATACTACTTTTGCAAATAACACCAGGAAGATTAATCTTACCTACGTATGAAAGGCTGCATTCTGTTTGCCTTGTCACGCAAAGTGGAAAATACTGGTATCATCAGTGGCGTATCGATTTATGACAGGATGCTGGAGCTGGTTTAATATAGGCTGACTGTAAAAAGCAAGATTTTTTTTTTTATTTGCCACACGTTGATGGGAAAGCATCCATTTAGAGAAATGAATATGGCTAATGTTATTCTATCAAACACTGCAATGTTTGAAGAAATTATAAGTAAAAAAAGAGGAAAAATAAGATCTTGTCTTCCAATTTAATAATAATGGAATATGAAGGCCAGATTGTAACTGTAGAAGTTCATTTCAAATTTAAATATTTAGCATTTTCACTAGTCTGCGACTACGAGAAAATTTATTACATTAAGATGGAATTTAGTTCTTTGACATGAAGCTGATATTTTCATAGTGTGAAAAATATCAAGCTGACATTATACTGTCTCATTTGATGACTTCCAAATGTCAGAGTGCAGTAACTTATTCATAGGGACCTCAATGTCTTGCGATAGTGTCAATTTAAAAGACATTTACATCGACTTTTTTATTTAAACACGGAAAATGGAATATGCAAAGTGGATGAGGAGAAGGGGGAAAGACCAGGGGGCAAGAAAGTTCTTAATAATAGAATGAGGCACTTTTAAGGCTAATTTCCACCTGAGCCTTCTGACAGCTGCATGGACTACTACCTGGCAGTACTTCTGACAGCTCCTGTCGTCTTTCCCTTCACGTTATTTCCCTCATTCCCAGCTCCGCTCTCTTCGTTTCTTGTTATTTCAATGCCATTTAGGGGATTAAAAATAGCACAATGTAGTCTCCTGAAAAAGTAAACCACCCGTCCCTTGCATTTAAAAGTGATTTTGTAATAACGGAAGAGATTGAGTATTTCTTTTGAGAGGATTATACCTGGGAGCTAATGGTACCCTTGGCCGTCGAACGCCTCAGTCACACGGCTCGGAACAGGGAGCGGGGCAGCGCGGGCCGCGCCGGGCGCCGCCGCCGTTACGGCGGGCGGCCATTTTGTTCGGCGCCGAGCGCGAGAGGCTCTCGCCACCGTCTCTGAGGCTGCCCGTTGCCGCTCCCTGCCTCGGAGGCTGCCGGGCTGCTCGTCACGGCGGCTGCCCGAACCGAGGGGCAGCGCCGGGCGAGGCCGCCGGAGGGGCCCCGCCGGTAGCTGTACCCTCCCTGAGGCGCGGGTCGGGGTGGCAGCGGCGGCGGCACCCCCTTCAGCCGCCGCCATGTCGGAGCTGGCGCTGGAGGAGCTCTCGGCTCTCGCCGCCATCTACTGCGAGCCGGACGCCTGCGAAGTGCTGGCGGTCTCAGGTGAAGGCGGCCGCGCTCCTGTGCCTCAGCCGGGGATGGCCCGGCCCGGCCCGGCCCGGCCCGGCCCCGGGAGGAGGCGCTCCGGGGCCGCGGAATGGGGGGCTCTGAGCAGCGCCGGCTTCATCCCTCGCTATTAGCAGCAGGGCGAGGGTGGGTGCCTTCTCGCCTGGCACCGTCCTGCCGCATGTCTTCGCTGCTGGCCCCTTTGTGGGGGACAAATCGTTTATAATTAGCGGCCTTCTTAATTCCAGCTGTTTGCAGCGCGTGCAGAAACTTGCAGTAGGCGAAGGGCAGCAGTGGGAGTGGGCTGACTGCTCTTCACATAAATAAGTAGGTGCAGCTCATACCTGTAAGAAGATCGAGTATTTATCCTGTTATATTTAATAGGGGTGCAGCTGTTGCTATGCATGAGAAGCCGTGGGTCACCTCTCTCTTTTTCCGGGGGTAAGGTAATAATCTGGGCCTTACGATGTGCTGAATGTTCTCCAGCTTCAGCAATACATGTGTAACTAGGTTTTCCAGGGTACTAAGGCTAATCTTTCACGTTTGCTGCAGGTGGGAAGGTGAGGTTTGTAGTGCCTGCTCCCATCAGCTGCTGGATGGTGAAGCACTAGCTGTGGACACCTGTATGCCACGTTTTCTGCACCAGCCATGGTGGCCGCTGATCAGAACATAATTTTAAGATACTAATTTTATCAGTCTGTGCTGTTCGAGTGCTGTAAAGGTGCCCCTTCAGCAAGGGAGCCTAAATTTCAGTAGTTCCAGTGCACAACAGCCGTTACTATCAGGCTTAAAACAAGTGTCAGGCAGGATATGCAAGTGTTTCATGTCTGTTCAGATCCAGAGTGTAAGTGAATTTTGCTTAGCGCCTACCACAGACGTGACAAATCTCTCATATATTTGTTAAGAGACACATACATACACAGAGAATATGCATATATTCTGTATCACTGTTGCTGGTGTCCTGGGAGCTATTGCAGTGTGCTGCCCAGCTCCCCGGCATAGCGACAAACAGCAAGCAGCTTCGTGCTGGTTGGACTGCAGTAAAGTCTTGGGAAATGCTATTAAAAATGAAGCCAGTGGCGTCCTGTCAGGTTTTGTCTGCATATTGAGCCGCAAAGACCTGGGATTGATAAGGAAATACTTTTTTACCGTGGGGGTGACCGAGCACTGTTAACAGGTTGCCCAGAGAGGTTGTGGAGTCTCCATCCTTAGAGATATTTAGGAGCCATGCGGATGTTGCCCTGGGCAGCCTGCTGTAGGTGGCCCTGCTTGAGCGGGGAGGTTGGACAAGATGACCTCTGAGGTCCCTGTCAACCTCAACCGTTCCGTGACTGTGTGCTGCTTTAGTGTGAAATTACATGTGGTCGCCCTTGAGTGACTCACTTTAACCAAAAAGTTACTAAGAAATTAATTGAGTAAACCTCAAATTTTTATTTGAAAATAGTTGCTGAAATAGATTCGCATAGAACAGCAAGTGGTTATTTGAAAAGAGGGCTTCGTGTGTAGACAGCCTCAGAGGGATGAAGACATTAGTATCTCTATGGAGCACAATTAACTGGGTTAATCTAAAAGCAGAATTGTTTTGTGTCTAGATTTGCACGACACACCTCTTGCTCCAGGGTAGGCAGGTAATTCTGCCATTTTATTTTTTGACTGATATATAGGGTTGTATTTTTAAAATATGATCGATGAAAGGTTTCAACGGAGTTTTGTTTTCTTGACAAATTCAGCAATGTTATTTCAGGCATACTTTGAAAATACAGTATCCAGGCTTAACAGACGTTTATTTTAAAAAAATGTGAATGTATCTGAATGTTGCATATGCATGTCTGTTCCTCCAAATCTGTTAGAGAAATATAGGCACCTCCTTCTCTGTGCTTCATATACAGAAAAATGGTTTTGTGTTTTTAAGTTACCGGGATCTAAAAGGCTTAGAAACCTTCCTGGAACGTGAAGGGAAGTGCCACAAGTGCACAAGGGGAACAGGCTATTATATTCATATTGATGTTATGTGACCTTGCAGGACCTTTAGCCAGGCTGGGTCCATGTTATGTTAGGATCATGCATATCTGGTTGATTTCCATCGTCTTCTGCTGGAATTGAAAAGGTTATTTACAACAACGGTTATTGGTAGTTTCCTTGCTTTGGGAATTTACTTCCCTTTTACATTGGAGCTACAGAATCCTTTAGTTGGTATACAATTAACTTTTGCTGTATTCATTAGTTTACATTTGCTTTATCTTTTCAAACCATGTAAATTGTCATTGACAAAAGGTTTCACAGAAGTAACTTCCAGTAAGACCTTTATGTTATGCTATCTCTAATACATTAAGAGTAATTTGCATGTAGATCCACAGGATCAAAAAGGAAGCCACCGGGGATTTATGGTTTTGAGGAATGTACGAAAATGCTTTTGCAGGTCTCTTGGTGTGCTAAAAACTTCGGCTTTCTGGAGTTTAACAATGAAGTATTCAGAATGTAAAATATATTTTTATCAAAACCAGTGTGTTGATGAATTTAAATAAACTAATTACAGCATCTCTTTCTTTACCTTACGTATCTATCTACAAAGATTAGCGTTACAGATAGAAATCCATAATTTACTTGTTAATCTGTTCTCTTCTGGTTTGCTCACCAAGCTTGCTATAAAAATATATTTATATATTCTAAGCTTGTACGTTGTTAGGTGCCATTTTCTGAATTTAAAAATAGACTGCATGTGTTGCATAAAATGCCTTTGGGCAGGAGAGGAGGGGGATATCTGTCTGGGTGACATGGAACATCAGATTTTTTCTTAAGTATGCTAGAGCTAAATATACTGATAAGCATGCAGCTATGGGGGAAAATGAGTTAAAATGTATTGAGTTTAGTCCTATTAGCACATTAAATGCCATCAGAACGGCCATACCCAACCTTTTATTTCAGAAATAATCACCATTTTGCTGTGAGGACAACTCAGACCTTGTAGCGTGTGCAAACAAAGGAAATATTTCTTCAGAGCCTCGTTATGCAGGGCGCTGGTGGTTTGCTCTTTGTTCTGCCAGCCGTCTGCAGCGCTGGTGCAGAAAATGGATGCTGGAATGTTTAAATAAACTTTAGATGCTGTAGCCCTACAAACGTTCTGAACCGATTCTCCTTTTTAAAAGTAAGTCTGAAGCAGATGTAAATGAGCACGGCTGGGCTTTTTGCGATGGCTCAGGGTGATACACCTTGGGATGCGAGGTTGCGCCGCTTCCTTCGGATTAGTTCGTCGCCACAGGGAAAGGTGTGAGATTGTTACAGGCTTAAGAATATGATCAGTGCAGCAGGAGGCCCTTGCTGAAGGCGCAAGGTTGGCCTGTCTATTTATCCCCCGGTTACTTCTGAGTTAGTGAGATCTGTTATGACAAGCTAGTGAAAAAATTCTGGGAGGATTATCAGAAAGGTAACATGTTTTTCTGTCACTGTAATTAAGCTGGCAATAGAGTAGTAGTCTTCAACTCATTTTTAGGCTGTGCATTTCAAAATTTCTCGGGAACATAGTTCAAAATGAAGTGATTCACAGGCAGGAATATAATAATGTTAATAACATTCAGTGAAATGCAGCTGGCCATGTACCTGGTGGGGCTGCCCGGTGTAAGGGGCGGCTGGTGGGTTGTCAGGCACTGTCTGTGGGCGGTGCGATGCTCAGGCATGTGCGGAGACCCTCCATGGCAGCCAAGAGGGTGCTGGGTGTCCCAGGAGGGGCAGTGTAGGTTTTTTTCTTGTGTGTGTGGTTATGTGTACTGAGCCTAGCATAATGGCAGAGGAGCTAGCATTCCTGGTGCCCAGTAAGAAGTGCTTGTCAGGGCAGCAGAAGGCAGAGTTTGGAATGGGAAGGCTTGAAGTCCTCCTGCGTAGCTGCTGCCTGTGAGTGAGGGCTGCATGCTGCCAGATGGACGCTGTGGAGATTGGAGTTTCTTCCAAGGCTGGTGTGGTTCTTAGGAATAAACTTACCTTAAAGGTTTGAACCTTTTGTTGGGGTCTTAGAAGACTGGAGACCAGCTCCTGTTGGCAGAGAACGAGGCTTTGACACAGTGCTTGTAGGTATGGGCACAGTTGGGTGTAATTTCAGTTAATTAACTGGATTTACGTCTACTACTTTCAGCACCGGATTTGGCTCTGTTCAGGTAGTGATGGTTTGTAGATGTTTGGAAACTTCTTCATAGAGTGCTAGAGTTTATTTTATTCTGTGACTGCTCTGACCTAGAGAGTTCTTTGTATGACCCAGGAAGGAGGTTTGGAAACAAGCCCTTGGCTAAGCTCTCTAAAGCGCTTCTGTCTGTCCAAGTCACTTTCAGGTTCTTTCACTTACTTAGAAGGTTCAAATATAAAATCATAGACGGCACTTAGGTTGGTTACCAGTGTCAGCAATACTAATCAAACATAATTCAACTGACTGTCATGTAAGGGAAGGTAAGATAAGGTGGGGGCGGGGGGGGGAAGAAGGCAAGTGACTTCAAAAGAGCTCCTCTGAAACTTGTCTCTGCTCTAATCTGCCTTTCAAACCTGGCTTCTCCTGCCCTCATAGAATGAATCAACCTGACATTTTAGCCATTTTTTAAAGAAAAGGGGTGAAATGCATAGAATGCATCAAAGGGGTGAAGCAGAGAACATCTGAAGAAGATCATCTTTTATCTCATACCCTCTTTCTTCGTGGCAGAGGTGTAAAAGTAGGCTAGGTCTTTGTCCCCGCTTTTTACTTTATGAAATTTTGTATTGTTTTTCTGTGAAACATGTTTTAGTCAAGAAGGTTTTATTGCAGGAATTACTGTACCTAATGTTCATATTTTACATCTTTGATTATGTGATTTATCAGGAGGATGTGGTCTTTTGTCCTTCCTGCTACATACTGTATGTATCCTTTTTGATCTGGAAATAGTTCTAGTCTAAAGCAGACCAACAACAGGTTTTGAGTAGATATGCAGATATATACACATACATTTATATAAGTATGCGCAGAGATATATGTAAGTAGTGTTGAGGTTCAGATGTACAACAGAGATGGTTTCATTTTGTCGATCTAACTTGTAGAGAAGTGGGCAGAAAACAAGCATATTTTCTCTGAAGTTGTAGGGGACAAAGAATCTGACTTTTTTTCTTTTCAAGTCTCTCTTTAGTGTGGGAATGCTTTTGTATGGTTGTCTTAGAAAATATTCAGTACTAAGTCTGCTTGCCTTGTGCTGGTGTTGATGTTAGAAGTCTTACAGATCCCTCGCGGAGCAGTCCCATGTCCATCCACAAAAGTCTCTATTTTCAGTTGTCCTTGCTGCTGCTGTTGAGCTGTAGAAGCTGAATTATGTGTTTCTAAGAGAGACGATTTTTTATTACGGGCTTGACTAGACTTTGAAAGAACCAAAAGGTGTGAATGCTTTTTAGAATGTGTTAATAACTTTCCTTCTAGTATGCTATGGAAGTGTTTCATTTCAGGATTCCCTGCAAGTATAGCTTGAGCCATTGCTTGCAACCCTGCACCCCACATAAAAACCCCACACCGCTTATTTTATATAGAATGGCAGTAATTTTAGTTGAATTGTTCAAGAAAATAACATGACTTCATAATCTGTGTACTTCAACTTAAGTGAACTATTAATGTTTATTTTTTAATCCTTTCCAGAGACGCATGGAATCACATTTACAATTCAAATCAGCGTGAAAGAACTGCTGGATACAGATGTACTTTTAAAGTTGTTATTTCGTTTACCAGTCAATTATCCATCAATTCTACCAGATATTTCTGTTAACTCAGACCAGCTTACGAGGGCCCAATGTATGGACGTGAAATATAAACTACTTGAGCAAGCAAAGAAGCATCTTTCTGAACCCATGGTACATGATCTGATTCTTTGGATACAGCAGCATCTTAAGTACGTCGTTAAGCAATCAGCAACAGTTTGCGATGAAAAAACTACTTTGTCAAAAGGAACAAGTACAGAGGATGGTATCTGGATGCTCCTTTTGCATTTAGATCACATGAGAGCAAAGGCAAAATACGTCAAAACTGTGGAAAAATGGGCTTCGGATCTAAGGCTGACTGGAAGACTGATGTTCATGGGCAAGATAATATTGATTCTTCTTCAGGGTGACAGGAGCAACATTAAGGTGCAGGAACAATGAATGTTGACTAGTTCTATCGATTTACCACTGAAACCTATGTGTCTGAATATTTTGTGTGTGTTTTTCTAAGATGAACAATTTTGGAAGCAGATTCATCATTAGGAGAGTAGGAAGGCCCAACAACTTTATTCTGTATTTAAGAAAAAGAAGGTATTCTATGAGAAAGAAACCAGTGATACCTGTAGACCTGTGGCCTGTATTGCTTTGCTTCCTGCTATAATTATACACCTGTATTCCCTGTGTTTCCTGACTGTAATATGCCTAGGTTTAGTCTCCTGTATTTCCCAAATGCCCCAGAAAACAGAAAATTTGTGGTGAGAAAGTAGTAACAGACATATTTCTAGCTTATTACTAAGCATCTCTTTCCTACACCTAGACCACATGGTGCTCCTAGCACACACCTGGGCTTTGAACTTCTTCTCTGTACCTATGAACTCCTGCTGCATTAGGCAGGCTTTTGTAGTGATATTGGAGCAGAATGTTTTGGCTTTTTAAACTCATGTTCTCTAGATCATTTAAGACTGCGCTTAACTTCAAGCTGGTGAATAGAAACAGTCATGCGCTTTTTGGGATGGGCACTTGCAAAGTTTGATTGCTGTGTTCTGAAAAATCTATGTTTTATATAGATTTTTGCATTTTACTAAACTTCAAAGATACTAGATGACATCTGATATTTTGTTCTTTTTTGTCATTTAGGAGTACTTGATTCTTCAGAAAACTTCTAAGGTAGATGTGGACTCAAGCGGAAAGAAATGCAAAGAGAAAATGATGAGCGTACTGTGTGAGACAAAAGTGCAGTCGCAGCATAAAAGGTATAATTTAGTACTGTTGTGGATAGAAAAGTAACGGAATTGGTAATTACATTCTGACAAATCTAGGCATATTCATGAGTTTCCCTTGTACAATGTAGGTTTCAGACGTTTGAAGTCAAAGAATTTTCAACGCTGGATGAGCTACAAAAGGAATTTGAAACTGCAGGACTTAGAGCACTTTTCTCTGAGTTTGTGCCTCCTCTCTTAAAATAAAATGAAAACACTGGACTCTGACGAAAGCAGTAGCTGACTGCAGATGCCCATGGAAGATAAAAGGACTAATTTGGTAAACAATGTTAAAGCTTTTCTGCAGAGGTTGCCAGAAGTAGCCATCCTCCTGCAAGAAGGAGAAGGCAATTCATACATTAAGAATTGATAATTTTTTGACATTTATGCATTGATAACTTTTTCAAAGGAATGTGGAGTTAATTGTGATAATTGCATGGCTAGCATGAGAGATGGGGAAGAAATTATGTTAAAATAATAGTCTTCTAGTTAGATCCTGTTTTGCTGTCCCTCTTTTTCAAAGTTTTGGGTTTTCTCTCTCATGGTAGTGGTTTTTCATCATGGCCTGCTAGAAAGCATGATTAATTTTGCTTTGAAAGCTTACATAAAGATGTTTCTCTAAAAAGCATAGCAAACACAGATTTGAATGTGTGAGGACAGCACATACTTAATATCCTGCTAACTTTTCCTTCTCCATTTATTTGACTATCAATGCTAGACTGCTGATGAAAGAAAAAGTTCATGTTGCTTGGGGCCTGAAATAAAGTGTCTTTCTGAATGTCAGTTTTTACTCTAAAGTGTATATTTTTACTCTAAAATGTTCATATTTTACCTGATACCATTCTCTAGCAAGACTAAGTTGTCCAGTAGTAAAGATTCTGAAGTCATGAGTTTCTCAGTAACTAGCAATGCCATTTCATTTGATTTTGGCAAGTATTACTGCTCTCTAAAACTCACTCCCAGCAGCCAAATATCTCATCTATTCTTTGTTAACTGAATAGATTTGATCAATTCAGTGTAAATTAAATTCTGTCCATTGTACTGAGGGAAGACTGGTACGATTTGGTTAGTTCCCGTAGTGTGGTTTGGCAAATCATTATCTAAAGCATTTTGATTTCCAGTTTCATACTCAAACCATGAGATCATACCTCTTTCTTTATGTATACTAGAAAAGCAACTAAAGCAACCTACTAAGATTTTTAATTTTTACTGTTTGAGATATCAAATGCATGGAGGGTTTTAGACTATTTGAGAGTTTCTTAAGTTTTTAAGGAGGTGGGTAATTTTCCTAATATGCAGTGTCTCAAATACATACATTGGATGTTATTTTATGCACTGAGGCTTATTTAATGAAACAGTAGCAAAAGCTCTTCTTAACGAGTCTTTCATGTGTAGCACATACAGGACTTCAGGCACAGTAGAAAACAGACTGGGTTAAACAGGTTTTACAAATCTGTTCTATGTTATTTTTAAATGGCTTCCTGAGAGAAAGGAAGTCTAATTTTCTACTGTTTTAAATGTACGCAGAGATGAATTTTTACTTCTATAAAGAAAAAAAACCCACAAGTATCTTTAAAATATTAAAATAGCATGTATTTTAAATTATAGTTTTCAGAATTGAGCTATTCCCAGTTAAAATATTTGAAAAATTATATGTCAGCAGAGTATAAGGCTTGAAAAGATGCAGAGGCTCTCTCCTTATACTATGTGATGGATCTGACAAGTATCAAAACCAAGAAAAGGCTTATGCATGTACAGCGTAAGAAAACGTGATCAGTATCTTGCTGGAAACTGAAATGCTGTAAGGTTTTGCCAGACGGATTTTAGGTCCTCAGCCAGATCTTTACTTTAAAATGCTTCAGGTTTCTGGAAAGAGAATATTGAGGTACTTCAACACAACCTATATCACAATCTTGGCCGTTAAAGTCTAGCCAGGGCCTTTTCCAACAGACATATAAACCAGTTGTATATTCTTTCTGTTGATTTTGGGAATTGAGTTGAATAGTGATCTCAAATTGCATGTGACTGCAGAAATAACTGAGGCGTACAGTTGTTGTGGTCATCTTTCTTGCGAGATTAGATGCAGGCTCTCCAACTTTTTCCTCCCTACTATAAAAGCTACTGTAATTAGCTGCATAAGAAAAGCCGTTTGTAGGGTCAGTGGTTGCCAGTTGCACTTGGATATAAACTAAGGTATTTTCTTGAATATTATTGCCTGATGCCTTCCTGGTTAACTATTTGGTCAGACCTGGCATTCTGCAACAGCCAATTTAAAAAAGTTAAAAAAGAAGGTGAAAAACAAATGACAGTTGGGTAAGTTGCAGCTCTCCTGATCTGGGCTCACCTTGCCAAATGCAGTTGTTGTAAGGAGCTAGGTGACTTCTGTATTTCAGAAATCTTTCTGTAAAAATTTCTGTAAAAAGTAGTTTTTACAATGGATTTTTATCATAGTTGAATTTGTTATTCACCAACTTACGTTGGACAAATCAAGAAGTCCAGTGTAGGGAAGGACTGCATTTTTTTTTTTTTGCATGGTTTGATGTGCTTCAGAAGAATTACAAATCTGATCAGCTTGATACTGTTCAGACAGCAGAGAACATGAAAACTGATGTCAGTCTGATTCTGTCAAAGCAAATGCTTTTGCCTACCCATCAATCAGTCACTTTGAAGGGTAGGAGGATATCTCATGTTCAGACAAGTAAACAATATTGTTAAAGGTTGTTCTTTTGGAAGGAGGTTGCAGCTGTCTGTTAACTGATGGTTTGTTTGCATTTATTGTAAAAAGAGATGGGTAAGCCTGCGAGCCCCTGGGGCTCAGAAGTCATCGAGATGCGTACTGTGGTGCATGCTCCACCCTCCAAGGGAACCAAAGCATGCACAGAAGAAGAAAACACAGGGAAAGGAAGTCAAAACTCCTGCGAATCGTTAGAGAACGCGTATCAGCGTCTAAAAAGTTAGTGAAGTGTATGTAGCTGTTGGAATTGGGACAATTCCGTTGCAAGAAAAAAGAAATCCACAAAGAAAAAATGGTTTAACAAACAAGAAGCTAGCTTACTTGTGGATATTGTATTCTAAATACTTCTTTGAATTAGTAAAGCCTCGTTTTGTGTGATTTCCTTGTGTCTAAACAAGTGCGCATGTGAAGCCTTTCTTGCAGAAGAGATGTTCATGATGGTGCTCTCCCAGGTGGGTTCCTGATGCCTGATATTGGTTGTGCTCTCTGTGTAAATCATTGAAGTATCGATGGCATTTTTCTCTGCTACCTGTTTCACCAAAGATGTAGACACTTGATTTCTTTCAGGCTATTAACCTCTCATTTTAATTGAAATGAGTTGAATTCAAAAGTTCTAGAAGAATTTTGTGGTATATGTGCACTTTGGTACAGATAGCACAGCCTTGTAACCGTAGTTTCCTTTGAAAATCAGGCTAAAATGCAAGCCCGTGCAGTAGGACTGGCTGCTTGAAGAATTGAGTTTTTAGGACAAAACTGAGGTTTGATTGGTCTTTTTGAATCCCTTGGCTTATTAAGTGTGAAGAAAACAAAAAGTGGATTAAGAATGAATGTTACACAGAAATAGGAGCAAAACCCCAAACCCAACATCAGCCCTATTTGCATCATTGTTTTTGCATAAATACGTTGCATCCAAAGCATCCATTCTCATCCTGAAGAGACGTGCTCAATCCGCAGGTGTGCGAAACCTCAGTTGAATGAATGTCTTGGGCGGGCGTCTGCCGGTCTCTAGAAGAGATGGCACAGGCTGTGTCGGGCAGGTTTGTTGGCAAATGGCACGTGTTCACTTTTTCTGCTCCTTTCATATGATTCATGAGTGTTGTATGTGTGCATTTTCTGTGGTACGAGAAGAAGGATGGTCTGGTCATCTGAGGAGCACTTCCCTCTCATTACCCTTTGTGCAGCAGATTGAAGTAACCAAAAGGATAACGTAAGATCTAGATGATTTTTACTATTACATGTAACATCAAGTCTTTCTACATAATTATGCTACTACTATGGCAGAGTAGTGATGTCGGGGGAAACAAGGACATTAAAGTGCTAACATTAAATTACTCAATTCTGCAAGGAATCGATCTTTCTACACTTTTGGTTTTTAGAATCGTTACTGACCGCCCTTGTGACCGAGGTCTGTAGATAAAACCACCTCTGTCTTGGTAGAGGGAGGAGCAGGAATAAAACTCCCTTCTTCTCTGTATTAATCTTTCAAGGCATTATTTATAGCATTAATAGGTACTATTTATATTTAAGGGGTTTTATTGTCGTCTCTAGGAAAGAAACCTTTATGAGCAGCACATACAGCGAAGTAGCCTACCGTTCAGGAGAATAGCATGACTTCAGTGGAAGTAATGCAGAGTTCCAGAGGAGGGAAATGCTTTTAATGGGGAACATTGTCAGTATTGGGAATTCATCAGCTTTTTTTAGTTATTCAGTCTCATTAAGGTTCTAATTGTTGCACACACACCCTTTGTTATTTGCTGTTACAGGGAGGATGAGACACTGTGAGAGCTTGTAGATGAAAGTTATGAGACGTACTCAATTGAAAAAGCCCTGAAAGTAGTTTTGATTGGGTTGTAAACAGGGCTAGTTTCTGTGGTTTTGTAGCTCTATCGCATTTTCCTATAATAAGACTATTTGTCTCTTATTTCTGTGTGAATGACCCACAAAAACACTGAGATCAGTGTAAACTATACGCAGAACTGCTGTAATGAGCCCAAAGAAACTCCATACTGGAAAAATACTTTGTTTACATTGTTTCTTTTAAAATAATTGAATAAACCCCACATACGGATGATTTAAAACCTAGCATCCCTTGATTTGTTTGACTTTATCTGGGAAAATACAAACATAATCATAGAATCATTTAGGTTGGAAGAGACCTTTAAGATGATCCAAGCCCAACTGTTAACGCAGCATCGCCACCTCCACCTCTAAACCATGTCCCTGAGCACCACATCGAGACGTCTTTTAAATACCTCCAGGGATGGTGACTCTACCACTTCCCTGGGCAGCCTGATCCAGTGCTTGGCAACCCTTTTGGGAAAGGCATTTTTCCTGATATCCAATCTAAACCTCCCCTGGCACAACTTGAGGCCATTTCCTCTTGTCCTATCGCTAGCGACTTGGGAGAAGAGACCAACCCTCACTACAGCCCCTTTCAGGCAGTTGCAGAGAGCCATAAGGTCTCCCCTCAGCCTCTTCCAGGGTAAACACCCCCAGGTCCCTCAGCTGCTCCTCATCAGACTTGTTCTCCAGACCCTTCCCCAGCTTCGTTGCCCCTCTTTGGACATCTACAGCGAAGGACCAAAAGAGCTGCCTGAACGCAGCCTCCCTCAGAGCTTGTTCATATCCCCTCTTGCTCCGGGCCCATGGCTCTGCTGCCCGGAGCCATCTGCGCTGGGACCTGCCGCTCTGTCTCCACATCATGTTATAGGTCATTTGAAATAAGATGATGAAATGTTGCACACGCTGTATTTCTGCCAGAGTTTGAAACTGAAATTGCTTATATTATGAAATAGGGCCATGGCTGGAATCAGCTTTCATATATCTTACAGTAATAATGAGCATTATCGTCCTGTCTGTGCGTAACACATGCAACACTGGCAGCGCTCTGTTCTGGTTTTATATTTTATGTGTAGACTTAATTTTGTGTTATGCAAGAGTTATGATTGTTTATATGCTTAATTATAGACATAAAGGGAACTTGAAATGTAAATATGCTAATAGCACTTTGCAGTTATTGTTCTGTGCTGGTTTTGTAGATTGGCTTTTGTATCAATATTGGTTCGTGTTTTCTAACCTCAAAGTATTAACCTGCAGGGAAGAGAGCTCTTCAGAGTGACAAAAAAATTTGCCTAAAAGACGTTAATTTAAGGAATTCTTTGGACTCTGAAGTGAATCCCTTAGTATTTTCAGTTAAATATGCATTCAGGTGCTTTAATTTCATGCTAATAAGGTAACAGCCGTTACACTTCCGATTTTCTTTGTGTTTCTCAATGTGATACAAGTAGTCTGTTTGTATCCTGCATTAGAACGTAGCTGGTTGGAATCGGGGTCAGTATCTTATTAGTATTTCCCTTTATAAATGCCTGCGATTCATTATATGTGTGCATTGTTATCTATTATAACTTGAATGTAGAGAGTCATTTTAGGATGAAACTTGATACAAAAGGTCTCTTCATGAGAACAACTCTGTGCTTCTTTTCCTATTGTCACCTTTTACATTCCTGTGAATAAGAAATTGAAGACTGATTTGTGTGGGAATTAGTCGAATGGTGACAGTTTCCTTGAGCTGAACTTCACAGGCCAACTCTCTGTTATGGTTGAACTTGGGAACCGCTGGCTGGAGGCAAGGTAGTCTCTAGGCCTTTATGGGACTGCTTTTGGCAACACCTAACTGCTCCACTGAAGGAATTAGCTGGGTGTTTCTTGAGCTTTATGTAGAGAATGGAGGGAGCTAATTTCACCTATGCAGGAAATGAGTGGTTGACTGCTGCTTGATCTGAGCTTTACATCAGGAGAGCAGCCTGGTACTCCTTTTATGTTAGTGCCCACAGGGGCGAATAACCTAAAGTTTATGCTTGCGCTAGTCACGGAGAGCGCTGCAGAGTGAAATCAGTGCCACGATTTTTAAGACCGAAGGTGCTAAAATCAATGTACCTTTACTGTTCTTGGGATGCACTTGGAAAAAAAAATCAACACAGAAAGATTTTCTTGGTCTCTGATCACTAAACTGGAGTCGTATGCAGAGGCAGCGTGCATTTTTATGGGAGTTGATGCCATGAGTATCTTTCAGTCAAGATAATATAAGAAGAAGTTATTTTTTAAAATAAAATGAGTTGTGAGAACCCTGTCCATGCGAGATGCCAAACTGAAGCAGAGCTGTATGGGTAGAGCTATGCCAGAGGCTGGTTTTTATTTGGTAGAAGTGGAGGTGTTAGAAAGGAGCAGACGGCAGTAAAAACACTGGTGATGTTGCTCTCAGAGAAGCCAAAAGAAAGGGTTTTTTTCTGGATTGATTTCTCGTTGGAAAGAGGCTTGGGAAAATGAGCAAAGAAATTGCTACTGTATCCAAGCTTCAAGTAGAAATGCCTGAAATAAATACGCAGCTTCATTGTAATTTTCTCTTTTTAGCAGAAACGTCGTGTAGAACTGAGAACAAGTAATAGAAGTTTTCATGGGTTTAGAGATGACTAACCTCACGCAAGAGCTGTAGGCTGGCCGCAAAGGAATTAGAGCAATTCTTAGAAATTTTCCTCAAATGGCCCAGGGACAACAGAGGCTTTGTTGAGGCAACGACCTCCAAAAGTCTTAAGGCTGGGAAACCAGGCTGTTCTACCTCCGGGTGGTTGGGAAGATTGATGGAAGAGGTGGCCAGCAGCTTTCAGGAGCAGATAACCTGCAAAATATGGGCGTTCTGTAAAGCAAGGACTAAGAGGGTTGACAAATCACTTTTGGAAAAAAATGTCCACTTGCTTGTGGAATCAGAGAACACAGGTAAGTGTTTAATTTTTATGAGACTCTTTCTGCATTGATATTACAGAGCCCTGGCGTGGAGATGTTAGATGGTCCTTGCTCAAAGAGCACGTAATGTCTTGGGAGGCTTATGTATTCCAGTTCCACGTCAACTATAAAGATCGTTTTGGATGATAACAGTGGTCAGTGGCATTACAGGATTTAAGAATTAAGTGCTGTGAACCTATTCTGGGTCAAGGATTTGCTATGGGATTAAGAGCCACCCTTTAAGTATGGGTTAGACAAGGCGCATCTAATAAGAGCAAAAATGGGAGGGAAAGCAAATACTCCACTGGAATGGCTACAAGAGTTCCAGAAAATCGTGTTTCTGAGGTACTGGTATGGCAAAGGAGGACTTCAAGGTTATCTTTGCATTGACAGGGAGCCAAATGCTAGAAACTCAGCTGGGTGTGAGGGTGTCAGTCGGAGTTCCTGGGCTGTGCGGTACCTGGAGAGCACCTGGAGCTTGGCACAAAGCGTGTGTTTTTCCTGCCAACCATGCACCCGATTGATTGATTTTTTTTTTTTTATTTTATTTAAAGGCAGCTGCAGAAGCTGCTTGCTATGAATTTTGTTATTTACTTGCTACAATGCTAATTATTAAAAGATGCTACAGGTTTCCTTCAGAGTGATTTTGAAGAATCAAGGGAATGCTTTTTAAAACAAAGAAAGGAGCAGTGATAAAGCCTCAGGAGAAGCTGTGCATTTACATATCAGCGCTGTGAAAAAAATTATCATAACAAGGACAATCATAAAGCAGAGCAGGAATAAAGACATGTCCCCAGACCGGTCCAGGTTTGCCATCTCTCCAAGCTCCTGGCAGAAGCTGATGTTAGTGCTCAGCAGAGAACAGGTATCTGTGCAGTAGTGCCTGTTGCCAGCCCTAAAGAGCAATCTGTGGGGGGAAATTGGGGACAGCTAAAGCCAAAAGCGAAGCTTGGAAGCTCAGGCAGCACTCTGACGATTTTTAAGGCCTCAGCTTTTAAAGAGCCGTGGCAGCTGGGCTCTGTGGTATGTAACAGTGTTTGTAATGCCCACAGGAGCACTGGTACTGGCTCAGAAATATTTATTTAACTGATCAGATCTATTGGAAAAGGTAGCTAATTGAAACGGTGTCATCAGTTCCAAAGGAAGAGGGTCATTGTAGAAGGTGAAGCTGTTCAGTACTGGGGAGTGCTGGTTCTGAAGGCTGGACGGCTGGATGATCTTGGTAACTGGGACAATGGAGAGCTAATTACTGGGATTTTTTGTATAGTTATGAGTAATAGCTCTGTAAAAAAGGGAAGTAATTGATTCTTACTCATGTAGTTTATGGATTTTTTCTATAAATTTGTTGCTAAGTTGAAACAAATGAGTTGTGGATAATTATTTGGCAGCAAAATGAAAAGTTTTCCTGCCTTTAGGTAGAATGTGTGATTGAAAGGCCTAAGAGAAATTTTAGCTGTTAGGTTTCCTATGGATCTGAAGTAGAAATGGGTTACAGCTCACTGAAAATTTCTTATTAACAGCAAATGATTAAAAGCGGAGCAACAAATGTTAAAAAATTTCAGCTGCTGTGGAATAAGCTACCACAGAGAAAGATGTGAGTGCATGTAATTCCTGTTACTCAGTATTTTGCAGGGACTCTTGGGAGCAGCAGCAAGTGGGGGCTAAGATTTTTCTGGATAGAAATAAGGATTTTTATTTTTTTTTTCTAAGCCAGCAGCAAGAGCTTCTATTTATGCCATTTTCTAGTAGCAGAAAGAAAGGGGATGTACTTCACAGAATCACAGAATCCCAGGTTGGAAAGGACCTCAGGGTCATCTAGTTCAACCTTCTACTACTTCTGGAAGGGGGTAACATAACTTCTAACAGATCTGTAGGTCTCATTCATAAGTTAAAAAAAAACCCCACAGGCAGAACCTAAACCACACACACACACAAATACCAAAGTCTTTCTAAATTATTCCGGTTCTTTATCCTGAACAGAATATTTTTTTTCTTGTGTAACAGATTTATTTTTGTAGTGGCCAGTAGTCAGCAGGAAGGGAAGCAGAGGCTTGCGGAAAGATTATTTTCATGGCAAAACATAGCTTGTGGCAAACTGAAGTGACAGCTTTTAGGTTGTGCATGGACATGTTTGAGAGAAGACACTCTGCACAGGTAAGGGGTGAGATTTGGTTTTGGTTTGGTTTTGGTTTGGGTTTTTTCCTCTTAAAGCCAAAGGGGATGCTGGAACTTGCTAAAACCTTTGAACAAGAACTAGTATGTGAACAAATAACCTGCGGTAAACCTCAGGTCATCACTCAAATATGGTGCGAGTTGTTCCAAAAGGTAGTAGTTTCCCTTTGGATAAAACATAAAAACGGTGGGTTTTCCAGTGAGTGACGAGCAGAAAACTGAGGCTCTGCAGAGATACAAAGCTTTGTCAGTTCTGGAAAATTCTTGCACAGTGTGTTAAAAACCAGCAATGTGTGGCTGGTAGCAGCCTGCTCTTCCTTTGGTCCATTTTATTTCACAACCCCTTTTGTACTGAACCTGGACAGGAGAGCAATTAAAAGGGCTTGTGCAGTGATTGGCTTATGACAGCAGCATCCTAAGGTTTTCAGGGGTTAAGTGTCATTCCCCTGGAAAACAGTAGCTGGCCACTGCTTCCTATGAAGGATGCTTGCGGTTAAGATAGGTTGGGTGTCACTTTAGTTGCTGCATTTGCCAGTACTGACCTGAAGAGGAGAGCAAAGGTTTGCTTCTTCAAGGAATGGGTTTATGCTGAAAGCAGGGGTCTTCCTCACTTTTTCTTACAGTTTGTGTAAGCACAGCTGCTGTCTGAAGGAGCACCAGACAGGCGTGGTTTCAGTCTGGCTGGCCCCAGAACTGGGAAAGCAGCTTTGGCAGCGAGGGCTGGAAGAAATGGGAAAGCGATGCGCTTTCTGTCCAGGCAAAGGGGACAGAGGCTGTGACAGGCACAAGGGGTTAGGCGGGCATCAGAGCTGGTTTTAGGCTGCATGAGAACTGATACTGACAGTGCCTCTGGGGACACCTGACTGTCCCCCCGCGTACGTTATATGCCACGTTATCCCATTTACTGTCCAAGTTGTTACATGGGTTGTTTTTATATGTGGGCAATTCTGTCCCTGACACTGGGGACTGTCTTGCTTTCGTGAGGATGGGAAGACCTTCATTCCAAAGCTCGGTGCTACAAAACACCACCCTTTTGTGTTTTCACCGTGAAAGTCTTTCCATTTCACCAAATAGTGAAAGTCAACTACACAACAAAATACCGACAGTATGGGGTGCAGACTGTCAGTCTGAGAGAATCCATCCACTGTCACTTATATAAATGGAACAATAATTGTTTGTTCCTCTTCAGAAATACAGTTTATGCAGTCTATATAAGGGCAAATTATTTAGTGCAGTGCAAGGAAAATTCTTCTTTTCCTATCTGAAACCAATTTAATATTAACTGATGAAACCATTAGAAGATACTGAGCCCAATATGAATCCCTTCAGTGGAATACACGATGTGGAGGAGTGGCTTATCTCACAAAAAGCCTGCCTCCATTTTGGAGGTAATGGGGTTTTTATTTTTTCACTTTCTTAATAATAGAGGAAGAGAAAGGGATAGATCTGCTAGAATACTCTCCTTATCATCTTTCCAGCCTATGCTCTCATGGAGAGGAGTAGCTGAGAGTTGAAAGGGAAAAAATCCTGACTATTGTGCTTTCCCTGAGATAAGGAGTATTTTAGAGTCCCTTGTCTCATGCATGAAACCTGGTAAAAGGGAGTTATATTAACATATGGAAGAGTTTTGGGGAAAAACAGATCTTAGCCTCAGGAGTCTGCTTTTGACTCTTGGTATGGCCGGGTGTTTTATATGTCTTTGAAAATGAATGCTAAAAGGGGGACTATGAGCCACATGGGCTGAGATTGCTGCAGTGACCTCAAGAGGTGAAAGCACAGTTGAAAAGGTCTATTTTAAATGTTTAAGGAATTAATAATTGCTGAAAAGTGCAGATTACTAGAAGAACAAGCATCTTCTCTGCCGTGTTACAGACAGATCCAGCACTCATGGGAGGCATTTGTGACAACAGTCTTTCAGTGGGTGACATTTATGTACATGATAAAGAGACAAGACCTCTTTATGTAAAATTTACAATGAGATTTCTAATGTCATCAGTTTTTTTAGGCTTAAAAAAATCCCTTCTCTCATAAAATTAACTCCTCGTGTTCGGCGATCAGCTTTTGGAGGGGCGGGGCGTTCAGCCCCACAGGCGCGTGTGGCAGTGGAGGGACGCGCTGGGAGGCTGCGGGGCTGGGGACCTGAGTGGGGACGGGCAGGACGCTGCTGTCCCTGGGCACGCGGCGGCCGGCGGGGCTGTTTGCAATGGCTGCTGCTGTTGGACTGAGGGTGGCAAAAGAGGTGGAGGGGAGAATGTGTCGTTACCCTTGTTTTTTCTGAAAGTGTATCTGGGAGTTGGGAAGGAGCTTTTGTATTACGTTTTAGTGATATAGGGCCAGCAAAGAATTACAAAGTAGAGAAGAAATAGGGCAGAAATACTGAGCGAGGGAGAAGGAAAAAACATCAAACTCAAAACTGATGCTAGAACCAGTGTGAGAGAACAGAACAGACAATGCCAGACAGAGCCAGGGAAGGTTTCTTAGTAATAGAGGAAGAGCCTTGTGATTCCAACCAGAGACATCTTCTGCACAGGGGGCTTCCCCTGGTGCTGCTCAGCTCTGCACGCGTCCTTATGTCTTCCCATGGCCTCCTCTCCGAACAACGTTGCTTTGAGCCTGCCACTTGGTCTCCCAACCTTTGTGAACCCCTGGGTAGCCCCTGGCTGCTTGGATCCCTTGTTGGAGCAGATGGCTTCTACGTGATGGAGCTCAAGGGAAAACAGTACGTACTGACTTCAATTAAACTGGGGATTTCCACTTGTGGTGAGAACCCTAGTGAGAGATTTGTGGCATTGTTCACCCATAATACTTTCAGGTTTACAATGTAGGAATTGATAATCACTTGTAGTAGCAAGCCATAAACATTGTGTCTCTTGAAAGCAGTGAGACTCTTCAGGCCCTCAAAACCTTTCAATAAGCTAAAGCCAGCAATAACTAGAGGTGTCCAATCTGAATTAATTTTAGTAAGAGAAACTATATGCTTGAGTTTTTGTTGGGTGATGAATGGATAAGGCTTTGGATTCAGCCATCACCTGCCATTCCTACCTTCAAAAATAAGTATTTCCTTTTAGAATATTATAAGTTGCCCCTGTGTGGGGGTTTGAAGGACAAATCCTGACACACTGCCTCTGTAAGATGCATGGTTTTGTCCAACCTTTCTGTATGGAGAAGAGGATATGTACATGGAGGCTACATTTTGCTGAGCGATGCTGTGAAAAGACATCTTTGTCCATGGGCTTGAGAAATCTATGAAGATGAGTGCGTGGCTCTGGGGAAGCGATGACCCCATGGCATCTCAGACCACAGACTTCAGCTGGCTGGGGCCCCTCCAGACCCCCTTTATCCTGCTTAATATGGCAGTAGTAGGTACAAGAGCAGCTTTATGGCGGGGTCGTATGCTACCCCTGCTCTCCCAAAACTTTGCCTTTTTGCTGAGCCTGCTGTGTCCCTGATTTAATCCAGATTAAGCTGCATTTTGCTAAGAAGTGCGCCAACCTATTCAGATACTGTCTTAGATCTTGCAGGCTGCGACGCGTCAGGGTATTTTGATAAGCATCGTGTCTCCTTGGAAACTACTACTTAGCAGTAACTTGACGCTACATTTGGAGTGTTATGATCAATTTAAGCCTTGCTTCTGCAAAGACACATGGTATGGGCCTCCTCCTACAGAAGTGAGGAGTCTTGTTGAGTTTATCGGAACAGCTCGTGTGTTCGAAAGTGTCCCTGTCGGGTTTAGGAGTTCTCTGAATCTCTTCAGGCTCTTCTTTAAGCTCGTTGGTTATAAATCTCACTTGTTATCCTTAGGTATAGTTTTAGGAGCCTGTTGTCTAATTTGATATTTTAAAAACATTTCTAAAAAGTCTACCTCTACAGTTATGAATAAATATAAAGCTCCTTCTGAGGCCATTAAATAGTATTTTAATTAGGCTGGCAAAATTGCTTTTGGCTTGTCTTTAAAGTCTTTAGTATCTTATTTCTATTAACAAAATGGTAATCAACGTTAAATTCTAAAATGTAACCAAAGTAGGTCATATTTTTATTAACTGGAGATAGATAATGAATGTGCCCTATATAAAGATTTGGATTAAATCTTCTGAGATGCTGAGGATAGTGTTTTAATTAAGGTAATCCTTATTTGCATCTAACAAACACTATTGATGCTTAGAAATTTAAGACCTTAGTGATGCATATTAGTGCATTAGCTCAATGAATCTAATAGAGATTTAATACTTGTATTTGAAGTAGCAATCTGTCATAAATTAGGAGCATTTGCATAATAAACCATATTATTCTTTGCAGAGTTTTCTATAATTAAGGAACACATTCAACATTAAAATTTTGTCATTTTTATAGTGCTGGGAAGGTGTACTTTGCTGTTTCTGTTAAACTAGTCTTTGTTCTCACCTTGTTGAGTCCAGCTATCGCAGCAGTGTTACATATCTGTGCTGAGTTTCTCCCTAAGCCCCCAACTACTTTGGGACACTTGGCGTAAAGAATGGGACTGTGTTCAGCATCCCACTGAACATTAGAGTGGGGTTTACAAATAATGCTTTAAAAACTTGGTAGGACAGTTACTAATTTGCATCATAAGATGTTACGAGTCCAATGTTTGAAGTAAGAGATTTCGCCTGGACTGCTGGCAAAAGGACTGTACTGGGTAACAGTACCCTATGGTCTATCAGTCAAGGGCTGTACACAAAGGCAGTACTCAGCTGATTTCAATGAGAATTAACTTAGAAGTGTAAGTTATTTTTATGTTTTAAATAACATAACCGGAGGCTTTTGCATTGAATACATTCCAAGCATCCTTTGTCTGTGAAGACCTTATCATTCCTTTGATTTCTAGGTTGCATCACCTAATTTTTGAGCTCTGCCACTGTACTAATCTGTGGGAGTGACAACTGCAAAGCGAAGCAGACGGACGCCTTCTCACATGCTGCTTGGCTCTCGGTGTGCACTGTGACGCCAGGTTAGCTGGATTTTGAGTAAGAGTTCTTGTAATACCATTCACTGAGTTATGAGAAATGCTAATTTTTTAACTCGGCAAAAGCTTAGCCTGGAAAATACCATTCAAGGTGCACAGGGATCCTGTCTGCCTCAGCACTCGTTCCCTGAAAGCAGCCGATGGGATGCTTGTGGACTGAGTATAAGGAATAGGCAACATCTGCAGAGGGGCTCTTCCCTGGTCCACGTCCTTTTGGCTTTTACTTGCACTGGCTTCTCCTGAGGAGATCATATGTGACTTAAAATAGGTGATGTGTCAGGACTTTCTGGCCATGCTTGCTGAACACCAAGTTGGGCGGGAGTGTTGATCTGCTTGAGGGCAGGAAGGCTCTGCAGAGGGACCTGGACAGGCTGGATCCATGGGCCGAGGCCAGCTCTATGAGGTTTAACAAGGCCAAGGGCCGGGTCCTGCCCTTGGGTCATACCAACCCCAGGCAACGCTCCAGGCCTGGGGCAGAGGGGCTGGGAAGTGCCCGGTGGAGAAGGCCCTGGGGGTGCTGGCTGACAGCCGGCTGGGCATGAGCCAGCAGTGCCTGGGTGGCCAAGGAGGCCACCAGCCCCCGGGCTTGTGTCAGCCCTGGTGTGGCCAGCAGGAGCCGGGCAGGGATGGGGCCCCTGTGCTCGGCCCTGGGGAGGCCCCACCTCGAATGCTGGGCTCAGGTTTGGGCCCCTCGGGACAAGAAGGCCCTGGAGGGGCTGGAGCGTGTCCAGAGACGGGCAGCGGGGCTGGGGCAGGGTCTGGAGCACAAGTGTGCTGGGGGGCGGCTGAGGGGGCTGGGGGGGTTTAGCCTGGAGAAGGGGGGGCTGAGGGGAGCCCTTCTCGCTCTCTGCAGCTGCCTAGAAGGAGGTTGTAGCGAGGTGGATCTTGGTCTCTTCTCCTGAGTCAGTAGTGATAGGACGAGAGGGAACAGCCTCAAGTTTTGTCAGGGGAGGTTTAGATTGGATATTAGGAAGAATTTCTTCACTGCAAGAGCAGTCAGGCATTGGAACAGGCTGCCCAGAGAGGTCGTGAAGTCTCCATTCCTGGAGGTATTTAAAAGACGTGTAGATGTGGGACTTGAGGGCATGGTTTAGAAGGCATGGTAGCATTGGATTGACAGTTGGACTTGATGATCTTAGAGGTCTTTTCCAACCTTAATAATTCTATGATTCCATGAACGTCATCTGCAGAGCCCACTTCCCACAGAGAGAGAAGGACGTGACAGCAAATCTGCTGTCATCTTTCACTGAAAGCTCTCTCCATTCTTGTGTTACACTCATTGTGCCAGACCTTCTTTCTATTTCACCTGGTGGGATGCACAGAACAGTCAAAGCAGCTCTGGGTGTGCTTTGTTGAGTTTCTATAGGGGTAGGGATTTCCCTACCTCTTTTAATTCTGCTCTTCCCCATGGGGGAAAACCGTACTAATATTCAAACTTTAATTTTTGTTTGCATAATTTAACCTTGCTGCTCCATTGTGAACCATGCTGCTCAATTCTCATCTCTTGGGTATGTATGTCCATCGGAAACAGTATCTTTCTTGCTCACAAACAAAAACCAAATCAATGGGAAGATTGTAAAGATTATCTTTATTAGCTTCCTCCCAGCATAAGCCCACAACCATAAAACAACATTGCCCTATAAATTAACATAAAAGAATGTTCCTATTAGGAGTTTTGTGCTATATGCGGTCAAGTAGTAGTGTTAAATAATTTATTTATGTCAGAGTCACCAAATATAACATATTCTTGCTACCCGTAGATGACAACTGTTACAGTAGTCACAGATTAATCTCTCTTTTGGGATGGGCAGCTTTGCTATTCTATCTTAGTTTGAGATTCAGTTTTATGGTTTAGGGAAGAATGTAAAGGGAAGTCAGGACTATGTAGCACAACAGACCAGCCTTACTCAGGCTCTTCACTAACTCTTAGTGTTCACTATTTGTTATAAATGTTGTCCTTTAAATTGGTAATTGGTATATGAATTTTACACTCATTTACCCTGTTTGCTTTTGGCATCATTAGTTGGCAAATGACAATCTTCCCTGTGTTTGTTCTACTTTGGATGCGGGTTGCAGTCACTCCGCCTCTCTTCTCTCTTTATTTTAGCATTCCTTAGATTGATGCTCAAAATTACATGTTATTTTTTCTGCCTTCATAAACCCGTGTCACAGAAGTAGAAAGACCTCAGCTATTGAGATCAAAGGTTGCTAAACTTTGCTGGATAGTATGGCATAAAGTTCGGCCGTGATGAATGGTGCTAGGACTTGAAATAAGAGTAGCAAGTCTAAGAGCATGAGTCACTGTACTAGGTCTTCGTGTCTGCAGAAAATTTGTGTGAACTGCTGGCTGAAAGCATTGACAATTTTCCATTAGTAATGAATTACAGTAGTAATTTCATTAATTTCTTCACCTCAGTCAGGATATGTTAGTGTAAGTTGCTTAACCAAGCATCAGAGGAGCCATTGCAGTTAACCTTTAGTCCTTTGCTGTGTAGCCAGGACCAGTTAAGAAGTAAATTAGCGTAACATCCCTTTTAAAAAAAATTACTTTAGATAAGCAGTGGACATAATTTTTGCCTGTTTTTAATTTAATAGCAGGTTTATGGTTTTATGAAAAACCATTCACATTACATCTGACCCTCTGGGAGCTGGGTTTTTTCGTCTGTGTAATTTGGTGTCTTTAATAATCTCCTGTCTGTTAAATCCAGCACAGGCTTGATTAATGAATTGTGATGAACCAATGCATTAATTTACAGGTTTGGTCTAATACCCTAAAAGGCTACATCAGTGCTTCCAGTTATTAATGCTAATAAACTTGAGAGAAAAAGCAACATGAGGAGGGGCAAGGGAAGGTAATATGTGACAAGTCTTGTCTTTATTCAAGCCTTTATGTCTGCAGCTACTTTTCTTACAAGAGAGCTGCAAAAGCCCTTGACAACACACAACATCAAATCAAGAACAGCTTAGTAGTGTTTGAAAATACTGTAAAATTTCTGAAGCTGTCTGCCTGTGTTCCGCAGTCACATCCTTTTTCCACTGCTGAAAGTCCTTATTCAATATAGCTTTTCACGCTGTATTTTGAAATGCTGCGTAACGTAGTTTTGAAGTCCTCTGCTGTTAAATCTGTGGCTGAAACACAATCTTGAATATGAATTTCTCTGACAAGTCACTCTGGAACCCTGGCAGGTAATAGGTAGGCATGCTCGTAAGGAGGCATATACATGAGAATAGTGGGTATTTGACATTGACAAAATTTGCTATGAAGAGCAGCTCATTCCTAAGATGATATTGAAGCTTTTAAGATGATCCTTTTGAAGACTTTAAATAACTCTATGAACAAAGTTGCAAACTTTTATTTTATTTATTTTCTTTTAAAACCCTTCAAGTGTCTGTTGCATGTAGCGATTCAGAAGAGTATAGCGTATTCTGTTAAGTCTCAGAAGAGCTACTACATTGAGGAGAGGGAACAGTAATTGATTTATTTATTTTTTATTGAGAAAGTAGGGTTTGGGAATGGGATAGTAATACGGTGTGAAGATTTTAGGTTGGTGTAAAAAAGTATGAAATTTTGTCTTTGATGCTGAACCTTTAGATCTTGAAAACACCTTAAAACAGCATGGAAGTTCAAAGAAGCGGGTGTCTGTCCTCTCTCCTTGGGTATTAGCTCACAATACTGGAGCTCAGACTTCTTCAGATTGCAATTCCAGCCTTGCCTTGTTCTGATAAATATAATCTGAGAATTATTATTTTAGACATTGATGTATCCATCTTTCTGTCTATTAAAATATAGCATGACGTTTAAAGCCCATTTTAGTAATCATGCCTCAGGCATTTTCTTTCTAGTGGGGCACAGGAATTTTCCCTTGTCCTTGAGATAAATGACACTGGTACAGAATTGGCATCTCTAAGTCGTGCTTCAGCATCTGTAGCACCAAAGTGTTGCCGGGAATGTTGGGGTGAGACAGAGAAATTAACACGGTTTAGGCTGAGCAAAATAATTTCCCCCTATTTCTGTTGCTACTTTCACTTCCTTACTGCTCGGGAGAGAATAATCTCTGCTACATCTTGGGTATTTTAATAGGATTCAGAACATATGATCACATTAGATACTGTACCTGAGGCAATCTGTATTTAGACTGGTGATAATTACACGCAAAAGTCATTCAACAATGAGGCAATTAATGCTGATGAACTTTAATAAAGTCAGCTGTCAGCAACAGATATTGCTGGCAAGTTTCCTAATCCTATATTTATAATACTTTTAAATTCCCTTATGTTCTGATCTATAATGCATTTCTGTTTAATGGGTTAAAAAAAAAAACAAACTCAAGAAGTTTACCACGAGAAAATACTGCCAGCAACATATTTGTATATGACATAAATATGAACAAAGAGGTTGGAAGTCAGCCTACTTATCAGATTTACTCCAGTGATTGGTGTTTACCAAAGAAGATGATAGACGGAACAAGGCAAATCCTCTAACTCTCTCAGCAGAGGAGAGGGAAAGCATTAGATAAGGAACGCAGGGCTTACGCTTCCCCTCATTGTAGATTAACAAGCATTAAATGATGCTTAATGTCAGATGTAGGCAGGTCACTGCAATGTGGTGTCAGTGTAAATTAGACGATCAAACCAGTTAGTGGCTGGGATTTGCAAAAATTCTGGAATCTGGGTGCTTTACTGCAGAGACGTACTTTTGTCAAGTTCTTAGTTATTCTAACTGGTTGTATGACCAGATTAATTTTCTCATTGGAAAATTCCATTATAAAGCCATTATTCTTTAGAACAGAAAGCAGACAGTGACTCCCAAGCTTTTTTTGCCTTTCCACAGGAGGAATAAAGTGTCCTCTTCATTAAACCTTACTGAACATTACAGAGGCAATGCAGGGCTGTGCACCTTTTCCTGTGGATCAGTCGCTGTGACTTGGCGGACCACAGTTCAGGAACCACTGCTCTGACATGAGGTAGATGGAAAATATGAAAGAAACTAGTACAGGGTACAGGTGTGACAGCTAACAAAGGAGTATGTATCCTCTGAAATGATATAGAAAGTCTACTAAAGGTGGGAATAGTTTTAAAATGGCAGAAATAGCATTTATTTCTTTGCTAATGCAGTATAATACGTACAAATCGTGTGTCATTATGGAGTTGTTATGTGCTAGGTTTAGGGGAAGAGCTTGCTCCGGATCCCCTGGAAGAGCTGTGCTGGCAGGAGCACTGAAAACCACCAGTCTGGGAAAGGACTCCTTTTGCCAGAAGCTTTCTCTTTTCCTTCAGTAATGCAGTGGCAAACACCGGGGAGGTATTTTTCTTCTTTGTCTGTTTTCTTATTAAATACAAAGGCGTTATCTTTAAGGCCAGAGATGGCCAGAGGGGGTATCCCTGTAGGTGGATGTATTCTCCTCCTTTTCCCTGATGGCTGTGGTTGGAGCTTTTGCCTGGGTGCGTTGATGGTTGGAGCCGACATGACTCTTCTCACACTCTTCTTTTACCTGCCTATAGCAAAAGCAGCGCTGGCAGTCCCGCAGGACGGTGAGCAGCTGTTAGATACAGGTTCAGTAGCTGAAGCGACACGGTATTGTCTATTTTAGCTGTTGTACTATGTTAATCACTAAAAAACATGCACAGCTGAGGAAAATCTGGTTATGATAGTTGAAAGTGTGTTGTGGTGAGTGTTAAGGTTACGAATGATGGTTCAGGTGTACAAGCCCTTGGTTTCAGTTAGAAAAACTTTGGTATTTGGGACGATGTTAGGTTTCTAGGGTGAGGTTGGAGATGAATCACAGCTGGATTTTGGCTTTTGGCTTTAACGTCTACTAATCTTTTTCCAACAGCTGACAGAAAGATCATATTGAACTAGATAAGCTGTACAAAATTCCTGCTGTTTTAACCTGAAATCATATGATAGAAAGGTTGAGAGTTGGAAATGAAAAATGTAATGGAAAATGTTCCTCATGAAGTGTTGGAGGCAACCTGCAGCAGAGACCCAGCGGGAGACAGGCAAGAGTCAGGAGAGGCTCATCTGGGTCTGTCTGACCACCGAAGTCGTCTGGTTTGGCCTCTCTGGCTTTGGCTGCTTGTGTCCTTCAGGAGTGGAAGGAGAGGGGAAACTGAAATAGGGACCCTAGGGACAGCGGGGAGGTGGGGGCCTTGACACAGGGAGACAGAAAGGCAAAGGCAGTGGGGGCTCAGGGGAGAGGCAGTGATGAGGAAAGAAGTTAATGCTGTGAAAAAAAAATGGGGAGGTCACCCCTTTCCCTGTCTGCAGTGAAGCAGGTGACAGCAGCATGGTGGGGCTTTTACTTGGTAGTTAGAGCTGTAAAGTATTTAAACATCTGTTACACTATGTAATAACTCCTTAAATTGCTTAGGCACTTGCGGTATAAGGCAATGCTGCAAAGTGTGTAAACAGGCTCATCTCTGAAGTCAAATGTAGGACATTCCTGTGGTTTTATTACTTCTCCATGCTTTCCTGGGAGAAATGGTCTTTTCTATAAGATCAGTGACTGGTTGCGTATCCTGCCTGTTGAGTAGGTTTGTACACTGACATTCCTTTGTGTTACATCAGGACAGGAGAAAAAGCTTTTAAAAAGGAGGCTTTTAATGTCCAGATTAGGACATTAAGGCCTGGATGGATGGATGGATGGATGGATGGATGGGTGGATGGATGGATGGATGGATGGATGGATGGCTGGCTAGGTGGATATGATCCCAGCTGTGTGGTGGGTCTTAGAGGGTTGTGGTTGATGGGTCATCCCTGCATGTCCCAAGTGGAGTACCAGGGGTCTATCCTGGGACCTGGCCGGTTTGACAACCCTGTCAGTGACCTGGGGAGGTGGTGGGGCGCACTCGCATCAACTTTACAGGTGTCACCAAACTGGAGGAGGGACGCCAGCCAACACACTCAAGGGCTGGGCTGCTTTTCAGGGGTACCTAGCCAGGATGGAGGAGGGGGCTGCCAGGGACCTCATGGAATTCAGTAGGGGCAAATGCAAAGTCCTGCCTAGGATGGACTGGCTGGGGGCAGCTCTGCAGAAAAGCGGCTGAACGTGAGCCAGCAGCAAGCCCCAGCAATAACGGAGCTGACAGCACCCTGGGCATTGTTAAGAGAATAAAGGCAGGAAATTGAGGAAAGCGATTATCCTCCTCTTCTCAGGACTTGATAGACCACATCTAGATACACATCTAGGACCCCTGATACAGGAAAGACATCCTTAAAGTGGAGTGGGTTCAGCGAAGGGCCACCGAGATGGTCAGGGGCTGGAGCCGTGTAAGGAGAGGCTGAGGGAAGGGGGCTTGCTCAGCCTGGGGAGGGGATGGATTCAGGGGCAACCTGCCAGTGCCTGCGAGGGGGTTATGGAGGAAACAGAGCCAGGCCCTTCATGCTGGTGTGTGGTGGGAGGGAGAGATACAAGGAGTGACTTTCCCCATGAGGGTGGTCCAGCAGTGCAGTGGGAGCCCAGGGAGGCTGTGCAGTCTCCATCCCTGGAGGTTTTCAAGACCAAACTGGGCAAAGTCCCAAGTAACCTGGTCTGGTCTCATGGCTGACCCTGTCCAGAGCAGAGGTGGGACAGCATGGGCTCCCATGGTCCCTTCCAACCTGAATTATCTCAGGGGCCTTTGAAATGGGGGAGAGAGGGAAGAAGAGTTAATCAAAATAAGTTGCTCAGAAATTCAATGATGGACACCCAATGCTGAGGCTCTTAAATATTTAGGTTTCAGGTTTTCTGTGGACTCGCTAGACCAGGAAGCTGTTTGCCTGGTGCTGTCTTTTTAGATTATATTTAACCATTTGTATTTGTTCTGTTTGGCTGATTCCTGAAAATAACACTGGGGGTTACTTTAGCTGCTTTTGCTCTGGAGAGCCCAGTCCTGCTCAGTTCTAGTGCTGGAATGACCCTGGAGAGACTTGTAACTTGAGATCAGGATTTCAAAGGTGAGTCTCTTTTTCTTTCTCTATTTTGGGGTTTTGTTTTTTTTTTAATTTTTTTAAAAAAGATTGATTTTGCCCACTTATTTTTGAAAAATGATTAGTTGAAGTCAGGGTGCATCTTAAATAGTATGCAGCTACACTGAAATAGTAGACTTTCAAGAATACTCTTCAAAATGCAGCGCCACACTTTTTTTATAGGAGGAAGCAAACAAATCTGGGAAGGTGGTTGTAAAATTCAGCTGCTGGTGCCAGCTGAGCACCATGAATGAGCAAAAGCAACTCCTTTCCTCGGTGCAAGAATGAGTCACGCATTGTGCTAGGGTTCGTGATTTAGGCAGATGTGCTTTGCCTCACATTTTCAGCAGGTACGGCAGCTCCCGCAGTCAGTTCCTGCAGCTCAGCAGCAGCACACGAGCTGCTCATGCTGTCCTAACCCAGTGATGTGCCTAAGCACTTCGAAACAGCATCCAGCTCTGTCTGTAAAAAGGAGACAGGATTAGGAGGGAAGACGGTATGTGGTGGTTTGGTGTGTCCTCGCGAGGAGGTTACTGCGAGGTACGTAGGTCCAAGGGGTTGCTGAGAGGTGGCCTGAGCTCCTGAGCTGCCCGCCGCGCTTGTGCAGCCAGCGGTGCTGAGCAGCAGCTCCTGTGCTTTGTGCTCTGCGTGTCCGGACCTCTGTGTTTTGGGGATTACAAGGATGTAGGAGAGAAAGTGGAGAGACATCAGGTGCAGGAGCCTGATGACCCCCTGACTGGGGTTTAGCATGAACCCCCTCGAGTCTCTGTACGGCAGCCCAGTGCCTGCGAGGGCTCTGTCCCCCAGGGCTCTCCTGGTGCCTTTTGATACCAGGTAAGTAGCAATTATTAATCATTAGTTAGGGCTGAGTTTATTCACACTGTTTGCTTTCCTCACATTCATTCCTCCATTTCTTGTTCAAATAAAGTGACATTTAGTAGAAACTTACAAAGGAGCTTTTTATCCCCCTTTCAGTGGTTTATTTGATTTCACTGATCTCCGTAAATCATAATCAAACTGATTTTTGTAACCAGAAACTGTCTGATCTTACTACTTTCATTTTTCTGTGTACTGGAAGAACAGTTGAGGCTTGCAGAGCTCAACAGTCTTTGTTAGGACTAAATTTGGGCCCAGGCTGTGGAGCAGCTGCAGCTTTCCTGCTGGCTGGGCACGTCCCAGTGCGGCGCGGGAGCGGGACGGCCCCGGGGGCGCTCGTCCCCCAGGTGGGGGCAGCTAGCCACTTGCACGGGTGTTTTATCCACCACCCCCTTGAAGCTTGGCACTTTGGGGCTCCTCCCGGTGCCTTCGTTAAGCAAGAGGTTCGTTGCCTAAGAAATGCCATATTGCGCCCCAAATATCATAGATGCTCTTTTAAACACGGCAAGGGGCACGATTTGAGGAAGTTTTTAATAGGATTCCCACTTCATGGACAGCAGCTTGTCTGTTAAATCTTCTTTTTAAAGATAACGACATTTTAATGAGACAAAGCGACATTTTTCAATGTTACCCATTTATTCTGCCCCCCCGAATGCCAGAAGGAGAAACGTCAGATAAGAGTACAAAGAAAACCCAGTCGGGACTGGCCTTCCAGGAGGGTTACACCGACCAGCAGACTGAGTGGGGCTGAAAAAGGGTGGCTTTATCTAAAAAAAAAAAAAAAAAAATAGTAAAAATCTCTCAGAGAGGCCAATATCCAATATTAAGGAGGGTTTAAGCATCATCTTCCCCAGGCTCCACCAGGGGCTGCTCGTGGACCGCGGCGGGCGGGCGGGCTCCCGTGTTTACAGGGGATAACTAACGTGTCTCCCTTTCCTAAGGCAGTATCAGTGAGATTTTTATCTCTGCTATATACTAAAGACAGTCTTGTGGTGCCTGATTATTCCCCTTCCCATACTCTAGGATCGTTGGCTTCTTTCTGCTTATTTTTCTGTAAAATAATGACTTGAAAATGTACTGCTTTAACAACGAAATTCTTCTAAAATGCCCTAAAAAATCCTTCAGCAATGCCACCATTCAGAAGGTCGGTCCGTGACACAGACCAACGTTAGCAGCAGGCTTTGATTCACTGCAGAAATGTGTGAGATGACACGGCATCGAGTGACGCCATTTTTGTTTTCACAAGGCTTAATATCCCACTTGTAATAGTTAATGAGTTAACAGCAGAGGCAGAGTAGACTGGAATAAGCAAAAGGCAAGGCTATACGGGCTTCAGTGGTATTTATAAAGAAAATCTGGTGTCGAGCAAAAACTCCATTTCATGTTCTGTGAAAGTGAAGTCACGGTAGTTACGATATTTTGATAAAATGTTTCACCTACATAATTGGTGTCATTGCAAGTTTCTTCTGTTTCTGTTGCTCCTCAAGTCTTTTTTCTTTATCCCCCAAACTTTTACAAGGGCTGCAGTGGGAAGAGCACACTCGCAGAGTTTTGGGGAAAAGGAGTTAGTTTGTCCTGGTTTTCCTTTAGTTCTGAGTGGGCTTCAGGAGGTTTGTCAGTAACGCTGCTGAAAGCGTATTTGTAACTGTGTAATAACTGTGTGCTCTGTTGTCAAAATCCTTAACAAACCTTTAAGTGAGTCTAATTAAAGCAGCCTTTGATAATGGCAATAATAAAGGATTACTTTAATTTACACCGTAATGAAAGGATTGTGCCATTAAACGTTACAGGCAATAGTGGAACTACTTTTCCAGAGTAGGAGGAAATTGCATGCTGTGCTTTTATGATCTCGGTGAAGTCCAAGCGATCCGCTTCCGTGCCATCAGCGAGAACTTCAGAAATGAGGTAGTTCCTCCCTCTCCTGAGAAAGGAACAGTCCAGTTCTCCTGTTCGGTGATTCCAGTGTGCGTTTCTTCTGTAAATCTTTCACATGTGCCCCAAAAGCCGATCATTTTAACGCAGATTGAGCCTGACAGGTTTTGTGGTGTCCGAACACCAAGCTTTGGGCTGGAAACATTGTGGGGTTTGTTCGGTTGGTTTTTTTCCCCTTGGAGTTTCTTTCGCTGTACTTTGTTTCTTGGTGTCTTGTCCGTTAAGCTGGGATTTTTCCAGAGACATGAAATGACAGCTTCTTTTTCGGAGCACTGTTCTAGATACTGATAGCATTGCCCTTCTCAAGTAAACAGGTTGCCAGCCTGTGAAGAATGGCATGGTATGATAGACGTGTCAGCAGGACATATGGCTTTACACTGCAGGTTAATCACCAGAGAGCCTCATGTCACTTCTCCACTTTTCTGCTGCAGGTTCTGGTTTCATTTTTATAGTTTACTGAATTTTGTACTTATTTTCATGGGACCCTGGACGAAGCCTCCGTTTTATGTTTTTCAGAGGGGAACCTGAAGGGAAAAGTAAGCAACATACCCCACGTCATTTCCTAAGGTAAACTAAAGCCATGAAGTTACATTTAATTTTCTAAACTTCTAGTGTTCCAGTGAATGAACATATGAAGTGGCTGAAATATGACCAATCCACACATTGTTACACTCTTTAAATGATAAGGTGTTAGAAGGACTGAAACCATATACATTTAAACATTGAGAAACAAGAATAAGATGAGAATCAGCAACCTTAGAGCGGAATAGAAAATGCTGCTGCTGCAGCTGGGACTCATGCTGATTCTGTGTATTGTAAAGAAAACACCATAATAACAATAATAAAAAAAAAGGATAAGCAACTAAACTGTGGATTCCGGGTTCACTTTTCAGTTCTACCTAACTCTTTGTAACTTTACAATGAAAGATTCAGAAATTGGAGCCAATTACCATAATATGTGGTGGTTTGGTGGGAGCATGTTCTACATCAGACAGTTAAAAGGTTTTATTGCTATTAGGAGCTTGTTAATGCCCTTGATAATGTCTCTAGTTGCTTTGTAATGTCTCTTGTTGAAGTATAGAATTCTTTTATCTTCTTATTACATTATGCAGAAACTTGAATTGAAACGATATTTGCAGGAACATTTAAAGTAGTGCATCAATCAGTTTCAAAGAAGAGAAAATGTTCTCAGAATATTTTATAAAAGGATAACTGTCAGTTTTATTTTGGATGAACAAAGAAACCGACGTAAAAAGCACTTTATTGTAAAAGCACACTGTGCAATTCAATAAATATTCCATATAAATATAAAAGAAAAGAAAGTTCCTAATTATCTGATGACTTGAATGTAATTTAAGTAATACTTCCAGAATATAGCAAGCAGTGAAGCACCTTCTTTCCTGTGTATGACTACCCCGAGATCAAGTTCTCGGTAGGAGATAGCTTAAATCATCTTCTTAATGATTTGAATGGATAAAGTATGGTTATAATGTAACATTATCTTCCAGGAATGTAAAGCTCCTCACAAACCACCGCACTGCATTAGAAGAATAGCAGCAGCATCTTCCCTCACTCTCCTTGGGTTAGTTTTTTTTTTTTTCCCTTCCCCAAACATGATTTCATGCTATTTGTTTTCCCTCTGGCATTTCTTACCTGCTTTAGCACGAGGTTATTTGAGTATTTATACATTTGGATTATAAACCTTCTATATGACTTGGGTATAAAACACTTGCACGTGGTGTTATTATCCAGGAAAACAGTTGCAAATAGTATGCTCCCTGAACCAGTGTAGCTTGCTAGACCACACAAAATATGGCATGTTGCAAATCCTGTCTTGTAGCCTGTAAACCAGAAGCAGCTCTCCCCCCATCTTTATATTCTAAAAAAGGAAAAAAGAAAAAAAAAAAAAAAAAGAAGATGCCGAAGACGGCACAGAGAGAGTTGTAAATGCTCTGCTCACGCAGCAAATGCTTCCCAGAGAAATTTGAGAGTGTTTTGCCCTCTGGATCTGTCGTCTTTTTAGAATCCAGCGTTCACCCCTCGACTTTAGCAGAGCAGAAGATTTCTAGTTTCATAATTGTATGTTTATTTCTGGAGAGTTTACTAAGGCAGAGAAGTAGTTGACTGCGAATGCATTGATTTATTTTATTATTTCATTTTGGTAACTAAATTCTACACACAAAGGATTTCTGACTTTTTTGTAACTCTGAAAGGGTACACGGCGTACACCCTCGTCACTAAACTGTGTATTTGTCACTTCTAAAGCTTTGAAAAGAGCATTTATTTTTATCTAGTAATCATAGCAAAATGACCCCACCTTGTTCATGCCCTGTCCTCAATTCTCACCTGCAACCTAGGTACGTCTCTAAACTTGCAGGTGGTTTTAAAAATGACGTGCTATTAAAAAAACCCACCCTATGTGTTTTACGGACTTACAGCATTGGCTCCGGTGAAACCTGCTATAACTGATCGATCAATTCATGACATTCACAAAGTCTTTAAGCTGTAATTGTTTTTCCATGACATATTTTCCTACACAGGGCATCCCTCCTTCAGCTGCTTCCCTTTATGTCCGTGGCCGTGCAGGAGCTCCGAAGGACGGCGCCTCGGGTGGCCTTTGCCCCCAGCACACCCCACCTCCTGCCCCTTCGCTCGCCGTTTCTCTCTGGGCAGACACCTGCCTCCCTTGGCACAGGTGTAATTACAATACCCCCCCAAAAAAGAGTTTATTTAATTCAAGCAACTCCTGGAAAGGAGCCTTTGTAAGTTGTTGAACCCCTGAGAAAGCAGTAATTTACAATGAGCAGGTTGGTGGGTTGCACACGTCTGTGTGCCCTGCCTGGGAAAATAAAGGCGGTTCCCATGGCAACGCCCACATGCTACGTATGTAACATGCACGAAGCCCCGGCCTCGCCAGTAACGTGAGGCGAACCCGCCTCGGCCCCCCGCGCCGCAGGGTCCGTGCCTTCTGCAGCGGCCCGGGCAGGCTGGCATCCTCCAGCCCTGCCTCGCTCCTACGCTGCCCGTCCCGACGAGCACGGTCTCTCCCTTAAAACATGCAAAACCCAACCCCGCGTTAGCGATCCCGAGCACCCAAGGTAAACAAGGCCCACGATCATCTTGGGATCTTCTTACCAGAAGGCAGCGTTCTTGCAGACTCTCAGCGCTGTCCGTATTGGGGAAAGTGTATTTATTTGCCTCAAATTTATTTGTCTGTTAACGTTTGTTATTCATGAAGCAGACTTTGCTGGCCTGAGGGGAGCGCGAAGGGAGCGCGGGGGAACCGCGGTGCCTTCTCCGGGAGCATACGTCTGAAACCTGACTTGAGAAATACATTAAAAACATGCTGTAAAAGCAGCTTATACTTTACCTAGCGTGACCCGCTCCAAAATGTAGGTTACCATGACAAGTGTGGTGACAGTGGCTTTCATTTTGCAGGGGGGTACTTGGTGAGGGGACTCGATGCCATTTTGAGCAGGACTTTGGTTTGGGATGTTGCTGAGCTCTGCTTCCACCTGAAGATGCAAGAGAGGTAAAATACAGACCGGCCTCGGGGAGACGGTGATCAGGGGTTTCTAATCGAGTACATTTTAAAGGGAAGAGACCTATGGCATATAACGAATTATACAAACGTATACGAAATTGTTGCCGGTTGAGCTGGAATGCCTCTTGTAACATCTAAGGCTTTAAATAACTCTGGGAAGAAGAAAGGAGGAGGCATCTGGCTTTACTAGATAGGAGCGTTTTCAGATATACGCTGGGAGGAGTAGAAGACGTTACGAATAGATGTGACAAAGGCGACAACAAGATAGACATTTGCATGAAGCACAGAAAGTCGATCCATGGGAGGAGACACCGTGACTTGGGTGCCAATAGTGTGAACCATAAAGAACCTTAAAACTGAAGGGTGTTTCTTGTTTTACTATGATATGGCAAAAGAAAAAGAAAAAAACAAGAAGAGGTGTGCGTAGCAGTAGCACCCGCGACACCCAGCCAAGAGCGAGAGACGTGAGAGGCTCTTCCCCAGCGTACCAATTTCTAAATCAAAATGGAGCGGAGGCTTGAGAAGGGAAGCAACTAGACTGAGGAGCCTTGCCCGGTGTCTGTGCCAATAATGCTCCTACAGGTGTGACCCGACTTAAGGTACAAAACCTCCGGCCCAGGTGCCGAGCATGGCCTTGCTGTGACAGAATGGGGCTCAGACTGCAGCAGAAGTGATGTCTTAGCAGAAGAATTGAGTGGGAAGTGACAGCTCTTGCTGTAAAAAAAAAAAGTGGAGCAAGTATGAGTTAAAATAGATTCTTCTCTGAAATGCCCATGTAGCTTCAATAGCTCCACGGGAGTTTTAGGATTACAAATGACAGCAAAATTTGTGCCATTCTGCATAATTGTATTCTCTACAAAGAAAGTTTCCTACATCTCCTAGCAAAGATGGTACTTTCATTAGAAGGAAAATAATTTCAAAATGACATGTCTTTGTGCCAAGGATTAAAAAGGTCTAACAAGGAGTTCTAAAAAAATAATGAAGCATTTACATTGAATCCTTTGGTTTTACAGGTAGAATAATGACATGAAAATAAAAGAAAATTTTAATTGGTGAAGGGAAGGGGAAACATCTTAGTTCCTGACTTGTCACTATGTTCATCCTGTCTCGTAGCACTCACCATTTTCACTGGCAATACACAGAACTGTATTTGTCTTTACTGAGGTTCAGCTCTGTTAAAAACAATCCAGTTTTACCTCTCTGCTAACGTAAGATTTCAGCCTTCCTTAACACGGGTGTCTGATAGACAAGGGCGAACCCAGGATGTCTTGGTTTGGCAATGGTTCAATCCCTTGTAATTTTATTAATTTAAATTTAGTCGCAGGCGGCACACTTAGGAAATGCCATCTCTTCCTGCCCCATCGCAGCCTAGAAACTCTCCGTGATCACCGGGTTGTCATAGCTGGAGAGCACGAACCCTCTGTGCTCAGCGTACAGTTCCGACTGCCATCTATGGACATTTCTAATTACTTTGGAGGCGCTCCATTTTGTAGTGCATGCATAATTAGTTAGTTATTTACATTTTATTTTAGCATCTTTTCTAGCTGGTGCACTAATGAAATCCCGGTGTGACATCAGAACCTCCCAGTTGAAGTGGGTCTTCCCTTCAGGGATCAGCCACCCTTTTAAATTAATGAGCCGCTTTACAGAAACGGCTTCATAATTTTGTGTGCGGTGTCTGCAAGGAAGTTTATAAATGGTCCGACTCTTTTCTTAGAGTCCAATCCAAAATCTGTTGAAATGAAAAGAAAATCCCCCATTAGTATTGTGTGCTTCGGGTCACCTCTTGTGTGGATTTTTTATTTCACGTGTTTACAGTAACTCAGTAAGGGAAAAGGGTCCTTCAGACCTCGCACGCATGAGCAGAAGTACGAGTGGGAAAGAAAGGATGTAAGAAAGCTGATTAGCACTGGAGCCCCCAAAAGTATGGGATGGGCTGTAGGTAAGAATTAGTAATGTCATATTATTAACAAACTTGTTTTTCATTTGAAGACTGAGAAGAATATGGGAAATGCAATTGCACAGAGAGTGAGCTGCTTTTGAGGTGTTATTTTGGTTAAAATCTTGAAAACTTCAAATCTTAACTTTTTTTTTTGCTAGAGAATCTATGATAGCATTGGTAAAACTTCAAGCAACATCCCTCTCTGCTCACATCCAGCACATCCTGGATTTCTTAAGTGTAGTTGAACCAAAAAAAAAAAAAAAGAAAAAAAAGGGAGAAAGAGAGAGAAAAGGTGTTGCTTAGCAACAGCCTCATTCAAATGATCGGAAATTGGTATACTTGCTGGAATTTGGGAGACATCTCAGGGAGCTTGCCAGGTGCACGGGCTAAGGAGAGAAAGGAGCCGATGTCCAAAATGGAGAAGGAAACCTCTACTGCGATCAGTTTAAGCGCGTGCCCTTCATCCAGCGTGGTTTGAAACACACTTCTAGTTGCCCAGGTTAAGCACGTTTGGGCTTCGTTGTATGCCCTTGATCATCGTTTCAGTAATGGAGGACTTGTTTTGTGGCAGGTAAATGTGGGTAGTTTCTTTGTCATGTTCGCAAATATGTTTGTTTTCCTTCACTTTTAGCTCTGCTTGCCTTCTCTCTCCTCAGCCTGGTTTACTCGACAAGCGAGCTTGTCCTGAGGGCAGCAGTCTCCCTTTGGTAGAGCGGGAGGACCCGCTGGGTGACGTGTTTGCAGCACCAACTTCTGCCTGCCGTTTTCTTGCCCAAATTCCTCTTGGAGAGGCCGACTCCGTGCGGAAAGAGAGCAAAACCTTAAGCAAATACCTTAAGTATACGTGTCTGTCTGGGTAGAGGAGTATGTGGAAAGGAGTGGGGGAGAGGAGGGTTTGAGAGTGATTATTCCCAAGCGTCATCCTGTGCGTGCCATTTTATCTCTCTCCTAGAAGAGGCAGCCCTTGCGCTGGAGGCCTGGGAGGGCAGCCTTTTTGCTGGGTAGGATGCCCGCAAAGCACAGTGGAAGGCTGTCTCTTGGTGTTTTGGCCACGAGCTGGAGCCTTAGGTGGTTTCTTTTGTCTCTCTGTAATGCTGTCACTGCTTAGTGTGCGGGTGGGCTGACCACCTCACTTTTGGGCTGCTGTGTGGTACTTGGTTTGTGACTTGGATTTTTTTTCTTTTTTTCTTTTTTTTTTTTTTTTTACCTTTTGAGGTTCCCTTCCTTTCTTTCCAGAGGAAAGAGAGAGAAGTGACTCAGTAGTTGGTCTCCATGTACTCTTGATTTGCCATTCAGCAGCCCAGGGAGGGATCTCCAGCCTCTGTATGTCCTTAGGTCAGGCAGGATGAAGAGAACGTCTGCTATTGGCACTCCAGATACCTGGAGCTCAGGAAAAGCAACCACAAGGGTGTGAATTGTCCTGGTGTCATGGGCTAATTAAGCTGCTTCTGGTTTCCCCGGTATCCCTGGGGATTTCTTTAATATCAGTGTAGATAGCATTTGTACGAACTGGTTGTCCTGTTGGAACCTGACGGGTGGCTTTCTGTGCGCGGCAAGAGCCGGAGCTCGTTGCCTCTTTGTGGCAGCATCGCCTTAAGTATATACACTCTCTTGTGCAATTCAGGGAAGGAACTGCAGGAATCTGAATGAAACACCACCTCTATTTTGAAACGGCCTCTCACTTTATTCCTGTCAGTCTTGTTGCTTTTGGGAATGGCCGCCTTTCCCACACAGCTCCAAGTAAGAAGACATGCGAAGGAAAAAGCAGTAATTTTTCCCTTGCGCATCATGAGGGAAGAGCTCCGAGGGAGGAAAAGCGACCAGGGCTCACAGGCACTAAGGCAGAAACTTAAAATTCTGTTAAAATTCTGCAGCTCATTCCCTTTGTAGGGGAAGAATCCCATCCCTGTGTGAGTTGACTTGCCAATACGTTTCTAGAAACAGTTATAAAATGCAAATATTTATGAATCACTGTATAAGTTGTCATCTTATTTCCAAAACAAACATTGCCTTGTACTGTGATTCCTAAGTGCTGCGAGTCAAGAGATTTTTCCAGCATTTATCCCATTTTAAGCAATTAGCTGCAGGGAGTAAATGCTGCTAGTCAGACCGAGGGGTGATGCAGGGACTCCCGGAGCATCGTGTGCTCCTGGCAAGTTGTTGTAGTATACGCTCAACAAGTGTTTGTAAAAATACTCAAATTAGAGCTAAAATCGGGTTGGGTTTTTTTTTTTTTTTTTGTTGGTTATTTAATTGCTATTTAGGCACATGCCGTAGCCAAGGAGGTGGTAGCATTCATGTTACAATCGGCTGGTAAGCCCTGGCTGCTCTCTGGCGGGCAGGAGCCTCCCTGCCCGTGGCCGCTGGTGTGGCTTTCGCCTGGCGGTTGGGTGTGGAGTGCAGGGTGAGAGACGCGAGGCATCTCTGCGGCGTGCTGAGGCAGCTCCAGAGAGAAATAGCCAAGAGGGGAAGGGAAGATGGGAAGAAAACTGAGGGGACTGTGGAGGTTTAGGACCGCGGCTGTGGTGAGTCCCTGGGTGGATGCCCAGCACAGGGCCACGCCGTGCTGGGACGGGGAAGAGGGGAGCTTTGCGTGCTCGGTGTTTTTAGGAAGGAATGAACTCGTAGTCAGGGCGTGCTGGATCTCTGCTACGTGGGTGTTTGTGCCGGGAGTGCCCCGCGTGAGACGGCGCCCGGCTCGGCGGCGGCGGGGCGAGCCCCTGCCCCTCCACCACTGCCCCTCGCACCGCTCCCTGGCAAACCGTGCAGCTGCGTGGCACTGAACAGGGGCGCTCCCTGTTCCTGGGTGTACTGGGAAACCTTGTGAGGAAAAAAATCAAGCTGTACTCATTCTGAGAGCAAGCAACTTGCGATCCAATATATGGGCAACCGGCAGGCAATAAAGTTGCTGCCATGAAGTTATACGGTGAATATCGCTTTGCAGGATGAATTCTGGTGCCTTGTCTTGATTATATTTCTCACTATAAGAGAAAATGTTGAAGCTTTTTAAAAGCCGGGCTGCAAGGAGCCGCTTTATTTCTGCGGCGTTCGGTAATGTGGTTGTGTACAGATACTAATGGTTTGTGTGAAGCCTGAGTATTTCAGGAGCTGGGTTAGTTACGAAGATTAAGACCAGGCCTGATAGACAGGTACAATGTCCTTTATCAAACTACAACAGAATAATAAGAGAGAGTAAATCAAAGTATATGGAGGAAGCAGATTCTTTCATTGTGGGAAATATCTCGGGCATTAATCACTAACTTCCTTTTGCTGGATAGATGCAAACATGACAGAGGAGGTTATTTCCTTCCAAATTACGGTGCACAGTGGTTTTTAAACGGAAAATTCATCCCTGTGCAGAAGGCCACCACCATAGGTGCTGGCCTCTGAGCTGAAGATTATGATGCGCTTCTGAATTTGTCTCTGTTTATAATTGAGCTCATCACATAGAGTTTGCCTAAATCAAGGTATAAATGCATTATTAGAATGAAGTTATAAAATATGCATGCGCCTCTAACACTGATACGTTATATATGTCTGCTCTATACAGCTGCACGACACAGTGTATTTATTAAAATCTAGCATTTGTATATTCCTATAATGGCAGATCTTTTCTCAACTGCTTGTGAGCCTGGGGGTATGCAACATCCGTTCATCATTGTACTCTGATGAAACACTGATAAAAATGAAAATGCTGCAAAGAAATGTGGACCTGCAGTAATATGGGAAGGTGCAATTTCAGGGGCTAACACACTCCTGTATCTCATAAATTGACTTACGCTTTTGCTTATTTTCAAGGAGCTCCTCTATAAAATAGCAAAGAATGTGTAGTGTCTGTATGCACAGTAAGACAGAGATAACACAAAGAGCGGGGGGAAAAAAAAAAGTAATGCAAATAATATTAGGTATTTAAGATGGAAGGAAATAATTTGAGGAAAAACCTCCTTGTTTGATAATATATCTACTCAGCTTCTACTCAATGCTTTGCGATATTCTTAAAAAATGGTGTTTATTTAATTATAAAATCATAGGAGCGAAACCAGGAAGGTCTGGTATGTCTTTGGCAGAAGAGGTTTAGACCTCCTCCCTCCGTAATCCCGAGGGTGCTCACTTTGTGTTCAGCTCGAGCGCTTGGAGGCGGAGTGGCAGAGACTGAAAACTCCTCGCTTTCTTTAAAAGCTGAGAAAACCCCGTGGCGCAGGCTGGGCTGGGGGGCAGCTCGGCCGTTCCCATTTGAAAGCGCTGGGCGCGTCGAGCGGGACCCAACACATGCTCCTGCGTGTCAGCTCCTGTTGCAAGAGGCTCCGCACATGTGCGTGCCAAGCTCCTCGAAGGCTCTGGTCGCCTCTCGTGCTTTTTAGGCTGGTTTTGGCTGCTCTCAATAATTCCCCAAGAAGTCAGACTGCTTAAGGAATAAATAGAATTTTGGGTTATAAAATCCAGCCATTGTCGGAAAAGATGACAAGGGGCAATAAATTGTTGAAAGTCAGAGCTTTTCAAACCTTTCTTTATTTATTTTTGTTTTGTGGAAAGCAATACAGACTTCTTTTTGGTTTTGGAAAAAATGGTAAAAACCTTGACAAAACAAAATTTTTACTGAAAGATCATGAAATGGACTGCAAAGACGTTCTTCATTTTATTGGATTATATTTCTAACATTTTAGCTTTTGGAAAAAAGACTAAACACAATAAAGTTGTTGCTATTTTGAGCAGTCATAGCAAAGAGGTGAACAGAAGAAAGCGACTATCTTCCACGTTGCAGTCATCGTATTTCTGGGAGTATGGGAAGTGCAACGAGGAGGAGTTTGATCATGAGTTATTGGAAGGAATAATCCACGTGCAAAACAGAACACGCGTGGGCTTTCTGAAACACGATGGCTGTTACTGCTTGCTAAGAACGTGATTTATTGTCAAATACCGTAGTAGCCCTTTGCTTTTATCAGGTCTGACAACTTCACAGGTGTGGGTACAAAGACAGACGTAAAAATAGTCGGTTATGTAATACAGAAAATAGAACAATTTCTGTGACACAGTCCCAAATCTTTTTCTTCAGCTGTCATGTGGTGCCTCTTTTCTTCTTTCTTTTTTTTTTTTTTTTTCCTTAAGCCAGGCTGCTGAATGATGAGAGCTGGGTTTGTGCTTCATCATTTTCCCTCGCAGGAGCAGGGAAGCACAATGCGTTTTATTTCATGTTATTAGCTGGGCTATCGCTGGGTTGCTTCGTGATTGCAGGTCTTTTCCTCTTGCCTCATCGTTTTCTGTCATAATGGAAAAAGCACGGTGGTGATGAAGGAAGCAACCAGCCATCAGGATGGGATGTAAAGGCAGTAAATTACAGTAGGGCAGGAGGATCTGTAAAGATCTCTCGCTCCCCTTTGCAGATATCTCTATTATTCTACTGGTCCTTGGAGGTGACATGAGAAAGGAGGAAAATTTTAAATAGAAAGGACTGTTGGCGATTGCGGCACATTATTGCATGTGCATGCATGAGTGAGAATCCTCCTCTCTTCATAGCAATATTCAGTGCCATGTATCATCCTGCCTTGCAAGCTCTCACCTACCTGTGCAGGAGTACTGGAGTAGGCTGAATGTGCTGCAGGGAATGAAGGTTTCCGAGAACCGCTGTGGTGGTCCATATGCTGTCAAAGGGGCAGCTTGAAGTAAGCTTCGTTTGAAAATGCATAGTCCTAACAAAAAATATAGAGAGTCTTAAAATCAGGGGTGTAATAATGAATGAAATGGGAGATTCGCCTCCTTTATACGTATGAGATGCGAGTACATTGCGCAGCCAGAACCAGAAACAGGTAAAGTCCTTCTATCAGTATTTGTCCTCATTAGTCCACAGCTGGCAATGGTGCATAATGACTACTGGGCTTGTATTCTGCGTTCAAAAATGGAAAGGCACAAATATAGGTTGTCCAATCCTTCATAAGGCTGCTGATTTATGAAAACTGCCTGAATATTTCTTATGTTCGGGATAACATCTAAGAAAGTGCTTGTTTTGAGCTTGTCCGTGATTGCTTTCCTGAACAGAGATGCTTCCCTGAAACGCGCCTAGGCAGTGCAGAGCTGGTCACAAAGACAACTAAAACTTTTCTAAATTTCCTGATTAAAACAGCCAATGTGTATCTTTTCAGGACTCAGACTGCCTGAGTATGTCACTGTTTTAAAAGCTATTTTTCTTACGTGACCTTGCAGAATGGGAATAATGGACCCAAAATTATTGCATTGCGTAGCTGTGATTAATTAATAGCACCTGGCCTGTACCGTTGTCTGTCCAGAGGTGGGCATAGTGTGTCAGGGTGGAAGAGATATCCTAATCAATAGTAGAGAAATACAAATATTCTGGTCCAGAGGAACGTGGCCATAAACAAATATTTCCTAATGAAGTTCATAAAACAATTGGTTCTGAACTGGTGAAGGGTAAAATTGAGCCTTTGTGCTTGGTTTTCCTGGGAGTAATTGTCACAGCAGGTAAGAACTGAAATGAAGTATTGGTAACTACATGGTTTGTGAAACCCCTCACTGGGATAAAACGCCTATTGTTTGCATGGGAGTGTAATTATGCTGTATGTACCTGGATGTGTTGGACTGTAGCACCATCAGTAAGAGGTGATGCTCTGTTGACTTTTGGGAAGTCAGCAACCTTCAGGGACAAAATACAGGGATGGAAGGCTATGTAAAGAGAAAAGGCTCAGCACAGACTTTGGTGGCAACCCATTGACTCAAGGCAAGACAGTGGAAAGTCAATCCCTCTGGCAGGCCTTAGAAAAATAACACTCAAGGCCAATACCAAAAAGTCATACTGCTGTCCTGTGTTTCATGTGACAATTAAAAGATAGGTTATTTCAAGACTAAGCATCCAAGAAATGTCAAATCAAGAAGGAAAGAATTGGTCCAGAACAGCAAAATGTGATGAGCCATGGTACAAAAGAAACAAGAGCCAGTTTTAAATGAGCACCAAAAGCAAGAATGACCATTCCAAAAAAATATTATTGAGACTGTTTCCTGGCAGCACAGCATAGAGTTTTCCAGCATTGTGCAAGCTTTTAAAGAACAATAGAGTACTCTGGATCATAGGCTAAACTAATTTTTTTATTGTATCCTCTGGTGCTAACCTCTTTTGTGCTTGACTTTTGAAACTCCTGCGAGTAGCTTCTCAAGTTAATCTGTTGTCTCCTGAATTGCTGAAATGGACATTCCAGCCAACAAAAACATTATTTAATTATTCCCTAGGATTTTCATTAATTCCCTGAAGAACACCAGAAGAAACTTCCATATTATCTCCGTATTTCTCTGCACTCAGTAGACTTTAGTAAAGAACTGGCTGTTGCAACCAGTCCCCCCCACTAGTCACTCTCTGTAAGCATGGGCAGCCTTTCGGTAGATTTTTATTTCTTGGATTTTATGCCTTTCCTGCACTGGCTAGAGTATCTTCTGGGGGAGGCTATGGATTTTCTCCTCATTAAACCAGTCCACAGCCTGCATATTTCTGTGTTTCCTAATTGTCATTAATATCTGAGCAGCGACCCTGTTGTAAAATAATATACTGTCTTTAATTTCCTTGCCTTCTTTTAAATAGCAACGGCTCTATTTGCACATAATGTGGAAACTTGGACTCAATTATTTAAGAGGTTGGGATTGGGCTGAAGAAGGAGGTGGAACACTCTGGTGTTTTAAGAGTGTTGAAAAGTCAAATCATGATTTGGACCTTATGGTGGAAGTGCCTTCTTATCCGCAAGGAGACCATGACTCCTACAGAGGATGGAGTGGTATCCATCAGCTTTGCAACAACAGATTTATGGTAAGGCTGCCAGAAGGGAAAAGAAGAAATACATCTGAAAAAAAATAGTGACTGAGCATGCCTTAATAAATTAATCACGCTAGAGAGATATAAGCCCCATTGAAGCATGGTTTTCTTCTGAAAAGCAGGTGCCATCTTCTAACAGCTAACAGGTTACCAGAATATAATAACCATTTGATATTATTATATATAGTATGCTCAGCTCCTCAAATTTTATTTTTCTTTTTTTTTTCTGAATGATGAAAAAAATCTACCAGTCATCCACCAGTGGGCTATTTTGTCAGTGACTCGGGCGAGGGTTTCCCCCCATACTAGTGCACCACTAGTGGAATTTTATCTCAACCAATGCTTTTAGGAAGTGCCAAAGATTTGAGTCTTAATTTTGTAGAAGCCATTTCAGTCACATCTGTGCTTTTTCTACTGTCATTCAGGAGCTCCTTTGTGCTAGCTGTTAAGCACTTCATGCATGTGGTTGTAGATTGAAGGATTTTGATGCTTGAGCTCTCTTTATATTCTTTATTTATGGTCAAAGGCAAATGCAATCCTAGATTAAAAAAGGAAGAAGAAAGGAGAGAGGCTGGGCCGGTAAGGAGCTGGGGAAATAGGAAATACAATGATCTTGTACCACTACAGCCTTTTTTGCTTCCAAATGGAAATCCATTTCCTAATGCAGTGAGCGTTGTGGTTTCCTGGTTTGGGCGAGCACCCCTCCTTGCTGCGCACCTGGGCCGTGCCCTGGTGCGGGATGTGATGGCTGGCGGGTGGCTGGGGTGGCTCCGCCGCATCGGCCCCGGGTGAGGAGCCCGGGGCCAGCCCTCTCGCCTCCGCTCCCGAGGTCTTTACCTCGGCCCCTGGTGTTTCTGCTTAAACATGCTCATCCGGGCAACAACACTGGGATAGTAAGTGGAGCGTTTGTGATGGATACTGAATGCATGAAATGTTTCCTTGTGGGATGGGAGCCTGTGTGCCTGCAAGGACAGCACTTTGAAGAAGCAAAGAAAACTCATATTGATATTTCTCTCTTAATGTATAAAAGTTGTGTAAGAAGTAGAACTCAGAAGAAGTTTTTAATGGCCTTAGAAAGGGTAGACTAAAAAAGAAGACTGAAAGATATAAACCACCAGTACAGCTGTAAATCTTGGGTTTTTTTCTGATCGGCACTACCCATGTACTGCAATCTCTAGCAGACTCAATCTTTTCATTTAGCTGACCAATAGAAATATGTGTCACCATAAGCCATTTAGACTGAACCACCCCCCCCCCCCCCCCCCCAAACCCACTACCCTTTGAGTTAAAATAATTCTTCAAAGTACAATTTTAAGAATTATGTATAGCCTCAAGCAAGTCTCGTTGCTTGATCGGACTCAGTGAAGAGTGGCTGGGGCAGTTTGCCTGGCCCAGAAATGGAAAATGATGCTGGGAGTGTTCAGAGCGTCTGCCTCCAGCGAAAGGAGGACATAATTCTGAAGGCACAGAGTTTTCCTACCTCCATAAATACTTATGCTTATTCTGAGGGTGAGAATTAAGAAAGTAGGTGTTATCCTATTTTTTTCCTTCCTCCCTCAAAGATGAGGAGGCTGTTTGAGGAAACAGAGGCTTTAGGTGTGACAGTAGAGTCAGTTACACTAGGAATACTGGGGATTGATTTTATAAAAGTTAATTCTTCTTCCTTTCAAGGACTGAAGGTTGTATACAAGGGCATGAGAATATATTGACTGGCTGGGAATGAATGCAGGGTTTAAGGAGTCTGAGGTGCTTTGTGACACATGTCATTTCTGGAAAAATGAGCCACCCAGAGAAACAGTTTGTCTGCCCTGATGTGCCAAGGAACTTTATATATTGGCAACAGTGATGGAGTGAGAGCGCAGCAAAAGCTAAGCATTGCGAAAGACTTGAATTTTCATGAGGGACATAAGCAGACAGTCAGCACTGTCTGAAATACAGACCACAGAAACTGTGCTAGTTTAGTGAGGCTAAGAAACATGCTGGGGTAGGTATCGTAACATAGGTACACCAATGACCGAGCCAAGAATGGTTAAAACCCACTCAGTACCTAAACAACTTAAAAGGAAGCTTAGGAAGATACGGAAGGTGGTTGGTTGTTCTCCTCCTTCTTTTTTTCTTTTCTGTAACTAGTAGTTGACTGTCAAAAGAGGTTTTCCTCTAGAAAGATGAGAATTTTAACTGCCTGAGGTCCTAGCTCTCAGAAGGGGTCTTTTGAAACTGATCTTTTTATTTCTGTTATCCACAGGTTTGGGAGCCATCTCCACCTGATGGGGGCTTGGGTTGCCTCCTTCTTAAGGTTGCACATCTTCACTATCTCCTCAGCACTTTAAATATTTAAGGAGAAAGTGATTTTTGCTAGTCTCTACCTGTTCTGCAAACAGTTATCTTTGATATGCTTAGGCTGTCTTTGGTCTCATGTCCTGGAACTGGTCCTTCTTTCCTGTTCAGGAGTTGAACAACATGTACTTAAGCTCAGCCTCAGACTGAAAGGTGGCCAGTGGCTCTATTTGTTCGGACAGCTTTTAAAATATCTGCTTGCAAAGGTAGTTTTGCCGAAATTTCTTCTTCTGACTTACAGACATAAGTCTGCTAGTCTTGCCTTCATTGTGGCAGGGTAGAGGGATGGAGGTGGGTGTGGTAGCAGTGGATGTAATTTTTGCCGTTGTCTGTTATTTTGTTGAGGGAGGGGTGTGCGTTAATTTGAATGAAGCAAAGAGAAGGACACAGAGAAAGAGAATACTGCAGGGGTTGAAGTAAAGCACGAGAAAAATATAAATGCAAACCCCCCTCAAATCCCTAGCATCAGAGAACCTCCGAGTTATGACTCTAGTTTTCAGCAGTTTCATAGACCATTTCTCATGTGACATTTCATTATAAGCTACCCAGGCTCTCTGAATTTCCACACGGACTGACTGAATGCAGCGGTTATCACGATCAGTGTTTTTGAGGCTGTTAGTTGGACTCCCTTCCTTTGTGTCTCTGCTAGTGCAGGATTTTTGCATCTGACTTAAACAATAAGGAATCTGATCTCTGTATTTTTTTTTCCTGTTGAGCAAAGGCTTCTGTCTTTGAAGCATGTTTTAATGTACAACTGGTTAAAAGAAAAAAAAAATAATATGGGTGGTGGCATCTCCCCTGCTGTGATACCTATGGGATAGCACTGGACATCATAACAGGGTGCAAGTCCCCTTCTGTAGTGGTACTGTAGGTCTTGTGGGGTCTGGGAAAACTGGGAGCCCCAACAGATGGAAACCTGATATTAGAGTTTAAATCTCTAAATATTTATTCTCCATTCCATACTACACTATAAAAAAACTCACCTCCACTCAGGAAGCACAACATGCATACAAAGTTGGAATCTCAAAATTGATGTTTTTTGGCATTATTTTCCTAATACAGGAGCCAATAGTCCTTTTATTAAATATGCACAGTGGCTACGCTTTTTTATTTTTTGAAGAACAACACATTACTTTTCTGAATACAGAGGTAATCAAAATTCAGTCAAGTGGGATGACTCTGTGAGTTCTGACATCAAAGGGCAATACATTTGATTGATATCAGTCAGATGGCAATATTGTTTGAAGGAATGTAGTCAGAAGACTGGCAATTTAAAGGCTGTAAAAAGTTAGGGGAGATGTGAGTGCAGTGTTCCATACTGATTTCCAGTGTACAAGACTGTGTATTAGAGAATTGGCAGCAACGTGGCAATCTTGTCTCTCAGACACACGCATTGTTTGAAAGGACGGAGAGGAAGAAAATCAAGCTTTCAGGCAAGACAGTCAGTGGGGCATTAAAGACACAGAAGTAAATAATTCTTTTGTTGTTGCGTTCCTTGCTGCATGAGACCAGGGTTTGCGTTTTGCTTGAAGTATATAGAGTGCGTAATATTATGGAACATTAATAAGCAACAAACAACTTTTTCTTCTTTGTCATAGGTTTATTTGTAGAATAGTATTGATTCCACTGTCTGCATACCGAGAACAACAACTCTGTTACGTCCTTCTGACAAATATCCAACATTAGCTGTATAGATACAGTTGGTTTTACTCTACTTCCCTGTCTTGTTTTTTGTCTTTGTTTCTTAATATAAGTAATGGAACAATGTCCTTTTACTGTAAATGGTTCCTTTGCTGAATATGTCACACAGTCATTACTCCCTGCAGGGTTAAAAACAATGCAGAAAGCTACCTACGAGATTAGAACGTTGCCAGCAAAGCAAAGTGAAAAGAAATCATTACAATTACTAGAAAACATTCTCCACTGCAGGCAAAAGGCACCAAAATTGCATCAGAATGATTATCAAAAGTAAGTTAGTTGTACAATAAAACATTATGATAAAAAGTTGTCAGAATAGCTATAGAATATTGCAAGAATTCAGTATTGAGGTAAAAAGACTAATGGCTATCAAATAAAAGCTCGATACCATTTGATATATAAACGCCAAACTAGTAATTAACACCAGCTTGAAATATACTGCTCTGGGAGGCAGAAGCAAAAATATTATAGAAGAATTTCACATATCAAGGTTGTTCTTTGAAAAAGTAATTATTATTGCTAGTGGACATAAGCCTAGAAATCCTGGCTTTCAGCTTGGACCTTACTACACCAGGCATTGCTCAAACATGAGGTAAAGAGGAGACCTAATTCCAAAACAAAATATTTAAAATATGGAAGATGGGTGCCGTTGAGCCAGCATAGGTTCAGCATGGTCTCAGCATGGGTGGTTTCCTTCTTTTTTTCTTTTTGAATGAAGTAAATCAAAGCAGTTTTAAGGAAAGGTAGCTAGAGATATTTATGGGCTGCTGCCACTTGAGATGAGGAACAGTTAGAAGGAAGCAGTATATCTTTGGAAGTGTAACAAGTGGAAGACAGGGAGTCTTAAAAAATACCCCAGTTCCATATTTTTACTTATCGGCTTTCTTTATCAATATTTTTTTGTATCGTGAAAGGTATGCTCGGGCTCAGTGTCAAAATGATGCTAATTTACAGAATCACCAAACTACTGAGTGGTTGAGATGGGAAGGGGCATGTGGAGACCATCCAGGGCAACCCCCGGCTTGGAGCTGGGTCAGCTGCAGCTGGTTGCTCCAGGCTGTGGTCGGCTGGGTTTTGAGTATCTCCAGGGACGGAGAGTCCACAACCTCTCTGGTCAGCCTGTTCCTATGTTTGATCACTCCCACTGTGAAAATATGTATTTTTTTCTTACGTTTAAGTGAAATTCCTTGCGTTTCACCTTGTGCCTGTTGCTTTTCATCCTTCCACTGGGCACCACTACGAAGAGCGTGGCTCTGTTGTCCTTCCTGCCTCCCATCAGGTATTTATGTGCGGTATTTTTGGGCCTGATCCTGTGAGAACTGAAGGGTAAGGGCCAGTCATCTTTATTTTCAGAGAATGTAGTTAACGTTGAACACTGTAGAAAACTCAGGGGTGTTGTTCCTGTTGCCATGTTCTTCCTTGCTGGGGAAGAGGAAGGAGGAAAGGCTGTTCAGGGGAGAGCTGCAAACCGACAGCAGTTTCCATTCCTCTTCCTACACCACTTTATCCCCATTTCCTCAGCTGAGGTCTGCAGAGGCGGGCTGTTAGTTTGAACATGAGCATTTGCTGCTGAGGGCAGCGGCACCGTAGAAGCTCAGGGCTGACGTGGTTTAAGCCTGCACAGGAGAGGAGGCTCTGGGTGCAGCCTAGGCATGGCGGTGTTTTTGGAGGTGGGTGGAAGGGGCTTGGCAGTGACTGGTGCTGGGTTTCTTTTGGACCTTGCTGTCACTCGGGGTGAGATTTGGTGGCATGGGGGGAGCGGGATCCTTTACAGGCTGGGAGCCGGCCAGGCTCGCGGTCCTGGGCTGAGAGGCCGGCACTGACGCTTGCAGCACCGCATTGTCGCGGGCTCATTCCAAACAGAAAAGGGATGGGAATAACTCTCTGTGGTTCTGTGGTTCCCAGGCCAGGCACTAATCCACTCCCACTGAGCGATTCAGGTCTTTTTCCCTCTAAGTATGTGTCACTTTGTATAAAAGGCTCATTGCGCCGAAGCTGTCAGTGGAACAAAAATAACAATCATACGCAACCTCTGAGGCTGGTTAGGGGTCATACGTGATTTTGTTGCTGCTCACGAAAAGATAGTCTTTCTTGGAGGTAACTTTACCATTTCTGGCTCTCAAATATTAAGCTGTGCAATCTTGCCACTCATGTAATTTAGGGATATTTTGTTCATCAGTGAATGGAAGTGTTAGCTTGGATTTTCGGTCGGGCAAAATGAATGGCATCACTGCAAGAAGATTTGTTAGGATGTAAAACTGAACCGTATGAGGACTGTAATGCTGTACACCTGATTAGAGTTCTGTCTTTCAATTCCAATTAAGTGCTAGTAAACCTGTTAACCTAAAGTTCTTGTTGTCTCTGTCTATTTCTTTTCTTTTTACCTCCCCAAAAAACCCCCAAAATAAAGGAGTTTGGAAACTCCTTTGGCTATCTCAGCATACTTTTGTTGCCAACAAGCTGGGGGATGTAGGCTGACATGCATCCTGTTTCTAATAGCACACACACTGTTTCTTTATTTAGAGCCTCTTTACCAGTATCAATTAAACCCCAGTTAAATTTGACACATCTTAACCTTGCGTTGGATCCAATTCATTGCTACAGCAGAACCCATATGGCACTGAGACAGTTGCAGGCATCAATTCATTGCTTATGTAGAGTTACTGGCTAAATGCCAAGCAGTAATCACTGCTTTTTGTTAATAGACATGTTTGCTTTTGCAGTCGTTTCTATACACAGTGCTCTAGATTAATTAGAACAAAATCTGTCATCCATCTAAGAAACAACCAGAACTCGGGTTTTTTTCGCCTCGGATTTAAAGAGAAATGAGTACTGGCAACCAAAGGTGGTGGTGGTGGAGAGTTACTTTATTTATACTAGAATAACCTATTTTGTTTACTGAACACACATGTATCTGCTATTTTACTTAAATAAATAAAAGAGAATGGGGGAAAATTGCTGGTAATCTCAAACAGACATACAACTTGAGGCAGTAATCGCAGAAAGACTAATTGCAAATTCTTTCCCCCCTCGATTTTTAGTAAGAGCAAGACAACCACTGATAAAAAAGTCACAATTCTATCTGTTTTTCCACAATTAATTGACACTTTTAACCTAAGGAGACATTCATATTATGGAAGTGCAGATGGGGGTGGACTTGCTGAATCATGTAAATATCTCTGAGATTTGGGTTATTGCGACTTCCTTTTACCGCTGCCTGCGTACGGTTTGAAACCCCGGCTCTAGCAGGCAGGTATGTAAAAAAGAAAAATATTTCTTGCATTACTGGCGTTGCATTTTAGAGAAATTTTAACTTGTGATTATACAGTTTTGTCCTCCCGCCCCCAGCTTGATGCCTGAATAATTAACACAGTGGGGGGAATTAGCGAATACGGAAGTCTTCTGGTTAAATCATTAGCATTTTAAGATCACGTTACATTATATTCAGATCTGTTGTGGTGGTGGATACACACAGGGTCACCTACGCTAGGCTTGGAATGCACTCAAGAGTATTATACAGCGGTGAAATGGTCATCACCTTAAGCTGCCGCATTACACGATGGAATTATCTTCAATTTTTTCACTACAGATTCTTATATTGGTGCCTGCCGTCACCAAAGTCGTGTAAGAGACCGTTCTGGGTAGTGTTATTTAATCAGCTGTGTAGATTTATAGTATTTCCACGAAAACATTTTCGTGGTGTTTTCTTCAGGTTAACTGTTTTTGTTTGCATGCATTAACAGAAGCTATTTTGATTAACCTGATTTAAAAATAAAGCTCTCTGGTCCCCAGTTCTTCCATTCATACATGTGTCACATAGGATCAGAGTAAAAAAATCCACTGGGGCTTTCCATTTGATTCATTAGGATTTGGATGGTGTCCACTGATGAAAGGCCTCAGACCACTGGCTGTCAAACTACTGCTTGCTTGGCTGTTACTTGTTAACGCTTTGCAACGACCCAGTGTTATGAGACCTGCACTATTCAGCAGTCAACGATTAATGGTAATCTCCAGTTCTCGTTTAACGTGGCAATGCTGTTTATAAGCTTTGAGGTATTTCTGTTTACTGAAGTGATTTAACGTGATTTATACCTTAGCAGAGGAGCCCCTTAACAGCACCCTTACCTCTTCCTCAGTATTCCTGCTTTATGCTCTCTATATATTACATCAGAAAATGTATTTGTGTGTATATATACACATATATTTGTGCGCTATAATCTCACTTTGCATGAAAGAACAGTAAAAATACTTCTATTTTCTGGAAGTTATAATATCTTTCAAAACTTTTTCCTAATGTTGAGCTAATGTTTTAGTATTCCAGTGCTGTTGGTCCATTGTTCGGAAGTACAGCTTTATCAGCAGAATGTGTGGCAGATGGTTTACATTTGCATTAGCCTTCTGGAAAAGGAATCAGCTCCCACCAACATAAGCTTCAGCTTTTCTTTTCAAAATTTACAACAAATTCGTCAGAATGGCATTTTTAGAGGGGAAAAAAAAAAACCCAATCCGACTGTCTCTGCGTTCCCTTTTTGAAGAGGAAAAATGACTCCTGTTCTAATGCCCTCATCTGCACATCTATCTTCCATCCCCTCCCCCAGTGTTTGTTAAAATGATTTAAGTATTTCATTATGCAAAATGACTTTTATAAAAAGACCTTCCTTTTTGCCCCACAGTCATTCTTAATTTCGTTTGTCACTTGTTATAGAGTGGAGTTATGTGAAGCTAGGATATATTATTTGTTCTAGTCTGTAGTGGATAATTTATTACATTAAGAAACCAATAATTTTCAAATATAATCAGATTTAAGTTTTTAATAAGATTCATCCTCCCATTCACACTTGCTTAATTTAAGGATATTAAATCTGCTCAGGAATGAGCTGCCTCTCAAAGCCTCATGTGCCTATTAAAGGATTTTATTCCTGATGTGTTAATAGGATTTAATTATATTAGCCCCACAGTCCAGAGACGCACCACAATTGTTAAACTTGATAAACCAGACAAATACATGCTAAAAGAGTGATGGCCACTTCCTTAAAAAAAATTAAATAAATTGTAAGGTGTTAATATTTGAATATCTCTGCTGTGTAACTACAGGTTTGCATAATGCTGAAATTTTAAATCTTGAATGTTTAACAGACTGTAAATACTTTTTCTTCTCAAAAAAATCAAGGCTAATGAGGAAATTAATAAGGCTTTTTTTTTTTTAATGAGTGTTTATCTTTGTGTCTTATTTCTGATTCGCAAAGATTAATTTAGATAAATTTTCAGTTTTTCTCTTCTCACGGCATCCTCTTGTGTACAGACAAAAGCTGCAGCAAGTCATTCTGGAAATTCGGCATATTAAACACTGTCTCGATTTCTTTGTTTCCTGTGGCTAATTAGGTTAATGGTATAGTGACAGAAACAGGAACAATGGCTTGGGACATTTTGCAGAGACGTGGCTGGGGAGGGGGGAAGAAAAGAAAGGCGCAAACTCCTGTAGTGTGTAAATCTCATCAAGATCTCCTTCGGCAGCACTGGCATCGATCAGAAGTGCTGGCTCTTGTCAAGCTCACCCGAATGCTAAACGTACAGGAGTCAGCGCTGCTGATGGCTGCAGACATGGAGAGACGGAGGGAATGACAGGGTTTGCAGAGAATTGCAGGGAAGGAGGAAAAATTAGCAATACGCCATCCGGTTGGACATTTTGCTTCCAAAATTAGATTGACACGTGTTATGGCACGTTTCCACTGGTAATCACAGACACTCAACATGTATTTCAAGAAGATTTAGGCCCTGAGTTTTTCTCTCACTTGCGCAGAGCTAGACTTTGAGCCTCTCAAAACATGGTGTAGGCTGCATTTGTTTGGAGAAGCTAAACATGTAAAGTAGGCTTTCGTTTTTAAAAAAGTAACTTTCTGGCACTTTTCCTTGCCATGATAGCCTTGGAAATGTAAACTGATATAAACTGTTTTTCTGGGTTAGAAAGAAAGTAGGAGCAGAGTTGCACTGTGCCCGGCGAGCGGTGGGTGAAGGAAGCCGTAAGGCATCGTGCTGGCTTTCCGCCGGCCCCCCAGCCTGCCGGAGCCGCCCAGCCGCAGCCACGGGCCGGAGAGCCGATGCTCTGCCCCGAGAGCGGGAGGGCGAGAAACAGGCTCGCTCCGAGGCGGAGCTGCAGGAAGGGGCACGAGAGAGCGAGCATAGGGTCTGCACATAAAATAACCCTATTCTCACCGGTCTTGCGGCTCTAAATAAATGAGCTTTTTTGCAAATCTTATAATTCTGGGGAGTCCAGGTTGTGATTGAAAATACCAAGGACCGGCTATAGTGGGAGAGGGATGGGCTGAGCACCAGCTGAGGTCAGCTCTGAGCTAGGCTCTCTTTGAACCACCTAGTTCGGACTTTGGTGCCAGCCCATGTAGGAACCGACCGTGAGGTCTGAGTCCAAACCTACAGCAAGGAACAGAGTTGAGCTGTAACCCAAGGCTGCCAGAGCTTGGCTCCCTGCAGGCAGTGCAGACAGATAGCACCTATAACAGATAGTCTGAATAACAGGCAAATAATTGTGGTGGTCTTTTAATACCTAAGATATGTTCTGCTTTTTTGTACGCTCATAATGCCTTGACTAGCCATGTCATTCCTAATTTATACGGGCTATGAATAGCTCTTTGAGACAAGATTGTGGCTTTCATGTTTATAGGTTGATAAACTCCTGATAAAATTACTCATTCAGGCTTGCTATCTACCGTTTGAGCAGTATTATTGATCGCTTTGTAGGTCTGCATTGACATATATAAAAAGCTGTGTATATTTATTAAAGACAAAAGGTATCCTGCTCAAAGATGAGCGGCTGTAAACATGCAACTTGTCACCATTTATACATATATTCACTTTTTTTCTTTGCCTGCAGTACTGTGTGAGAAGGTCTTTCCTGATTTAACTTGGGATTTATGGCTCCATAGTGCTTTTTTCCAGTTAGGTGCTCATATTTCTTTTCACATGAATCTCCCAGGCATTTAAAGTGGTGTTAGCTGCCTTGTGTTGCCACTAGAACCAGAAGCTGAAACGGTAGCTGCCAGCAGGGATTAGCCGAGTGTGCTTTTGTTGTATCAGATACCAGGAGCGGGAACAGAGCCGTCTGCCAGGTCTGGCGAGGTAATCACCCCGCTCTGCCTCCCCAGTGCTCCGCGCGTTTTGTTGCTCTGTTTATAAATTATAAAAATTGATATGACATAGGAATTGTGTTCCTGTGAAAAATACTGAGATGTTGAAACTCACCTCCGTTCTTCCCCTGAAGGTTCAAGAGTTTCCACTGAAGCGGGAAGGATGGTCACCCAACAGAAACCTCTGTGCCCAGGGGTCACGGGGTGTTTCTGGGATGTTGGAGCCATGCCTCGTGGAGCCAAAATGCCAGAGAAATGCTCACGTAGAAGAAGGGTCTGAAATCACATATCAGGGCTGTACGCAATGCCAATGAATTAAAACATAAAAGTTTAATTGCAAAGAAAAATAGGAGAGGTGAGAGTAGGGGGATGTATTTCATGTGGACTCCCAAAGGAGGACTGATTTACAGTTTGAAAAATAATAGCAGGACTGAAAAAAAATCAATGTTCTTGGGCAGATACAGTGATAAAAATGAGGAGGCACTCTCGACAGAGACAAGGATCAGACTATTTTATGGGCAGAAATAGGTCACCGTGCACACTGAAGTTTAAAAGTGAGAGGAGTTTCATAGCACGAAGTGCAGGGTCCTCTGGTAGAGGCCTGATAGGGAGATGAGAGAAGGAACTTTTGCCCAGGGACATTTGTGATGAGACGTTATAGCCCAGGAGGAGAGATACCTGCAGCCTAGAGGGGGAAGGAAAAAAGGGTACCAAAAGCCCCCGGGCAGACCTTCCATCCTTGCAAAATGTAGTACGGCTTGGGAAAAACCAGCAGCTTGATGTGTGCTGCTGGTGGAGGCTGTTGGCAAACGCTGTGTCTTTAATACATTTTTGAATTTACTCTGCATATCCTTTTTGTATGCACTGATGCTCCTCTCTAATTCCTCGTACGCATGGTTTGGTGGGGAGAAGTATGTATTTGCACTTGAGATGCCATTGTTATTCTCATGATCTGTATCACACTCACTTTACCTCTCGTATTATGCTGTCAAGATCATTTTACCTGTCTCTCATCCTTTCAGTGCTTCCTTTTAATTTGCTTGTCAGGCTCCTGCATGCCTTTGGCTTTTTTTAAGTCTCTTCACCCTGACTTATGAGTAGGACATTGCTAGAGTACAGCAGGAAATTCACATTTCAACTATTTTTCTCTGCTTCTCTCCTTGCCCTTCTCTGCACCCATCCAGCCTGTCTGGCATGTTTCCTAGATGGTGCCCTCCTTCATAATATGTTCATTTGACTTTTGTTGTTGTTGTTGGTTTTCTTTTTTCCCTCCTGAGCAACTTCAGCTGCTGTTTGGAGTCCTTTCCACCTTTTTCTTCAAAGTGGAAACCATCTGGCCCTCTGTTTGCCGTGGTTCCCATGGGATTTGGGCAGGAGCAGGCACAGCGACGGTGCCCTGCGTCCAGCCCCGCTGGGTGCCTGGTTGGGGCTGAGCAGCGGGTGCCATTTCTTCCTTCTCCTCACACCTTGTTTGTCGCTGGCGAGTCTCCGTGTCTCTTGCAGTTGCTCGTGAATTCTCATCCTTACTTCTCCTTTTCTTGCAGACTTAAATTGAGGCTGAGGAAAAGGTCACATTAATAACAAAAGTATTAATTTCTGTGCGACCAGAATAGTTTGCTTCAGTGCTACCAGGCACTGTTTCGTCTTGCTTGTGTGGTTCATGAACTACATGCTAATTTTCTTTATATTTAATTACTTTCGAATGTCTCCTGTGCTTCAGGGTACAAGCCATCTTCTGACTAATTAGGGCTTTTTCTCAGAACAGGCTATTCCCTATAAGTCTATGAAGGGTTTCTTGTACTTTCCTTTGAAGCATGTGGTAACCGGCCTCTGCCGGCAGTAAATGGATTGCTGGACACTCCGCTCCCAAAGTTCCTCTGTTATTAAATCCACAAATTTACACAAAGCAAAGTTAATAAGTGTAGCTGATTGAATGGGCTTGGATCAAATCTTTGGCGTGCAGGTGTAATGGAGTGCATATTGGGTGAACTATTGCGCCTAAAAGAAAATAAATATATTTTATCTTAAGACAATTACCCATTCTTTTGTGATCAGTGTGTGCTATGTATTAACTCTTCCCGATCCAGGCTTTGTCAGACAAGTCTCCCTTGTTGTTATGCAAGAACTGTGCAGGCGTCAGATTTTCATCCTCAGTACTGCTTGGTCAGTGATTAAATCAGTGCATGCTGCATGTGAAAAGCACCACAGCAACGCTAAATATTATTATTGATTATGCATATAGCAGTCAATACAAACATATTGTGTTTTGACTGCAAAAATGATCATCTTAATTAGCTAATGATTTTTAGCCTGATTTCCTCAACAAAATGAGACATTATGCGATTGCTCTTTCTGTCTGACTGTTGGCCCTCTCCCCCGTCCCTGTCACTTCTGGACCTGTTGGGTTTAGTCAGTGTCACTCTGGTTTGACTGAGGGTGGAGATTTCAAAGGCATCAAGTCCTTACGTGTTTAAATAGAGCATCTGAAAATCCTCTTGAGACACCGGTGAGGGCAGCGCTGTGTTAAACCAGATCAGACAGCGGAGCCGCCCGCAGGCACTCACCCTGGGAAGGGATGGGTGCAGGAGCGAGGTCTCACTGACGCCGTTACTCACTGAACAATTTAGAGGATTTTATCACAACCTTCAGCTTTTGATTTAGGAAGAGATGCTGCATCCTCTGCTCTCTGTTAAGTGTCTGAAACGTCGAGACCATGCGAAGAGCTGAGTCACGGTTACCGCTCGCTCAAAAGCTAAACTTCGTACTTTTTTTTTTTCCTTTGTAGATCAGGTTGTCTGTTTCAATAAACAAAACCAAACGCTTATACTAGGCTGCTGGAGTCACTCTTTCGAAAAGAATAAGAGCCATTTAATGGACCAAACGGTTTTAATCTAGATGACAGAAAACCACCTCCCCAAGCAGGACTCCCCTTCAGGACAGATAAGGCCGGGCTTCCTCAGCCGCCGGCCGCTTTCTACCAGGAACTATATCTCCGAAGCCTTTGTACAGAGGCACAACCAACTCATTTTCCGAAGTTGGGTCATGTCCAAGCATACGAGATTCTTCAAGCATGAAATTCCACTTGACCCTATTAAGGCTTTCTCAGCATCAGATACGTACACCGCAGAGTGGATAATGTTCATAACTCATTTCACATTACCCCTGGGTAGTGCCAGTGGAGAAACCCTGTCTAGTCTAATGCAATCAAAGCTGTGAATACGAGGAAATTGAAACATCTGGCCAGGTTTCTCTGCTGTGCCCCAGGAGGTGTGACAGGAGAGATTCAGGTCAGAAAGCGGAGGAACGAAGGCGTCTCTCCGGGGATGTGTGTGCTGCAGAGGCCAGATGTCCCAGCACCGTCGCCAGCAGCACCAGCGCGCATTGGCTGGGCAGGTCACCTCAGCTCATTTCTTATGCCTGCACTGAAGTTCGAAAGTGCAACTGCAGTTCGTGTAAACTTGTCTGAGCCAGCCCGAGAGTAGGGCACCTGAGCACAACTAACCGTGATGGAGCTGGTGGAGCTCCGTCTGGGCTAGCTGCATGAATATTTCAATCCTGTGACATGCGTGTGGCGGTACGGAGGGGAAAAGCGTTGGGGTGGGCGCTGCATGCTGAGGTAGACCCAAGGGACTACGTTCGCCAGGGGCGTGGGTAGGATTGCAGCCATGCAGGGCCTGCGCAGCCGGTGGGTGACTCTACGGGACCCAGCTCCTCTTGCAGGGGATGCACATGCAGGGATGCACAAGCACGTGCCCATGCAGGGATGCACAAGCACACGCACATGCAGGAATGCACATGCAGGGATGGCTGTCCAGTCATTCATTCTCAGTATAGCCAAAAAAAGCCATTGCCTTGGGCAGCTGTTTTTCTTCTGTGGCAAAACCAGCTGTGGCCTCACGCCTCCTTCGCCTGTGCCAAGGGGTGGCTGAGAGTGGCAGCTGTGGGCACTGTGACTGTGCCCAAGCCCTGTCATCACTCTGTGGTGCGACGAGCCCAGTTTCCAAGGCCGTCCCCTCTCCTCCCCTCTGCCCATGGCAGGCACAGCCAGATCCCCGCTCCGCAGCCACAGGGCATAAAATAAGATTTTGTGTGCGCACAGAGTGCCTTGAGCCAGCAGGGACCTGGCCAAGGGGGCTCCGGCCTTGTCCGTCATAGTGTCTCAGATCAGGAGGCACCCCCCCCCCCCCCAACTGTACGTCCCTTAGAAGCTGCTGAGACTTATAATTTGATTTTCTCCATGTTTCACTTTTTCTCCATCTTAAGATCAGCTTAAAAGAGACATAATATTGCTGGTTGTTATTGTTTTGAGGGCAGAGGTATTACCTCCAGAGGTTACCCGGGGGATTTATTCCTTCAAAGTTTTTGGTACTTTTAAGGGCTAAGGGTACAAAATAGCTTTAATGGGAGTTGCTTAGAAAAATTTCCCAGTATTAAATAGAGGAGCACTTTGTATGTCTCTGTGACAAAGTCAGCTACTAAAGAAGTATAATTAATGTAAGTATAATTAATTGAAGCATAAAAATTAGAATTAAGAGGGTACATGTGTGTAAACAAAAAGTGAGCTATGAAATCCAGGGCTTTGTTGAATGCATCTCTGAAAGGAATTAAAGAAGGCATGTGTCTTCTTTCCTCCTTGTCCTTCTTTGCAAGGTACTTGAATTCAGAATTAACCTTCTGGTCAGGACCTTCATATCTTGGTCCAATAGGACCAGGTCTTGGAATTAGTCTAGAGGCCACTAGGCTGATGCTGGGCAGAAAACACCGTGAAGGCATGTCTAAATCCTTGTGGAAAATATTTTCATTGCACTTCAAAATTTGTTATGCTTTTACTTAACTCCCAAACTCTAAGCTTGGTCTTGGCCCCTCAGCTTTGCAGTACGGGGGCCCACTGCAGGTGAGAGGGTCTCCAGACTGGTTTCTCACTGAAGAAAACAGTTATTTTGTTGGAAGGCTCCAGGACACGCCGCCCGTGCCTGTCAGGGATGTTTTTGCAGTGGTGTTTTTGCCTATGCTGGACAATTCTGCTCATGCTTTTATGGATTTTGTCCTTTATGTTCATAAATATTTTCATATCCTTTGATTAAAATTGCTGTATACAAGATGCAGAGTATTATTCTTCCATTGTTGCTTTTCTTCAAACACGAGGCATTGCTCTCTGCCTGCAAACACTAAAACCTAGAGCGCTGTCATTTCCTTCTCCATAATTAGGTATTTCTGCCAGTGTTTCAACTGCTGTGGTAGAAGCAGCTCCTTCTGAAACCGTTGAAACTTACTGTATGCCTTGAAAAGGAGGGGGGGAGAGAGAGAGAATGGCGATATCAGACTACAGCTTTTAAAACCAATAACATTTTTATTGGGTGTCTTCTAAAGTGATGCTCTAGCAGGGATTGATGGCTGGATATTTCTAGTCTTACATTTTCTAGCTCAGTGAGTTTCAGTACAGAAGAGACCACAAACTTGGGCTCTCACAAGAGTCATGATGGACAGACTAGAAAATAGTTTGTAAAACTCTCCTTCCCCCAAGTTTCGGGCAATAATACTTTTACCATTATTCTTCAGCAGAAGTGACATTAGCTTAGCTGGATGTGATGGCTTAGCTGTATTGCCTTAATTAAAGCAGTTAAAGTGTTTATTCACAAATGCCAGTGTGCCTGGGATATGTGTTTGGAAAGAATAAAAACCGGCTTTCCGCAGAGGATGATTTTTTTGAAGGATGTTTATAGCCCGCTCCCCAGGTATACTTCCTTTCTGAACACATCCAATTTTTTTCTGTTATCACCGGCCGTTCGCCACGGTGATTGATAACAACGCAAAAAACAAATAGTTATTTGACCATTAAAAAAACCCCAAACCTCTCAAAACAAGCCTTGAAGAATGGCTCACTTTGTAGGAGTAGGGAGTAGGATTTTGCCGGGCTGTCTGAACCAAAATTAACCTCCTTCCTTCTGTGTCAGGGAGGACCTAATGGATGGCTCTCGGGGCTGGCAGGTTACTCCTGCCCAAAGTTACTCCTACGAATCTGGGCCAAGCTGACACAACTTGAAAGTTACCCTCAGGCAACGTTCAGGACCATATCTGATGATTTTTGGGCTCAGTCCTGCTCTCTCTGGGCATACGTTCACACAACAAAAAATATGCTCCCCTTCCCTGACTTGACACTAATTGCTCAGCCAAGAAGTGAAGGATTCTGACTGATTTAAGCACGTACTTGAAGCCATCATTCTTAAGCACAAAAATCAGCGGCAGGTAATATATACTTAGCTACACTTTCAGTGCAGAAGTATACTTTAAACCCATGCTGAGGTGCTGTCCTGAGAAAGGATACTTTCTGGGTCCAGGCTGCAACCTGTCATTTCTTACTCAGAGCTCACTTGTCGAAGATGATGAGACAACACATGGGAACATCCACAGCATCCACGTCTTTTCCATGGCATCGGGAACAATGAGAAATCCAGGGTCATCAGTGAGGCAGTTTCTGGAACAATTAACATTCCTTTTCATCCTCTCTGCATCTCCTGGGGGATTTCTCTTGTTTCCCTTCCCCTTAAGCTAGCTAGCTGGAGGCTTGGGACCTCAAGTAATGTCTGGAAACGCTTCTTTCTGTGTTTTTATTTAAAGCCTCCAAAATTTACAAACAGAAAACTAACTCTGCGAAGACAACTAGTCAGCCCCATGCCGCGTGATCACTAGCTCCAACACAAAGAGGGGCGAGCGCAGGAACCCATGCCTAGAGAAATGGGTTTTATATATATTTTTTTTAAATTAATGTTTTACCTTTGACTTTCACTCTTTGTTTTTAACCTGTGGTTTTTGACTTCTTGAGTGCTCTGTATGAGGGATGTGTTTTTGTCACTGACTGCCTCCCTGATCTTCTGCTCTACAGCCTTCTTCAGTGGGGAGTCTCTATTTTCTTTCACGTCCCAAGGAGAAATGCCAGTAACGTAGGTCCAAGAGGCAAATCCTGGGTGTCCACCCTATAAGTATACTTGCCCTGTGATGATTTTTCAACTACAATTACTTAGTTGAAATTGCTAAGGTGAAACCTGACCACCTGTTTTTAATACATTGTTTACTGTGTTGAGCTGGTGTCATTTGACCTCCTTTATCAGGACTACCAAGTCAAATACCCTACGGAAGGCCAACTATGTCACCCTTCTCACTGAAATTTGTATTTTTCTTAAGAAAGGTAACAACTGCTTGAAAAGGTCTATTTTCTTCCATGAAACCATGTTGTTGGACATCGCACCACCTTTAATCACTTTTTTTAGCTGCATCCTGTATCAGCCACTTCGTTATTTTCCCGTGGTTTCACATTGGCCTGAGAAGTCTATGATTATCTGGGTCATCTCGTTTATCCCTGCTAAATATTGACGCCAAGTATTTAATATTGAATATTGCTACTAATGGGTGAAATGTAGAATGGACGACCGTACCAGATTCCTGGCCCTGAAGCAGGCCAGGCAGGCTCGCAGCCCTCGCTGCGGGGTTCCCGGCAAAGAGCCGGGGACCTGCGCGGCTGAAGAAGATGGGCTTGAAAGAGGACATGCCTCCAGTGTATAAAACCTCTCCGTCATGGTTAACCATTCCAATCGCATGCTCATTTTTCGTTTTGACAGGGTCTGAAAACTATTTAGGAGTCTTAACAACGGCATCATTACTCCCAGGTGAGACCGGGGTTGTCTGTGGCGTTTCGTGGTTTCAGGCACTTTTTCTGAAATCTGAGCGCGAGGCAGACTCCCCTCTGATCGGTGTCCCTGGGTGACAAATGTAGGGCTATTCATCAGGAGACATCTCGCAAGTGAAGCAGCTGTAGTTACATCTATTTGGGAAGTGAAATCAGATCCCATAGGTACTATATGTGGATGAAAAATAGGGTTTGTTCGAAGGTTTCCTCCTTTTGTATTTCCAAGGGGGGTGTGTGTGTGTGTGAAGTGTCCAGCATCCCCAAACAGGTGCTCTCTACTTCCTCACCCCGTTTCTATTTGTACGTTTTCACTCTGATTGCTCTTTCAGGGTCTCTCCTACTTGTTAGCCGAATTAAGGCAGTCCTGAATCAGAAGGTCTGCTGTCACCGGGTTGACCTATATCAGCCAGTTGTATTACTTTAATTTCTTCACATGACCTCTTGCTCTTGCACGACAGCCTTCTAGTACGTGGATGTTTTGTAGTGGAAAGGTGCTGAGAGAGGAAGAAAAAAATTGCCACTCACCCAGAATGTGAATCATGAAAAGCTTTCCCAGAGCTGTCCGTTCTTAATTTCCTGTGTTCGGTCTGTTAGCAGCATTGCTGGTGAAAAGCCAATATGATCTGTGTTGCTGTTTCGAAACAAATGCCTCTTTATCCGGTACGGTTATATGTTCTTTCGGCTTTCCAGGCAATTCTACCAGGAAAGAAAAGACAATCAAATGGCATTCTTCTCTTCTTTTTTTTGCTTTCATATTATTTTCCTCACTGTTGGAAGTAGAAACGCTTAAAAAAAATACTTAACGCTTACAAAATAAGAATAGTAATAGTATTATATAGAGACACCTTGTCTGTAAATCAGTGGTGACAGTCAGCCTGGAGTCCAAGCAAAAAAATGTGCAAATGGCTTTATTGAAAATCAATGTGCATTTGTAAGTGAGGATTGTTTTTTAAATCCTTTGTGTTCGTTGCTGGTTTTATAGCGATGACACTTGCGGTGATGCTACAACTTTGTTTCCAAGAGTTAGCCTTAAAGTCCTAGAGCAGGTAACTGAGTTTCCCCCACCGTTTTCTTTTTCCACCTGCCCAAACTGGTGTGATGCTTGAGTGAAAGGAAGCTGTATGGCAATTGCTTTTGTAGTTCACAATGTTGCCTATCGTACAGACAAGTTAGCGAATACAAGCAGGACATCAGTCACTCACTGGGGATGGCTGGCAGTCACCTCCCCGTGCCTGGTGGAATATTGTCCTCGTGGAAGACGTAAGGTAAAGCAGGAGGGTGAGAAGAAGCCTGGTTCGTGGCCATCCTGCTCAGGCCACTTGCTCTATTTCCAAGCACGTAACACTTCTGATGCCTTGATGGCGGCAAGTTTTCCAGCAGTGGTTTAAGACATTTGCACCTCTGGTGGTTTGCTCCCTGCACAGAAAAAAAACCACACTTGTGCCTCAGCCAGTCCAGTAAGGTCTGGTGTAGCTCAAATCGGTGTCGGAGGCAGCTTTGCATTAAAACACTGAGTTTGAGGGGAGGCAGCGAAGGTGTTGGCACATGAACTTTCCTCTGACTCTCTTGCAGAGCGGGCAGCCTCCCGCAGAGGGGTGGCCACAAGCGGGTGGAGGCGGAAATCCTGTTCAACCGCTGCAGCTGTGTGCTCGGGGGCACCAGCCCCAGCTGAAGGTCCTTTGGAGCCCGTTGGCTCCAGGTGTCAGAAGAGCAATTTAAGGATCCCTCGGCTGAGCAGGTCTGTAAAGGTTATGGGGCGTTGCTGGGGTTGCAGCTCCTCGGGCTGGATCTTCTATGAAAAAGTAGGTTGGTTGTTTTTTCTTAATTCAGCTTTGTATCTGTCAGTTGCCTGTTGGACAATGGTTTTCCAGTAGTTTCTGCTTTTGGCTGTGTTGCCTTCTGGCATCTCCTTACTGAAATCTGGCCAGGCCCAGGGTCAGAACAGCAGCACTCTGTTACTGTGCTGGCTCCAAACCTGATGGTCTGACTTTCAATTTTTCATAACGTGTTGCTTCTGCTCTCTATTCCTCTCTGTCCAAAACTCTTTCCCTTCCCTTGCTTCTCCGTGAGTCTTTCATTAGCTTTACCTATTTCATTTTTAGTTTATGGGATCTTGTGGACTTTCAAGGTTGTTTTTCCTCAATCAAGATTTCTCCTGTATTGTTGTTCCATCCCTGTGTACACTATAAACATACGGTGGCCTTTCCCTATGCGCATTTATCAGCTACATGTGGATCTCTGGAAACGGTAAATCACCGAAGGGCTGTAATCAGGTCTGTGAGCTCTGCAGAGTTGCCAGCGATCGAGGCAGGCTAAGGTGTGTTTTTAGAAACCGAGTAATAGAAGTTGAGTAAAAAATGTTTCATCTAGGGAGTGTGGTAATAGTCTGTCAAGAAAAAGGACTATTCTAACCTTTCTAAAAAATATGAGAAGACAGTCCATCTTACGACTGGAGCCTAAAACAGGGAATGCTGCTCTTATTTGGCTTTCGCCTGATCGTGTAAGCAGTTTCACATATATACTGTGCACTTGCATTATTTATACTTTCACATCTTGGTAAGTATATATTACTCTAGCTGTGTTTTCTTCCTTTTGGTCTATACTGTTCTGCATTAGGATTGTGCTTGAATATAAGCCTGTAAAGTTAAAACAGCTGCTTGACTATTTGAAGTACAGCATGATGTATCCTTCAGACAGGAGTCCTAGCTACTAATGGTTTGTTTTTTTTTCAGGGTTTCTTACAAGGTACACTCGTAGGTTATGCATTGTGCATAGAAATGCTATATTAAGTCATGACCTACTGACTTAAAACAAGACTGAATTAAAAAGGAAAGCAAAATATTTGCTATAATCAAATCAGCCTGTGTTATCCTTGGTCACTTTATCTGAGTAACTTCATATATAAAGTGGTGGTCCTCTGTGGGCATAGCGAAGGGTTTCTGTAGAATTTCGAAGTTTAAAAAACCATTACTCCTCACCTGGCGTGTGAAACACAAAATACATGCTCAAAGCAGGTTATTGTTAATTACATTCTGTGCTTAATGTGTTGACTGAAAAACCTCTATCGCCTATGCTGCTGTATAAAGACAGGATTCAGTAAGATGAATCTTTTAGCTTCAGAAACGGTTCTATCAGCAAAGGCAATCTCTTTGAAAAGACAAGGGAAAGAGAGAGAAAACAAAATGAGAGCTACTACTTCAAATTAAATGTTTGAATCCTATTCTAGCTGCTTACAAAATACCTGTTTTCCAAAAGGAAAAAAGTTAGAAAAAGCTTTTATGCTCTGCTGTCAGAGGTACCACAGCTCGTTAGCACCTCTTCTCAAAGAGGCATGGACTGAGGACAGCTGATGTGGGTACCACAACGATGAACCTGGTTTTCTATGCCAGGGGAAGGAACCTACCAAAACATGGTGAATTTGATCTAAGAAGTCCTTCAGGGCGTACACAAAATGAGATAGCTTCATGTAACATGAGTATTTTTAGTACAGAGGGAGGAAAAAATTGGTATTTTGTACTCAGTTAAAGTACTGAAATGAGCTGGTGCTAAGGGTTCAGCTGATGGTGCTGTAGCTACCGCTCCACAAAACTGCAAGCTTTTTGAAAGCGCCTTTGTGTATGAGATAGTCCCATCTGATAATCAGCAGGATTTTGGATGTATCTGTTCTGCACGATGCAATTACTCGAGCTAGATGTAAACTGGGTAGCTAAAATACCAGAAATAGATGAACTGCAAAAACACGGTGTGCGTGTGGAGAGTTACTCAGTCCCTCTGGGCAAACAAAATAGTGCTGCTTTTATGCAAGTTAGCCGCCGTCTAAACATACCTGTAGCCTCCTAAAACACTCGGTACTTCTGAAAGTTTTACCACTACACTCATCAGTCATTTTATATGCTTTAGAAAGCCATGCAATGACTGTTTAATTATGCAAAGTGAAGGTATAATTAAATTTCACTGGAACTGTGGGGATTTGAATATGATGAAATAAAATGGGTTTAGTTTTACAGGCTCTGTGTGCCACAGAGGAACTGCAAAGCCTTTTGATTTTCTTTTTTCATATCTGTAATTCTCTCTGGGGGAATGGAGAGTTTAGGCCCAAGGTGGCTTTCCGTCTTTGTGACAGGCAGCGTAGATGTACGCTCGTAAAAGTTAGATGTTGCCAAGCACAGCCCAAAGATGAGATTTGTTTTTCTCTAGGAAAGCTGCCAGCGCTGTTAATACGTACATCTGGAAGTTCTTGAAACCTGGTAATGAGGACAGTGGTAAAAGCCAAATAAAGAGTCAAAATAAGCAGATCTATAATACAACTTTCAAAAATAGTAGCATGAAACCGGGCGCCTAGGCATGTGGCCTGAGTGTATTATGCGGCCTCTTCACAACCATAAGAGCCGCAAGCTCAGCTGTTCTGGAAAATCAGGCTGCTTGCTTAAAAATGGGTGTAAGAGATTGGCTTTCCCCTGATATTTGGAGCTTTTAATCTTCCTCCTTCAGCCTTCTAACAGCAGAGCTGGCTGAGTACCTTCTGCGTACCGCGGGGTCGCTTACCACGCAGCGTCGTGGGGTCATGATTTGCTTTTGCTTTCCTCTTACTGGTTTAAGACCCGTTTTGGAGAGGACAAATTGAAAACATTAATGGGTTTAAAATTCAAATTAAACACTAGTTGAGGCGGGGTTGCTTTTCAACCCGTGGAGCAGAGACTGGGGAGGGAAAAATGGCTGAGGGGGAAGGAAAATGTGGTGGAAACGCAGCATTCCTCATCTAGGTCAGGCTTTCCTGAGTGGAAATAAGGTCTGTTTTGCTGGTGGGTCTTCCACGGTGGTCATTGCCACAGCATGTCTCTGCTTCACAGATACTTGTCAGTCCTAACCCGTGTGTAAAAGGTGACTGCAATTTGCAGCAGGGTCGTAACGCATACGTGCAAGACATTAAAGCAAGGTGGCATGTCCTTATGGTTGTGGTTTACCTGTAGGGGGTGAATAATGTACTTGTAGCACAGGATTTCAGAATTATTTTTATTATGTAATGTCACTTAAAAATTGGTCAGAAGTTGATGTCAATACGTGAATCTGCACAAATTTTGGTGACTTGTGGATGTGTAAAATGACTATAAAATGCACGTTAAAAGTGGCGGAGGAAATTGCTCCAACTTGCATAGCAAACAAAGAGATAGCAGGAAAATCAACGCCACTTTCTGTCTCGCAACTTCTAGCGGGAGGCTCTGGTCACCGCTCAGCCCTGTGTGTGGCCATGGGTGCAGATCGGTCTCTGGTTAATTATTGTATTCATTTCCAGTGTTTTCGGCTGCTTTTCTGGTGCATGCTGGTGTCTTTTAATGAAATGTCTCCCCCACACTAGCCCAGAATTTGATCTGTGTATTTTCTGAATGGCAATGAGCTTTTAGGATTATCGATTTTTCTCCTTAAAACTCTAAAGAATACATGAATAATCCAGCTTTATTTGGATGTAATCACACAGCCCAAATAATCATTTAAGCAAATGTTTTGGAGATACGGCACTACCCAATCACTCCCGGGTAGGGAATAAGTGTATGTGGTGGGAAAGCCCTGCTGGCGTTACCGCCTCCTGTAGCACTGCCACGTCCTGTAGTGACATACGGCAAAGTTTCCCTTTTGATTACCTGTTAACTGAGGAGGAAAATGCCATTCAGCAGTGATACCCTGCCTTTATGTCCTTCCGTTTTGTTTCCTGACCTCACCTCTGGGTAGCTTTTTGGGAAACAGGCTTGTTTTGTGTTTATCCTTTTGAAGAGCTACCTGGGTACCGCTGTGTTATGATGGACCGTCCTCCGAGGGAGCTGGATCCTCACGCCTCGGCTAGCTTTGACCACTTGTTAGCTAATAGCTGTGGCGTATAAACCATTTGCTGACTTACCTAGCTTGAGCCCAGATCAAATGGTCACACATAGATGTGCTCAGCAGCTTATTCTATGCTTAATAATTAACAATTATTCTTTAAAAAAACCAAGACTCCCCAGGGACAGGTGAAATTGAAATACAATTGCAGAGGAAAAAGATGCTTTTTGAGACAAACGAACTGTTTCCATACATTCTAAAGCTTTTGAGGTGGCTGACCGTGTCTCTCTAGGTTTCTCATCATCTTTGTAGACTACGAAGTAAGACAGAGGAAACACTGAAGCAGAAGTAGTATGAAGTTACAAGCAAATCAAGTACTTTAAAAGATGTGCTTGCCATGCTCCTGCATAAAACTGAAATCATAATGGGACAGAAGAGGAGAGGGAGGGGCAGAAACCAGTCATGTCAAAACAAAAACGAAACCCCAATAAAAGGAAACAGTTTGTTTCAGAAAACACAGGTGGTACTTTATTCTTGACTGCTTTGTCAACATCCTTGCAGTGGGGAAGGGAGGAAATCCTGATGGGCTCATTTGAATTTCGTATTTGATAGGAGTAGGACTCTAGTATCTTTAACACTTCAGCTTCTGCACACTCACACGCCGTCCTTCATAACCGCCTTAGGTTTTTTTTTTGCTCTTTGTGTGAATATTTTGAATAACTGCTGAATGGAACATTTGAAATTATTTCTGTCACCTTGCCAGTGCTACCCGGTTCTTTCACCTTTTCAAAAATGTGATGTTATCTCATAACTTGAGCTAGCATATACAATAAACCTGGTGATATTTTTCTGCCATATGATTAAACTTTGAACAAAACTCTTTGGGGCTTGTGTATGCATGAGCTATAATTCCTGCAGGGAGCTTATGGCCAAGCTTGCAGATGACTAAATTGATTTGTTTTCAGAAGTGCTGAATGGGTAGATAGCAAGACTTCCCACCTGGCTCTTGCCTGTGTGACTTTTTCTTTTCTCTTTTAAATATTATTTTTTCTCTAGAATTGCAGAGCAGATATTTGTTAATGTTTTCATCTCTATCTGGGCAAGGCCATAAAGGGTGACCTTATAAAAGAATCTTCTCTCGTTTCTGTGAAGAGTTTGTTTAGTAAGGAAGTTTGTCTTGAAGAGTTGTGATTTGTATTTAAGTAAGATTATATTTAACTGAGTTTCTAAAGGACAACTAGAAAAAATAAGCTATTCAAATTAAAACTGTAATAAAATGGCTTGTCAGCAACCGGTGTTTTTTCATACCACCAAAGATCTGTTTGTTACAGCTTGTCCATCTGTGTAGGTCTGTTGCTTTTGAAGTTTCCTAGTAAAATGAACAGGATGTCCCTTTTTTCCCCCTGAAATCAGTATTCTGATGAAATCCGCAGAGTGGCACAGATGAGGGAGTTGATATTACCGTGTCCCTCTTCCCACAGGCATCGTTCCAGCACCCGTGTGTTGCTTGCGGGGGTTGTGGTACAACGCATGAAAGGGGAAGAAGGGTTTGGGATAGTGCTGGCTGTGGGGAGGGATGTGGGGAGCTCTTTAGTACTGGGTAAGTGTGCCAGAGGTGGAGGCGACCTGAATATTTCATGGTTTTTGTTAGAAGTGTCTTGTATGTCGGAAGCCAAAATCAGCAATGGGCAAGGTACCTGCTCTTTTCCACCCTCTCTGAAGGAGGAGGAAAAAATCAATGATAAGCTCCAGTATGTACACTTTATAGCCTACGGAGTGAGATGTTCAATGACATGAAAGCACATCTTTATGAAGTCAGAATGCATTTCTGGTTTGGTCTGTGGTTACCTCTAAAGGCTTTATACTAATGCTGTTATTGGGGGCAGCTGCATTATAGCACTACTTACTTATTTATTCACTGTAGTGACAGTTACGTTTCATGTAGCAGCTGCTGAAGCCAAGACTATTCAGCAAGGGCAAAATGTGATAAAGCTTCAATGAGGTTTTCTTCTTGCAATATTAAGTTTTAATTTTTTTTTGTACGGGAACAAATATTCTACTGCTATTTTCAACTTTTGTCCGTACTATTATCAAAGAAATTCAGTAGCCGCTAGTTAGGAAATGTCAGATTCACTTTACTGCAGTTGACTTTCTTGTCCTGTTCTAGATATATGTAACCAGCTTTGTAAAGCCTAAATGCGTGAACGTCATTAGTATGATAGAAACAGCCCACCCCATGTTCTGAACACTTTCAGCTTTTCTTAATTCCTTTTAGTGTAATGAGGGCTTAGCCTCTGGGCAGGGGGAGGAGAAAACCCTAGTGTAGTACACAAATGGTTTAGGAAACTCTTGACACGTGCAGAAAATGGTATCTGCTCTGGAAGGCTTATTGATTGCTTCTAAATTTTAACTAAGCATTTGATGGGGAAAGGGCAAACTCTACCTTGGAGGATACCAATGAGATGCTCGGCTTAGTGCAAATGTGACCAGAATGTCTGTGGCTTTAGGGTCTTTATTCTGCTGTTATTCACCCGAGCTTTTTGATGTAGTCATTTCTGTTTTGCTGGAAACTAGATCAGGCATATCTGTGGGTTGTGGCTTTTTTTTTGTGGGTGCGTATTTTTTTTTGGTGGGTTTTCTGTTGTTCGTGGGGTTTTGTTTGGTTTTGGTGGTAGTCACTTGTGCTGCTGTAACTGAAAGTCCTGGGCTTCGTTCCTGCTGGCAGCCGTGCTCTCGTGAGTGGATCCAATACACTTGGTCGCTGGTGCAAACACGTGTCTCTGCCTGGGCTGCATTCAGCCGGGCCGGGGGAGGCTGTAGTGAAGTAGCCGGGCACGTGCGTGCACGGGCTTGTAGGGGCTGGCACCGGGTAGACCTGTTCCCTGGCTGTGGCACAGCTAACGGTGCCGTGGGACGGTCTGCTTCTGGGAACAGACGCCAGGTTAGGACACAGACAATTCATCGTCCTTTCCCCATCTGCACGAGGCCTTTGGCTGCTGCCCAGCAATGAATGACACTTACAGGAAAAGGTTGTTTGGCCTGGTTCTGTGAATGGCGTGTCACGTCCTTCACTTTAAAGCTGATGCTAACCGCTCCATTTGTATTATGTACTTATTTTCTTCCCTTAACTCTGGCAGGCAGTCTCCATAACTTCTGGTGAACTACTAGCAGTCAACTTGGTAGACACTAGGCAGCTCTTTCAAGGTGATAGATGCTGTACATATAATCAAATCCTGCCATAAGTTGCTACCAAAGACTTTTCAAGCTTTCTTACTGTTAAGCCACAGCAACTCTAAAAGAAAATACCTTTGATTCAGGCCTTCCTGCCTTTTTATAAAGGAGGCAGAGTTGCTAGTTGCATTTTACTTATCAAAGCTCCATGAAAAGCAGTGATGTTTTGTCTTCAGTACATATGACATCCATGGACACCAGTAAAGTGACCAGAGGAAATACTCATGTGCTGTCTCAAGATGTTGCCCTCTCGCATCCCATTTTGCACAAGCTGTTACCTAGCTGTAGGGGTGGCAAACTGCTATATTTAACTGTATTTTAAAAATACATTAGTAACAGACGTATGTTTTATGTGTTTAGCTGTAATTAACCCTTTTCCAAATTTATATTAACTAGCTTCCTGTAAATGTTTATTTTTGTACAGCAGACATAATGTTACATCCACAGAACTGGTCAGAAATTTTTTGACAAAACAAATGTCAGAGAGTGGCAATTTGTTGAAACCAAAACTTTTTGGGCAATGGGGGCATTTCCTATGAGAAACTTCCCCCCCCCCCCCCCCCCCGCCCCGAAAAGCTTTGACTTGTCTTTAGTGTGGTTTCTGGCCTGAAGATGAACGAGAGTGCTGCCCTGGGCTGTGGGAAACTGGAGGTGCTGGTATGGGATGTGCACCAGTTGGCAGAGCAGGGAGTCAATCCTGGTGAATCTTGTCTCTTTGGCTCAGTTACATCCTAAAGGGGAATGCAGAAATCTTAAGTCTCGAGCAGATCCCATGTAGGTCTAATCACAGCAAAATTTATTAAGCTTCCGCAAGTAGTAAGAAGCCCGTTTGAGCTGTTGCTGGTTTTGTGGGATAGCTGGCACCGAGTACCGCACGGGCAGCGCTGAGCACTTGCAACCTGTCCCTGAGCGCACAGGGAGGTCCTGCCTCCTCCTTCGGCTCAGCTACGCTTTGGAAACCAAACCCAGCCTCTGTGTGGAGCTGGAGCTGCTCCCTCCATATAATTCTGTATGAAAGGGCTTCCTCCGGGCTGGGAGTCAGGGGTGGAATAACAATGCTGTCTTCTGCCAGTCTCTTTGAAGATACCTGGGGGGAAAAGCCCCTCCTTCCCCCCCAAAACCTCACGCTCTTTAATTCCTTTTGAACTTTGGATATCAAACATAAAATGCCAGGCCTGGTTGTCCTCACTCACGCTGGTCTCAAAGAACATAAATTCACAGGAGCTCGTGAGAAGTTTGCCAAGCCCATTTCTCTACCTACGGGGTTATAGCATGAAGGGGTGCCAAAGCATCTTTCTTTGCTCCCCAGCTCATGATCTGTAACAGGCAGCTGCCTCTGCTGATTGCTGGCAGGCCCCAAGGAAGGGTTGCATTCAGGGGAGGGTGGGACAGGCTCACAAGGATGTTCGGGAGCCGAAAGGCAAGTCTGCATCAAGTAAAACAAGCTCATGCTTGCAGGGCTCTAGTGGCTGAGATGGTCTAATTTGCCCTGAGTGCATATATGTACCCTCTTCATTTTCTAACACAAAAAGCTGTCAGATTTGTTCCTTATGGAGAAATTTCTAAGAAAGAAGCTTGCCCTGTCTCCTCCAAGACAAAAGTGTTTTTGCAGTGGGGGCCAGTGGAACCAGAACTCGATGTGTCTGAGCGGCCCGAGGTGTTCAGGCAGGTGTTTGTTTCCTTCACTGGATTATGGAGGTGGTGTTGCTGCTTTCCGTGCTTGCTGATCTTCCCTTTAGGACTGGAGCTGGCAGTTCCACTTTCCTGATACCCCAGGCACACAGAATAACTTGTTGTTTAGAACCCCACATCGTAGCCGTGCTCTGTGCAGCTGCTCTCCTACATGACAAAGGTAAACAAATCATCAGCATCTCTCTTCTGGCTCCCCTACTTGTTGCAAAAATTCCGGTCAATCAGTGCTATGTTCTCTGCTTGTATTGCATTTGACCTTTTTCCTTCCCCCTTCCCCCCCCCCCCCCTTTTTTTTTTAAACTTCTGAGCTCTATCTTTGAAACGGATGCCACAGTTTCCATCATTCCCTTCCCTACATAGGGTCTGACTTTCAAACACACATTTTCACTACGGTGAAACCATCTGCTACATGTGGGGAATTAGCAGTACTAGGCATAATGTTTCTTTACAGCTATGTAGAAATGTGCCCAAATAGTGCAATATAATCAGGCATAATAAGATTTAAATGCCTATTCAACACATAGACCTGCAGTAAGGCCATTTTCACATCATCTTGCGTTGCCTTACATTATGTTGTATTGAATCGAATTTCATTTTGGGTTTTGTTTGCTGGTGTCATACAGGACCTGCTGTTGTTATCACCTCAGATGCATGTGTTTTTAATGATAGTGTTCTGAGATTCGGATATAGCTGAATTTCCATGAGCTGGACAATGAATGTGATATAAGCTGCCTTGCATTTACTGGACAATAAAAGCGTGCATGTGGGTAGATACTGTAGAGTAGTAAAGGTGCTGTAAATCCACACTTAACCTCCCAGGTGGAACCTGTTTGTGGAGCTGTATCTAAGGGTTGTCAGGAGTTAGAATAATATTATAGTTGTTCTTTTCATAAATCCACAGCATTTGTAGGGCTCTAAGCTTGCTGCGTACTTTTTTCACAATGGCTATCTATATTTAAAGGCTTCTATTTCTTTTATTTTTTCCGGCATGTCTCACATACAAACCAGGGTGCATTCTCTTCATACAGTATTGAATTACACATCTTTGGCCATCATACAAAACATTGGTTTGGTCCCATACCCCCCCAATTACTCCTGACAATTCTGTGCATTTTCAAGCCTTAGGTGCCTTTAAACTATTAACTAATCCCTGGCCCGTCATTTGTAGGTAACTATAATCTGTAATTTGCAGAAGTTAATATTGAGGCAGAGAGGTTAACTTGCAGCAGATGTCAGTGATACAGCAGTAAAGCATGAATTAATCATGGCAAGCATCCTTGTAGAACCACGAGTGCAGAATCCTGTTAGGCATCTGAAGTGTGGGGCTTCCCAGCTCCCAAATCTCTAAGTTGTGCCACTAATCTTCCCATCTTTCCCTCTGTGTTTTTCCCAGTGTCCCTGATGATGACTGTTCATCAAGAGTGAGGTGTGCTAAGCTGTTAGTTTTGTTCCCATACTGTCAGAATATAAAAACTACTGATGTTGAAATACGTGGAGACACTTTTCGCTCCCTCCCTCCTTCCTGTTTCTGCTAGCCTAGCTGCAAATTATCAATGTTGAAAGAAGTCATGAGGAAAGAAGGGAGGATGCATGACTGAAGAATACCTCAGATGCTAGAAACCTGATAAGCTTCTAATGTCCTCTTGCTTCCTGGCAGGCTGTACGGGACCAGAAACCTGTTTTGAACACACTATTTATAATTTTATGAAATGCTGTTGGCTGAGAAAAAGACTGTTGAGGCCAAAATAGTGGTTATAAAATTGGTTATAAGATATGCCTTATCTCTTTCTTTTGTTCTGGCTGGGTAGTTTCCATAAAAAGTGACTGTCTCGCATGGATCTGTGGTGTTTTGTGCAGTTAGAGAAACACAGCTCCGTTCCAGGCACACCAGAACAGCAAGCAGGAGTTCTCCCGCACACTTGCCATCACGGCTCAGGCCCTCTCCACGTAGGCAGGTTGATGTGCTCTCCAAAAATGCTTTCCATGTTAGAAATAATACGTGGTAGGGGAGAACATGAAGACACTTTCACCAAAATCTGCCTTGCTCTGGAAAAATAGATATTGTTGACCTTGGGTTCTGACCCATTTTCCTTCAGTAAATTATGCTCACAAGAAAAATTGAATCATGTTTTACTTCCCTTTAAAACACCTCCTTGTCCCTGCTGCAAACACCACAACTTCTAGCAGGAGCGGGATCTTGGCTATGGAGTGCTTCAAGTGTTACGAAGGTTTGGCTTGGCACCCCACTGAGCGGTTAGAGAACGTTTCTCTCCATCCCCACAAAGAAGTACGAAAATCCACTTGGAATCAGTGCTGTTGTTGAGAGGAGTGGAAGGGTTTAAGGCTTATGGTTATTAACAGCAAGCTGTGTTCATCTGCCCTTTGTGAAAGTGAAGGACTTGGAAACTCTTCCAACAGCCATCTTTCTTTTCCACAATGATGTATCAAAATACATGTTGAAAACACTTTTATGTGCAGAAGAATGGCCTGAATCAACTTTGTACTTTCTTTTATTCAAAATCAATACCAAACCCTGTTTTTTCTTGGCAGGTTCCCACGAAAGAGGAGTACTGCCGTCCCTTGAAACTCCAGAAGTATTTTTCTCAGCTCTTTCTCCAAACCCTTTAAATACATTTGGGCCTGCACTGGACCTAAGCAGTGTGGGGCACCATGCTTAGCATTTCCAAGGGATCTGTGACTTATGGTTAATGTGGGCTGGGCCACAGCCTCACTCAGTCCTGCTTCGGTTGTGTCTTTTGGCTGTGAGCTGGTGTTACAGCCGGTGAAGGGAAGCTCGGGTGCTCCAAAAGCGTTGCTCTCCAGGCAGACGCCTTCTTGGGAAGGCAGTGCTGCGGACTGGGTCTGGCCTCAAGGCTGTTCTGTGCAAGCTGCTGAAGATGCATGCAAGATGCTTGGATGCTGGTCTCCAGTGAGAGATTCAGATAGGTACGCTAGAGCCAGGAGGTTTTTATCCTGTTCTCCCTCTCCCACCAGCTTTCCCTGCTCAAGTAAGGATCCTCTACTTTTGCCTCCCTCCTCTGCTGCTGCAGGGCTGAGCCCCATGCCCCGGGAGGGGTGGTACACAGCTTCTGGCAGTGCAGCTCTTCCAAAGGCGAGCACAGGGCAAAAGACATTACTGAATTATCTAAAATTATTTTGTGGCTGTTGACTGTGTTTCTCAGGGTTTTTATTTTATTTTTCCCTTGTATTCCTGGTCAGCTGCTCAGTCTAGCGAGGTGCTGGGGCACAAAACCCTCGCATACTGATCAATATAAATGGCAATGGCAGCCTGACTGAGGTGTAACCATGTAGATAAGAAAAAATGTTGCTGCCAAACACACGTGGCTTTTGCAGCATGTTCCAAGAACTCTGCTACTCCTGTGGCACCCTACTGCTAGAGGTAGGATGGCCGAGGTGTGAGGGAGAGAAGAGAGGGAACATAACATTATCCTTGTCGAACAAGGTAGAACGCTTCTGTTTATTCCTAGAGATATGTAGGATTACATTTAGGACACTTACGAGAAGCAACTGCTGAAGTCAATCCCACTTTCGCCTAGGAAATGGACAGACTGTCTCTTGGTGACAAAGACCCTCTGACAGGTATCAAAGCAAGCGAAGCTTGCTGTGTCACACTTTGTGGAAAATAAAATTGGACTCATTCTATCAATCTCCTTCTCTAACCCTCTTTGTGTTTCTTTCTGCTGCTCGCCCCAGAGGATGTGATTGTTATTGGATATATTTGTTTGCCATGTCAGTCGAGTGAAAAGTTTTACTCTGATGCTGGGGCTTCTTTCGAGCCCCTGGTAATGTCGTGTTCAGCCGAGGCTTCTTTCTGAGCTCGCGGGTGCGTGCGTGCACATGTGCAGGAACTGCTCGTGGTTGCCAGGCACAGTGAAAGCTCGCTGTTACTCCCATCTCATCTCCATGAAAGATTTATTTTCCTCTGCATGGTTACGGTGACTCTTGCTCGTGTTCTGGCCTTCTCGGTGGCACTAACCTCCCCCTCTGAGGCTGGTGTAATGCAGGCAGTGCCCAGATCATTGGGTTACAAAACAGGCCAGGAAAATCTTCTTTGATGCCGGTCAGAGGCTGCTGTTGGATTCCTTGGCTTTGTTCCCCTGCTGAATAGCGGCTTGAATTTCTTGCCCTCTTCTCTGAGGCCCCGCTTTGCTGCTCCAGAGCACGCCAGCCTTGTTGTCTGGGTTGCGGCATCTCCTGCAGCCATCGGTGTGTTGCCCAGCACATGGATGCCCTGCGCACCTTGGTCTGCCAGTCCTCTGCTCCCTACAGCTCCCTGGGGAGCTGTGTGACTTGCAAGGCCTCCAGGAGACTTGCAAGTTCAGTTTTCTGTGTCCTAAGATCTATGTGTTTACGAGAAGGTAAGTAAACATGCCGTGAATTGCTGCTGGGCTCACATGCAGTCCTAGTGGCTTGTCTGATGTCTTCCTTCCTCCCTGCTGTTGTGCCCAAAAATGTCTCCAGCCTCTCTCCAGAGTGCCTGGAGACTGGCAGACTGGAGTCTGGCCCCCATCCTGGAGGTGGCAGGACGTGCACGGGTGAAGCAAACATGTCGTATTTACTTGGTGAAATTCGCTGGCTGTGGATCTTGCCAGGGTGTTTTCCCCAAGGTTATCCTGGAGTGATGGGGGGGAGTCCCAGCGCTCGCTGGAAAGGGAGATAAAATAGAAGTGAGGCAGTAATGATGGCTGGTTAACTGGGCTGTCTTACAGGCAGTGGCTTGTCTTTATCCCCAGTGAACCCAAAGGTAGGCTCAGGACTAGGGCTGCCTTTGAATGCTTTTATACAAGCTCTTAAAATAGAGCCAAAATCCCTTCTAAATAGGGCCCCCTGGCTTCCAATTTAAAAACATCTGAGCTCTAGGAGCCTGTCACAACTCAAACCCAGGCTGGTTACTGCAGGCTGATATCAAAACCCACTGCAGCTTTCCTTTCTTAAAAACCAGCCTTTGGCATCTGTCACAGCCACTTTTGGCCAAACTGGAGATGCGCTGGTGGTCTGGGTAGCAGCACAGTCGGCTGCAGAAGGGACTGTGCAGTGACCAGGTGCCCAGTTTAAAGCACTAGATAAAAATGAAACTGCTTAAATAATTTAGAAGGAAAAGATTTGATTCCTTGCGTTCACCGGTTCTTTGAAATAAACCCACCTCAAACCAGTTTTGCAGTTGAAAACCACTCATTTAACCCTGCACCTAGTCATTTAATGCTTGCTAGTTCATTAAGTGCACAAATAGGGCTAGAATCATTTGTAGCACTGTTAGCAAATACAAACGTATTGTCCCAAGAAAGCCCCTTCTCCAAGAATTTTACCTTTATTTTGCGCTTTCCGGATCCTAGAGTTTCCAATAAGATCCGGGCAGTACTTTCGGTCTTGTTTAAATCAAGCTACTTGGTATTTGTCACTTTGTTCACACGAGTTCTTCCCCAAAAGTGCTGCCTGCACATCCTGAAATATCTGGGGCAGCGCTTGGGCCAGCCGGTGCTGTGAACAGTAAATAACAGCCCAGGTAGGGGAATTGATTTCTGCTCAATGAGGAGGAGTGAAGGAGTTAAAACTTCTCAAAAATGGACTGTAGATGGAACTGAACTGTGCCAGTGCCGAGCCTCTGAGATCTATTAGTTTTGACAACCTCAGTTATTCTGGTGCTTCTCATCATCTGTAAAGTTAACAAGGGCTGATAAGAGATGATGAGGCACCACACGGGTTTGTATTTCAGAACTCATAAATATTTCACAATACCATTTTTCTTACAATCAGATACATTAATTTGTCGACTGTAGATGTTGCTGAATATTCACTTGGTGCAGAGGTTTAACAAAGGCACTGCAAGGATAAACATTTTAAAATCAGCAGATAGAAGCCATGGGTTGTGCTGCGTGCTCAGCTGTTAGATGTTTTCAAATGCATGTTCTAATTTTAGTGAAATTGTTGATTTTTGTGACCTCTTTCTTCCTTGAAAATATATTATGATTCATAGGCAACCCCCTCCTCCAGCTGTATTTTTATCCCTTTTTGGTGTGACTTCGTAATTTCATACTAGCAACTCAGATACCCAAGGGTGAATTTAATTTGAAACAAACCTTACTCTTGGCAGAACAATTTTTACGAGGGGATCAAACAATGTAACATACAATTTTCTGAGGCTGCACGTCACCTGGAGATGCCTGCAACTCAAATTAAGTAAAGGTGCTCTTTGAAGCAAAAAAATTCAGTGAAATATAGTGTGGACAAACTCTCCAAAGTAGCGGTTATTATTTCTCCTGCTATAATAAGATGGAGCACACAAATATCACTTGATTAACAGCTGCAGTATTAATTTCCCTTTTTGGTTGCTTGACTCACAGCAAGAATCATGTCAATGCAGCAGAGAAGCAATTAAATTGATTTTAATCTTTGTCAGAGAAGATAACATGCCTCTTTCTCTTCTCATTTAAATAATTAAAGTTTCAGCAGGTATTATTTCTGGCTTTAAAGAAATTGGTATCTTAATGTAATAGAATCCTTGTAATTATACACTTAATGGGTCTTAATAAGTTAATCATGGTTTTTCATTTAAAATGTTTTTTTTAGTTATTAAACTTTTATTTGCTGTGGTGGTTATGCTTTTAAGAGGGTAGAAAATATTAAAAAATAAAGTTCTAAAAAAAGCCTCACATCTTCCCCCTCCACCCATCCCCTACATGGCCTCTCAAATGAATTTTCAGTGCAATAGTTGGATTTCAACACATGCTTTAAAAATTCTTATCCAGTGAAGCTTTCTGTTACGCTACAGTTAATTATTTTGTTGGAAAAGCCTCATATAATGAGGAAAAACAAATATTCTTTTATCTTTGTTGTAGTGCAAACTCCAATTCAGCTGGAGTACAGCAAATGTTTCTTTGTCCCCTTTGATCCAAGCTGTTAGGCTGTATTTGGGGTCCTCCAGGTTATTCCCATTAGGCGGGAAAAAATGGCTGGTGGAGTCAGGTGTGTCTTTGATGCGATGCTCTGTGTTTACTCAGCCTGTACGGCCTCTCTGCCTGTGCCCGGTAAGAAGCTCCCCTGCCTTGCCGTCCCAAGCTTGCCTGTTCAGGCAGCGCTTCACGCCAGTGTCTTTCTCTTGGTAATGACTTGACATGCCGAACTATGTTTATTTCTTTTGATTTGACTTTTTTTTCCCCTCCCTTCCGCTTACAGCAGGACTGCCAGCAGTCTTATGTTCCTTGTTCTGGTTTTATGGCTGGGAGAGTCTTAGCTCTTCTTGCCAAGAATAAAAGCCCGAGCCGATGGCAGACCACGTTTCTCTGGAGCACGTATGGATGCTCTCCGCTCTGCAATGACCCGCCTCATGCAGGAAAACCCGTAGCGAAAAGCTTGTTTGCCTTTTAAAGGGGACAGATGCCCCAGTCTGTCCCCAGGGAGACCCGTGGCTCTTGGGCTGGGTGCCAGGAGCCCCCTGGCCCTTCCAGGGGCTAGAGCCAGCCCGCGGAGCCAGGAGCAGCTCGTGGCTCACCTAGGGCAGGTGACCCGCTGGCGTGCGGCCGACTTCTGCTTTGGAGTTGCAACCCATATCTCTTGTGGTTCCTCTTCTAGTGGTGAGGCGAGAGGAAAGGCAAAAATATCGAGGATGAACTCCTTTGCAAGGTTTAGTACAAAAGGCTCTAGAAATATTTGGAAAAGTGAAGACTGTGCCATTTGGAAGTCTTTATGTTTTGAGAATTAAAGCCATACGAAAAGAAATAGTGACAGGTCATGTGAAGTTTCATTAAAAAATTGTGAATGTCTTCCTGTACAACTAATGTACTTCGTATTCTATAAACAGAAATTGAAAGCTCATGTGCCTACTGCATGAGTTTTCAGAAGTCAACAAATGAAATTGATGTTTTCCCATATAGTGGATTTGGTTGTGTTCTCTGAGAATTCCCAGTTGCTCAGTGACCTCTGTGGAAAATATTTTGTTTGTGGTTAACATCTTTCAACTTTCTGAGTTTGCACTGAAATCAGTTATAGCCTAATTTTTTTTTGAAGGGATTTTTTTTCCAAGTATGAATTATGGTAGTGATGAGCAACACCACACATAAGCAGCAGGGAGCACACCAGCATCTGATTTATGTCTATGCTCAAGAGCAGCGTTGTAATTCTCTTATTTGTTGCTGTATCATTAAGGTTCTTGTTATGGTTTTTTTTCTTTGTCTAGAAAAGTACTTCATATTTCTCTTTACTTTGAAGAGATATAAAATCTTCTATTAACGCTGCTGTGACATGGAAGCTGTGTTAAACTGACAGGTTTCTTTTTCCTGGGATTTCATTACAGGCAATGCCCAACTGGATTTGGGCAGGGGGGTAGACTTAACAGTCAGTAGAACTACATGAGTGATGCTCGGGGGGCTTGTGTGTATCTCTCCATCCCAGGTTACTCAGGAAAAGCAGAGAAAGGCACTTGTTTGCAGTCTCTCGCAGCCTGGTTCTAATATCTCTGCAAGTAAAGTTACTGCAGTGCTATTGCTGGACTCTCAAGATTTACACTGCTTTGCTTGGGAAAGGCCTTCATGTATCTTTTGAGCTCTAGATATGGCTATGTCTGTTATTAGGTGTGCCCGCTCCAGTGATACAAGCATATTTTTGTAAAGCAAACACATCAGTAAAGACTGCTTTATGAAGGGAACTGGCGTGTTGGGTGGGGGAACTCATGAAGGAAGAATTCCTCTTTTCTGTGCACAATTAACTTTAGATGTGCAAGAGCCTGTTGCTCCACGGCTTGGGCAGCACCTCTGTGTTCTGCATAGGTGCAAAAATGCTCTGAACTGAACTTAAAATCTGTTTCATAGGGTCTAATATGACCAATTAACTTAGTCTCATCTCATTTATATCATTGTGCCATATGGTGTGTGTGCAGGCAGAGATTTAGTCCAGGCAGAGATTTTATGGATGTTTCTCCCTCCCTTCCCCATTTGCAATTCTCAGTGTGGTTAATCAACAGAGACCGGGTTCTTGATAAATACATACTGTTTACCCTAAATAGGGAAAAGATACGTAACAGATGCTGAATTCTTTAGCACACTTGGCAGCATAACACACTTGATATCAACAGAAGTATGAACAATATAAGTGATGTAGTCTATAGGAAGGGACACTCTTTAACTAAGAACCAAGTTGGAAAGGATACTGCTTGTTGCCTTGCCTACCCAGTTGTTACTGCAAGCGTTACAGGCAGTCTGCAGATAACAAAGTAATGCTGTCTGAATGGACTGCATTAGCATTTATTGTCTATATTTTGCTCTTTTTTTTTCCTCTTTCAAAATCTCTGCTCAAAATATGATCGCAATTGCTTTCCTGGTATAAGTTTTTGTAGGACAAATCTACTGTGCTGTGTATTCCCAACTGCATCCTAAGTTTTTGTTCAGAAGTATAGAGATATAAACTTTTATCTGAGTGAATTCAGAGACATTATTTTAAGAACAATATCTCTTGGTCATCCAGGGCTCTTAAATGTCAGCCAGTGGATATTTACCACTAGTGGTACAGTGCAGGAATTGTTTAACAGGTCTAGGCAGTGCCTGTGAACTCTGGTCTTTTTTTGTGATGAAGACAACTGTGAAGGCTTTCAACTTTACTAAAAAACATGTTGCAGGCTGAGATTTCCTTATCTGTATAGTTCTCTCAGTGCCTTCTTACATGTAGGACAAACCCAGAAGCCCCAAACCAGGAAGATGAATGCTTGCTTTCAGTCAAAATTTTTCTCCAAGTCGGACATAAAATGGTTGGTGTAATGAAAATCACATGGTAGCAGACATCATTTCACTGGTAGATGGTTCTGTTGTATTTGATGATACAACCAATTTGGCAAAAACCCTTCACCCTCTGCATAAGGCAGTCATATAAGATGATATAGTCAGCAAAAATCTGTAGCAAATGCCTTTAATGACTTTCTTTTATGAAAAAATTTGCAAACTCGCATATCATATATAGCAAACACTCAAATCCTCATCACTTGGTGTATGTGAGTGTGTTAATAATGCCCTCAGTAACCATGCGTGACACACCGTTATCAAAATGCAAAAGATTTTCAATCCTCTCTGTCACTTCACTTATTTGAATATTTTATCTAGGAGTCAGTGATTGAAATCAGCTGGTGTTTCTCTGTTCAGAATGAAGCTGTACTACACCTTACAGCTTATCTGTAGTTGAGCTGAACACCCTCTGCAGAAAGGCAAATTTTTTTCCCAAGCTAATCCAGATGTCCCGTTAATAGCATAGGTTGAAAACATTTCTCAGTCATAGGTGCAATAATTCTAGTCTAATAACAGTATCTTACCTTGCCTTTGTCTACCTCCTTAACCCCTCCCCTGCTAGTTTTAAGATGTAGTTTGAGACATTGATAGGTCTTAGAAAAAGGCTGCCTGATGCCAGGAGAGTAGACCTGATGACCCAGTGTTGTGACTTAACCCCAGCCGGCAGCTCAGCCCCACGCAGCCGCTTGCTCCCTCCCCCCCAGTGGGTTGGGGGAGGGAATTGGAAGGGTAAAAGTGAGAAACCTCGCGGGCTGAGACACAGACAGGGTAACAGGGAACACAAACGCCGCGCACACAAGCAGAGCAAGCCAAGGAACCCATCCCCTCCTCCCCACGGGCAGCGGGGCTCAGCCATCCCCAGGGCAGCAGGGCTCCATCACGCCCAACGGTGCCTGGGGAAGGCAAACGCCATCCCTGCCAGCGTCCCCCCTTCCTCCTCCTCCTCCCCCGGCTCCGTGTGCTGGGCATGAGGCCGTGTGGTGTGGGACAGCCCTGGGGGCAGTGGGGGTCACCGTCCCGGCCGTGTCCCCCCAGCCCCTTGTGCCCCCCAGCCCCTCGCTGGTGGGGTGAGGTGAGGGGCAGGAAAGGCCTTGGCTCTGTGCAAGCCCCGCTCAGCAGGAGCGAAACCACCCCTGGGTTATCAGCGCTGTTCCCAGCACAAACCCAAACCGCAGCCCTGTACTGGTTACTATGGAGGAAATGAACTCTATCCCAGCCAAATCCAGCATACCTAGGCGGTCCTTGCCCGTCCTGCTTTCCCAGTACACTAAGAATTGGGGTAAATCATGTTGGCAAGTAACGCAGCTCGCAGGAAGGTGGCCTTGCCAAAAGGGTGCCTGGGCTGGGTAGCAGCTCCACAGGTCACGCTGTGCAACTTGCGGCATGTGCTTCTTTCTGTGTCAAATATTGAAGCATTGGTTCCTAATGCACAGTGCCAGCTACCTAAGATGGGACATTTGGGAGCTGAAAAAAAAACCTGAAAAAATTGATGGGTTGATATTTCAGGTGTATGACCTTTCGTGACCTGCAGGGTGCTGGCAGCTTGTACAGGAGGGAAAGGAAACGAATTCCAGGTCTTGATCAGGCTCGATTTTCAGCATCTTGGGCCACTGGCAGTACCTAACACTTCATTGGAAAATGTAGCACTAGTAGTACTAATGGTACGACCATAGTTTACAGTGCAGTTAATTTGTGTGTCCCAGACTGAGCGTGGCTGCCTTACTTGTGCCCTCCTTGTGAAATGGCCCGTTCTCTATACTATGAATAGAAAGTGTTTGAAGTAGCAGTGGGAGGATGTAATGTGGTAATAGGTGTGATGGAAGACAGGCATCTGTTTAAAAAAAAAAAAAAAGGAGAACTGTGGTTGTGGTGCAGAGGCCTTTAGGGCACAGTAGTTAGAGTAATGGTAAGATGTGAGCCTCTGGGGAAGAAGCAGAGAATACATACAGACGGTTAGACTTGCTTTTCTCTGCTTTTATGTATTTGTGTTAAGTTTTACTAACAGTCGCTGTTTTCTTTGCCTTATTTCAAGGTTTTATCTTTTTGTCCTGCAGCGCTTTGGTTGGGTAATAGCGTGGGCGCTTCTTGGGAAAGGATACATCGGTCGCACAGGAGGCTTCTTTGCGTGCAGGGCTGCTCGCAATCCAGCAGCGTTGCACGCACACTGTGCTCCACAGAGTCTTGTCTTGTGTAGACTATGGTTAGAGTTGTGGTTTGTTCTATGGTTAGGTGATGCGCTTGCTTCTGTGAACCTGACCCTCGCTTACGTGTTTGGCTTCTGACGCGTGACCTCATCGGCACCTGGCCAGTTCGGCTCCAGCTTTCCATCTGAAACACTTAGCTGTTCAGATTGGCTTCTGTTTCCTTATCTCACGTGTACTTGGGAACTGGTAGCTACTCTCCTCGTTTGGGGTGTCCCGAGAAGGACTCCACAGCAGCCACTCTTAGAATGGCCAAGTCCTATCCTATCACTTTGACTCCCAAAATAGTCTTAGACTCTCCCCAGGTTTGCTGCTTGATCTGGCAAAGGCGTGCTTGCCTTATGGCTTTGGTTACACCTTTTCAGGGAGAACAGAGCAGCAAAGGATAGAAAACCCCTTTATCAAATGAATTTCTGATTCACAAAGCTTAAATGAGAACGGGGGCCTTGCAGGCTTGTGGAAATGTGATTGAGATTGTGAGCCTGCTCTCTTTTTTTAGCTTCTGTGTGTCCTTAGTTTGGTCCATTTCTTCCAGCTTTCCTGTTGCGATGGCAGTGGGAAAATGGCTTCTCTTTCACAAAGTGTGCATGTAAAACAATCCTGTTTCGCTCTTTGCTGCTCCGCTTCTGCAGGGCAATTCCCATGCACCGTCTCCTGATGCGTTTGTACCATGACAGTGACAGAGCCATAACTGCCTGAGAGTTGATCAAGAACTGTGCTGTGGATGACTCTGCTCCTCCACAGTGAAAGGTAAACCACAGCTGGTAATATCTGCAAGTAAATGGGAAATCTGGATTTGCTAGATACAACCCAAATGCTATTGCGGTAACTTCTGCAGGCTCATTTTATGTGTCGCTCTGTCCACTTTAAAATTTGTTGCCGCCTTGTACGGTTGGGAGCACTGTGTGATACAAAATCTTTGAAAAGATAGAAAAGACAGCTGCACAGGTGCACCTGGCTGACCTCCCTCATTCCATTCATTATATTTTATGTCATATTGTGTCGTCTTTTATTCATGTCTTCACTAGTTAACTTTTCCCTCCTTTTTAATTGCTCATTATAAAGAGGTTTTTCCAAACTTGTAGTACCTTTTGTTGCACCTCTGTGAACCTATTCTATTTTTGCTTTGTCTTTTTTTTTCCCTTAAATAATTGACCATGAAAGAGAATGGTATCAAAATGAGGAATAATGACATAATAGGTCCAGTCTTCTCTTTTATACAACCTAATGGTTATCACTAACACTTGGAAATGCATCTTCAGAATTCATGATTTCTCCAGGAAAAAGAGGTAAGAGAAAAGGAAGAAGGAGCGTGCAGATACTAATGGAGGAATATCCTCAACAGAGAGAATATTCTTTCTCTCCTTGCTGTCTTTTTAGCTAATTATGACATGTTTGCTGCTCCCTGTGATTTATTGTCCTGTATGGTTAATACAAGTCTGAGTGAGCCCATTTCTGAGATTTAGCAGGTCACAGGTGAGAAAACATGGACTAAGCTGAGCTTCCTTCTCAGTCTTGTCTCCCAGAGCACCATGTGGTCTGCACCCGGTGCTCCCTGTGTCACCAGAACTATCCCTGCTCAGTGTTTGAGGGGAGCTCCCATGCAAGGAGGCAGAGGTCTCGTGTCTCACTGGCTTCTGCCTGACGGATTCTTAATCAACAAACTGAATGAATTATTGAGAAACAATTGTGACATGCAAGCAACGTGTCCAAAATAAGAACATTTTATCTTCCTGTAAATATGTCTGTGACATTTCTAGTTTTGGAAGTCTAATTTAAAAATAATTCAGTGCTTTACTGTTTAATTCTCCTGTGCCGTTGATCTGGGAGACTTCAAAGCTACAACAAAAATAAGGTAATAAAAGCAGACAATGACTTTGGTTATGTATTGTGTATCATAAATATTTGTGTCTCTGACTGGTTTCATTTTTAGCTGGCTGAGGAAATATAACTTGCTGAAGGCGGTTACCTTTGTTCGAAGCCAACTGAGACAGCACCAGCACTCAGTAATTACAGCCGTACAGTTTCCAGGAGACTCCTTCTTCACCAGACCTGTCGTCTCGTGTCCCCATTTGTAACACTGTTCATTATATTCAACCTGCTGCCGTCACTCCAGAGCTTTCAAAAGGTATTCTGTGGGCTATCGTGCCGCAGGACGTGGATAATGAAATAGTTAGACGTGACTTGTATTATAATCGTCTCACCTAACTTTCATTTGGCTTGAAAAGTAGACTTAATAAAAGCAGAAGTGAAAGGCATTTTATGTTTTTAATAAGGAGTCTCATACGGTATTACCTGCTGTTTTTCATTGTGTGTCTCTTCTCATGGTTTCCTTTTGAGGCACCTGACAGAAGAGGAGCAGTGAATGTCTCTTAATCTTAAAGCTTTTTGAAAAACTGCAGCGGTAATCAACACTGCTGATCAGTAATTTCGAACTGCAGTAAGAGTGACTTGAAGTTTTTTTACATCCACATCCTAGATCTTAAATGGATAAATTTATTTGTTTGCTGGTGAAGGTAGTCCTCTTCGTCAAAAACAACCCCCAAAAAATCTACACCCGCCAGAACAAAACATCTGTTTAATCTCTTATTATTTGTTTTCCATATCTAACTATAAGCTTTTTTTTAAAAAAAAAATCCCTCTACCCTTGCAGTGTCTCAAGTTGGACTGTAAAGGAGCTGAAGGAGTTTGTGCTGCTCCGTCCTGTGGCAGGGTGGAGCCGCGCTCCACATAAAGCATTGGAAATTCCTGGAAGTGTAATGAATGGAGGCCAGATCAAATAAGGAAACCTGAGACACGAGTGTGACAAAAGCACAGAAAACCATCTTTCTAACGTAAACCAGAACTCTTTATTGTAGTGCTGTAACCTTTTTTTGACTAGACAGTCACTGCTAAAGGTGATCCATGGCGTAGCTCTAGGGAAGCCCCGTCCTTGCTCCCGCAGACCTGGATCAGCGCGTGCAGCGCAGCACAGGTGAGTGGTGGGATGAGTTGAAGGTGAGGTGGGGAGGCAGCCTCTGTAGGAACTCCCGAATAGAAATCGGATTTCTGAGGTCATACACATAACGGCAACCATCCAGTTATGAGCGGGAAAAGCCCTGACCCCCAAAATGGGCAGCTGTGCTTTCAGCGGAATATGTTGAATAAATGCAGGCGTGACTGATGTGACTGTGTGAAATGGGAGCTGGCTGAAAAATACCTTGGCTCGCTCTGTAAAAAGTGGAAGTACTGTGGTGGGAAGCACTTTGAGGGGTGGGCAGCTGGTTACTGTCCCCTTTGATTAAGGACATCTGTGTTTCGGTGCACACCACCTCCCAGTTCTGTTGCCACTTGTTCTGGATACAGAACCAGAGATACGCCACCAGAAAGGCTACTTTCCAACTCTGACTGTTAAATGATGGTATTCATTTGCCTCCTTGTCACAGCTAGTAATAAAAAGTCACGTTTCCTGTAAACTTCAGACATGCATTTTGCACCTTCTGCTACTTAGCATTGCCCTAAACTCTACCCGAAAGCTGAAATTGATGGAGCACTCCGCTGCTCATAACATTAGTTGCTTGAAGTAGACAGTACTATTACTAACCACTGCCTTGTTTTGACAGTTCTTGATGGATTGGTTCAAGTACCCATGTCAATACTTTGTTATGTAAATATATTTTCAGCTCTGCAAGAAGTATGCAAGCGACGGCTGGATTTCGAGCCTTGTTACTGTTGGGAAAGGTAAGTGTATGGACGACGAGCGTCGTCTTGATCATGCAAGAATATCTTGCCTCTGTATGTTTATAAATGTCCAGAAAAGGAACTGGAGGCATCTGGTGATGGCCTTAGACAAGAGCGAGCCAGAAATATTTCATAAAAATAAATTTAAGAAATATTTTAATTGAATTTCTTGCTTAAGCGGAGACATGGAACAAGGGCCTTAATCATGGTCTTGAGCTCCCACCCAACCCTTTCCCCTGAAAACCTGTTACTTGTCATTGCTTCCCTGCTCATAGCCTCCAAGATTTCCTAAATTCCTTCAGCTGCACTCACACCTGAGCTCTTATCCTGTTGCTCCTTCCTACCACTCACAACCTATTCTGCAGCCCCAGCAAAACTAGATTTTTCCCTTCCCTGCTGAAAAGCCTTGAGCTGGCTCAGAGTTAGTCCTTACGAACTCGGTGGAGCCCAGCCATGCGTCGACAGCCCTCTAACCACTTCTACTTGCTTTGACCTCTCGTTCTCAGCTTTGCAGTTGTCATGGTTGCAGCAGGTAATGGTCTGTTTTCAATTTGTTTAGCCAGGCAGTGCTTGTGCAGTGTGAAAGGGGGATGCTGCCTCACTGCATTAAACAATCCAGCTATTCAAAGAGTATCTATCCTTCTTTTTAATTGCAGAAAATTGAGTGAAGTATGATTTATTAAATTACGTACTGACTAGTGGGTGTTACAATGCATCTTTTCTACAGCTAAAACCACTTCTGTTGAAGGCAGCTTCAAGAAAGGTCTCTGCAGTGAGAAATACTCAGCCTGTTGAAGTCAGTAACACTAGTCTGGTTGAACTGAATAAGACCAAGCTTCAACTACTAGCTTCCAAATTGGATGAAAAATAGTAGTAAAATGATCAGATCATGTACAGGTTATTCTTCCACACATTGCTAAAGCTTTTGTGCTACTTAAGCCAGGTTGGTAAAGCTGTTATTCTACAGCTGAGACTGGCTGTTATGTGCCTCACAGCCAAAAGTGGTGGTGGACCTTTCCAGGGGTGATGGTCAAGACCTCTGTGGCGTTGTGTACCCCTATGCTGAAAAGGACAGAATGGTATTAGACTAAATCCTTGGTCTACGAGAAGATGACTTACTGCGTCCTACCCTGTGTAGGAGGACTGCTGGACACTGAAATGGACGTTCTGTTTATGGGTTACTCTGAGGTCTGAGTTACTTGTGGAAGAGCTAATGTTCCTTGGAAATGTCAGTCAGAACTTTTCATTTTAATAATATGCCCGGTTGAATTCAAACCTGGCATTTTTATATTGACACCGTGCATGAACTGACATGTCATTATACACATGCTAACCTAGATTTATAAAATAATAAAATCATTGTGGTTTAAATTCCCACAAAATGTTGATGGAAAAAGTGTTATACGCTTATGGGAGTAGCTCACTTGCTAATGTGTTTGCCGTTTTCTTACTGACCTTATTGTGAATGCAACCTTGCTGCAGGCTCCTGCAAATTGGAGCTCTGCTACAGTATTTCTGTTAATACCTGCAGAACCACATACTTACTGGAAGAGCACTCTATTCTTCCTCCCTTGCTTCTGGAATACATTAGCCTAATAACCAAAATGACAGTCTAGAATAATACATCTTTATTTATTGATGTATTCCTTGGTTCAGCTCTGTGATAAAAGGCATAGTGACTTCATTCAGGCAGTGTATGACATTGACAATTTCTCTCCACTTCAGTGTTCATCTACCTGAAGGAAAAACAGCCTGAATCAAGAAGAAAGAGTGTTCCTTTATTTGCTGTGTTAAGGGAACATGAAGTTTGCAAAGGCACGCTTTCCGGTGTGGGAGGAGATCCCAGGATGAACACGGTCAGTGCCACATGATTTAGGACTTTCATCCTCATGCACTGCAATACCGCCTTTTGTTACAATTTGCATGTTACTGAAGTTGTACGGTAATTCTAATAAGGTTATTTCCGTTCAAAAGGGTTTTCTACTGCGAGAAGGGTAGGTCTTTCAAGGGATGCTAAAGACGGAAGTCTGGTTCTTGTATTTCCGAAGCCAGAGAGGGTGGCGTGACTGAAGGAAGACAACAGGGGTGGTGTTTATTTGGAAGAAGGTTGGTTTATTTTTTTAGTGGTATGTCATTACTTATCTCCCAGAGGTAAGAACTTAAAACTGGCAATGAGGTCACTTCATGGCGGATCCTCCACCGTAAAGCGATTAAAAATTGGAAAAGAAATTAAACAGCTGCATGGCGTTATTGTCCCACTTGGAAGAGCAGCAACACAGTGATTGACCTTTACTTGAGCTCTTTTACCTTGAATTGTTCTTTGTATCTCTGACTATGGTGTTTGCTGATTTTAGGCTGAGGACGTCTGAGTTTTGTGGAGTTAAATTACAATTTTATTGTTGTCACAACAATGTTATTGTTCTTTTTTATTAAGTCACCGAAACAATCATAGTAAAACTATATCTACGACGGGGTGTCAAAGCCTTGATTATACATGTACATATAGAAGACCACATTTTCAGAGGAGGTGCTGCATGCTCACAGATTCCCCAAACTATTGTCTTTGTACTGTTTCCTCTTCCTCTGGTACCTGAGCCGTAGCTCGGCGCCCTCCTGGAAGGGATTTACTTTGTATTGGCTACAGACAGCACGATGCTGGCGAGTTGTGTGTTTCTGTGCGTGTACACGTAACTTCAGCGTAGGGAATTTCTGCTTGTGTTCCGATACAACAAAGTGGGATGGCAGCTAGAGAAATGATCCAAGAAATTTTTGTAAAGGTAATTTATTAGGCATTTACATGGAAAAAAGGAGCAACAGTTGAATAGAAATATGGCTGTGAGCAGGTACAGTCAATGATCGTGCCAGATCAAAGGCTGTGAAGGAACACGGATGAGCCGATCAAAGTTGTCGTGGGCAGTGTGTATCAGGGTCATTAAAGCGAACCTTCAGACACAGTAAAGAATTAATTTTCGAACATAGCAGGGACAGAAAGAGAGAGAGGAACTGAAACTATGACGTTTGTCTTTGAATTTAAAAAGGACACAGAAATTGAGGGAGAACAGTACTGAGGTGCTAAGGGAGGCACAGGGAGCTTGTAATGATCTTGTCGCTTGTATTCCGCTGTAATGTGCAGTTCTTCCCTTCCTGCAGAGATTTCTGTCGAAATCATCCGTATCTACTCTGTTCTAATAAACCTGCTTGTAATTAGTTGGACCCGAGTTGGTTTCTGAGATTTGCTTTGGAAAGAAAAATAGAACTAGCTGTTCTCAAGTAAAATGAACTTGATATTTGACCACAGAAGGGGCTGAATTAGAGTAAAAGTCCAATAATTTGGTATTTTGGGGAAAAAAATAGAGAATGTTAAACTTAACTCTGAAGAAACAGGAGCAAGCCAACTTGGTGTTTCTCCGGGCTGGTGAATAGAAGTGTTGCGGGTCGTACAAAAGAGACTGGCTTAAATTTCTGTTGGAAAGAACAGGAAAATATGGTGGCGGGTTAGTAATGCCTGCTGAGTACAGAGGCATTAGAATATACACTGAGAGTTGAAAGTAAAAGGCATTTTGGTTCAATAAGTCATTTATAAATAGCATTGAGATAAAATAATGATATTTTAGGAACAAACATGTTATGCATTTTGAAGAGGTAACTTTAAAAACAGTTCAATGGTTTTCACATGATTTATTGCTTTGGACTTGAAATCTAATAGATATTTTTTTCCTTCCTTTTTAGAAATGTCAAAGGGAGACATATTATGAACAATAAAGGAAATAGCAAGACAGACTGTGTTTCTCTAATTCTTTCCAGAATTATGTATAATTTCACTAATGTTATTGTTCTCCACCCCATCCACCCCCTCTTTTCATAGACTTACATGGATTAATGTGCTAAAATGGAAATTTAATTTAGGGCTAAGCAAACTATTTCCATGGAAATAACAACATTGTTGATGTCCTTTGGTTTGGGAAGTGTTCTAGAAAACACAATCCATCAATTTTTCATCGGTCTAGACAGAGGCCAGAAATAATGATGATTTTTGCAAATGAGTGCAGTATTAATAGCAACCTTTGTACTTGGATTTTCATGATTTTGAGCAGCTGCAGTTGACGGGGGTGTGTATGTGTATATGCATATACATGGATACAAGTTTCTTCAAATTCAGATTTTTTTGCCACTTCAGTTTTTCTTAAAAGGCAGTAGATGTTCATCAAGCATGAAATTTCCTTTGAACAGCTTTAAGTCTGCACTGTTCAGCATCCTTTGTAGTCTTAGCCATTTTAGCTAGTTCCACCCCAGTAAAAAGTAAGCAGCACTGACTATAGAAACGTATATGGTTTTGCACGAGACTAACAGCTTTCTTGAGATGATTCACAAGCAAAAATCTGAATAAATTTAAACATTTGAAGAGTCTAATGATAGAGTAGTACCAAACTCAAAATTTAAAATTTGCGTTCTATTTCCATGCTGCGCACACACTAGGTTTCACTGGCAGATGCATACTGATGGTGCCGGCGGAGCTGAGAAATTATGCTGCATCTTGGCTAGAATCATGTTAGCATTCACTGGGCCTCTGCCTGATTCTCTTGGGTACTTCCAAATGGCAAAACCAACATGGGAAATGCAAACGTACCATTATCCGGTATTATTATTTGTACTTCTTTATTGAGGAAAATATTCAAAATACTATTTTGCTGTAAGTGCTGGCATTAGTTTGTATTGTCTACGCTAATGCGTATAAAACTTATAGATGAAAGACCGTTGTTAAAGTCTTCTTTTTAAACATAAGAGAAGGTAAAGCATTTCCTTCAATGTCAGCATATATAAACCACTATTTGCAAAGCCCTTTTAAATTACAGTCTTTACTGATGAGGCATATTCACGTTGCTGCTCAATTTATTTACTCAAGAGACCAATTTATTTTGCTACCTCAGTGCTAACCGTTTCCATCGACATCCAGGTCTGCTCTGACCAAGCAACTGTGACAAGTTGTTTATTGAACTGTAAACGGGCACTGTCTGACTCTAAACAATGGCTTTATCTAATTATGAAACCCCATGCATCATTTTAGTCCAGTCTTGTTGGTTACACAAACAAGATTTTAATGCTATTGAAAAATTAATTTAAGTCCGGGAATGCTGTACTACAGAGAAAGATATTCTGCATTGTAACTTTTTAGACTGGTAGCTCATGCCTGAAGTGAACTGACTATAATGTTGCTGGGGACTATGAATACCTGAGAAACGACAGACGAGAGAAGTTCTTATAGGAACATATAAAGGAGATAGAATAACGGCACAAAAGCTATCGCTTATGCTTTAAATTAATCTTGACCCTGAGCCAGCACCGTGCGCTTGTGGCCAAGAAGGCCAACCGTGTCCTGGGGTGCATGAAAAGGAGTGTGGCCAGCAGGGAGAGGGAGGTTATCCTCCCCCTCTGCTCTGCCCCACTGAGGCCACATCTGCAGTGCTGCGGCCAGTTCTGGGCCCCCCAGTTCCAGACTGACAGGGAACTGCTGGAGAGAGTCCAGCGCAGAGCTGCCGAGGTGGTCAGGGGCTGGAGCATCTCCCTTGTGAGGAAAGGCTGAGAGACCTGGGTTGGTTCAGCCTGGAGAAGAGAAGGCTGAGGGGGGATCTCATCAGTGCTTATAAATACCTGAAGGGCAGGTGCCAGGATCATGGGGCCGGGCTCTTTTCAGTGGTGCCCAACGCCAGGCCAAGGGGCCACGGGCACAAGCTGGAACACGGGAAGTTCCCCCTGAACATGAGGCCAAACCCCTTCCCTGTGCGGGTGCCAGAGCAGGGGCACAGGCTGCCCAGAGAGGCTGTGGGGTCCCTTCCCTGGAGACATTCACCCCCCGCCTGGACGCGGCCCTGTGCCCCTGCTCTGGGGGTGCCTGCTCCAGCGGGGGTGGGACGGGGTGAGCTCCAGAGGGCCCTTCCAGCCCCCGCCAGGCTGGGATTCTGTGATGTTATCAAAATGAACTCTTAACTAATATTGACAGAAGAAATACAAATGTACTTATGGAAAGGAAAATTGGATCCTCAATAAGTTAACTTTCTAGCTTGGAAGTAGTAGCAAAAATTGAGTAGACCCAATTGAAAAATACTCTGCCATTCTCCCCATTGCTTTGTCAGACTATAATTGAGAGCAATCAAAGCTTTTGTCTTCAGCTGTTAGTAAGTCAGCTTTTCAGAGGGTTTACTCTCCTTTGTTGGTGTACTTCATATTTTTTTTTATTTTTGGGCAGAAGGAAACTAACCCAAACTTAATGAACAGTTTTGATACCACAAAATACACATAAAGGGAAAGAAAAAAAAATAAAATTGGACTATATGTGTATATTAAAGAACTGAAGAAGACTATTAATGTTCTAGTAAAATACACAATGTTTGAGTGAGGGCAAGTCTCCTTTCTGGTGAGAACTTGCACAAACAATGCTGTTTGTAAACAGAATTTACTTAATTCATCTTGATCACTGAAAAGTTTTTGGATTGCTTTTCAAAGGTATTGCTTAATGATCTTGTATAATTGGTTTCGAGGCGTTAAATCCCTATTGGTAGTTTCACTGTGATTTTCTTATGAAATATGAAAGTCCTTAAAATTTAATGGTGAATTAATATTAATTTAATCAAATATTTTAATATTAAATCTATTAATATTTTATCTTCTACATGGCTATGCAGGTTTTTGGAAGCCATTCCAATGTTTTCTGACAAACTACTCAGTTATACAAAGGCTGTTTAGCAATCTTCTTGCTCCTATGCTTCCTGCACAGTAGCCAGGCTGCCCGGGTCGTTGGTTATTTTTATTCAGCTGCTAAAGTGAATGCAAATGAGATGCGGGACACGGAGGAGCTAAGGAAAGTTTAGCAAGTTTGATGGAGTTTTATTTTCCTTGTGCCTGGCTAGAATACACTTAAAAAGAGCCCTGCACGATTTTGCAGGTTAATCTCTGTTCGCAGCAGGGTTTGACTCGTATCAAGCCTGGCGTGCTTAGGCACCTGAGGGCTGTCACTGACAAGGGGCTGCGAGGAGATGGACTGCCACCGATCGGGTCTAAATGAGCCAGTTGCACAGAGCTGATAAAACCAGAGATTTACTGAAGTAGACAGGCCTGTGCTAAAACAAGCTTCTCTCTCGATTGAAACCCTGTCTGTCACTTTAATCAGTCATCTCCCCTGTCAGGCACAGTCAGAGGAGAGGCTGGAGCGGTGCAGGAGATGCAGCTGAGGGATGGCATGGGGTGGTGGGCGGGCCAGCGTGGGGTGGCCTCCCCACTGCCCACAGGGCTCCGGTGCACAGAGGCAGTGCCATGGCACGGCACTGGGGGTGTTTTGCAGCCCAGATGTGGTCCAAGGGGTGATAGGAGGTGCTAAAGCGAGACTGTTTTTTTTTTTTTTTTCCTAGGTGATCCCTGTCTTCTGTGTTTTCCGTACAACATCGTTGTTGCATCTTGACTGTGCATTTTCAGTGGCTGGACTAGTCTCCTGGACAAGATGTGGGCTATAGAGGTTACAGACCTGTCCTGCTGTAAAAGATGTAGTCAGGTATCTTACTGGAATATTTATCTTTGCCAAAAATAGTTTTAAAAAATGCAAAAATATTTGCCCAAGACAGCAAACTTAGAGTGGAGATATTCCATGTTGAATGTTGTGTGTGCTATTAGCCAGAACTCCATCCCTCATGGCAGGGTCCTGCTGCTTGGCCTGGCGTCATGAGCAATGTACCCTCTCTGCTTAGGGGAAGGCGGATGAAAGCAGTATGTAACTTTATTTGATTTTTAAATAAATTTAATTTTATTTTTACAGAAAGGTGTAAGATGCCTCACTCATTTCACCAGAATATTAAAGGCCAAGGCAGTAGCAGAAATAGAAGAGAAAAAGAGACGCCGCTGACCCAATGTCACAGAATGTAGCTGGGGCTTGGTCATGGACACAGCACTCTGACGCTGCTTGGCTTCTTAGGTGAACTTCACAGAGCACAGGGTTCCCTTGTGCCCAGGAGCTCACGGGGATAAACTGGTAAGTGCTGCAAAGCTTGCTTTCTGTGGGAGCATGGAGGGTGCGCTGATGGGCAGCTGCTTCTTCCTGAAAACTGACCCCTGGGATCGAGCAAGCAAAGGAACAGTTAGATTAGGGAGTAGAGGAGGAAGGGCAGAAGTAAATAATAAATAGTTTAGAAGTAAACGGCTTACAACACTTCTTAGCAGCATCTATGGTGGCTCCCCCTTGAAGGGCTGCTCTCTGCCCTCTCCTGGCACCTGGATGAGGTCATGAACACTTTGTTGGTAACTCTGTGTTGTGTCTTGTTCTCTACCGATGTTAGCACAGCTACAGCTAACGGGCTGCACAGCCTGGAACAGGGCAGCGCTGGGGAAATTCGGATCTAGATGAGAATTGGAAGGAGGAAATACTCTGAAAACCCAGCCCTGCCAGCATCCTCTCTTTCCTTTTGCATAAGGCATAAGGGCCCTGTTTATCAGTGTGTTGTGATAAATGTTGATACTCTCCTGTTCTTGGAAGCTTGACTAGCTAGTACGCTTCTGGTACAAGGTATTCTGCTCCAGGTACTAGGCTGTGCTTCCCGTCTTGTCGGATGATACATCTTGAGGCCAGGTTATGGCCAGAATGACCCGTATGTTGTCCTTTTCACTTTGAATTGCTACAGTTGCTTGTATCCAAGCAGAGGCTTCAGTGGGTGCCACATACTGCTGCTGGTCTCTCCCATTGCCTGAACAAAGCCAGCAAGGAGCACGTGCCCGTTGCCATGTCAGGTGTCTGGGATTTTAAGGAGCCTAGAGAGTGACAGTAAAGGATGAGCTTGTTGGTTCAGATTTCACTGGGAATGAAAGCCGTGCTATAAATTCAGCTGAGGGACAGTCCCTGAGTCTTCAGTGACTTGAACAAGTGGCAGTCAGGTTTGGTTTGCAGCAGGTTTCTGAGCGGGTGTAAATGATGAGAGGAAGAGCAGAAATCCAGGCTTGTGCCCAGGTGAGAGCTGGGACTTCTGCTCTGAAGCAACACAGAGCAGCAGTAGCTCAGGGGAACATGTTTGCTGGGGAAGGGATGGGTGAGAAGCACGGCTGGCTGTAGGGGTAAGGCTCAAGGTTTGTGGTAAGGAATGCGCTTGTGGGGATGAATAGGGCAGGTCTGCGGGTGGCTGTCCCCAAGAGCTGAGGCTACAGCCTCACTACAGCGAGTTGACCACCGTCACAGAATGAACTAGGTCACATATAGCAATTTCACTGGAACGACGGGCTTTCCTCGAGAGCTACCAATGTTACAGAATTGCTAGAGAGGACTTGAGCAAAGGCAGAGAAGGTAGGAATTGATGTTTGGGTGGGAAGAAATTAAATTTGGATATAGGAGATGTGAAAATCGTCTGTCAAAGAAGAGACTATGCAAATATGTATACACGTGTGTGTGTGTATATATATTATTATACCTTTACTGTTCGACATCTGAAAATTTTGTTTGGGATTTCTCATAGGGATGATGTCATTTTAGAACCTGAGCTGATGGCAGAGCTGAAACATGTATTATACAGTTAACGTTGGAGTTAAACCTCACTCAAGGTGGTGGGTGTGACAGTGAAAATAACAACCTTGCATAATGCTTAAGTGCAAAAGACAAGTCTGCTGCTTCGAGGAATCCGCGGGGGAAGCACCAGGCACCCGAAAGGCTGCCCAGCTGTTGAGCGGTGCAGTGTCGCGTCTCATGGGGCCGAATGCAAATGGGGGAAATTGGAGGGTTACTTCAGATACCCACGTTTGTGCTCGATGACGGGGAAAGGTCACAAGACTAGAATAGGCAGAGTAGCTCTCATTGAGTGTCTAGCAACAGAGCAAGAGAGGGCTGGTGGTAGAAGGTTGGCTTGGAGGAGGGTTGGAATGACAAGTAAAGGAAAGAAATGGGCTCTGTCTGATGCCTTCTGCGCTCAGAAAGCAGGGCAATGTCTGTGCTCATGGAAAAAGAGCTGCAGCAATGAAATACAGGCCTTAGGTTTTCTCACAGCAGCAGCGTGCAGCAGGCCAGTACTGGATAGCAGCCCTAGATGAAATACTGGCTTAGGCTTGGTGTCAGAATGGATAATGTGTTTATGTTTTTATTCTTACTGAGTTCAGCTCTTCCGTCTCTATTATTTCTCTTCCCATATGGAGCTGTTACTGTAAATACATATCTGTATTCTATAATAACATACTAAAGCAGCAATCAAGCAGTGAATATTGATATAGTAAGGGATATTTAGAGTAAGTTTTTTTTCCCCCCTCAAGTTTGGAAATTTTAGTTTATTCTCTGTACTTTACATTTAGAAATCAAAATCTACAGGGATACATAGACATAATGACAAATTATGAAAATGCATGCAAAATAATTTTGACCCTGGAAGCCCCCAAACTGCAGCAGACAGATGTACTTGCCAGAGCCAGAAGTAGTCTGTTGAATCGTGCAAGCACCATAAAGTTAGCTAAAGCACTAATTAAGCACGGTCGTCTTAAAAGAAGAACTCATGCCTCGTTTTGGCAAGTTGCCCATAGGAAAAAGAGAGATCTGTCACAGTCTTGCAGACTGCAGTAATTAAGGTTTAAAATACTTCCCGGTCTAAAACAAGGATGGTTCAGACAGAGCTAACTGTTTAAACAACGTCCCTTATGAACTGACATTGCTCTTCTATTTCAGAGGGACGTGTTTTACTTGTATTTTCTTTTTACACTGGCTTCTGTGCAAAATGTACAGGAAAAACAGAAATTAAGAAATACTCATCCACACTTTTTATAGAAGCTGAGAGGCTATAAAACAATCATAGAGTAGCCACAACATTCTGTGTGGAGGCAGTACAGAAAGCAGAAAAACTAAATTTTGTACCTCAGAGTAGTCAGGAAAAAAGGTTATCTGTCTGGAGGCTTTCTTCTCGTCTGTCTGTGAACATGTGGTTCTCTTGATGTTAATTGGATCCAATCATCTTCAGACTTTAAGGATTTAAAATTTATTTCCAAATCTTGTGTCTCAGCTCACATCCAAACCCGCAAGTTCTGGAGGAGAGAGATCTCCATCAGCGCTCCAGAGCTTCAGTCAAAGTACTTTAAGATTTTGATTAGTGAGTAAATACAAAATGAAAGGTCAGCTTGATCGCACATGCCTCTGACTTAAATAGGATAAACACATCGGATGTGCGTGCGATCTCCCGGTATAATTTTGGATAACGTGTTATCTTGTTAGATCTCCCGGCTCGCACAATCTATTTTCCATTCAGAAAGGTCAGCCTAGTTTTAAGGACGTGAGGTATTCAGGGGCCCAAGATCGTGAACCTTCTCCTAGTGCCCTATTATTCGGTGTTATATTTCTGGTGTAATCCAATACTTGTCTCAGAAAAGTCTGCCCTCTGGCACAGTCGTTCCACTGTCATAAGAGTTTAGTTTTCTGTGATCTCAGTGGTATTTAACAATAAGGTCTGAACTCCATGCTTAGCAGAAGCTGTGGGAACATGGATGTCAAGTCCATTAATCACAGATAAAAAAAAAAATAAAAATCTCGAGGCTGGACTGTCAGGCAAGGATTAGCTGTGCCCCCACTGCAAAACCTATTCAAACAACCCACCGATTAGGTCAGCTTGTCCTTCTGCCCTGAGATTTTAAATTTTTTTTTTTTAGCAGAAACTGGCAGTTACAGCTATAATCCTTACAGTACTCGAGGCGGTGTATAGGTATGTGGTTGGAAGACCATAGGCTACTCCTGTTGTTTACTTCACCGGTGTCAGGCTGACACAACTGCATAAAATCGATACAAACCGGCATGTTCTGAGAAGCAGATGAATGCATGAGTTGGAAGTGTTTCAGCAGCGCTTTGATAGCAGCTTTTGAGCATGTTGCTCTAACTCAGCAATTCATTTCTGCTCTGAATTTGCTGGAAGGTAAATATTAGCTGTAAATATACTTATTAAAAGGTAAACAAGACCAAATTATTAACATGTTTTCTAAATATCTCCTATACTGAAAAGATTAACTTTTTTCCATTGATGATGTGACTTGATATAAACATGTCTGAGGGGCACGCAAGGAAATCGAGCACGTGCTACAGAAATTTTGAGTGGTTTTGCTGCTTTGCTGTAGTTTTCTTAAACAGTGTCTCTTGGTCAACTACCTCCATCTTTTGAGTGTTGTTGTGATTTGTGGTGGGTGAGTTGGGGTGACTCTTGGTTTTTATCTGGTTAAAGAAGGCACAAAGATGTCTCGCAATCCTCTGTTGTAGAAGAAAGTTTTATTTTCCTCTATTGCAGCTCTCAATCAATGTGGCTGTTCTGCATGGTTAACAACATAGCTCCAGAATCCTATTACTATGCAAAGTAATTTCGAATTATTTCACAAATAAATTGCTCAGACTCTGTTGGGTTTCCTGACTTTCTGGAGTTATCTTGAATTCTCAGAACCATTTGGCCCCATTCATTTTCATTTGCAGAATTATCTGTAGTATGGAAATCACTGTTAATTATTTCTCCAGCCACTATTGTCGTCGCTAGCCAAAACTGACATTTAAAATCTGTCTCTTATTAGCAATTCTGATACAGTCACCCGTGGGGCTGTGATCTGTGTCTCTGGCACCTTCTCTGGCCGTCTTACTCCCGGCTGCCCAGACAGTCAGTGGGAAGGCAGAGCTGGGTGGGATATTCTCACCCCGGTGTTAGACGCTGGCTGGCATCTACCTGGGCTTCCAGGGGCTTCTCAAGGTGCTCGCCTCAAACCATATGGCATTAATTACTTCGCATCCAGGCCTGGCAGGTTCTGTCCCCTTCACCAACTGCAAGGGTAGCTGGAGCCAGCTCCAACAAGCTCTGTGGGTATTTAATCTTGCTGCCTCGGGAGCTGGCTTTGGACTGGGGTGTCAGGTAAGGGATGTGGGAGATGTGCCCAGGTAGGAGCTCTCCCCACCAGTTTCTAGATGTGTGCTGAGGAGGGCTTTCATTTGCATTTGTCCTCTTGGTGTGAAGTATTTTTAAGGTGTTTGACATGTTAAGATTTATGTTCAAAATTTAATGATACATTTATTAAAAGGTTGAGGCAGAGTATGAAAACGTAAAATGAGAATTGAAATTAAATGTCAAATTAGGGTTTGCTTTAGGGTCTGCAAAATTTGGTGTACGTAGAATATGGCGTTAAAATGTATAGCAGCCTTAATGAGTTCTCAATATACCTGTACTCCTGAAGCTTTTGAGAAAGGAAATAATTTTTCATTTTCGTTAGATAATGAATAATAGGCCAAGCAGAGCAAATTCTGAAATTCGATATTTTTTCAAAGAACCGTATATATAGTAAAACGATGACAACGGAACTTGTTTATTAAACTAATGTAGTGATTTTTATCACTTCATTCTTGGTATCTTAGTACCTGATATTAGCCTGGTATGGTTGCCATGGTAACTGAACACACTGTTCCTTTCATTTGACCTTAAGTTCAAGCCCTGCTGTTGCAGCAGAAATGCCAAGAACACCTCCACTTTTATTAAAAACAAAACTATCAAATACATGCAAAGAGAGGGAAAAAAAGGGTGAAAAGAGAGGACAATCTGACATTACATTGTGAAACCAAAAAGAAGAGCCTGCTTTCAACTCGAGGACCAAGAAAGAAATAACTGCTGGGCTACATACGTTCATATCATGTTCTGTCCTCAAATTGAGGTGTGTTTGGATTGATTTGCTCCTTCACCGTTGTATTTATTATTCGCTGTAGAAGTGGTTACCCTTTAAAAATTTGCTCTTATTTATTTGCTTTGAGAACCTGTTGGATTTCTCAGATGGGCAGCGTTGACCTGCTCAGTTCCACATACCGACTAACTGCCAAGGCAGAAAGTAGTTGAAGAGGTCAGAGAAGATTCAAATTAGGCTCTGGCTAGAGGAGAGTTCCTGCTGGCTGGTGGCTGGGGACTTCTGTGTTGTTCCTATCTAACTTGGCCATCCCACATGGCTTTGGGGTTTGGGACTTTTTTTAGGCTCTGATCCACATCCAAATGCAGTCTGTTTTGGTCTTGGATGGAGCCCTGAAAATGGGGAAATTCTTGGATATTGCTGGAGGAGATCCCCTTTCCTGAGGCCGGCTAGTGGGGTGGGCTGCAAGTAGCTCCTGGAGCGATGGGGTGGGATGGGGACAAGTAGTGGGGTGGGAGGGTAGCAGGGGCAAACCTAAAGAGAGACAGGGGGATCATCTGAGATCTTGGTGGACAACATGAAGGAGACTTTTCCCAGGGATTCAGTGGGGACTAGGCAGAACTTGCTGCAAACTGGGGAGAGACTGGAAGCTTCTGGGTTGAAGAGCAAGCCAGGAGGCAGGGACAGAGTGGGCAGGCTGGAGGGGCTATGGTTTGTAGACTTCTGATTAGCCTTGCTCAAAAATCTGCATTTTCTTTTTCTGCAGAGCCGCGTGGCTGTAGTTGATTGCCCAGAGTGGCGGTGGGAGCTGGCTTTGCGCTTGCTTTAAAAGCACAAGGGCAGTCCCTCTTTCAGACTCAGGGTGCTGTGCGTCCTGTTGCGCCTTGCTCCTATGTGACCAGTCGCTCTTGTGGTGTACCGTCATAACGACGCGCTCGGAGCTCCTGGCTCGCTGTGGATCCAAACCTTGCGCTGCTACCCTCCCTGCCCTCGGGCGTGCAGGCTGCCTGGGGTGGGCAGCGTGGGGAGCCAGCCTAGGCAGGCGTTCCTGGTCTCCTCCGCCCACAGGCTGGGGCAGTGGCAGGTCCCTGCCATGTTCAGGAGGGGACACTTAGAGAGCACTGTGGCTGATTGATTTTCAAATGTCAATTTTTAGAGGTGGCTTTGTTCTGATTCAAGGTTAGTGAGAAAGCCTGTTTCTCAAAACTGGAACAGATTCTTTGTTTCTAAAGGCTAGGTTACTAGTGATGCAGCTGGCTCTTATTTCTTAATGTTTCCTACATAGGTTGCTCTAGGAAGAAAAGGTGTGAAGGAGCAGAAATTTTTAGAATATTGGAAGTATGATATTGGAAAGCCTGAAAATTATCAGAAAGGATAAGAGCAAGGATAGCTGGGCACCAGCTAAAGAATGACAAAGAATGGTGCTGCTGGTAAGAGGTATAAAAGGGAACAAGATAAAGGTTTATGAGTACATAGGAAATAAGAAAATGGTTAAAAAAAAGAGTCCAATTCTGCTACCTAATGGGAAAGAGAACAAATAATGCTTGACAAGGAAAATGATGAAATGCTTAATCGTTACTGAGCTTCAACTTTAGTAAAAAGAGATAATAGTTACAGGCTGTTTAATGCAATAAATCAATGAGAAGGAGAGATGAGAAGGTAGGAAGGATCATCTCAAAGCATACTCTGAAAATCAGAGTGTGCTCAGATCAGTGGAGTTTGAAAACATATGTTGTGCTGAAGGAAGCAACAACACTCTTGCAGTCTTTGGAGAGATTATGGACACAAATAAATCTATGATGTAGTGGAAAAGGGAAAACATATGCCTTTCTGCCTTTGCCTCTGTGTGCCGTGCTGCTTTCGGTTTGTCATTTTTGCAACTTCAAGGGAGACATCCACTTCATTAGCCTTCAGGGATCTAAACTGGTCTAGGTTTGCAAGAAACAGCTACGATATTAGTTTATGACCTGAAACTTTCAATTTGAGAACCATGACAATGACTTTAAAAAAAAAAATCTCAATACTTGAGCAGGCCTAAAAATTAATAATTTTGTGCTGTACACAGCACGGGTGGTTATGCTTCCTGTCTGCCCAGAGAATGTGCCAAGCCACGCAGCAGCTGCTCTGTTTCTTGTTATTTATGGCTGCTGAACTCCAGCAGGGAGCCTTTCTGAATGATGTACGTCGTTGTCCTGCTGCAGCACTCACCCTGCATCTGCGCAAGCTGCGTGGCACAATATTGCCCGCGTCAGCGACTGTTTGGCCACATCAAGGTGAATGGCTGGTTGTGTCTTTTAGGGTTGAGGAACAGGCCTGTGGGAGCTCCTTTCAGCCACGTGATGATCTTCTGACCTGGGATGTTGGCTATTGGCTGAGGACTGTTTCAAGATTAAAAGAAATACGGGTGAATTTAAGCAGCCTGTATGCAATGGTCATTTGGGATTGGTGTAAAACTCTTCTTAATTCAAAAAATGCCATCAGGACCAGACACTGACAGCAAGCATGGGTTGAATGCTGAACCTTTGGTCCTTGAGAACGCTAATGCATGGAAGCCAAAAAGCTGGGAGGGGCATGCTGGGAAGGCAGCACGGGCTTGGCTGATCCATAAGGGCTGGGAGTTGAGGACGAGCATGGCAGGGACCTCTGGAATGGAACCCATCCCGCAGTGCCCTCACACAGTGCATTGGGCCAGCCCAGGACAGTGACTGGGGTCAAACACACAGCAGCCATTGCAAGGCAAGTCCATGTTGATGAAGCAGGTCTGATGTCCAGAACAGATAAATTCTATGGTAATGAAAAAAATGTAATCTAGGTGAGCTTTCAAGGTCTTTGACAGCCCTAAAGGTTTAGTGGTTCAATTTTTGCACTGCTGTACACTACAAGCATGGATCCCCTGTGGGTGTGCGGTAGGGTTCCCCTCCCTGCCTTTGAGACTCACAGCTATATTGAAGTGTAATCAAAAGCCGAGAGTTACTTGTTTATTGTTGCATTTCCTTTGAACAAAACGATAGGGAGAATTCTGCATTCCTGGAGAATCATCATTGCCTTTAAAGTGTAATATGTGAATACAAATTAGCTTGCAAATATCATTATAACATCAGTAATTTTGAGTTGAACATGTGAACAAAGTATAAATAAGCTAATTGTTAGTGTTCTTCCCAATACAAATGATGCCTTGTGAATTCTGATCTTATGGGAAATAGATTTTAAAAAAACCAAACAAAAACCCGAAACCAAACACAAGAAGCACAAGCATGTGAAAGTTTTGCTGTGCTGTTCTAATAGTAGATCAGCTGAGGCTAATTTGCCTTGCAGTGTGCCCTTTGGTAAAGCCTGAACATCCCAGTGATGAACTTAGTCTTCCTTTCTCTTAGTATCACAGCCGTGATACAAGCTTGTGGTTTTTTTTTTTACAGTAGCAAAAAAAAAAGAGACTATGATCTGAATACCAGTGTCAAGCAAAACGGCTTTGCCCGAGGTTGGATGCTTCTAATGGTTCTTTAAAAGATGCTCCTCCCATCTCTTTCTCTCTGAAAACAAGCCACAGATCTCATCCAGTGGTCTGTACTTGCTTAACCCATCCCAAATAGGATGAGCACCCATTATCAGGGATGCAGCTTCTGGTCCTCATTGTGTAGCTTTGGGGTTGTGGGATTTGGGGGTTGAAGACCATGGAAGGCCCTGGGCATTAGCAGTGCAAAGTGTGGGGATCATCATCTTCCCCCCCACCTCCCCAAATAATGTTCTGTGGAAAAAACCCAAATCAAAACAGATCTTCCCCTTCTCCTCCAACACTTCAGTGTTTGTTTTACAGCTCAGGAGTCTGCCACAATCATGTGACCCTTTCAGAAGTGCCCTAAAGTGTTACTTGTACCCTTTGCTTGGGTGCAGTGCAAGCGTGACCCTGCAGGTCTCCATGCTGCCAAAATCAGAAATGTCAATGTTCTGGTCTGCCCATCACAGCCTGGATATAATTGTGAAAGATCTGCCCTCAAAATGCTTGACAAACTTACTTTTAGGATAGTTTAGCAAAGGTTGTAAGTGTCCCATTTATCACTTTGCAAAGTTTTAAGTAAACGCTGGTTTGTAAAAGGTGTATAATGGTCTTAAATCTTCCTTTGAAGAAAGGTTTCTGTTGAGAACTCAGGATAACGGTAGTCTTTTTTTTTGACGTCGTGACCTATAATCTAATGTAATTTTTTGTTGTTGGTTGGGGGAAAAGATAACTTTAAAATAGGTAATGAAGATAGAGTTGACCCTAAACAGATAGTTTAGCTGCTTAATAATACGATTTGTATTATTAGATAAGCTTTTAAACCTGATGAAGCTGAACACTTTAAAATGCATATATCTTAGGGATTTTTTTATCTGTTTGAAGGTGGGGTTTTCCTTCAGTTTTTTCTTAATGCTGGATTTCTGCAGTAATTGATGATCTTGATTCTGCGTCAGTCTTGACCAAAGCGTGTTTAGGGTTGGAACAAGAAGAGTCCATTAAAATAGTTTTAAATGAAGCAGCTATTAAAAAGAAGAAAAAAATTTCCTTAGAAATGCTACCTAAATGACCATTTCCTTAGGAAAAAGATAAAATGAAAATTCTTTACTAATAAAAGATGGCAAATTTAATTTTGGTTCTTATTTTGCTTGTTATTTGCATGTTATTCAATTAGAATCTTCTTGCAACAGCAATATTCTGTGTTACTATTTCCCTCATAGTCAAATGCTTAAGACTACTATACTTTATATGTCTTCTCTAGATTAGTTCTTTGGTTTTATTTAACAATAACGATGCCATGTAAACCATAAACTCTCCTGGTGTAACTCATCCATGAGACAGTTTGACCTAGAAGATACTCTTGCCTTCAGTAATAGCATACTACATGGCTGCTAAGAGTAATGCATGACTAAAAAGCATCTGAAGAATGAAGTAAGAATTGAGAAAGAATATTTAAAAGTTTCCCCGAAATAGTATTTCCAGTGTGATTTCTGTAACTTTTTTTATAGGAAAAAAAACCTGCTTTCAGTGTAGCTTAAATATTTTTTTTGTAATATCAGTATCCTGGGCAAAAAGGATCTCAGGAGTGTCACGTTTATGATGGTTCTGGCTAAGATTTCTAATGTCCTCAGTTGCTCCTCTGTGCGATACATGCAAAGGTGACAGAGCAGCCTGTGACATCTGATAGCAACGCTCCCTTCTAAACAGCCTGCGCAAGGAAATTAGAATATGCCAAATTCTATAAGCATAAAAGGATGTATTTTTCAAGATATGTTTCATATTACCTATTTATTCTTGTTGAAGGTAATCCAGAAAATAGCATGTTACGCTTAGTTATGTCTTTAAGGGAACTACACTGAAGGTACAGTCCTCTGTGGATTCAGGGTGACTTGTGTGTTCCTCCAGTTGCAACTAGTAGAAGAGCTGAACAAGAATTACATTTACTACTTAAGCATAACTTGCCTTGTTAAACAAGAACTGGAAATTCAGCCTTGTTCATTCTCAACTTGAGTCTTTCAGGGTGTGTGTAGGAAGGCCATATCAAGTTCAGTTTTTTCATGGCTTTGCTGTGAAACCAGGAGAAGTTTTTATTTCAACCCAGCTTTAACTTTAGTTCCTGTGTCAGCCTAAAAGAAAATTAAATTAGGCTGTGGTGCTGTGGTACTTGTACTTGGCACGAAAAAATTCTGGAGTGAGCAGTGAATGCTTTGTAGAGTGTCCGTGTTTTACAGAGCTCTAATATTTATGATAAAAGTCAATTAGCCATTAAAATGACCCTTTACATCTCTTAATTATTTTTGATTTATGCAATGTAAACTAGTGATAGAGCCCAGGCTCTCTAATGTGGTATGGACGGGCCACGTGTACTGGCACGGACCATCAGCTGCTGTTAGCTCCTCGGGGTGGTTTCAGTGCCGTAGGGAGGTGTAAGGCGTGATTACCAGAACCATGTTGGTTTTTCCATTTCATTCCCATCTAGTTACCTGAACACTCAGTGGGCTGACAACATATCAGGTGATGGACTGGAATCAATAATCCCCCACCAGGGGCGATGCCAGGTTGTACTCCTCAGTATTTCTTTATTTTTCTGAGAGAAGTGTAGATTTAAAATGAAATTCCTGAGCAGAGAAAGTCACGTGTGTCTGGTGTTAAGGATGGGTCTCTGGCACGAGGAGCTGGCTAGTGCAGTGTGCTGGGATTCAGGTGAGTTCTGCTTAAACTGTGACTTTTTCACAGATATCCTATAAATATATTTTATTGTTGTGACTGTTTCTGCTGACATGACTGTTACAAAGATAACTCTGCATTTAGTTGAGTCAAGAATTAATTTTTTTTGACCAAAAGAAAGCTGTGCTGTTAAATCCTGGTGCTTTTATTATAGTTAGTTTTGTTACAGTTACAGTTTTACTACTTTAGTGGGGGTACAAATTACTCTTCTACTTTTCATCTGCTTATCTTTCCAGAGCAGCCAGCGTGAGAGGTAGAGCATCTCTGTGTGTGATGTCTCCTTCCTGCTGAAATCCTTAATATTTCTAGGCTTTTTTTTCTAAGACTATAGCTCTAGGCAGTGGGTCATATCCAAGGCTTTACCAATGCAGGTAAAGGCTCAGGCTGAGGCAGAGTGGTGCCCCTGCCCACATCCAGGCCTCCGTCCTGCTGCCCTCGGGCTCCCCAGGCTCTGTCATGGCCCGTGCCTCCCCTGGCTTCAGGCTGCTCCAGCTGGGGCACCTGGGCTTGCTGGATCGGATCAGCCTCCGGGTGTAAGCTACTCTTTGTGTTGCCCTTGGATTTTTCACGAGGAAGGGAGAGCCTGTAGGGGTGAGCACCTCTGGGGCATGGATTGGGTGCCTCTCTGTCCAGCTCCCAGCCCAAGTGGGAAGCAGCGCACCTGCGGGAGCCTTTTGAAAGGGGAGAAAGTAGGGATTTAATTGGGGAGGGTGATCCCTGCTACAGCTCTTGATTATCAGAGCCATTGTGCTACCGTCCTAAAAATAACGAGTAATAGGATGGTGCTGTAGCAATGGCACCACAGCTGGTGGGCAGCATATTGGACAGGAGTTTCTCTCTGAACTCTATTGTTCATCTTTTCATTGAAAGGTGCTTTATTAAGGAATATATTGCAATTTTCTTTCAGCATCGAAGATCCTCTTAAATTCTAGAGAAGCCACTGTAAGTTGAGCCGGGAACTTTAGTATAGCTGTTAAGTTGGTGGCAGCTGTCAGCCTCGCAGTTTGGGAACTTTTTTTATGGAGTACAAACCTTGAAAGCGTTCTGTGAGCACAGCTCAAAATATTAGCTCTGCTCCTGGGAAAGTGTAGACAAGGATGGTGAAGTTGCCAGCTGTCACTTTATTTCAGTGTTTATTTATTTATAAAGTTACCCTATTGTCATCGCGCAAATGCATTAGTGGGTGGAATGGTGGCTCATTTTTAGCTGCTGATTGGTGTCAGGGCTGCATCTGGAGTTTTAAAATAGTCTGCCCGGTGCTGACGGGAAGATTTTTACCCATCACAACAATCTGACATACTTTTAAACATGGCTTGTATTTTCTGTCATGTCACATCTGTGAGAACAGATCCTAGGTTCTTGTATCACAATTAGGCAGGCGTATTGTGGCCATTAGATTACCTTTGCGAGATCTACCATGGGTGTAATGTGGAATTTTGCTCTTAAGACTAATATAAATCAATGCTTCTATTATTACCAACACCATTTGCATTTTCCTGTGTATCAAAAAGTCTCCAGATGAGAACTCTCTAATAAAAATTAGAGGTTGGAGGTTTGGGGAAATGAAGGAAATGCTAAAATAATAATATAATGGTAGAGGAGTTTAAAAACTTACCTTCTTAAGGAAATAAGGCTTGTATGGCCCTTGTAGCGGCACTGTTAAGGTGTCTTAATAGCTTCTGAGGTTGCTGGCCGACTTAGCAAAACTTGACTGGTGGAGAGAGATTTCAAAGGGGTTGAGTTTATAGAAGTTTTGTAAGAATAAGTATCTGTAGAGAAAAGAGAGAAACACATTTGTACCCCAGCTGTGGGAAGAGCTGCAGGGTGAGCTCAGTCATATGATTAGAGCTCAGAGAATTGGCAGAAAGGAGCCCTGCTAAGTCTACAGCTGGACAAGTTTTCCCCTGATCTTGCTCTCTTATTTCAAATCTCCAGGGAATATGCCAACCCGAGACAAGGAGCAGCAGGGAAGCAGGTTGTGTGGGGCAAAGATGCCCAGTAATGGGGAGAGGGATGCTAGGAGCCAATCCCAAATTCAGCAACATGATACTGAACTCTTCAGCATCAGTTTTGACTGATGCCTCGCCTATTTGCATCAGTTTTGGTACGATTTTGAGCTGCTGTGATTCTCCTGGCTCATTCCCAGTGGGTCAGATCATACTGGGTTGGGAAAATGTCTCTGTGACGGTGATTTTTTTTTTTTTTTCTTTATGGGAATCATTGCACTATAGTCTGCAGTGCTCTCTGCAGCGCTGCTGAAGGGTGCTGCGGCGCGGGCCTGCGCTGCCCGCCCCTGCTTCGCTCCTGAGTGGTGCTGCCTGAAAGTGCCAGAATCAGCCGCAGGGGCTGGCTGGGAAAGTTCAGCTTTCCACTTCTGTATGAAAACCTATCAGGTAGTTTATTATCCTTAATTTTCCTCTCTTGCCTGCTTTTATTAAAATAGGAATCATGAAATGACTGCCACAGTGTATTTCATAAGTCTCGGCTCCTTAATAGATCCCCGTGTAATTTTGATACACATCCTCTTGGGTCTGGCAACTATAAAAAAACTGCTATAGCTTTCACTGTGGCAGCTTTTCTGCAGAATCTGTTTCATAAAATGGCCCGTTAAAGGTCTTCAAATATTTCCTTATTGTTGCAGGCTTCCAAGGTACTGCCCTGAATGGCTGCTTATACTTCTGCTCTTTATTCTGCTCCTTAAAGGGTGTATTTTCTTTTTGTTAGGTCCTGTTCCTCAAGGACAGACTCGCTGTCCTAGGCTTGTTACTATTTTAATAGACTTCCCTGTCACTTAGTCTTGTACATGGGCCATGGAACTTCAGGAATCTCTGAGACTTAATGTTATTTAAAAAGTGCCTCCTGCTTCTTCTCTAATTAATTGCAATCAGAAAGGCTAGTTGGTGGACACATGGTGTCGCAGCTTCTGTGAAATACTGCCTGATGGCTATAAACATTGCCATATGTTCTCTGTGAAATATTGCCATAATCACTGGCAACAGGAACAGCTGATAGGAGATGAAGGATTGGTTCTCAACTTTTTCAGCTTTACTTTGAAAATCTGTGAAGCATTTCCTGACCACCTTAGTGGGTTTTTTTAGTTGCTGCTACTTATAGTGGGCTTATTTTCTTCTTAAACATCATTTCAGTAACTTCTACTGTTCATGTTACAGCTGCTAGCAGTTGCTTTGCATACCATGTCCATTTGCTAAAACCACTACTTAATGAAAGTAGGCAGTTAAAGGGAGTTTTTTCCCCCAAACTTAAACAGAATTTTTTATAAAGCTAAATAGTTAAAAAAATTAATAAGGACTTTCAAGAGCTTCATAGTCAATGAACTACAAGTTATCTAATGAGAAACTATCTGTTCTTCACTGTAACGTAGGTAGAAGGGTAATTTTGGGGCTGAGCTGTTTACCAACTCTTTTGTGAAAAAGTGAAAAGTCTTCAAAGGTGTGATCTTAATTAATGACTTTGTTTTTCAGCCTTTCATCATAAAAGGAGTGGCTGTTGCCGTTTGTGGTAACATCCAACAGTGTTAGTATATAAAATTATTTCCTATGCTGATACAACTTCATTGTACTATGGCAGAAGACTAATAAGAAATATCATCTTTCAGTAAAAGTGTGTTTCAGACTGTTCATCAACATTTCCAAAAAGCTTTCCTTCGTACGTTTTGCCTCCAACATTAAGTTTTTAACACTTTGGCCTCCATTGTAAGGAGACCATTCATTAGAAGCAGCAATCCTGCAATTACTTCAACACAGCTAGAAGCCTCAAAAGACTGCTTCCACAGTAAGTGTGATTCAATAAGAGAAAGGCAGTGCATTAAGCATGTAAAGTGTTTTTGTGTCTCTGGTTAGAAGCATAGGGCTCTCATGGAGGTAAGCAAACAGGATTGATTCTGCTCCTTTTATTAGAATTGGTTTCTTTTAAGCACTGCTTTTCTGTCTCAAATTACTAATTCTAATAGGGTACTTACTAGCTCTGAGAAAAATTTAGTTTTATTAAAGCAACAAATGGTTTTACATGCCTCTCTATACTTTGGGAGTTGTGGGCTATTGAAGCAAGTTCTGTCTTACATGCGCAGCTCAGGCTATTAAACTGTACACAGGTGATTGATCTCTTTAATAAAACCCTGTTCTTTAGTAAGGAAAGAGTGATAAAGAGAAACAAATGTACTTGTTTGTCCAGTGCTTTGGAGATTACGGTAACATGAGGACATCAAGAATGCCATTTTAATGAATAAGGTAGATGAAACACATCAATTTGGACTTCATTTTAAGCATGTCTGGAAACCAATATGCTTTAAGTTAATTTGATTCATGCTTTTCATTCGTTTGTATCACCACGTGCATTTTAACAGAAAATGTTTCATACTTAAGCAAAGAAAAGATCTGGCAGGTAGAAGATTCTGGCACTTTCTGCACAGGGATTGGGCAAGTGGGGAACAATGACTTTGCGAACCCGCTCTCCTGTAGCTCGTTGTGGCTCTGGCCCCTGCCGTTTTTCGAAGGACACATGTCACGAGCACACCCGAGGGGGGCTGGCTGTGGAGCCGTGTGGTGTGAGGGATAGCTGGAGAGCCGCTCTGAAAATACAGGGCTGTACAGATCACTACAGCCCTAATGCCAAAAATTGTCCACTGTGCACGTGTCAGGCCTGATTGTTCATTCATACTGATGTTTTTCAGGAAAACTCTGTCTATAGTTACACTGATGTTTTTTTAAAATCTTTTGTTTTAAGACGAGAGAGGGGGAATCAAGCTCTCATTTCTTTTGCTATCTGCTAAAAAGCATTCTTTCCATGGCAACCCCTGTTTCCATGGTACATGCTGTATTGCCCTTCAGAGAAGCTTTATTAAGAGACACATACACACACACATGCTGTCATGTGAATGTGGTCGCATTTTACAGCACTCTAAAGGAAAACTACAGTAAAATGTCTTTTTTTAAAATTGTAGTGCTTTTTTTCATTATACAATATGACGAAGGATTATTGCTGCCACTGCTTGGCAGTGCCATGGGAATGCAATAAAACATGCTTTCTACTATTGTTAGAAGGATATTCTTCAAACTGCTGTATTTACTAGTACATTAGCATCATTGTTTTCTAAACTCTTTGGGTGTAAGCTGTCATACAAAGTAATCAAACTCCTTTTACAACTTCAAAAATAAATATATAATAAAGTTTTTCGACTCTTAGGTTAAGCGTGGGAAATGAGAGTTGTTAGCAAATTTAAAGGCTTATCTTCCATTCTAAAAAGAAAAAGTGAACCCACAGAAATTTGCAGCTTCTTCTCCGTAATGACACCTATTAGAAGCTACTTTGAGTCCTCAAAATTAGCTAAATTTACAAGAGCAAGACACTGTAGTAAAAAAAATGGAGATACAAAGATGCTGTTGTGAAACTATTAGAAGTTGTACCATTACTTTTACCTTAAGAAGGCTCATTATAATCACACTTTTAGACTCTTCTGCCTACTGTCATTATGAGCTGTAAAGGTCTGTGGTACAAAGTGCAGTATCAGTCTCTCCAGCTAGGCTTAATGCATGCATCTTGGAAGTATGTGTTAAGGTGACATATGGAGCAATGTATCAAAACTTCTCTGAGGTTTGGAGAGCTGCTTCATGCGCTGTAGTTGTCTGGGACTGCAGCTGACAAGGCTCTGCAGCTCCATTTTTGAATCTGTTTACTGTCTGCTTTTCAGCAGTTCTGTTCCAAACCTTGATTAGATGATCTGTGGAAACTGGAGTAAACCTAAAAGTATACCTATTTTCAAACAAGATTGCTGTCTCTTGATAGAAATTGTTCATTTCAGAGATAACCCTGATAAAATCCTTGCAAGAAAGAGTGAGTTCTCTATGCAAAAGGAACTTTGCCTGTGGTCTGAACTTGCAAAGGTACGATAGTCCTTTTCAGACACCTTCCCTGGTGCTTTTTACCCTCACTTGGTCACTGAAGTTACAATTAGGGAAGTAATATTTGAGATGATATGGAAAAAAACCCAAAACATCAAAAAGCTTGGTAAAAGTCTTAAGGATTTGCCATGTGAGCCAAGGAATAATAATACCTTTGATGGTGAGGTTGGGAAGTTGAAGTAAGGTGATGAAACATGTCAGCAGCTCATTTTGAGGACCTACATGTTACCTTTAAACTTTAGTCAGTAGACTGAGAACTTGTATACAAATTAGAGGCTTTTATTTTGCTTTCAGATGTGATGGCTGCCCTTTCATCAGGAACAGACTCCCTTAGCAGAGGTTTCATTAACAGCTCTTGTTAAGAATTGCTCTTTACTTTTAACTTTTTTTTTAAACACAATGAAAAGTGCCTTTTTAATGAACAGTTATTTCCCTCTTACAGTATGTCCATGAAACTCTGGGTTGGTGTTTATGAAAATGCTGGAGAAACAAGGAAGGATTAAGATAAGAATACATCTGTAGTTGTACTCTTTGCGATATGACTCTGCAGCGCTATGTCACGCAGATGAGCTGTGGAAGTCTGTGATAATGCCCCTAACTATAATGACGTGTTAAATTTTATTTTGGGCTTTGTGAAATGTAGGCTGACTGTCCTTGACTGATCAAAGGAGAGTAGATCATATAAATAGTCCTCACTGCTGGTAAGGTTGAAGTTAGATGCATAACAAGCAATGCTCCTACCCAGCTCCTCAGAAGGAGAAGAATTATTTTGATTCAGTCTTTCATTTTCTTAGTGCTGTACAGCCCTCTCTTGTGAATGAAGTATTTGCCTGCTGCATGACATCCTGGGATGGATCAGCTGGCACCTAAGCAATGTGTTAATGTTGATAACAGCAGGGTCACTGCTGAGGCAACTCGGGGCAGGGTGTGGGGAAGAGCTGTCGAGCACCAGCCGGGCTGGGAGATGCTGTACCTCGCATTCCTCAGGGTCTCGCTGTAACAGAGCGCGGTACGGTTTGGGTAGCTCGGTAAGATTGCACGACACCGTTATGGCTGCCCCTCTCCAGAGGGCTGCGTGGGTCATTAACCCAGGCCTCCCGCCTGAGGCACGTGGACCAGCTCCCTGCCCGAGGGGGTCCGGCCTCCTACAACGCTCCCGTACGCCACGGTGAAGCCATCGCTTGCTCGCCGCTCTCTGTGGCAACTCCATGCCCGCAGGGCGAGGGAGAGCCTGATGAGGGCCAGTCCTCCCTCCAAAACCTGGGACGGCCCTGCACGGTGGGCCTGCTACACACACCCTGACCTTTGCTCCTGGTTATTTGTGATGGAGCTCAGGGTTTATGGGCAGAAGTATTTCTAAAACCTTAGCACTTGTGGAGGAAGACTCCACCTCTCCTTCCTTTTCCAGTAAGAGGGGATTTATGGTGGGAGCGGAGCAGGCCCTGGGGGCCCTCTCCTGCTCCGGTTCCCCGCAGGCCCAGCCCCAGGAGGTGGCCTGGATTAGCTTGGCTGGAGAAAGACTGACACTGTGCTTTGTATCACAGGCCTTTATGGCTCATAATGACAGTAGGTAGAAGATTCTAAAAGGGTGATTATAATGAACCTTCTCTGGGTTCTGGCTCTGTGAGACCCCATGGAGGCCACCTCAGGGCCTGCGTTCAGCCGAGGATCACAGAGAGATTTTGACAATCACAGAGTTCAGAAGTAAGAAACAGGTCTCCTGCTGGTACTGCAGGAAGCTGAGGAACATCAAGTACGTTTATGCTTTTCACATTAAGGTAACCTTTCATCAGTTAGACAGAATTCCTCAGGATTGTAACTAAATCCTCATAAAATGTAATTAATGTGATAAATGCTATTCAAGCAGCTGGTTATAAGCGTGCAGGAGGGTGTCTCATTCATCAGAGCAGGCATGAGGACTAGCCTGGGTCTCTGCCCTGCTCTGTCCCGGACCCGCTGGCAGCAAACCTGCCCTGCTATGGCTGCCTGCCGCCATGGTGGGGGATTGGTGCGGGGAAGCGGGCGCTCTCGCTTCAGCAGCAGCGCGGTTCACAGTAGCAACATGTTCAATTCCATGTAGTAATAGTGCCCTAATAACAACCGAAAATATGTTTCATGGTGGTGTTGATAACTAAATGCTTATCCCATATATAGGAATTCAAATAATTGGAAATTCTTCTAGCCTGGGATCTAGTTGAGACCGCTGGAGGATACCTTGATATTGAAGGTTAAAATCAATGGACTGTGTTTTGGTTATTTTTCAGATGACTCTTGTATGTTTAATATAGTATATTTGTATTGTGGGTTCTCATTCCTGTAAATCTGAGGTCTGTTTCTTGAATGAATGAGGAGATAAGCAATTGAATTTGAAAGATACTTTATGCAACAGAAAAGCAATTTGGTTTCTGGTTATCAAAGGGCAAGAAGCAAACTTGCAATTGAATGCTCAATATTTATAACCCTTATGTTGCCAGTGCATCCTGCGCCTCTGAGGAGCTGTGGTTTTGGCCATGGTTCCAGGGCCCTGTACCCGACTGGGCAGCCATTCCCCGATGAGCAAGCTGCCATGTTGTCAGGATGGCTCTTGGCATACTTGGAAATGTTTCAGGATGTGTTCTTAAATATTAGTGTTTCCCAACTGATTTTTGCTGAAAAAAGTCGTGCAGAGCAACAGAGGGGGTACCTAGGACCTGATGTGCTTCTGGAGGGAGAGCAGCATGGTTCAGGTAGTGCCAGGCACCCAGCAATGATGTCCTTGTTTCGAGGTCTCTCAGGCTTTCCTGTGGTGGCTCTCCTCTGCTGGCAGCTCCTCCAGCTGCCTGGTGCTAGGACAGGAGCGGATGTGAGTCATTGGTTATTGCTGTTATTTATATAGCATCATAAACCTGTGTGGAAAGTAGCTAGTAAAAATGAACACGTCTGGATTCGGCACAAATGCTGTATTTATGCCTGTAGCATTTTAGTGCTGTTGACTTCATAGTTTTGGGAGATGGCGGGGGGGAATAGTTAAAAGGTTACGTGGGAAGCAGTAGTTGAGAGTTTATCTGCCTGGCTGTGTGTTTCTGCATTCTGTAACTCAGCCATGGTCTTCGATAGTATCTTCATCCTGAGAAGGGTGTGATTAACTGTCATTATTAACTGACTATCCATAAAATGTAATTATAGGTGTTTCATACCTTAAGCATAGCGTTTTATTAAAAAAGAAAAAAACTTGGCATTAAGAATCCTGGAACTGAGGCAATAACGAAAGTAGCAGCTGGACATGCAGATGTTCATAGCGAATATAAAACAGGCTGCAATAACAGAAAAGGCTTTTTAAGAGGGACTAATCTGAGAAAGAAAACAACATAGTTGTCAGCAGTATAGTTTCACCCGGCAGTGGCCGGGAGCAAAGCGTACCCTCAGCAAGTTTGCTGATGATACAAAACTGGGAGTGGCTGATACACCAGAAGGCTGTGCTGCCATCCAGTGAGACCTGGACAGGCTGGAGAGCTGGGCCCAGGGGAACCTCATGGAATTCAACAAAAGCAAGTGTGACATCCTGCCCCTGGGCAGGAACAACCACATGCACCAGCACAGGCTGGGGGTGACCTGCCTGGGGGCAGCGAGGTGACCCTGAGCCAGCACCGTGCCCTTGGGGCCAAGAAGGCCAACAGTGTCCTGGGGGGCATGGAAAGGAACGTGGCCAGCAGGGAGAGGGAGGTTCTCCTCCCCCTCTGCTCTGCCCCACTGAGGCCACATCTGGGGGGCTGCGGCCAGTTCTGGGCCCCCAGTTCCAGACTGACGGAACTGCTGGAGAGAGTCCAGCGCAGAGCTGCCAAGGTGGTCGGGGGCTGGAGCATCTCCCTTGTGAGGAAAGGCTGAGAGACCTGGGTTGGTTCAGCCTGGAGAAGAGAAGGCTGAGGGGGGATCTCATCAATGCTTATAAATATCTGAAGGGTGGGTGTCAGGGGGATGGGGCCGGGCTCTTTTCAGTGGTGCCCAACGACAGGCCAAGGGGGGATGGGCACAAGCTGGAACACGGGAAGTTCCCCCTGAAGATGAGGCCAAACCCCTTCCCTGTGCGGGTGCCAGAGCAGGGGCACAGGCTGCCCAGAGGGGCTGTGGGGTCCCTTCCCTGGAGACATTCACCCCCCACCTGGACGCGGCCCTGTGCCCCTGCTCTGGGGGTGCCTGCTCCAGCAGGGGTGGGACGGGGTGAGCTCCAGAGGGCCCTCCAAACCCTACCTTCCGTGAGTCTGTGAAAGGAAGGTATGTTATGCTCAGGAACCTGAGAATTTTCCATCTGTCCTTTGCATGTGGACTGTAGCGGTGGGTGTTTTGAAGGCACTGTCCTAGAAGGATGGTAGAAGCCTGGCAGCTGGCAGGGGCCAAAACTGTGCCCTGGTTCTGTTCTTTGTGACAGTGAAGGGGTGCTGCTGGCTTCAAGTTTTAAATCTCTTTTTTTTTTTTCCTTCCCTTTCTAAACAAAAGCCAGAATTAGAGTAAACATGCTTGCTTTGTCACTTTATTTTGATTCTGCAACAGTGCTTCTTGAAGCCTATGTTATTCTTCTAAGTAGTTACTTCTCGACTGCAAAATTACAAAAATTGAAGGCAAAGCAAGAAATGAAACTATTTCTAAGTAGTAGTATGATACTAGATTTGTGGACTTTTTTTAACAGGATGAAAAAAAATAGTTCTCATGAACTGGGTGTTCTCAGTAAAAGTCAGCATTTCACATCAGATTCTCCTTTAATTAAAGGAGAGCTTTCAAAGTGGTAGCAACAGCTACTACTCATTGCCCTTTTGTCTACTATGAGTAAGAATGATGTGTAAATGAAAAATTTTTAGTGCAAGTCAGAACTGCTTAAGCACACTAAGGTATTAATCTCTTGAGAGCAGTTGCCTCAATCACACTTCAGATTCCTGTTTGAAGATAAAGTTTGAAAAAGTATTTTTATTTCTGTAGTGATGATCAGTGTTCAGCTAGAGCTGCCAAGTATGGAAATCACACATACTTGTACAGCTGCTTTACATAGTAGTCTTAACTCAAGTTTATCTTATTCTGGGCTGTGGAGTTGGAGTTTTGTCTCTGCAAGTAGTGTTTAATTTGAATTTGGTCTTTTCTCAGAGAAATAATATTGTTTTATATTTCCTTCTCAAAATTCTTCATAGGCTTTTAGCAAAATACAGAGAGAAGAAAAGTAAAAATTAACTCCTAGAAATAAATCTCAGTGCATAAGAGCAAATCTGAAATTGAGATCCACAGGGTCAAAGGAAGCTGTGCACATTGCACTTCAAGTAAATTGCACATAAGAGATTTCTGTGACAGATTCACTTTGGTTGTTTTGTGTATTTCATTATGTTATTACTGCTGCTTTCTGATTAGTTTATTTTTTCTAATGGATACTAGAAAAAATGTAAGTACAATAATAAGTGCTAAATGTACTGGCTGTTATAAAAATAACCGATTTCTAGATCTAGTTATGAATATCATTTTACAGGTGCTGTTAATATGTGAAGGTACAGGAACTGGAGCTGTGCCAGAGGGCTCTTAGGATGCGCCTGAAGTGAACTACAGAGCTGGAAGGTACAAATGATAGTGCCGGAGCAGATATTACAGGTGCAAGTTCCTGTTCGCTCAACAATATTTACTAGCATTGCCTCGGCTTGCCGCTCTGAACTAGTTAATGGCGCACATTCCCTCAGTGCTTTACGGCAAAGGATTTGGGTATTTTTCAAAGAAAATGAATGCACTTTGCTTATCCTTTGTCAATGGTAGTTACAAATAGAACTACAATTTCATGTAATAGCTATAAACCATTACTCTAATAGTTTGACAAATACCTGTGAGGATAAACGGCAATATTTCATCTGAGAAAGGACTGAATATTAAATAAATGTAACCTCCCATTGGGTCCTGTTTTAACCTCCTGCTGGTTTTGGAAGGTGAATTTAAGAGCTGAAAGCATTTTAGGTTAAATGTTAGGGGAGAGGTTCAGTAAGACCTAGACAGCAGATTAGCACTTTGCGCTCATAATAATAATCTTTTCCCTTTTCCCATTATCACTTCAAACACATCATTGCAAGGTGCAGAATTTAACTTGAGTCAGGTGTACTGTTGGCTTGTACTGATCATCTAATAGTTATGGGTATGGACAATTAATGGTATTTTTATTCTCACTTAATTTTTTCCATATTTCTGATGGCAGGCAAGACTGAGAATTGGGATTTCCCTATTAACTCAGTAAGCTGAACTTTTGAGTCTATCCTCGAGCCTAGTACTGCAGAGAGGAGATTCTCATGTCGTGACCTATTTTGCTTTAGAAGCTAGAAATAAAGAAGTTGTTTAAAATGTTTAACTTAAGACTATTAGTGCAAGCAGAGCAGGAGACTACTTCTCAGTCGAAAGGAAATGTTTCCTATAAATTCTTCTTTTTATGGAAAAATATTTGTGACATTAGTTGCTCTCGGTTGGGGGCGGGGCGGGGGGGAGAGGTAATGCCAGTGTAAAATACTTTTGTGCCATTGTGAGAAGAAAAAATTAATTGCTGACCATAGCAAGAGTAATACTTTTAGAAAATGGTAGTGATATAGTGTGGAAATACTTGCATACATATGGAGAGAGGCTTTAAAATAATTCCAGATCGTTTTAGTACCAGTGATAGTAAAACATCTATCCCTGTTAAAAGGGAGCCCTTTAATTATATGGGGGAAAGAGAAAAACATTACAAGCTGCACATAATGTCTGTTTTCATTCTATATTTTAATTTTTTGACAAGAGAAAGCTATTTTGAAAGGATTTGATTATTCAGGTTGTAATTATTGTTGCAGACAGCCAATCAAAAGGCAATTTGTCTTTCTGGAAAAATGATGGTTATCAATTATGTCATACAAAACAATTTAAAAAAATATTTTAAAGTTGTTTAGGTGCCTTTCTTGCAATCCAAGTTCAATAAGTAGTGAAATGAACCGATAAACCAAACTGATAAGTAAATCTCTCCCACTGAAACAAAATTGCTACTGTCAAAGTACCTGTTCATTTGCTAAAATCTGTTTCTAGTTTTTCTTCTGATACATTGCAACACCTGGCTCGCACCCGTGACAGCTCTCGTGAGTTACTTGCTTTCCAAAGCGCTTTGATAGAAACAAACGGACCTAGTGAGCAGCTAACAAAAAAATTACCCCCTGTCTCTGGGTGCGGGATGCGTGGCTATAGAGAAGCACGAAGAGTTTCTCCCTGTTGAGCTATCCAGGATCAAGCAGGTAGCCAGCTTGTTCTGCAGATGGATCAGAGGTCAGAACAGCATGGTTCTGGTGCCCAGGTATATAGGTAGGTTTTGGTTCTTAAGTTGAGCCAGAAGCCAATCTTTTCTAAGAAGAGAAAGTGATAATGAGTCATTCACAGATGTCTCAAACACAATTAGAAGGTAAATGTCTTCCTACTGTAGCAATAACAACATAGCACTAAGAGGTGAAGGCCATCAACCCAGTCAAATGCAATTAAGAAAAAAAATTCCCCACTTTTTTTTTTGCCTAAGTATTATTTATTAGTTTGCAGTAGCAACCATGATGGGCTGAAAGCTTTCTTGCAGTCATAATATTCTGGTCTCAGCAAGGAGTGCATAATTTGACAGATGGATGTTGCTGCAGAAGTACAGAATGCAGGCAGGCTGATGAGGTGATGAATATTAGTTAAATTGAAATAGGGTGATCAGGACTGGTTTCATGTAGTCTGATCCTGCCCATTCAGTGTTTTTTGGTTTTTTTTGTTCTTCTGGGCTGCTTCACTTCAATCCCATTTTCACCGGTAAGTGAATGTAGCCCCATAGAGCTGCTCTGGGTGTGTATCTGTGAACAAGGCAGTGGGACTCTAGCAAGGCTGCAGATGAAGCCTCCACAGATGTGGTAAAGGAGTCCCACCTCCACTGTGGCAGCAGCTGCCGCGCTGCTGAGGAGGATGCAAGTTTTGGAGAAGGAAACAGCTGTTAGAAAAGAGTGACCTGATCTCTCAGATGTGACTGACGCCACAGTGTCTTCTTGCAGTGAGATGCTCCTGTAGCAGGGGCATCTTCAGGGGTAGGAAAACCAGGGGCTGTGGCGGGAGCATGGCTGATTTTCAGAGGTACGCCGAACAAGGCTGTAAGGGGGCAAAGAAGAACACAGTGAAAGAAGAAAGGGAGTGCTCTCAGAACATATGCAATGCCAGTTAACGAGCAGTATGAAGAGGCAGAGGACAGGAAAAACTTACGAGTGCAGCCCCACTGGCTTTAACGCCTAAAATATAAGGTGAAGGAATTGGACTCTTTGGTGTGAAATGATAACCTTGAAAAAACAGGCCTGGTAGAAGGAGGGTAATCAATGCTGCCAGGCTCCATCAGCTTTATAGGAAAGATGAGAGGGACATACAGTCAGGGGAGTGGCACTGTACATGAAGCTTTTTCTAAAGTGCAATAGCATAAAAGTATTATGGGAGAAGAGCAGGCCTGTGGAACCCCTGTGGGCAGAAATCCTGTGCTCTAATAAAAATGTAGTGCTAAGATTGTGTTAGCAGCCCCCTGCTCAGACCTGTATGAGTGCTCAGGAAATGTGAAATGAGAGTGGAGGAGCTGCAAATTCAGGACAGGCAGCAGTGGAAGGTTTCAAATGGGGCCCCATAGAGGCTGGATTAGTGCCTTATCAGGATGGGAGACAGAGAGGATGTGTCCAGGCATGCAAAGTAGCTGCTTCCCAGGAGGCCTGGTGCTTCCAGGTGCTATTCTGGATGTCATCTGGAGTGGTGGTCTGGAGCTGCTTGATAATTAGTGACCATCGTAAGATTAGGTTGAACTCCGTAGCTGAAGAGAGCAGAATAAATACATGCAGCATGCTGTCATTTGATTTCAAGTATAGGTCTGCAGAACAATGAAGCAATTGGGCAACAAACCCTTAAAGAATTAGTCTAAAAAGCCCATAAGCAGCCTGCAGGTTATTAAAAAAATAGTTATTCTAATAAAATTATTAGAAGCCCCCAAATATGTCCCACAATGAAAAGAGAAAACAAAATAACCTCTAGGAGTCTACCCCATGTGATAGGAACACCAGGGGAGGGTACTGTAGCAAAATGGCTAGCTGCTGGAAAAGGGAAAGGCTGCTCGAAAGAGAAAAGTCCTTAAAACATGTCAGGTCAAACACAAACAGGAAATTAAAAATCTCATAAAGAATTAGGAAAGTACCTTACAAAGGATCCCAAGCTGTTGGTAAGAAGCTCCTAAGTATATCAAGCCCAGGAAGTCAGTGGGACCACTTGACAACAGTTGTGTTATTGGGGACACACAGAAAAGTCTGGGGCAGAGATGCTCAGTGAATTCTTTGTGTTGGCCCTTACTGCTTAAGATGCTGGGGAGATCTTTCACATGGTGTTGTGTTTTTTGTTGGTTTGGGTGGGTTTTGTTTGTTTGGGCTTTTTTTTTTTTTTGTAACAGGTAGGTCAGAGGAGCTAAATCAGTTTGAAGTGACTATCTGGGAGCTGTGCTGCTGCTGCCCCACCGGTGCATTGCCAGGGGCTCTAAGTTGGGGGACTGGTGGGTTGTCAGTGCGAGTCTTGGCCATAAAGGAGGCTCTGGAGGGGACCCTGGGAGCTACATACCAGTGTCTGACCTCCATCCTTGGTGAGATGGTAACATCCCTTTTAAAGAATAACACTACTCAATGCATGGCTAAACATAATTGCAAGGTCCTGCACCTGGGTTGGGACAACCCCCAGTATCAATAGGGGTTGGGGGATGAAGGGATTGAGAGCAGCCCTGTGGAGGAGGGCTTGGGGGCATTAGTGGATGAAAAGCTGGATGTGAACTGGCCATGTGTACTTGCAGCCCAGAAGACCAGCTGTATCCTGGGCTGCATCAAAAGAAGCGTGGCCAGCAGGGCGAGGGAGGTGATGGCAACAGATTTTTTAGTAGGGCCTGTAGCAATAGGGAAAGGGGTAATGGTTTTAAACTAAGAGGGTAAATTCAGACTAGATATGAAGAAGAATATTTTTTTTATGATGAGGGTGGTGAAACACCGGCCCAGGTTGCCCAGAGAGGTGGTCGATGCCCCATCCCTGGACTCATTCAAGGTCAGGTTGGATGGGGCTCTGAGCAACCTGATCTGGTTGAATATGTCCCTGCTCACTGCAGGGCCGTTGGGTTAGGTGACCTTTAGAGGCCCCTTCCACCCAACCCATTCTATGATTCTATGATCTGTTACAGAAAAGCCAGTGCCACTGCAGAGAAGAGAAATCAAACGACAGAGCCCTGCTGTGAGGGTATTGTGGATGTGTGGATAGCTTACTGCGTTGTCAAAAAGCCAGTGAGAGGCTTCCACTTTAAAAGTCATTAAAAAAATTACGTTAGCACGGGATAAGTGGGCAGTAGAAAAGCTGAATGTAGAACTGTTTACACCAAATCCTGCAGTACTGAAACGAGAGAGGTCTTGATACAAGTAGGCAACAGTAACTCTTAAAAGCAGAAGAGAGTAAGTATTGCTTTGTAAAGCACTGACATTCTGGAACTTGCTGTTCCAGAAGGTTATGGAGGCAGGCAGTTCTGAAGAGAGTTTGTGTAGATTCTTGGTCAACGTGTCCATAAATAGATACTAAAGGACAAGGCAGGAATGTGTCTGCTGCCATCACTAATCCGGCAATTGTGGCTGCTGGGGCATCACTTGGGGCTCCTGTGCTCCCCCCGACTAACACCTTCACTCAGAAACTGAGTGCGGGGCTAGCTGCACCTCTGCTCTGAGCCATTAGCGGGTTTTAGATGTGTATTTATCAAGCTACCCCATTGGTTATCAAACTAAGATGTCAGCTGAGCTGAGTGTATGTTCCAACGCTGTGCGAGGTGCAGAATTCAGGGTAATTTGAGCCTTCTGCAGAGTAAGTTAGCCTGCTCAGGCTGCAGGCTGAGTAAAACCGAATTATCCAGCTTTTGCTGCAGGCTGAGAATGCGCTCTCAGTCACCAGAGCTCAGCGGATGCACGGTCACCTGGTAACTTTGATCATATGTTTGAACCTCAGCTTTTTGTCAGAACTGTTGCTGGGGAAGGTCTTTCTGTTGCAGTGTAGCATGTTTTCATGCTTGCTGATCTGTTTGACTGGTTGTCAGTGGTGCTGAGAGGGAAGTAAGGAATAGCTATTTCCTAGTGTTGGTAGCAATATTACCCAGAGGTTTGTTTCTTCAACACAATGCTATTGAAATCTTTATGCAAGGAAGAGATTTGTCGTAGCTTCCTCTTACTTGGCCTTTGCTGCCTTCTGAGCATCACCTGAATCCAGAATAGAATCGGTCTTATGACTTGCAAATATCTGTCCTTTGTGACCTTTATGTGAAGTACAGTTCCTTCGCACAGCTACTCAAGCCTTGGCTAACTTCATTCAGTTTGCTTTCACTCGGCCCAGTTGAGGACTATTCTTTTGCTCAAATTCCTCTATTTCCTGTTAACTTGCTCTCTTGCAGGAACGTAAGTTTCTTCTCTGAATTTCCTTTCCTCTGCACCACAGAAGCACTCTGAAGTGCTCTCTGGATGTTGCTGCAGAACCTGTCTGTACTGACAAGGTCCACAGAGGATTTTAATTGCAAACACCACAATGCCGTTATCACCATTTCTTTTCGATGCTTTTGAAGTTCAGGATGGGGACAGAGTATCTGGTCCCTCAGTTGAAGGGATCGTGTCTGTTGAAACATGAAGTGGGAATGAGAATATCAGAGTAGGTCTCTAGTTTGTCTTTTCATCCTCTGTGCCTGTGTTAATCAACTTAGAAATGGAGAAACAAAATACTAATTTGTACTACTGTACCTGCAGACTTAAGAGAGAAGTACACTTCCTGCTGGTTTCCTCCTAGAATGATTTCTCAAGCACCAGGGTGTCTTAAAAAAAAAAACAACAAACCAACAAACTTTATTGTAGTTAATTTTATGTTCTTTTCAGAAATCAAACAGTTGCAAATGAAAGTAGCTATTTGTGTTGTTTCATTGGGACTACAGTGCACAGGGTGCATAAACTTAATTGCAGAAATATTGCTACACAAATACCATTAAATATTGACCACAAATATATAAGTTTCCAGCTAGAAAGAGTGCTTTTTATTCACTTCTTTTGTTGAAGTAATTTTCTGCCCTATTCTCCCTTAGGCAGTGATGTGGTTTGTTTATAATGTTATATGTGGGTCCCACCACCATATGATTGAGCAAATAGTTAAAGCAAGATTTACACTTACTAGTTATAAGTTCAATACAGAGAATGCTGTTTATTAATGTGAGTATCTGTAAAGCTTCTAGCTAAATCACCACTAGTAAGTCTATAATCTTCCCTGGCTATTAGAATAGGCTTTTTCTCTGGCAAAATAAATACAAGTAGATTATTTTTTTCAGGGCCCGGGTCTGGCTGATTCACCTGATTTTGAAATGTGAGGATACCCATGGACCTGGTTTCTTTTGACTGTGTCTGCACAACTCTTTTTGTCTTGCATGATGTTTTCCTACCATGAGGTACGAGTCAAAATATTGGCTCTACTAAAGTGAAATTCAAGTTTGAGTAAAAAAAAAAACCAACCCACCCCAAACCATAAACACAACACCCCCCCAGCTGCCCCCCAATCAACAACCCCAAACTTCAAATGAAGTTAGCTTTCCTTAAAAGTATGTTAACTGTCTTTCTCCTAAGAGTTTGTGTAAAAAGGCACAAGACTTGTGTAAAAAGGCCCGAGATGAGGAAAATTAAGCTAGATAGATTCTGAATGCTTCTAAAACCTTTATATTATGTCTGGCATTCCAGGTAACATATGAAACTTAACTAAAATTGTGCTTTGACTGTGGTTGCTAAGAGGCCAAAAGCATGTGTAATCCAGGACCGCTGAGGGCAGGCAGTGCTGGGCTGATGTGTAGGGGTGGTTGCATTGCCATTAGACCTGTCTGGTACCTCTGAGGCTGAGTGTGCAAGACACTTTGTAAAAAAGACTAAATAGAAAGTATTGAGGGTTAGTATGGCCATTTTCCTGGGTTTCCAATAGCTTTACAGTCATCCAAATAAGAGGCTCTGAAAGAAAATACTGAATATCTACAGGTTCAGAAATTACTCTGTGCTCATGGTTGTCTTAATTAAACTTTTTCATCTGAGAAGTGTTTTTGATAGTTTTGATGTTTATCTAAACACACAAAAAAGGAAAGAAAAAACTGGTTTGTCTAATTTGGTGACTATTTTCACGCCCATCTTATAGAGTCAAGAATGCTAAAAGAAAATTTTATCGGTTTCTGTTTCTCCACAAACTTGTTTCCTCACATAGTATAGCAGGAGTGGGCCTGGTTCCTCTGTGCAGGAAAGTCTTATGAGATCATTTTAGGGAAATTTAATTATTCCTTGAGCTAGAAACTTTCTGATCCTGCTCAGCTGAGGGAAGCATGCACCCATCTTGTGTACCATTACAATCGGGTTTTAATTGCTGAGTTTATTAAATTAGAGATCTGTGTGAGCTGAAGATGAACTACGGTGTTATATGTACTTAGTACCCATATGGGTTATTTTGACTTCATTATTTACTTGCCACACGTTGTCTTTCTTTTAGATATTGGGTAATTTCCATCCTTTTCCGCACTTCTCTCATCCCTTTCCCGTACTTTTCTTTTTTCCCCCCCTTTTTTTAAGGTGATTCAATCACAAAGTGGATTTGGGCAGAGATAAGGGGAGGGTGTGGGGTGGCTGCTTCTCATGCTTGGTTAGCTACATCACAGGCAAAAGCACCAACCTTAGTGACTGAAATTGATCCATTTCATGACTTTTGGTCCACAGGCCACCGCCAAGGTTGGTTGTTTGTCTTGTGCACAGGATAGTAAAGTTGCTTGTAGGATAATTGTGACTAAAGCTGAAGGAGGTATTTGTAGGCGAGACCTAAATGTCAAGATGTTTGTGTGAAGACATGTTTGGTAAATGGTGGATCTGTTACATCATCTGTGGAAGCTTTAGTGATTCATCATGTGACTTTTTCTCACCTTACTTTATGCCATGTCACCATCTTGAGCTGTTGGTTCCTTCCTGTGCAGGAGGATGCTGGAGGTTGTGTTCTGATGTTAAACACTACTTTTTTTTTCTGAGCACTGTTACCATTGGTTGGGATTTCTCACATAACCCTCTGTTAATCTGAATTAATAAATCCTTTAATCAATTTTAGTTACCGGATTCTTTGCTTTCACAATTTTTCCCTGGTTCCTACTGTTATTGCTATTTACTTGGCAGGGATGGAGGAAGGTGACTGTTTAATCTAATTTATCACTTAAAATCATTCTTAGAAACAAAAAACATATGCAGCTGATTTCTTGGGTTAACTGTATGGCTCTGACAACTATATGTTCCTTTCAGGAAATGATTAATATGCTTAAGATCATGTGGTTAGGCTTTTAGGTTTTTCTAATTCCTGTCAGTCTTTGGGGAATATATATGAAAAAAGTTAGGAATATAGATTAATTTGGCTGCCTCTTTATTAGTGCATTTGAGAAGTACTTGACAAAGCTTTCTCCTGTATCTATTTGCAGATCGAGTTCTTTGGGGTAGGGGCTCTACCAAATTATGACTTACCCTGGACATGTGCTCCTGTTACGCCATCCCCATTAGAACTGAATTCCCAGGTATTTCCCCACCAACAATTTCCCTGTACTTGCCCATCTGGTATAAAAATCTCTTCCACCCACTGACAGGAGACCACGGTAAAGCAATCCAAACGCCAGCTCTGCCCTGCTGTGGTTGCAGGGAGGTGGCTGCTGATCTAGGCAAGAGGGTGCTAGAGTTTTCCCTACCAGGAGAGGGGAGCGAGAGGTTACAAGAAACATTGACTTACACATCTGCTCAGTAATTTCTGCCATTTCTCCTTCCCAAATGTGAGGCTGCCCTTCAAGAACACATTTATTGCTTCCTTTTGAACAACGCTCCCATGCCATTGTAGTTGTGAATAGTGTGCCTGGCCCCTGCTTAGTTTTTGAAAGGAGCTGCTTTAAAAACTAGACCTGTTTGCTGCATTCATCTTTCACTACAGCAGTGACCTTGCTTATACCCCCATCTTCTTACAGTTTATTTTCAAAATCTTGGATCTTGTTTGATGCATTTGGAGGCATGTCAGTCTGCAGACTTGCATCATGTAAGATGGGTCAACTGACAGATGAAGATATGGAGCAAGACTAGTCTAACTTGTTCTTTTAATTCAGGGTTAACTGATTATCCTGAAGAGTCTACCGCCTGGAAAGGCTGAGCTGAGTGGCAGTAGTAGTAGCCGGTGTTTGTCCTTAAGCCTTCTGCCCCTGCTACCTCCCGCAGATTATGCTTGAGATTAAGACTTACCTTTTCTAGGCAGCTGGGGTTCAGGTAGCCTTGGTTGGATTTGTTCTTCTGTGATGAGATTAAAAGTAACACCAACTTTCCCAGCCCAACGTTAGAGGGGAGGCTGGGGAGAGGGACTGTGCTCCTCTCTCCCTGTACCTTCCTGTAAACCAACAGGGTGGTTTTTTTTTTGCTTGTTTCATAGAAACAGATGAATAGACAAAACTTTGAACATTGGAAGCAACATTCAAGCCCACTGTTGTTTATATGCAGGCCATTGAGAAAAGGAACAGAAAGGGGGGAAGGTTATGAGCTGACATCTGTGTACATCTTTCTCCTGCTGGTCTCTTTCTTGTTTTAGTCTTTTGGTCGGTCTTGAATTGGCAATGAGCCGAGGAGATAAAAGTTCACTCAGCTGGAGCTGGCAAAAGTTGGTGTGCCTTATATATACACTGTGTCTACATGCAACTGAAAGGATGGCATGCTTCTCTGTTAAGTTTAATTATGTGGTCTGATTATTGACCAATTATATGGTACTAGAAACTGTCTCTATATGTTTTATGCTAATGAGCTTATTAAAATCTGTGTTCAAGTTGTATACTGGAGTCCACTTTAAAAACACTTGTGATGAACAGAGGAAAAAGTGAAATTCCCTTTTGGTAAGACAGTGAGATACCTAGTTTTTGCATTAAAATATGCATTGATCATGGGTAACTTCCTGTGCTATTAGAAATTAAGACATTAGAATGTTAAGATTTTTTGCAAACTTGCTGTTGTTGCACAGGATTAAATCGTATTAATGAGAGGGAGGGTTTGTACTACACTTATTATTACTGCCTTGTTTCTTCTAAGCGTTTTCAGGACATGGCAAGTGCTAGTGAGCCCGGAACACCCACAACCACCTCCATTGTGGATGATGAGTGTAAATGGCTTATAGCCACTTCACACGCTCAGGAAGAACCAAACCCAAAATATTTAAACACTGATAAATGTTTTTTTGGCAGTCATCCAGTTTTAATAAGATAGGACAAAACTCTATTGTCACTACCAAATAATAATTGCCTGGCTGTTAGCTGAATGAAATGGATATAGAGAGGACATAAAAAGATGAAATAACAGGAAGGATATTGCTACTTAGGATAGGAGAAGTTTATTGATATCCATTTATTAATGGAATTAAGTAGCCTTTTCTTTTTAGGTTAGTTAATAGTCCCATGTGTGTGAGAATCCAAACCTTTTTCATTAGTTTATTTCATTTCTTCTATTAACCTTCTGAACTTTGACCTACTGATGCAGGGTGTAGAGCTGAAATGACTACTGTTTTTTGCTATTTATTAGGTACTGACACTGTATTTAGACGATACACTCTTTTTGTTCTCAGCGCTACAGGGATAGACTTTGACTTTCCAGGAGTTTGACTTTCCAGCCAGTTAAGTGTCTTTTGTGTCTGCTTGTTCACTTTTATTTGCATACATTTTGTCAGAAGGAAAGCAAGCTGTTGGACAGATCACCTGAATTTAATCTTTGCATATGCAATTCCCTTCTGCCATACTTGGAATTTTGTTCTAAAACCACCCAATACACTTAAATCCACACTTAGTAATTCTAAAACAACTGTGTGTTTGCTGTTAAGGCTAGCTCTGAAGCAGAGTAGTCTTCCTGCAGGTGGTGATCTTGTTGAAACTCTCCACACTGCACCATTGACTATTTGGACTACAGGCACTAAGGCTCATACTAATGATTTTAGCAACTCCTATTGCACTATTGATTCCAGTGATTCAACAAAACTGCATGATATGGTTTTTTCCCAATTCCACCCATTATAATCTCCAAATTAATAAACATACCTTCATGATGAAGCAGATACTTTTTCTTAAAAGCCTCTCCGTATTCAAAAGTCTGAATCCAAACCAGCTTGTCATATTGACGAAGAGATAAATTTGATGTTGCCTGGTCCATCTCCCTATACAGACACATTTTGACACAGTGTATTTGAGTGCTAATAATGACATTAGAAGATGTCGGAAAGAGATCTAATTCGGCATGCAGAAGTGACTTTGCTGTCATCTCCTATTTTCTGCACAATTGACAGCGAATACTTGGGGCTGAATTCTTCTTTCAGGTCAGATTTCCAAGGCACGAGGCTGTCTGTTAGAAACAGATAAGACCAAAACCAATACCGAAGTACTTGTTGGAAGTGTCAGCAGTGCTGAGAATTTAAAAAGGATGCTTCCGTTCTCTGTTTATGACATGACACAACAACATATATTTCACTAGCAATGAAATCCAACCAACAACTTCACGTCAGTTTTTGAAATTTCTTACTGGGAAAATTTTGTAGAGTAGTCTTATCTGGGAAGAATAAAAATTGTTTTCAACTAATGTATCTATTTTGTCACCCTTTCTAGCCAATATTGTCTAAAATTCTTTAAAGAAATTGAAGTGGGTATAAATACCCTCATGATCCAAAATAGGAAGTTACATTTCAAGCTTTCATTGTCGGATTATATTTTTAACTCTGTTTTAGTGTGCAAGCCACCCAAGGATGAGGAAAAATATCTGATGTAAAAACAAACCCCTTTCAAATGGTGCCACACATCTTTCGTACACAGTCAGTTCTCAAACAGCCTTTTTCATATGCCATCTCTTCCCATCAGAAGACGACTTCTAGCTTTCTGCTGGTGGATGTTACTATCAAAATTAGCCCTGCAAAACTTTGCTCAAAAGGCGCCTGTGAAGAACAACTTCCAACCAACCTACTTCTGTGCAGCCACTCCAACAGCTGCAGTGAAGCACCGTGCTGTGATGATCCGAGGCTTCCTTATCTGCAGCTTCTGAATGCTGAGCAATATCAGGACTCCGCCAGCACCATTCCCGACTCGCAGTCTTTTCTGTTTGCTGATGTCTTTTGCCTTCCCTTTCCAAAGTAGCTTGAACTTGCCAACATCATAGCATTAGCCTGGCAGCAGTGGGTTTTCTAATGAAAGCTTGTTTTTATTCTTGTGTGCAGAGGAAAAGTGATGTAGACTGAATGTTTTTGAAACCTGTTTATCTAATGGTATAAAAGTGTATGTATCAAAAAGCCCCAAATACTGTCATAATCAAAAAAAGTCTATCTGGCCTTGTATCAGCTCTCTGCCTGGGAATGGATGATACCTAATAAACAGCAGAGGATGGTTGAAGAGTATAGCAGTACTTCCCTGGCACACTTTACAAGACCCTCCTCAAAGACTTGTAGCTCAGGACTTCCTCATCCAGAAGGACATCATTACATGTAACACCTTTTGATCAATTTTCTCCAGACACTTCCCAGCCTACACACAGCTTTATCACCTAATTACTGTAGCACTTGGTTCCTTCAGTTTAATTATTCAATGAATGAAGTGACATCTCTCTTGATATTTCCAGTTTCACTTTTTGATCTGGGTTCCTGTGTTGGAAGAGCTGGGGAGCAGTGATTTCCCACTCGCTGTCTCTGTCACTGCATACGCATCTGTCACAACCTCTGTCTTTGCCCAGGCAGAGGCATCGTGATCTATCGTGCAGTCAGAGTTTGCTTCATATGTTTGCCTTTCCTCTTAGCCCTTCTAGCCGAAGTCCACAGCAACCTGGAACTGCACAAAAGTATTGCAGTAACATCAATATTATGGCTTTATACAGATGCACTATGGTATTCTCTTTTCTGTTCTCAGGTCCTTTCCTAATAATTTCTAACATCGCTTTTCGACTAATTTGGCAACAGTCCTGAAATTTTGAGTGTGGTTCAGTATAACCCCTAAGTCTCTATCCTGACTGGTGATGGTCTGCTCAGACCCCATCATTATATATGGAAAGTTCTTTCCACCCTCCCTGCCCCAAGAGTACCACTTCACATTTTTCATATTTTGACTTTAATCTGGTTTTGGATCTAGCACCCAGTCACTTTGTATCGTAAGTTTCTTTTGCAGTGTTTCATTGTTTAAGTTATTTGGGGTTGTAAGGAGAGAAGCGTTTCCAGCAAACGCATTCGCATCCTTATTCACTCTCTTTCCAGACTGTTTATGAAAACTTTGTGTTTCCCAAGCTTGAGCACGCATCCCTGTATAACCCCACTGGAGACCAACCTGGTAGTTATTGTGCTTCATCCCTGAAACAAAAGCAGCAGCATCTGTTTAGTCACCTCTGCCATGTGCCTCCTAAAAAGCTGGCTTATAAATCAAGCTGTTTGGGGAAAACATGTGTTTAAAGTGCACTGGGGTGTCAGGTGTGAACTATGCCCTGCAGCATGAGGACAGGACCCTGCAGGAAGACAGTTGGAAGGTAACTTTCCACACTGAAAGGCACTGTAGGTACAGGATTCGTGCTCTGGCAATATGGCAAGGTGTGTCTCAGCTGAAGGACACGGTTTAATCAGGTATAAGAGATTAATTTCACAACTTGATCTCATGACTACAATCTGAAGATGTAGTCGTGCACTGGGCCAGATGCTGTTGGCATGAGTTCAGCCTCTATTATTTTAAGAATTCATTGTGTGAAACTAGATCTTTGTTCTCTGGAAAAATATGTTAATTTGAATTTCCCTATCCCTAATTAATCACCCTAATTAATTTTAATAGTTTAGTATCAATGCCTATTCTTTATTAGAAACTGTAGTGAAAATATTTCAAAAGGAATTTGAAAGATTTCGAGTGAAGAGTGATATTTTGGCTACATGTTTATAAGTACGTTCCCAATAAAGGGAGAAGGTGTTCTTTGCTAAATAGTACATATCATGGGGAAAAAAAAGAAATGCCTTTTTTTAATGGGAGTGGGAATGTACAAGAACTGTGGTCTGTAGCAAACAGTTTTGCTTCTCCTCTGTTCTTTTCCTGCTGAGGTGGGCTTTGAAAAATATTGAAATTATTTTGAGATTTCAATACGCAATCCAGGAAATTGAAAGTTTTCTTTTTGACAGTTTCAAGATGAAATGTTTTAACTTTCATATCACATCTAATTTTTCAACTTGAAGTAGTTTTTTAAAAGAGGCAAAAAGCAATCTCTTGTGGAGATGACTGGTCTTGATCCTGAGTCATGTCCTGTTGGATTATGAGTGTGGGGAAAGTAGCTTGGCTACTGCCGAAGATGCATTTGTTCTATACAAAAGTAGAAAACTTCTGGTTTTGGGTTGTAATGAAATATTTTTCATAATCACCTAATAGTAGTAAGGAGATGACAGGAAAAACTTTATACAGAGTTCAACAGTATCCAGATTAACTGTCCTGCAAGTTGCTGGCCACACGAGGAGCGGAGCGTCCGTACCAGCAGGAGGGATGGGAGGACCTGCTCCTCACTCTGAGCTCATCAGCAGATCTCAGTCAGCCTCAGATTAGAGCAAATCTACCTGCTGATGGTTTTCAAACATGAGACCTGAAGCTGACTTATGCATAATATGTGTATTAATTTTTATCCATTTCTAAGTAAAGGCATTCTGAGCTGTCTTTCTCAAAATGCTTTTTTTGTAATGAATTGTGAACAAGTGAGACCATGGGTGTGGTGAATGTACAGCCAGAAACAGAAGAGCAATACAAAGTGTGAACGTCTATTAAAATAGAAAATTTACCAGCTAGAAAAAAATATTTACCATCTAGCTCTAAGATGTATTATGGGGGCAGTGAAGTGTTTTTTTACCAGGCCAGTATTTTGAGCTGGTAAACAATTACCATCTAGTTAAATGGAACCAGTAGATTAAAGATCCAAATAGCTAATGCCATGCTGGGATATCATTTTACAACCCTATAAATTTCAAATATATTATTAGGTCAATGTTGTGCTTTCAGCTGGGATAGAGTTAATTTTCTTCTTAGTAGCTGGTATGATGCTGTCTTTTGGATATAGGATGAGCATAACGTTGGTACCACGCTGATGTTTTAGCTGTTGCTGAGCAGTGCTTACATTAAGCCAGGAAAAGGAGTTTTCAGCTGCTTATACTGCCCAGCCAGTGAGTAGCTGGGGGTGCACAAGAAGCTGTGAGGGAACACAGCCGGGACAGCTGATCCCAGCTGATCCAAGGGATATTCCACACCGTATGGTGTCATGCTGAACAAAAAACTGGGGGGAGTTGGCCTAAGGGGTGTGGCCGCTACTCAGGAACTGGCTGGGCATCAGTCAGCGGGTAGTGAGCAATTGCATTGTGCATCACGTGTTTTGTATATTTTTTTTAATTACTATTATTTTCCCTTCCTTTTCTGCCCTATTAAGTTGTCTTTATCTCAACCTGTGAGTTTTACCTTTTCTCTGATTCTTTCCCCCATCCCACTGTGGGGGAGGGAGTGAATGGCTGTGCAGTGTTTGGCTGCCCGCTGGGTTGAACCATGACAGGCAGAAAGCATGAACATGTTGAATATTTTTTTCATTCAGTGCTAAGGGATAGAAATAGTTGAGAAATAGTTTTCTCATAACTGCGGAGTATGTGACCAGGGTACTCCCTGAATAGCTAAAATGAAGCACACAGGGTATGGTGAAGATGAGGTAATACGTTGTGGGAATATATTCTTTTAGTATGTTTTTGTATGTGATAAAACTTAATTTCTTTTGCAAGTATGTGTTTACAGGTTTTTTTGCTGTTGTTACCTTGCTTGTAATAAATTTTGCACCATGCTGTGCAAAGCAAGTGATACAACAGCCAATGATCAAATTTGCAGTAAAAATGAAATGCAAATAATTTCTTATACGACTGCAGTGAGCCGGCGCTAACCCTGTCTGTGCTCAGGCTGGTTTCAATCAAGCTCCAAGAAGTTCCAGGCACAGCAGCCAGCTCGAAAACCTGGTTATTCAGGATGCTGAGGAGCAACTTCCTAATAACTCAGGTTGGTTGAAAGTGGCTTGTGCTGTGTCTGGGACCTGACTTGCCTTCAATAAAGCATTCTGCCTTGCCTCTCCTCTCCTCTGTGCCCATGAATCAGTGTCACCACTCTGCTGCTGTGGCTCAGAAAGCGACATGGCTTCTTTGCTCCTTCCTGGGTTGCCTCTTGCCAAGCTTAACAGCAATGGGTGGTGCTGGTGCTCCACAGCAGTGTGTCATCTGTCGTGGTACTTAGTCAAGGTTGGTTTTCTGCCTCTGTGCCTGTCCCCAGAGCAGTTGCCTTGGTGAGGGCAGGGAAAATGCTGTCACAGTGTCTCTGTCTAATGAAGTGCCCAGATTCAGTTGGTTCCTGTTTCTTTCTGCATGAATATTCCCATCTGTTTGCTGCAGAAAAAATGAAACCACTTTTTTTTTTTTCCTTCCTATTAAAGCCCTTAGAGCAGTCATCATCCTTTTGGGAGATGCCTTCTATATTACTTCAATTTTAAGTTAGTCAAGGAGGCAGAGCTAGTGTTGAACTGTTACCCGTACTGGTGGTGGTGTGTTCATGGGTTTGGTGGATCATTTTCCTGTTAGGAAGCAGAGACAGTGTCAGAAGATGCAGGGTCCTGCCTTCTGTGTATGCGGAGCAGCTACGTGCAGCACGTGAATACGTACACGCATTGCCCTGAATTCAGCCTCCCTGTGGGTTGCAGGTGAGTGGGGCAGCCCCGTTTCCTAGGTCTCCTGTTGCCGATTCCTACCAGTACTGACTGTGATCTTGCAACCGAGCAGCTTCAGGGCAAGTTGAATTAGCACATTGGTCTGATGGAAGGCTGATGAGAGCTTGGGTACACGTTCTGTAAGATAAACAGATCTGACTCACGGTTCAGCTGTGGGATCTGCAGGCTGCACTTAAGAGGATGGATGAGAGCACAAGTTGGAAGGAGCAAGCCACAGTGAGGTCAATGTATGCATGAAGAATATTCCTTGTGATCATAAAAAAAGCCTTACAACTTCTTTCTTTGCCTCCAGTTTGGTTTTTCCCCTCGAGTGGACCTCCATTTCCATGAGCAGCCAAAACCAGGATAACATAGTAAGTTTAATTAGTCATGCAGAAATGAATTTTACAGTTGAGTATATCCGCTTGCAAAGGGTTCCTCTCCTCTGCTTTCTCTGCAGTTAAACCAGAAAAGTTTCTTAATATATGTAAAAGGTGAATCCAGATGAGTTAAACAGATTTTATTTTATTTCTGATTATATTAACTGTGTGATCTATCCTGTGTTTAAGGTGCTCGTTGCAATTTTTTAACTTTCCCGAAGGAATCGGTAACACTCATTTCTCCCTGAGCAAGGTGTTGGAGGACATGCTTTTCCTACTGAAATGTGTTTGGTTTAATCCTAGTGGTCCTTCGAGCTCCCCAATCCTCATGTGTCAGGTTGCTGCTAGGTTGTGGAGTCTGGGGAAGAGAAGAAACAGGTGAGCCAAACTGGCTTTGTGGGATAGTGATCCTCAAACTGGGGTATGCCTGCTCCCTGACAAGCCCGGGGGTAAGCCTGTTCCAGCATCAACCCAGCTGGGCAAAACTCATGTGTGCATGGTCCCAAGTACCCCCTCACCCCTCTTCACTGCCTCAGGATGGGACCTTCCTCCCCAGGTACCAGACATCCTGCACCCCCCAGCACCTGCCGCAGGGTGGGGGCAAGCGGCTTAGCTGCTGCCTTTGGGGACTGAAGTTGCTGCCCACTCTCTGCAGGAGTGGGAGGCTGTGGATGCGTCCTCTTTTCCCTCTCTCCTCTCTCTTTCCTTCCTGCATGCTCCTTCCCTCCACGTGGGTAACACTGAGGGGGGCCTGAGGGGTCTGGGCACTGTTTTTGTGGAGGAAGTGTTGAAAAGTTGTGATAAAGCTGTGTTGTTTGGACTTCCCTGTGCAACCTTTAAGTGTTTCCATGGGGACTTGCTGCTGGTCTTTGTACTTTGATGCCTAGGTTCCTGTTATGTGGATGCCCTAAACTTTCTGTCTATAATAAGGCAATTAATTCTTTTGATATTTTGTTTTTTACAAGACTATTATGACTTGGACTGCTTTTCTCATGACTCATAGGAATGGCAGTTGGTAACCCACTAATATTGCTGCCCACAAGGGTTTGTAATTTTAGAAGTAATCACTTCGTGGCTGATGTAAATTTTGTAATGAGAAATACTAGATTTATGACTGCAGGATTTCTCACAGACTGTTTTATTGCTTAGAGGAATTGCTTTCTCTGTTGGGAAAATCCATCATTAGATGTCTGCCTCGAATGTTTTGTGGACCGTTTATGCTTGGAGAATGCTAATGCAATCATTGAAACAATAACGATGATTTGAGATAGTATAATTGTTCCCCTTTCCTTCACTCCAGACACAGAACGAGCTGCCAGTCAAGTTAGGCGTAGGTTGGTAAGGGGACTTTACAGCCAGAATGTGAGCAAAAAATTGCAACGTCTGGTCGTTGGGTTCTCGCCCCACCTTGTAGGTTTACTCCGCTTTCCTGAAATAGGCAACAGATTTCTGTACATCGTGGCTGAGGAGAGTTGTTTGGAACAGTGCAAGACACACGACCTCTGTCGCGGTGGTGATAACAGCTGAGTTTGAGCAAAACCTTTACTGCTGCGTTTTTGTGTGGAACTTGTCTAGGTAAAAAAATACTGCCTGCCTGTGGGGCTGACCTCCTCAGGCAAGATGTTGGGGGGAGAAACTCTTTGCAGTTCCTGATGAAGCTCAGGCCTCAAAGATGTGAGTGTTTCAGACCTGCTGGGGTGGAGGTGTTTCTGGGCATGCCTGCTGGATGTGGAAATTTTGGGACCTACCTAGCTTTTGTCACGAAAATCTTAGCATCTCCAGGGTTAGCTGATGGGGGTTTTGAGGACTATAGTTCTGGCTTGAATATAAAATAAGGGTACCCAATACCTAAATCGGGCCACAGATCCACAACGGGGTTTACTTACGGGCATGTGCTCTGCAGTGATTTCTGAAGCAGGCTCCTGCCAGCATGGCCCTGCTGCGTGGTGCTGGGCAGAGGGCACTGCCCAGGGGTGCTGCCGGTCCCCAGGCCGGCTCTGAGCAAGCGTTGTGTGAGCATGGCCGAAGGGTACTTGCTTTACTCAGCTCTTTCCTTTACTCCTGTGTAATGATGAACTAGTACGTTGGCCTGGGAGCACTAGACAATAACTGCGTGAACGTTCCTGGTGTTGCAGCTTAAAAAGTTGCTGTTATGTACAGTTTTATTTTCTGTTTATTTGCTCTTTCACTGAGAGCAGAGTATGTGTATGCTTTTGTATTTAAGTGAAGATAACTGCTAAGCTTTCTTTTTTAATATAGTATGATTTTGCCAGCTCTATGGCAATAGCATATCTCAGCAGAGAAACTGCTGCAGTCAGCAAGGTCTTTCCTTCACAGGTCTGTGTCTATAAAAAGAAACATAATGAGAGAACGATCTTAGAAACATCATGCTTTGAAGTACCACCATGTAACCTCTAGTGCCTGAATCTCTCAAAGATATTTTTCCCTCATGTGCTCCAATGGTGCTGCAGGCAGCTGCTTCATGGAGCACTGACAGCAGGGTGGAGAGGGAGGTGGGAGCCCTTCGCTGCCCGAGTCGCTCACCTAGTCCTTTTGTGTCCTGCTATATCTTGTTTTGGCCCAATGCCTGCTTTTAGGGACCTGACTGAAGCCCTTGTGGCACTTCACTGCTTCCGTGAAGCTGCATTGTTGCATGGATTAGCATTTCTTTTCATTTCCTGCTTTCTGTGTGCAATAGGTGTACTCTGAGTGGAAACACATGCTACTGGAGAATCACCCGTGATGTATTGGAGTTTTAAATCTTTGTCTGATTTGGCATATTTTTGCTTTGAATGTAATTCATTTCCACGCTGCTGATCTTATTCTTTATTGAAACAGCACATTTGTGCATGATTCAAGTTCGTTTCTGGAAACCAGTTTCAATAACTTTCATTTATTTAAACTATTAAAATAGTTTAAAATACACAGAACAGTACCACTCTCGCTCTCTATTCAAATTGCTGCTCTAACCATTGAAATAGGCTTGAAATAAAGTATCTTGGGTTCTGCTTGACCTGATTCAGTGTAACTGTTAAAAAGTAGAATTACTGAAAAGATGAAGTCAGATGCATTCCCTATTTGGCTCAGGCTATTGAAATGGGAATGGTATGAGTTTGCCACTGCTATTAACATGTTATTAATCCGGGATATATTATATATTGCTTTTAAGTCTTATCTGAAGGACTGGATATCCTTTTGTAACGTGTTCTTTTGCTTTTTCTATACGCTGACATTTTGTAGATGAGCCATTGCTCAATATGTAAAGTCTAAATGGCTCTTCTTATTCGATCAAGTACCATGTTATTGAATGTGTTACAAAGAGACTATATCCTCTGCACATTAAGTTTGAGTCTGGTGCTTATTACAAAATCCAGACTTTTCAGATGCTAAATACGTGCTATATCTTGCAAGCTAAAAACGGTAGACTCCTGACAGTTTTGGGCTGTTGAGGCTAAATGACTCTCTTATGTCCATCCTTCTCTCTTTTGTCCATACGGTTTCTGTGTTAGGCCCTATTTCTTTGTGTGGTAATATCCCCGTGGATCCAGATGGCTAGAAAACAGTAATGCCATTATAGTCTCTATTTTCTGAATCAGGGCTCTTGTTATTTTGACTTTGCCTATAAAATATCACTGTAGAGATAGTATTTCTTAACATGTTGATAGCTTATTTTGTGCCTTCGATTTGCTGTAGAATCTTTCGTCGCTTATTCTTAAGTTGTTAATATGTGTGCTATAACCTCAGGTTGCTTAAGATTACTTTTACCTTTCTTTTTCTGTTGGTAGGTTTTCAAATGCACAAAGGGCAGTTCCTAAATCATCTACATGAACAATCATTTCTGTGATATCTCCTTGCTCCCATGTAAGCATGTAGCTGAAGGTGGTTTTGTTGTTCATTTCTCCTCCTCTGATGAGAACCCTGTAGGACAATTGCACCAAAATGAAAGAATCAAACCCTCTTCTCTGCTTTTATGAACGTCCTCTCTCTTTCCGTCTTCTGCAAATTAATTTATTTTTTTTAATTTATTCTGTGCCTGGCTTATAAATCCATATCAACGGTGTGTTGATGAGAACTTTATTTCCGTGGCCTAGTCATACTGAGATGATTAAAACAAAAAATGTCCACTCCTGCTTCTTTGCATTCAGTTCGACATCACGCTGGCAGCAGAGGCTCATTCTAGTCCTTCACCCTGTCCAGTGTTCAGCTTCCCATTCATCAAGATTAATAGTAAAGAGCTCACTTACAGAGGGAGGAAAGTATTGACTGTCATTAAAATGTTGGATTGTGTCTTAAGAAGTCTAGGTTCTGCTCCTTGCTGTCCCAGCACCTAACGGACTTTGGGTGAATAAAATTATTTCTAGGCTACAGCTGGTGCATGATGGTGTCACAGAGCCCTTACCTGCTTAAATGGATAAGCCCCCTCAAATTGGGAACATTAAAAATGTTAGTGGGGTGCCAAGAAAAAAAAACTTACTTTGGCAGGAATGCAGGTACCCTTAAAAACAAACAAACAAAAGATCTAACAAACGGTGATGCTGGGATTATTCATAAAAAGAGATCACGACAAGCAAACCTACAATTTGATTTCCTCAAAAATGTTTAAAATAGGAAAAGTGAGAAGTATGCAAATTAGGTTGTTCCCAAAAGAGTTTATTAGCTACAAGTGTCACTTGTTTTAATTTGGTTAGGTTATTCATAAAACTGGCTGCATATCCATCTATGTGAACTGTGCTGAAAAAGCGTGAGAACTCTGTAAATTCTTCCCTGAGTTGCTGCTTTTCTAGAAATTTTGTGGCCTCTGCGTATGTGGGGGAAAGTATTGGTTTAAGCCACATCTAACGTCATATACCAATTCCAGATGAAGAAGAAAAACTTCCTTGTGTCTGAATAGAAAAAAATAGCTCTATCATAATGCAGGGAAATGCAGTGGAAACATGACTAGAAGGAGCAAAGACATGCATAGATGATGCGTAATGGCTCCAGGTAAATATGAAAATAAGTAAATGGAAATAACGTTATCACGTACCTTTCAGGTTTTAGTTTTTTGTGGCCTTTCTGTGAATCGGTAATTATGTTGCAGTGATTGGCAATATTGCGAGTTTTCTATTAGTACAGTTTTAATTGTATCTGAATAATAAGGAAACGAGTACGGAGATGTTAGAGCTGGAGAACAGAATCTTGAAGCTGTATTGCAGAATGAAATAAGGCTTGGGTTCAGCTTACAAGCTAAACTGCTTTTGAAAGAGTAGTGTGGTAGCCAGTCAAAACATGGACTTATTTCATGGATAAACCTTAGGGGACCGTACCTTGACAGGTTCCTGTTCAAAAGTGTTTTAAAAACACTGAGATAACTTCTTCTTTCGGACTAAGTGTGTGAGTAAATATGTATAGAACTGTGACACAAACTGAAGATGTGTGTTAAAAAAGTAATCAAATGCTTAATGACTCCAGTATTTGGCAGCTGAGATTATTTGAAGACCCGTCTCCCCAGTATAGTCTTTGCACCCCGTGTTAGCACATGAAAATTCCAGCTCTTCTGTGTACAGGCAGCAGCTAATGCTGCCCAGTTGCACGTACCACATTGCCTCTTAACGGTTAGCGTGCAAGAGGTGGAGAAATACACCTTACAACGTTAAATCGACGTGTGTTGTTTTATTTGGAAACCAGTGGAAAATTAAAATAAAACCCAAACCCCAAACAACCCACAGACAGATGACTGTTTGTCACTCTTGCTTTCCATCCCCAGACCAAGGGAGGATTTCAGGCACATGCCCGCAGTTGTGTGAGGGTTGCAGAGTGGATTTGGGGAATGGAGGGGTCTTGGTCTAAGGCAGGTCATCCTTTCTTCTTTTGAAATGGTGTATCACTGAAAAGCAGCTGTATACACCTATTAGTTAAGATGTTTTCAGTAATCTTCATGATTAAAATACATACCTATTTTGCTAACAACCACCTCGCCCTTTGCTACTGCTCACTTGGACAAGGTGGATTCTCTTTTCTTTACTTACTGTAGCTGCCCAGCGAGAGAGCAGGGTAATGTGTAGATGGTGGTGGGGGGGAGCGGGACGTGAATTTGCAGGTTTGGCCTGAAGAAGTTATGTTTCTTGATACACAGGTGCTAATATTTCTTGTCCCTTTTCCAGATTGCTCGTCTTTGCTTCCTCTGCCATGCTGTCCGCAGCCTTAAGAAGGAAGCCGGACAGCAGAGATCTTTAGCGCCACAGACCCATTTCTCAAAGGTAGCAGTTGAAATGATCTGACACTGACTCTGTTTAAGGCTAAATTGTGCATATTTATCCTTAGCTGAAAAGGATCATTAGATTATGCCCCATGCTCATATGAAATCGATAGTAACATGTGCAATGAGCCTGTCCTCTCTTTTATGACATTACGGACTCAAGTATTTTACACATAAATAGGGCAAGATATGAAGCAGAGTGCATACTTCTTTGAGCTGGGAGACATGCACCATAAATCAGGATATGTGTGCATAATTACAAGATATCAGAGCAAGTCCCAGGGGTATTTTTAGCATTGTAAAATGTTAGATAGACCTGCTTTCCTACAGAACATTATCCTTCTCATTTCTCCACTCCTAGGTACCAGACAGTTCTGTCGGCCAGATTACTTGACACGGTAGCAGTCTGATAAATTGCAACTGCAAGGGTATACTGTGTTTAATTGCACCATCAGAGTTTAAAACTTCTTCTGATTAAATTGTGCAAAGCCTCTGAACTAATTGTCTGAAAATGTCTTCAGGGTTGAGCACTTTCTTAGCTAACATTTGGATGTGAAAATCAGAGGCTTGCCTTTTCCACTGGTGTGCAATATTTTGGGAAGGTAGCTTGACCTGCGTGAATGGGTGGCTTTGGGAGATGGCAGGAATAACATCATCTTTGCTGTGCTGGAGTATCTGTATTTTAGAGGTGTTTGGCCGTTAGAAATTGAATTTATATACATGAAGTGTTTGGAACAATTTGACAGGAGAGAGGAAGGGACTGTTTTGAGTTCAAATACTAACTTTTGCCTTTTTGTTTGTGTAGGCCTGAATATTAATTTGGTCATAATTATACCTCATATATTTTTGAGGCCATTTTCTTTTTCTCTGTTCCCAGGATAGCCTTTGCATCCATGCATTCTGGGAACACGTAGGCCTTCTCGGTGCGCCTTGCCCTTGTGGCAACGTTGAGTGTTAGCAGTACCTTCTTGGCTGCCACAGTTCAGGATCAGCTTGATGAAAGCCTGTAAAACAACAACAACAAAAAATAATAATAAATAAACAAAAAACCCCAAACAAACAAGAAGAAAAGAGAGAAGAGCGAGATGAATAGCAATGTCCCATCTGTTTTTATTGTCCACCTGGGCTGCCGCTGTCTGAGGTGGCAGAAAGGAGGAGGATGGAAAACAAACCACCACTGAAAAGAAAAAAGGTGAGAAGTACGTAAACAGTAAGAAAAGCTGTGGTTTTTTTTCCCCTGTGTATTGGAAGCTTCTGTGCAGCCTGAGATTGTTTTCCCCATTGCAGCAGGGCTCAGGTTTAGGTGTGTTGTTAGAGCTTTTTATGTGATTATTGTTCCTAGGAGCAGATTTTAATCATGCAGTGAAGTCAGCGTTGATGCTTTCATCTCAACAGAAAAGAGTTTGCTTATATTTTTTTTCCTGCATTACCTGGCACTAAATTTCTCACCCCAAACCCAGCGTAATGAACCTGGATTCAGTTCTCCCTGGCTTGTCTAACTGTTAATTTTAACAGCCCTGTGCCATCCCCTGTGCTATCCTACATTTCCACAAAGCCAAGGCAGGATTCTTACAACACCTTAAAAGTAGTTATCCCATGCAATTTTGTAGGAGACTAACAAGCTTTCTTGAGCTCTCCTGCGTGCCATTCCTGTCTTGGAGTAAAAAGAAGCACCTTGGAGGGCAGGATGCCTTCAAATTGGAGCAGCAGGTGTGGTGGTAAGAGAGGATGGGAGAAGAGGGGCACTGAGCCGTCTTCTCTTTCCTTGGGGATGGTAGGAGAGGGACATGTGAGATAATAGGTATGAGAGATCTTACTTCATCCCCTTCGTGGAAAAGGGTCTGTATGAAAAAGTACTGGCTTGCTTTTGCAATGAAACTCTCCACTGCTGCTGCAACACCTGTAATCTCAACGAGTTTCTGAATATGAATTACTTGTCATTTTTTTGGTGATCTTTTTTTCTGAAGGTGCAAATATAAATGTCTTTTAATGTGTTTCTAAGGTTCAAAAGGAAAGACCTCTGTACTGATTTAATTATCTGAAAACCTCTTACTCTGATATACTTCTGCCTTCTGTGGAGCAACTAGCTGTCATTTAGCTTGATTTAGCCAATTTACTCATATCAATTAATTGGATAATGAGTCACACGCAAGCTTTAGGTATCTCACAACTATTATCCTCATTTCATCATTTACTGCAAGAGAAAATAGAATATAAAATTTCCCCAAATATTCTGAAAACATGTCTAGTTTAATAAACTGAAATTGCCACAACTTTATTTGTCCTTGCTGTTCTATATTACTCTCAAATAAATTTTTACATTGTTTTTCACGTCCTATTTAAACCATGTGAGGACATTCTCACGTCCTAAAATAAAATAAAATAAAAGACTGCTCATGAGGTCTGAATATTTGCACCTATTACTTCAGTTGTGTAGCTTGCACCTGTAGTTCTGTGGGTGTTTATTTGGTAGACATTTTAAACGTTAATCATGAAGCTAGTTTGCTGTCACTTTATTCCTTGATCTAATAGATGACGGAACTCAAATCCACGTTATGCTGTTTACTGCTAGGGATGGCTGGGTGATTTCTTTTTTGTGGCTTTGTAAATCACTTGTAACGTGACTGAAAATATTTTGAGATAAAAGGTGCTACACCAGCTAATGGGAACATTAAGCAATATGTTCCTAAAGCAGACCTTATCCACCACTTAAAGAGAAATGCAAAGAAAATACTTTGTAAAGGTATTAAACATTTAACAGCCTTAAAAATATATTTTTAATAACTGAATGGCTCATTCCCCTAACTAAATAGGCTTTTGGATTAATTTTCAGAAGATGTTGATTTTGATGCAATGGTAATATTCTGCTTCAGATTTTCACGTATGCTGATAGTAACGTCAAAACACCTTTAAAATTCACCTTACAAAGCATTTAGGGAACTTTTTTATTAAGTCTGGTATTTGTAGTTTTATTATGTAGTTATTATTATTTATTTATTATTTATTTACTATTTGAGTTGTATCTGCCTTTTAGTGTGATGCTCTCACCTAGGGATATCGGTCAGTTTAGCAATACTAAGCCCTACTGATTTTGACAAGAGGATACAGCTTTCAGTAGTAGTCCAGGGTTTCTGGACTTTTCACAGTGTGGATGGGCTTCCAGGGTTCCTGGAGCACAAGTCCTTTGCATCTTAGAGACATCTCATCTGTGAGCCGATGATGTCAAAATTTGTGTCACATTATATACTGTGATTAATTTCTAGGAGCCCAAAATATCACTCGTGCTGTGCAGAAGTGCTGGATCTATGACTTTTGAGACTCCCCGTAAACAGACTCAATGTTTTTAATGTACAGTTCAAATGTATGCTGGGAGTAATTAAACACACATATCTAAAGACGGGTTTTTCCCCCAGATCTATATTACTGTTACTTATTTCAAAGCACGTAAGTGTTCTTATTAGGAAAAGTATAGCAGTGAGAAATCTCGCATTAGTCCTAAGCTAGACCTTGAAAATTAAGGGTGAGGGTTTTAAAGGTTTAATATAAATTTCCTAACAATCAGTGTTTTCTCTTTTGAGGGGATTAATGAAACTCCTTAAAGCTGCATTTTGTGATGGCCTGCAGCATATTACTAAGGGCTCATTATCCTGTCAAAGCTCGTAAAATACGGACCCTGCAAGAGCAATGTTGTTACTCAGTGAGTTAATATGGAGTTAGTCTTTTTGCATGGTGCAAGGAGAAATCAAGTAGATACAGATGGAGATGAAAATGCAGTACCCTGTGAGGCTCTACCCACCATACTGGTTCTAAATTTGTTTTGGACAAATTAGATTTGTTGCTCTTCAGTTTTTCCTTCTGAAAACTCTCTTGTGAATTTATTGTCAGCTCAAGTGTTTATTGACTGAGAAGTGCTTGCATGTTAGTGATGGATATGGTGATCCTGGTAAACACTTTGGGGCCTTTGTGATGCAATATGCTGTGTAAGTGTTTGTGTCGTTTTATGATGGAGTAGGCAGAAGCTTATTTAAACAAAAACTAGAATAAAAAGCCCCCAGTTTCAGCAGCCATTACTTTCATTAAAGCTAGTACAAAGATAAAAGTTAAATGATTTGTGGCTATATACAAATGTCTTAAAGTAGAAGAGTAACACAGAATCCAATGCCACTATTGCTGGGAGAGGTGCCAGTGATCTCATTACTTTTAATGACTTCCAAACCAGGCCCTTAGTGACTGATGAGGTAAGCAATTTCAGACGGAAAACATGATATCCTCAGTGCTGGAAAGTACTAATCGCCCTCGGTTGTTAGGGGCCATGGCTCTGCTCAGGATGCTCTGAGAGGCAGCAGAGAAACCGTAGGTTGAAGGCTACCATGGCCACTTCTCTAAGAAGTGGCGAGAGAAGGAGGAAGATTTTGCTAGGTTGTTTAATAAAATAGAACAATCTAGATGATAAAAACTGGGTGTGATGACACAGCTCCTGAAATAAACATCCATCACCACAGAAAGATAGGTACTAAAGAATAAGTCTGCAGCTCTTTGGATTTTATCCCAATATTAAAAAGAAAAAAAGCCAAAAACCATTTCAGTAACTGTTTCTGTTTATTAAAAAAGATAAGCATCTTATGAAGATCTGGAAGTCATTAGTAACGAAGTGACGAGCGTGAGAGGCGCTTACCTCAGAAGCTGGTGGCCTGTGGTTCCCGTGTTCCCGATGTCCCCCTTCCCATGCTGCCGAACGTGCTGGAGAGCTGTGTCCCTCAGAAATCCCACCAGCACTCATCTTGTCTGCTGGGGGGGAGGCAGCGCTCAGGTGTCTCCTCCTGTGGCAGAGGGACTTCGCAGAAGCAGCTTCTCCGAGAGGGCTTGGGGAAGGATCCCAATTTGAACACGCCCCCGCTGCCCACGGGGCTGCTCAGCTCTCTGGGCATTAAGCAAGGCATGTGAGTCAGGAGTAGCGAATAGTAACTCGGGGATAGCACATACTGGAAGTGTTTTAATGGTGAAAAAAGATTTCTGCAGGACCTGGGCTCCTGCTTTTCACTCTTTCTAGTACATATTTTTCTGTATTTTGAACAAGAGGCCAGGCAGTGCCTTGGCCACATCTGCCCTGGGCCCTACTTGCTCGTCAGCTAGCCTGGGCACAGGACATCCCTTACCCTCCCGTCTGGCTGGGGATGCATAGAAATGGTTCCTATTGTGCCCAGAACGTTAAAAATTAGAATATTTTCAGCTATTTTTTGAAGTTGATGATCAGGACTCCAGGCAATGAAAAAGTACGGCTTGGTGCGGTGCAGGAAAGTTGCGTAGTGCCGCACGTGTGATGATGAAATGTCTGCTTTGGAAGTTAAAATTACTGGAAAGATGACCTAGTGATAGCAGACAAACCCACAAATTTGGCAGATTTAAAGCAAACACTAAGCAATATATTTTTATGGGGTCTTTTATGCAAGAGATTAAATGGTGGAGCTCACTGCCTTATGATACTCGGGAAGCTGGAAATATAAACAGATTGCAAAGATATTAGATGAATTCATGGAAGATTGGTCGACTGATGGCTATTAAAAATGACAGTTGACATGCAGCCCTCATCTCGGGAAAGCCATAAATCACTGGCCGCTCGAATTTGGAGAAATAAACCAGAGGAAGGCTCGTGCTCTGTGCTTCTCTCCTGGCGCCTGGACCTCCGCTACGGACTACCACAGAGACGGGGCACGGTGTCGGCCTCGCCCCGCAGCCAATGTTGTATGGCTGCTCCTGTGTCCAAAGACTATTTGCAGGGTCAAAAGTAGAGGTGAGAAGTTACTATCTTCTCATTTATATTTCAGCTGGGAGCCTTGCAGTTATTGCTAATGTTAATCCAAGCCAGGTCCTGCTCGTTTTCAGGCGCCCCGGAGGCGGTCCCCCTCCAGCCAGGGTAAATTAACATTGCTCTGCAGTCTTAAAAGTAACCTCTGCAGCCGAGACACACGCACAGAGAGTTTTGGCTAGTGGAAATTTAGGCGAGCACCCTACTGTATAAATTTTTCACTACCCTCAAGTATAAGTTACTTTAGACGCATAGTAATATCCATAATTAAAATGCTCCCTTGCAGTAAATAATTAAATGAGGATTACAGTTATGAGCCACAAAGTGACACAGGTGACAGGCTTACCTTAAGTAGGACAATTAAACTGTAAATTAAAATTAAACTTCTCCATGAAATTAGAATATTATGTAAGGTAATTATCTAAGAGTAATAGCTTAGGTCTGTATACTGCATCAATAAGTTCTTTCAGAGATCTCTAGAAAACAGATTTTCTACCCTGTTGTTTTGCGTCTGTGTTTTTTTTTAAAATATTTCCTAATCCAAATGAGAACAAAATTCCAAAGTACATTTTCAATGTTCGTCGGCAAAATTGATATTTTATGGGAGAAGTTTGGTTTAAGAAACATTTTCCTTTAGCAAACTATTCTTCCTTTTTTTTTTTCCTTTTTTTTTTTTTCCTTTTTGTTTTTTAAAAGTAATAGAGCTACTGAACGCTGTGGGAGTGTTTGCTGCTGGAAAGATGCTTGTGTGCCTGAGCCGGGCTTGGCTCTGGACCTCATCAGTGTTCGAACCAGAAAGTGCCATCTTTACTTGCTGCGTGAGCAATAAACAGTTCTTGTTATTGGCACCCTTGTGCATGCTCAAAGATTATTTAGTACCAAATTGGTTAATGCATTATTTTATGTATTTTACATTTGAATTTTTTAAATTGCTCTTGTGAGAGTTAAAAGACAAACTTTGTTTTATTCTGTTTTAAAAGAATAAATTTATTCTTCAGGTAAGAAGTGACCCTAGATCTTGATGGTCCCTAAATTAAGGAGTTACGAGCTATGCAAAAATGCTCTCTGGGTGGTACAAACATAATTTTTCCCCCTGTATTCTTAACTTTTTTAAGCAGTTCAATGTTGTAGAAAATACTAGTAGTAAAGAAAATTTTTGGGGAAAAAGAGAAAGGTGTTCTAGTCCAAATTCAAAAGACTGAACAAGATGTGCTGAGTTTTAGGGAAAAGAAAAAAAAAAGGTTTATTTTACAATAATATTGTGTTTGAAAGAACGGTAACTTAATGCTTCAGCCAGAAATTAGAAAAATAGGATCGTTGTACTGAAATAGTGAAGAGAATGAAGTATAAATTGTCTTTAGACTTAGTGGATTTTTTTAAAATGAATTTTGGGACTTCTGCAGACAGACATCAGAGCTTTGTTGCGCCTCTAGTGTTAACTTCAGGGCCCCTTCTGGAGTGACAGGAGGTTTTGCCTTTGTGCAAGGGAGCAAGGCAGCACGCGTTACGGGGTGCTGTTAGGGCTTCTCTTGTATGTTAACGGCAAGATTTAGCAAACCCTTATTTGGAATAATAGCCCTTCCTTATGGAAGTCGCCTGACTTAGTTCATAGAGTTATTTTTGTGAGTAAGAACGTTCTGAGCATGTAAAGGGCCTGCGCACTTCGGTCCTCACCGGGTTACTGGCACGTAACCCCAATAGTCACGGTCATCGCGCTGGGTGGCGGAGCTGGGCAGCGCCTTCCTGGGAAGGATGCTCTGCTGTGGCTTGCTGGTATCTCGGCGGCTTCGCTGATGATGTTTATCGTAAATGTAGAGCTGCTCAGATAATATTTAGGATACGCTGCATTTGCATGGTGTGGGGTTTTCTGATTTAAAATTTTATTAAAGTAAATAATCAGAAATTCTGAAATGATTAAAAAAATAAATTAGATTCTGATTAGAGTAATTTTATATCCTTTGATAATCTGACAGTTTGATTCATGCCAGCCTGCTAAATCGGAGCATCAAAACATCACAAAATGTTTTTCATATTTTACTAGGTCCTTTTATGCTGTAATTTTTAATCTCCGCTTCTAATATTACATCCTACCCGATTTATTAGGACGACAAACAAGAAACTAATTTTGACAGCTTTGTTGCTCTCAATTCAGAGAAAAAGGAACAGATTTTTTCATCTTCGAATGTACGATCTTAAAGCCTGGAACAATTTAAATAGCTTTTTAGATACTGTACTCCGTTTAGTAAAATATTTAGTGCTATTATGATAGTGTAAACCATTAGACTGCAATTACACTAACACAGCCCAGAGACTAATAGTTCTGTTGGAACACAACAGTGATGCATGATTGCCCCATTAGGATCGGAAGTCTTGAAGCACTGAGGTTATTAAAAAAAATTAATCACTGCTACAGTCTTGATTTTGTTAGATTGTAATAAAAATATCTTATTTATGGATATAACTACTACTGTGTCAACCTCTTAAAGAAGTATTAAAAGGAAAAAAATCCTAGTAAGGATTCTTTGGGTTATGATTACAAGGTCTTTTGCCCTGCTGCAGCTGGAAATCCAGAACTTCATCTGTACTTTCCCGAAGGTGCTATTCAGGCAGGTTCTGCTGAAGCGTGTTTTCAGGACTCAGGTGGGGCTGTGTTTACAGGTATTTATGAGAGTTTCAAAGGTTACAAAAAAATTCAAGTTGTACTGCTAAGTATTCTTTCCTGAAAATACCCAAATGTACACCCCAATATATTCACATAATTTCAAAGACAAGTAGAGATGGAAGGTGGGAGGAAGTACTTTCTTTTTTGCTACCTTGTTTAGCTTTTAAAGCGTTTAATAAGAGAGTTTATATATACAGTCAGGTTTTCACAGCAACAGGGGAATAAGAAGCATTTTGAAAATAAAAAGGAGAGCCTGTAAGATTTTAAAAATGGGGATCAGGCACTTAGGAGCTGCATTAACATTGGTAATAACATCTAACTAGTAAAAAAGAAAACTGATTTCATTTCAAATTGCTGGCATTCCTTTACATGTGTGCATGTGGGTGTCAGTAGCGTATCTGCCTGTGCTTTATATAATCAGAGAAGAGACTGCAAAATGACTGAACTAGTCACCACTGAGCTAATTGCTGGGGACTAAAAACTGCAGGTATTTGAAGGTAATTCTCTCTCCAAAAATCCATATACTGAAAAACAAAGCAGAAAAAAAAAATCACTCTCAGCTGACTAATTCATTTGAGAAACTCATTTAAAAGCTTAGAAAGAGTGAATTTCTGAGGGTGGAAAGAAAGGCTGAGTTTTGAGCTGAAAAGTATTTGTGCATACTTCAAAAGTAGGGCGAGAATGGGTTTTGTCGGCGGTGACACGAGCGGTCTGGGCTGACCCTGGTGTGGCAGGGGTGAACAGGCAGGTGCCTGGGTGAGCGGCTGGTGCAAGGGCTGAGCCGCCCTGCGTGCACCCGCGCTGCAGGGTTTGGACAGAGGGAAGAGAAGCGGAGATCAGAGGGAATGTGAAGGGTGAGAAAGATGGGCAGATTGAAAGAGTGAAGGGAAAGCAGGAAATAGAGAGTGTATGCGATACAAGCAGAAGGAGGGATGTTCTTCACCCAAAGTGACTCCTTGTCATGAGTGGTGGATGACGAAATGCTGTAGGCTTTTGACAGTTATTAGGTGTAGTTGGATGCTGTTGCCCGTGGTAGGTGGTTGCTCTTGTTTCTCTGTTTGGCTGACTTGGCTTTCACATTCAAAAGTAATTTAGGTCAGTGAAAATTTTAAACGTAGACTGATTAAACATTGTTTAAACTTATAGGTAAAGCCTATAGAATACATCAACTGCATCTGCGATTACCCCCCACTTCAGATTATGATGAAATTAGGTTTTTGATTACTACTGAATAGGGATTTAAACATGTGTGGGCATAACTATTAAAACACTGTATCATTGAGAAAGGGGTGTGTTCTAATGCAGAATTAACAAATATGACTCAAGGGTAGGAGGTACTGCTTTAGAGAAATGCTACAATTTAAATAGGGCACTTGAAAATAACACATTAAAATGTCTTTAATGTTATAAATTCTTTGAATTGTGTCCATTAGCTTGATAGCAGTGTGTTAGAAGTTAGTTTGTATGAGCTATGGTACGGAATTGACCCGCACCCTATTTAACCAGCAATTCTATCACCGGTAATCCCAAGAACCTGTGTGTCTGTTGCTGTAAGAAATCGTACTATACTTTAATCTAGCTGTGATCATTCTCATTGAATGTGACTGGCCTGGGCAGCTGCCAGATTAGTTACTGATAACAAATACTCTGATGGGTGGTTACATCTCCAATCCTTAAAAAATAAACCGTTGACCAAGTCTGAGACTAAGACTAGACTTAGCCGCACCTAGACTCCTCTCGGAGAAGGAGTTTAGAAAGCAAAGGGGGTCCTGTCTGAACCTCGTGACTCAACGGCAGGGTCTCCCCCTAGCCACTCCTCAGACTCCTACTATTAATGCCACAGGGTGCTCTGGCATGGAGGGAGGGATCTTTGAAGTAATGCATAAATGAGCACGAACCTCTGACGCTCCGGGTCACGTCACAGTCCCGGGGTTGGGGCCAGCAGCTGGCCGCATCCACCACGCACCTGTGGGCTTGGGGCTCTGCTGACTGCTGTAGAGGGCAGCCCTATGGCTGTTAATCTGCTCCAGTTACGCCAGTTTCTTAATGCCTGCAGAGTGCAGGATCCCTGCTTCTGGTTCTGCAGATCATGTGAGGCCAGGGAAAAACAAAAATAATTGGAAATACGGGAATGGCGGTATTGAAGGAACCTACTCCAAACAACTGGAAAAGCTTCGCCCTCCTCCCCAAGTTCTATTTATAGAATCCGAGGCAGAGGACATCAGTGTACACAGCACAGACTTGCGATGTTTTCTGTGGATTTTAGAGACAAGCTGGATGCTATCTTCCCCCTTATTTGGGATGCTTTCTAACAAGACTTACCTGTCCTTGTGCAATTGTCTCTTATCTAGATAATTCGGAAGAACTGCTATATAAAATGAAACAAGAGTGATGTTTAAAATATTTTAAGTTGTGTATTTTCACATGAATTAAAAACGGGTCCAGCCTTTCTGGGCACAGCTGGTTCCTTCCCTGTACTGTATAGAAGCACTAATAACTTTATTTTAAGTGAAGTTTGGAGTGAATCTGCACTTTGGCAAGTGGCTCTAGCTGTCTGTGCCTTGGCTTTGGCTGCATCCTCTGGCTGTTGTCCACGGTGGCTGTTGCTGGGTTTTGAAGCTCTTTTCTCAACTGGCCTGGTAAGTTTTGCTGTTTAAACCGAACCCTGGCTTTGAATACTGTAGCTTTCCAAAGCTTGATCTTTCGTGGTGCTCTTGCAGGTTTTTTAATTTGCCTGGTTTTCTAGGGGATGAGGCAGGTAAGTCCACCCTCTTTGCCCAGAGCAGGTGTCTCCAGGGCACTCTCACCATCTGTTGAATGCCTTGATGCATTTCAACCACATTTGATGATGTGGGACAGAGCTTCAAAGACACTAAGTTTCTTGGAGTACAGCTACATAAATACTGCATAACTGCTCACCTTTAACTGAACGTAGAGAGATGTTACACATGCCCAATGGGGAAATCTTTGTTAAGAAACCAGGAAAACTCAAAGAGGAGACATGAAGCCGCAGGCAACCCAGCTGTTAGTGGTGCTGCTGTGGAGCCGGCGGCTGCCTCCGTGCTGCTGGTGCTCGCCCCTGGCTGGGCTGCAGGTCAGGCCGGTGCCCCTTGCCTACCTCCGCCCCGCTGCAGTGACCTTGGCCCGGTGTCTCGGGCAGCAGTTAGCACCCACCCCGTGCATCCTTCCCAAACGCAGCGGGGGCGACGGCACTGGCCGCTCCGGGGTGTGCACGGGCTTGGCCTTAGGGCCACACGGGGTCGGGAAGCTTCTCGTTGATCCGCCGCACCTCTGTGCTCCGGTCGGGCTTGTGGTATCCTTCCCAGGCTGTGCACCACACAGCTATCTCCTGTGTCCCCGGGGTACCCCGTGTGCTTTGCTGGTGTCTTGTGCTAGCGGAGCTAATCTTAGCACTGTCTTTCTTGATTCCAGTTTAACGCGGTTAGTTAGGATTTTTAAGTACTTTGACTTGTTTTTTCTCAAATACCAGCTGTCAGAAGCACACAGAGGTCTTGTGAAACAGGTGCAGTTTTTGAACTGATTTAAACAAAGAAGGGAGAGACATTTGGTAAATATTAATTGGCAGGCACTCTGAGTAAGGGCAGCAGACAAAAAGGAAAAACCATGAGTTTGGGAGTGCCTCACAAATGGGATTTTTGTTTTTTTAATTTCTTTTTATTAAGAAAAAGGAAAGGGGATGCAGATATCATTTGATTGTTTCTTCATGAGGCTGTATCCCTTTGACTCATTAAGTGGCCCGGAGCATTTGTTAACTAATTGTGTGGCACCTCAGTCATTATCTTTTTTTTTTTATCAGTGTTGTTCTTGGTTATGATTCCTTCTGTGTCTTCTAATATTTGAAACAAGTAGTAAAAATGCTAATACAGGAAATAAACGTGGAGATTTTTTTTCTCCAAGTGACATACGTTGCACAAAGCTTACCCGAGAAGTATTGAACGTGAAGTGAATACAGGAGTCCCAGACCATTTTAAGTGCTCCCTTGGTTTTATGACAACTATATTACAGTGTCCCAATCTATGGACCTACCTTACAAGAAATACCTGTAGACAAAATTTCATGGACGGACGTAAAGTAAGAAAAATGTCCCTTTATTCTCTGATGATGCTGAAGTCTAAAAAAATATTATTGCCTGCATGAATGAACAGAAAACATGGGTTTTTTTGTACTAGCTGGTACATTAATACACACTTTTCAGTGTGATTTTTGTTTATTACTGACCAAAATAAGAACTTTGACATTGGAAAGAAGAACTCTTAGTGTCCAGACAGCAAGAAGGATGCGGATTGCATCAGCCTCTTTCCCCCTTCTGACTTTTCTTCATTTGCAGACGAAATCCTCCGCTATTTGTGTGCTCAGAGTTTCACATGGAGCACTTCGACACAACATGCCTGCTTTGGGGAACGGGACAAAGGAACGGCGCACTTTTAAGTGTCCTTGAGGCAGAGAACAAGGGGAAGGCACGTCGCCGCGCACCCTCCTTTGTTTATGTGGATGGAGTGCAAGGTAGCCCGCGCCAGGGTCTGCTGTGGTAGAAGGTGCAGCGGTGTCACGGAGCTCTGAAAGTTCAATAAAAGGAACGCAAGAGGCGCAGCTTCTCCGTATCTGCTCTGCATAATGGTGACTCTGGTTTTTACAGCGCTTGGATGCGCGGTCGTCCTGGGATTTAGTGAAGGACATGGAAAACAAGTGCATTTGCTGCAGCCACTTCCTGCTGATAGTCTGGAAATGGAGCAAGTCAGAGAGAAATGTAGCTTTTTGGATCATTAAAAATCCATTTTCATTAAAAGCCAAGTATTGCAGTGACATACTTATTTATACATTCATCCCCCGTCTGTCTCTGCCTTACAGATAGAGTGAAAAGAGAGCCTTTTCATAACAGTTTTAAAGCCTAAATGAAAGAAAAGCATTCTATTTACCTTGAATTACTTACATGGTGTACTTGTTCGTTTTTTTCACACTGTATTGGATGGCAATTACTCTGCATTCTTTCTTTACCACCAGCTCCTTTTGTCCTATGTATCTATCGTTTGTTTTTATCTATATCTTCCACCTATCTATCTGTTTCCTCTTTGTGCTTAGAGTTGCTTGCAAATTATATTTGTGATGCAGGGAGCTTTCAATCTGACTGTCTTGATATTATTTTATGCAACCGTGACTACCGTAAAAATTGGCTTTACTGCCTCTTTTGTGTTATTGATTCAAGCCCATTTCAGAATTAACTTGTTTGGAATGATTTGGCAATGTTGTGTGCCCCAGGTTCTCTCAGGAAAAATTCATATCTCATAACTAAATGCAATAAAATGTTCAAATATATCTAAACACAGTTATATTTTGAATTTAGATGAAACCCTTATGGAGTCAATCAAATATACAAGGCGTGTGTAAGTTTTAGTTCTGGGCTTAAAAGTACTGTATTGCAGCAAAAAAGGATTCAGAGACCAACTTTTTCCTAGGGGTCTATCCCTTATGCATGCTTTATGAAATGCCTAATCACATCAGTCATGTTTCCATCCACTGGATGGACATAATTTTGACATTTTGACTCTAGGACTGTTTCTGTAATTTGAGATTATTGCCTTAATTCATTTAGGGATTCGCTCTTTCAAATCTTAGCGTTACATTTGTCCTCATGGTTAGGTAGAAATATTTGTGTGCTGACAGTCAGTGGAAAGTGATTTACAAAAATAAATCTTCCCTCATTAACGGCTTGACTGGTCGATTTTGAACCTTGTGTTACAAATGGGGACAATTATATGCTGTTATAAACAGGAAAATTTATAATATGAGTTAATTGTAACGTTAAAATGCCCAGTTGCTAGGAATTGTTCACTGACATCAGATCCCAGTCCCAAATATCTTTAACTGGCCCATAAAACCAGTCGTCCCCCGAAAAGCTCATCTGCGACTAGAAATTTTTTTCAGCTTCTCAAAAATGTGAAGTACGCTTTGAAGGAGGCAATGATTTTAGACGGCCACCACGAGGCCAGCACCTCCTGAGCGGCAGATTCCCGGTGCGGTACCATGCCTCGGTGGTGACGGAGGCCGGGGGCCTGCTGGCAGCCGCGCAGCCCTGCCCACCTCCCCGCTGCTGCTCGCGGCCCCGGGCCCCCGCGCGCGGCCCCGGCTGCACCTCGCTCTGGCAGCAGAGCGGGGTGTTTTGGCTGCTGGAAAAAAGCTGAATGCCAGCTCCCCTTTGAAATCTTTTGGTAGTCAGGGGTCTGGCATACAAATTCTTCCTTTTTATTTCCCTTCATAGGTTTTTTTTTTTTCCTTGACTTGTCTCCCTTAGTTCTTTACTAATCTTTTTATTGTCTTTCAGAGTACAGAGCCTTTCTTGAGTGTGTTTATTAAATGTGTGGAGAGGAAAAAAGCTACCCAGCGTGAGTACAAAAGAGATGCACGTATATCCTGAGATGAGTGCATTATGGATAAAGAACTATTATCATTCTTCCCACATTCGCGTCTCCGTCTACTTACGAGATATATACGTGTGCCTTGTTAGCAATGATGTTATAATGCAAAAGCTAAAGTTTTCATATCGGAGGAAACATATATTGTTAAATGAGCTGAGAACATTCTCCCAAGGGTTAGCATTTCTCTTGTACGTGTGAAATCCTACTGAAATAAATGGCCCTATTATTTTAATTGGATCTTTTGGTATTAGAACATCTTTCTTTGTACTGCAGTAAAGAACCTTCTTTTTCTTCCTTCCTGAAAATGTGAAATGAACAAACACAGGCGATGCATTAAAACATTTATGACTTCAGCAGTAGGCTATACGTATAATACATAGATGCACGTACGCATATATAAATTAAATTCATATTTTATGATCTATCCCTCCATTCTCTCTGAAAATATACAAATAGGGTTTCTTCTTTTAAAATAGGTATATTAAAATTTTGCCTTGTCCTTTGACTGATACCTTGTTTATAATATTAATAATGACCAAGGCACTTAAAAAAAAAAAAAAAAAAAAAAAAAAAGAAAAAAGGTACTGGTACTGTTCTTTAAACAGAACACAATAGGAGTTTTTCAAGAAGGTTTGTACCTGTTTAACAAATGAATTAATACATGGGCTCTAACACTCCTAACAGTTATGGATAGACTTCAGTTCCTCAAATACTTGGATTATGTTCTTAATTTGCTCCTATGAGCGAGGGATTATACAATATAATAGATTAAACTTCTATGGCCCATTCTAATCTGTTTTGTAGAAGATCACAGAAGTAAGTGAGGAACTCTGTTTATCATCTTGTGATCAAAAGCACAATAAAGTAGAAAATTTCCTCTGAACGTAGGTTTGAAAACTAATTTGTTGGTATGTTTGTTTCCTCTCTCTTCTGCAGCTGTTCAATTACGAACTGTTACTGCTGGTCAGAAAACCAAATATCTATTCTCTAGGGAAGCTACATTGTACTCCAATGTTTGAAGATTTGGTTTCTTTAATAATTGGAATGAAATATTGATTTTTTTTTTTTAAAAAAAAGGAATTCTCCCACTACTCCGTCTGAACACGCTCATGTATGTATGCGCGGTGTGTCTAATTTAGTGTATGGATACAGTAATGATAGAAACCTGAAAACAAAACTAAGTGCATTTGGAAAGGCAAACCGATTTTTTTTTTTTGTCATACGGAAAAGATCAAGGAATGATTTGCTGTGAGCAAAATGAGAAAGTTATATGGTTAGAACTTATTGGATTTTCTTGCTTGCTTTTTACCACGTCTGTTTAAGTTTTAGAAGGACAAATAAGCTTTGAGAGAGGAAACGCTTGTAGACTGGTTAGTTACCAAAACCTGGAAAACAGCCCTTCTAGAAGTCACCAAATATTGCTGTTCAGCCCTCGGCTGAGGGAGGCTCCCGTGGCCATGTGTGGGGTGAGGAGCGCTCAGCTTCGGTGGCTGCAACGCGGGCTGGGGGTCTCTGCAGGCACCAGCCTCCCCCACGCGCCGCTCGCAGAGCGACGCCAGCTTCAGTTGCTGTCACCGCATGCATGTGTAACTAAACATCTACTGGTCGTATGTTTATTAGCTAGGAGAAGAAAATACAGCTGCAGTGACAAGCACTGAATTGTCTCGTTTTGAGCGTTTCTCCCCTCAGTGGAAGTGATGGATTTTGTTTTTCATCTCTTCATACAGAACGATCTGCTATTTTGAGCAAATTAATGAGATAACTTGCTACTTACAAACAAAGTAGGTCAGAATTGCTCTGGCTCTCTGGGAGTGAGTGCTGGTTTTCCCCATTCGCTTTGCCGACAACCTGTTTCAGCGCATGCAGACCTGCTCTTGGGTGCCGCTCTTGCTGGGTGGCGGCGGCTGCCCGGCTCGAGCCCACCGCTGCGGGGCCGCGCCGCCAAAGCGCCGGGTGTCTCGCGGCGCCCGAGCCTTGGCGCAGCGCGTCGGAGCAGACAGCGTCTTGCAGCTGTTTCCATAACAACACATTTGTTAGAAAATAAATATTTGCTCCACTTTCACAATTGTCATTTTGCTGAGAATTAATTGATATTAATGGTTTTTCCCCCTCTTTGTGTTTGAGAGCATTTTAGGAATAACCCAGAACTGTTTATGGGACGGTGCTGCATCTGAGACCATTGCAGCTGGCTGTGCCCTACTGTGGATTCGGACTGGTGAGGAGCAGGAGGTGGTTTTGGTTAAAAGGCAGAGCAGACGCTGATCTCCTCTGTAGAGCAACCTGGGGACCAGCTGTGTGGATGGGTCTGGGAGCGGTGAGTGGTGCCGCTGGCAGGAGAGCGGGGCAGGAGGCGGCTGCGGGATGGGCAAGGCTTCATGTGGCCCTTTGCTGAAATCTTCTGCCACCAAACCTGGCGCTCAGGTGTCCTCCAAACTCTTGCTGCCACCCCGTATAGTGTGACCCTCACAAGTTAAATCCCAAAGAGGGGGCCATATACTGTGGTAGTCCTGTAACACCAAGTGTACACCTGGCTATATATTTGTCATTTGGGGCTATTTTGGAATTGATATCATGGATAAATATGTAAAGGATGGTTATTTCTTAATTTTTTTTTTGGTAGTACCTGCTTATTTGAGTATTTAAAGACTCTGAATTCAGATTTTTAAGATATTAATTGCTTCAAAGTCCTTGGAATTCATCTAGTGAGACAATCATTCAGATTTATGAAATCTTTTTGAGTATATGTGATTAGTTTTTTAACAGAAGAACATGTTCTTGTGGGAGGAAATTTTTGGCTACTGGCTGCGGGTTTTCTATCTGAGGTGTAAGCCTGTGGGAATGAAGACTTGTAGAAGGCAGGCCAGAAGTTCAGCCATGGCAGCATTAGCAACTGCGGTAACCGCTGTCAGGCAGCGTATTATTAGCTCAGCCATATTTTCTTATCTTGATCTATTCTGCTAGCAAGGCACACCGATATCGCTCAAAGCCAGAATGTGTTTTCCCGCTCTCCGTGGATTCTTTTATGCTGTGCCCACCGGTATGGTATCTGTGTTGCATAAACACCATGACTAGCATCTGTCACTTGCCACGATAAGTGAAACTGATGTTTGCCACCAACGTAAATAAGGGAACAAGCAGAGCACAATTACCAACACCAGGCCTTTTGACAGAGCCGAGTGCCGTCGCAGTTGTTACTGCATCCCATTCAAAGCAGGGATTACTGAAGTGTTTGAGGCCTTGTTTAACCATGGTTCATCTCTGAGCATTATGAAAAGTCTCTTATCTATCAGCGTTTAATGCAGAGTGACATGCTACCAGAGCAAAACTTCAGCCTTCAGAGATCAGGAATTGTTGAGCTGACCTTTGCTGCTAGACAGGCAGTAGTATTTAGCCACCGGTTTAAGGGAAGAAAAACATGTAAACTGGAGAAAAAACTAGCGACAGTTAAAAAATAAGTCCGTTTTAAAGAAGTGGGGCTTTATGGTCTACATGTGTTTACATTGAATAGGTGATTTATGTAAAGAACAACGGAGAAGGGCTTTGTCTTTGGGAGCCACATTGTTCGTGCTGTGCAAATACCTTCTGAAGATGGTCTGAGACATTCCTGTAATTTGATTTACACCATGAGCTAAGTGAATACTGACCAACTGAGGAAGGTGAATGAAAGGGGCACAGATCAATTTGATAATGATTAATTTGCTTAATGTCAGTCTGGTGCTTTTAAATTTGTTCATAGAGAATTTTTCAATTACATTAGGGTTGCTGCAAGAACTAGGATTAGAGAAGATGTATTTGAATTAATAAACTGCCTAAAATGCGTGGGGTCCATCTTTTCCTCCTGTTTCGGGATATATTATATTTTATATAGGCTAAGCCTGAAACAAACTTAAAAATTGTGCTTGATCTGGGGGATTTTTTTCTTTTTTAATGTGGTTAGAACAAGCCTGAAGAATGCTATACAATTAGACTGTTAAATCAGTATGTTGATGTAATATGGGGGGATGATATAATATTAATCTTGCTAGAACCTAAATATGGCTTCTTTAGCACCCAACAGCTCTATCAAGTGAACAAAGAAGTTCCTTATTAAACAATTGACCTGCTATTTGTATTATTGCTAGTCTAACCACTAGAGAGAGACAAGGCCACATAGCTAAGCTGGTACACATTGTTGAATATTGACTTCAATATTGATGTAATCGGAGGTTGGGTTTTTGTGGCCTTTTTCTATATTTGTGTTCTAACAAAAGAGGAAGAAAATATTTATATCCTTTCAGGACTTTTTATGAACATGAAGCATGGAATCATCGTATCAGTAAAGACTGACAAGTCTTTATTGGGCAACAGGGTAGTGATGGGAGCTAAAGGCAGTACAATTTACTCTGAAAACTGAAGTGGACATACAGGGAGTACTGAATTCTTGTGGTAAAATGTTTGAGTTTTGAGACTACATTTAAAATCTGTCCTGCCAATATGCTCCTTCCGAAAAGTCTTTGAAAAATGACTGATGTTATATTCCTAAACCAGATGCAGACATCATACTCTCTCTTTGGTCTTTACGTGTATCCATGCCAGATTTTTCCTCAGGGCAGAATCTGTGTCTTTTTCTCTATCTGCCTTTTGATGGAGTATGCTGAAAGATCACATTATGAATAGTGCAGGGGCTGGATAAGGTCAGAACAGAGGGAGAGAAGTACTACAGTAGGGTGTGCGTTGAATCATACAATGCACAGACAAAGAAAATAAGCCCTGAAATTTCGGAGCATAATCTTGAGGAAGGGCCCCTTTGGGCTGTTGCATCCAGATGCACCCGGGTCACGCAGTGTCTCGGGTTGGGAGAGCCAGGGGAGCCTCAGCCCCGCTCCCCTCTGAGCCCCAAAGCGTGCACCTTCAGCGACCTGGGCCCCGCCACGTCCATTGCTGGTGATGTGGAGATAACTTGAAATCCTCACAACAAGTCTGAAGAATTTCAGCTGGTTCAATGCCACCAGCTTGGTGTGACGGGCTGGAGGAGCACCCAGGGAAACCGCTGCAGCCACAGGTATTGTAAATACTGGGATCCTGAACAGGGGCCAGGCATTGCGGTCTCTCAAGGCCACACAGCTGTGTTTAACTTCTCCTGGGGAGCACGGGGGCTTGCTGCCCATCTGCTGGTACAGCCAGGTGTGCCTTGCAGTACGCAGGTACGTGCTGCAGGGCGCACCCAGGCCAGTCCTGCAGGAGCCGCTTGTTGGAGGCGGGCTCGTCGGAGATAGCTGTGCCTGGCATCACCTGCCGGCCAGGCTCCCCTGGCTCTGGCCAGGCAAAAATCCATCATTTTCTGTCAGTTTAGGGACCAGGAGCTCAGAGGATGGAGAAAGGCACTTAGGTATTCACCCTGGCAGAGCAGGTAATGGGCAGCAGGACAGCCGAGACATGCCCTGCTGAAAAATTAAATGCAAGGAGGGATTGCAGCCCTGTGCGTATGTACAATCTGCATCTCAAGCAGAGACTGTGAGACCTATAAGCCAAGTCCTGCTGTTATCAAAGCGGGTTAAATATTGGGCCGGGTGAATTGATGAGTCAATGTTCTGAAGAGAAATTGTTGAAACTTTTCTGTAAAGCACACAAGGCTGGCTTGCCTGGTTTCTTCAACAGTGATGCACATCTGAATTGTCTTGTTAGGGAGTATCTAGTCTGAATGTTATCCTTTCAGAGGCTTCTTATTTGGCTTCTCACTTTTAGTTCTTGTTTATTGAATTTTGTTATTATTTCCGACTAACACCTGGATTAGTGACATTGGTAAGGAGAAGCAGGGGAGACAGAAAATGAGGTTGCTTTGGCATGTTTAACATAGAGAGCAAATTTTGAAGACTTATATTTCTGAAATCCTACTGAAATATCCCATATGTCACAGTGAGAGCTTTGGTCTTGGCTTAAAAGGGGATAGGGTGGATTCCTAAGTGCAGGGCTTCAACTAAGCCAAACTGTTCATGGTTCTCCATAAACCGCTGCTCTCGCAGGCCTTCTCTGTGCCGAGAGCTGACCTGGCAGCAGCTTCCTGTATTTTCACTGAAATTTATGGGTGGAAAAAATTCTGCACATGGCCGGCAGCTGAGAAGGCTGGGGAGAAACGTGAGGGAGGCCGTTTCTGCAGGAGGGCAGGAAACCTGCCTCTGCTTCACCTGGGACGCCACGGGCTGCCAGCGCTGCCGCCGCCAAAGCATAACGGCGGTTCAGGGGAGGTGTTTTTTCACTTTCTGTGGAATTCGATAAATAAATGGTGTACTTTGAATTTTTTTTCAGCAGTACGTTGTCTGTATGAATGTGTGTTAGAGCTATATAGGCCATTCATTCTCCCTTACTGCAAGTACGCTTTGGAAAATTAATAGGGAGTAAGTGAAACAGCAGCTCCCAGCAAAAAGATTAGAAGAAACAAAAGGCATCTTTTACAGCAAAACATTAAAGCTAATAGTATTTGAAATATGCATTAGATGAATTTACATATTTATGCCATGCGAAAAACAAGGGGGTTTTTGTGATTTCGTCTTTTGGGTCTACTTTCTGTTGGTTTATTTTCCTTTTAACTTTCAAAACAATAGCTACCTACTTTCAAATGGGGACCTCTTAAACACTGCTGGGTTTGGGGGCGTCCAAGCGTACTTCAGAATTTCTGTTCACTTTTGCTGATTCAAATTTCTGAATCCAGGACTCTTCGTCTGCCACTTGGAAAGCTCCTCTTAAATGCAAGCCCTCTGTGAAATAATTTCCTTTTCATGCGCAGCATTTGTGCTTAGAAGCACATCCCAACCTATCACAGACATAGTTAAGACAATAATTTAAGTTTAATGAGGCAGACTTCCCCCCCTCCCAGCAGAAGGATACTACTAGCAGGTTTGTATTTTATGATACGCACATGACCCGTTTTTAACTTGAAAGTGCCTACTTACAAAAATCCTGTTTCTTTTTCGCTAGCGATTTTGTTCCATTGTACAGCCTCATTTTCCCCTTTCTTCCTTCTTTCCAACCCCTTTTCCCCTCTTCCTCTTCTTCCTTTTCTTTGTTCTACACCCTTTTTATATTTTGTATAGATATCCCTCCCCTCTGACATTTTTTACCATTTTAAAGCATAAAATAGGGCCTCTCTTCTCCTTCTGCAGCTGCGACCCCATCCCCTGCTGTACCAAATTGACAATTCTGCGAGCAGTGGCTCTAGTCAGTCACTCGAAGGCTGCTGCTTTCACAAGTGTTGATTTAGTGCAGCAGGGGATGATGTGCCAGCTGTAAAACTCAGACAAAAAAAACCAACCCCAAACCCTATGAAAAGTCTTATAAAAATAAAGGGGGGGCCTGGGGAGGAGGAGAGGAGGGTGGGAAGGGGCCAGGCAGGGGGAGGAAGGTGAGCAGAGGTTCCTGTGGGGTGGTGGGGTACCCGGCGGCCCAAGGGGCAGCGGGATGGGTGGGAGACCGGCCCATGAGAAAATACTTCTCCTCTTCCTCCTCTTCCCCACTCTGGCTGCTTACAAGAAACGCCTGTGACTGACAGGGCAGAGCGGCGCCGCCTCAGCGCGCTGATGTTTTGTTGCTACCAAACGAGAGTGATTTCGGGATAAAACCCCGGTGGCAGTGGGTGGAGGGTTTAAAAGATGGCTAAAGGGAGTGAGGGGAACCTGTGCTCTAGAGTTAGTCTTCACAATTGTAACTTCTGGGCAACTAGATATTTGATATTTTCATTCTTACGTTATATATTGTATGGTCCCTGGGTGTACAGGCTGAGTTTCTTGGGAATACACAAATAGCCTGCTGTTAGTTAAAGCATGTGAATGGAGATACCCTTCTAAAGGCAGCCCTGATTTACCCTCGGTGATGTTCCTAGAGGAAGTCATTTACAACTTATTGGTGTCAAAGTATTGAATAAGAAGTTGTATTTCTGCTGTAGGATTAATAGGATTCCTTAAAGCTTTTGATGGGCTAACGTTTACTAATGCAGTCTCCAAGTGCTCGGAGTAACGCCTGTTCATCGCCGTTGACTTCTTCTTGCTGAGTTCCTCAGGTATTTTCATAAGGGGAGCAAAGCCCTGGCTTTCCATTCGCTCGCGGGTTGTGCGGCAGGTGCGAGTACTGTCCGCTCAGGGGCCGTGCCCGTAGAGATGCCAGCGTGGCGATGGCGACGGGCTGATACAGCACATCTGCATGGCACGAGGTCTGTGCCCTCCGCCGGCACTGCCGGGCAGCGTCGGGCTGCGTGCTGGCAGCTTCGCCGCAGTGGGAATGTCCCCTCCCGCGCAGGACAGCGGCTGCAGCGAGCGGTGCGGGCTCGTCCAGCCTTCCTTAACGCCTTGCTGCTGCACAAAAGGCAAACCCTGCCGAGGGGGCTCAGGCTGCTGGGTTGAGAGAGGCTCTTACCGTAGCTTTTGTGTCTGTTGCTGTTGGAGCAGCCCTTCAGCAGTCACCAAACGAAAAAGAGAAACAACTCTTCTTGTTCCAAAATGAAATGGTCCCGCAGTTTTGTTTTAGCAAGAAAAAGTTGAAAAAAAAATTATTGTAGGTAGTATTTACTGATCGCTTTTTGTTTATTATTTTCATTCTCAGCTGCTGACCCAGCAAACCAATTATTAGCATGGCCCGAATATTTAACCATCCATCAATGATCTGGAGCAGTGAATGAAATGCACTGTGTGCTAAATATTAATATTGGTAGTGACAGAAACGTATGAATAAGACAGGATGATTTCAAGATGGACGTGCAGAACATAATTGAGTATACTTCCCAAAGTAAGTTCGGCGCCTTTTTTTTATTGCGTACAAGTCAATATGACAGACTGTAATATTCATTAACACTGTTCGCAGTGTCAGGTGGGTTAAACTAAATAAGAATTAGTGCAGGAAGATGTGTGGTTTCGACCAGTGATCAAAATAGTAGCTCTGAACTAACGTAGCCTGTCCTTGTCAGTGGAGACTTGACAGGTGCTAATACACGTGTAGCAAACATTATTGTTGGTTAAATTTGATTATACATGACATTTGCCAGGTTTGTGTTGAGAGTGTGGAAATTTTCAGAGACTCTCGGGAAGCTCTTTTCTTATAAGTTTATTTCAGACCACAGGTTTGGATTGTCTTTAAATGGGAAACATGAACATGCTTAAAATTACGCAGGTACTTGAAAACTGGTGGATCGAGGCCATGTTTGGCAGGTCTTGGGAAAAATGACCATTGTCTGAAAAGCATCTGCTTTTCAGCATTTAAAGAGATGCTTTGTAATAGGCTTTCACCATGATGACCTTTGTAATCTTGTTGTTCATCATATTAATTGAAGAAGCTCCCTTCTGATAACCTTTGGCTGTTCAGGATGTGTTCCCAGAGCATCAAAGGCTGAAGAAACTTAGAAACTGAAAAGACATAATAGATCATTCAGTCCATTTTTCTGCCAATGTAGGATTATTTCATAGAGAACATTTTTTAGTGTTATGTCAACTTTAGTTTTTAAAATCCCAAGTGAAAGCTTCCATATGTCTCCTTGGGAGACTATTTCACAAGGTAATACATCTCCGCTGTCAGGAAGATTTTCCCGATGCTCTATTGAGCTTAAGCTTTTTCTTTCCATTATTTCTAGTTATATCCCTTTCCCTTGATGGGTTTACACACTTCAGATATTTATAGATTATTATATTTTTCCCTTAAGAAGTTGTTCTTGAAACTTTCTTCAGTTTATCAATATCTTGTTGGTTTTGAAAAAGCCACCTAACACCTTCTAGGTTGAGAACTACATTTCCTATCAAACCCTACTACAGTCAGATGTTCACCACAGCATTTTCTGCAGGTCCTTTTTCTCATGGTCCAACAAACAGGAGATTCTAGCTAAGAGAAATCTGGTAAGGAGAATATTTTCATCAGTGGTTTGAGAAAGATCCCTTTGCTTTTTTGGCTTCTCAATGCACAGCTCTTCTGGCCTTTGAGAATGAAGACCCCTGGCTGCGACTTGGTTCTTAATTCGCACCTCTTGGTGCTCAGCTCCACAGAAAGCCTGCATCCTTCTTAGGCTTTGTGCTTCTGCAGCTCACACAAAATTAACTTCATTCTTGTTAAGTGCAACTGCTGTGGTCAGGGCTCAGGATATTTCCAGGGAAACAGAAGGTAAGAGTAGGAGGGTGATGCTCTACTCTAGTCCGAGGTCTGGTTTGGAAGTCCTGGGTGGGATTTCAGCTCCTTATTTAGGAGAAGCTAAAATATGTCCATGCAGGTAAATACAGAGAGCTGTAACAAGTTCTCAGGTGGACTTACTAGCATGGACCTGCCAGTGTTTGCATAGTTCAGGGTTGCAGAAGGCAGCCCAGCCATGCCAGCTCCTAGTGCAGGCAAGCCGGTGCGTTCCTGGCACTGAGACACAGGCTCTGCTTCTCTGCGCGTCCTTCCCCTGCTGCAGGAGGGAAGCAGCAGCGGTCTCCTGCTGCGAGCTGGTGGACATCGGTGCTATGCAGACAATTGCAGGCAACTGGAAAAATTTGCTTTCTTCTCAATGCAAGTTCTATTGTTGTTACTAGTGGTGAGTGTTAGTCCTGGCTTGCAGAAAAGGGAAAGAAACTGAAATGGCTTACGTGGCATTTGACTGTCATTTCTGGCTTGGTTTACTAAGGAAGTGCTGTCTGTCTGTCACTCAACCTTCTCTACTTTGAACACAATGAACATTTTCATGGCCGAGTCTAGCAGTGGTGGGAGGTCCCAAAGATACCATCATCCCACAATTGCCCCGCGTGGTGGCTTTGAAATCGGCTGGGGCGCTTTTGGGTGTCCTGGCTGGCAAGCACAGTGTGCACCTGGGGGTGTCACGGCTGGGTGCCACCAGGGCAGCCCAGGAAGGGTTTGGAGAGGTAGTGTGGGGAAGGAGGGCACGGTAGGGAGTTGGGCACTTGTGGGTGAATCACAAGGCAGAAAGTTGTGGTTTTCTGCTCAAAGAACCTGAGCCTTTCCCAAGGATTCCTCAGACTGTTAGACACCCAGCGCTTGTCTAAATGTTCTCCTGGAATCAATAGTTAAACTCGCATTGATTTCTGCTGACACGCAATCCTTAGGATTACAGTTGTATTGCTGAACTTGAGATCTCCGCGTTTCGCAGAGGCTTACCTGCCGCAGCTGTCTGCCACCTTCTGAAGTGTTGAGCGCAGAGTTTTCCCGAGAAGCATGCAGGGTGGAGATGCCACTCCAGGTGCCCTCGTAGCCTCCGTAGGTGCTACAACCTACCAGGCTGCCGTTTCTCCGTCCTTTTCACAGGGAAATCGTGTGCCTGGCGTGCTTATTCCCAGGTCTGTGTCTCTCAGAATGGCAGCTGTCTGCTATCCTGTTCCTTTTGACTATTCCAAAGTGTTTTCCCTAGATATTTGAGCTGACCTTTGCCTAAGATAATTTGCCAAAGAGTATTTTCATTTTATTCTTTTTTGTGTGTCTAATTTCTAGACACTGCTACATACACTTTCTGCTTTACTTAAGCTTGCAATGTTTTCCAGATTCACATCTTCCACAGCTCTTGACAATGAAATTTACTGCCTAATACAGACAATTCAGTGCCTTTATTTCTATCTTTAATCTTAAAGAGATTACTTTTGACTGTATTTCTAAAATAGGTTTAAAGAACAATGTTTACTAGCAAGTTTCCCTTAGCTGCTTTTCATTGAGAAATGGAATAGAAAGAGTAATGATATTGCACTTCTGCTGACTACTCTGCTTGACTGATTCACAGGGTATTTGCTCTTAACATGCTGTAAGAGTTAAAAAAAAAAAAAAGTGTCAAACTTTTTTTGGCACCCCGCTACAGTAGATCCTGTTAGAAGAAACATATGGCCTCACGCTAACAGTGTTAAAGCACTGCTAAAGTATTGCATGCATGACATTGACAAATTTCCTCCAGGCTTTTTGTTTTCTGTGCTATTAAGCATTCAAAGTCCAGTATTTCATTACCACTGATGATACGGAGAGCCTTATTGACATTCTATCCATCTGTTCATAACATGCATTATTAAATGTGAAGCAACTAGTAGGTAGGAGTGCACTTGCCAGCTGTACAATGAATTCTCAGCAGTTTGGTGCCCTCTATAAATTCTCTAGTATTCTGCCAGTTTCTCAACATAATTTGCAATGGGAATTATTATTTTTTTTGGTGCTGCCCATTGTACAGAGGAAAGTTGCTTCAAAAGAGTTCTCTATTTTGTTATCTTTAATGTGCAATCTTCAGATATAGTTTCAAAAAGCCCAGGCGTCTTTTAACATACAAGGACTGTCTCTGATATCAGATCTCACTAACCACAGTTTCATCTTTCTTTTCCCCAGGAGCAAATCTGCTGCATTACCTATGAAGAGGACAATGGGGCCCCAGTGAGGCACCCTATTCATATATTTTTGGAACCCAGAGGAATTGGTTTGACTATTTACAGATTATAACAGTTGGTAGTTGAATGTTTTATTTTCATTCCCAGTTGGTACAATATGTTCACAGCTGATGCTAATGGCTTGCCCATTTGATATCACATATGGTCCACTATTTGGGTCTCCTAAAGCTTTCTTTTGTGGTCAGGCTGCTTTAAAACCCTCACACACACACATATATACATACATATATATATATATGTTGGTTCTGTCTGCTGGGAAGATGAATATGAAACTCTGAAACTTGGCAGCTACAGAGAAAATCAGCATTTCTGTTGATAAAGATTTAAAGAAGTTGGGTCAAAATGTCCAAGAGACAGTATTTTTATATCAAATTGCATACAAACAAATGCCTTGGCAGATCATGTGAAATTTTAAGAGAAATGTCCTTTTGTCTTTCCTTGTCTTTGAAGCTGCGGTTGAGTTACCCTCGAGTGTTTCAGCACCACTGAGTGTCATCAGGACTAGATTCAGTGGGTGTTCAGCTGCATTGGAAAACAATTTATGCAGAATTTGTATTGCTCAAATCACTATTTGTAGTTTTATTTTGGATATTACCTTTCTGCTAATGTTTTATGAAAGGAGAAGACCTGAAAAGGCAAAGTAATCTTTCCTTTGGTTTCTAGAATGAAAGCATGGGAAAAGGGAGCTAAACCAATATGAGAACAAAAATTAGAATTACAGGCCTGTCTGAATTTCTTATCCTATGACACACAAGTGTTTATACTGACTCTAAAACATAACTGATAAAGCCACAATCTCATAAAAAGATTAGTTCCAAAACTGGTGCGTTACCCTCTGAGAGCTGAAATTCTCATTTATTCATAGGAGTAGATCATAATAGCTCTAATTCCCCGAGAAGTGGGCATTGTATGATAATTTAGCAGGCTAGTACATTAATTGTCCTCCACTTCACCTCTAGATGTTTAACTCCTTATCTAGTCAACCAGCAAACAATAATGCTCACTTATTTGTGCCTTACCGTTCAAATAGTTTTTCTAACCGGGTAATTGATTTGAAATAAAGCAGAATAAGCGTATTCATGTGGAAGGGACATTGAAATCATGCTAGATTAACATATTAAATGCCATTTGTTAGTAGGATTGGGGTTTTATGGTTGTATTTTTCAGCCGTACAACTTTAGCTGAATAACAGCGATGTGATTTTGCATGCAGGAATATTTCTCTAACTAATGGGATGGATTTGGCAGTTCTTACTGCATGGCCTCTGCTTCCTCATGGCCCCTCCGTTCTCCCTCATGGGTGCTTGTTAGGAGAGCAGGTAAGTGTGTGTTGGAAGTGGTGTGCGTGCCCGCAGCGTCTGGCTCCTGTCGCTGGACAGAATGAGGCAACTGGTGGGTGGGAGAGAGGCTCTGGCTTGTTTAGTTTCAGATGAATACGTGCGTGTTGCTGGTTTAGAATCAGGCCCTGGAAGCAGATTGAAATGGAGCTGAAGTAGGAGGCTTTTTAAAGTGAATAAAATCAGTATTCATCCTGGAGCACTACAGAGGGAACTAATGTTTTCTCTTCAGGGGGAAAAAAAACCCCAACAAAACCCAATGTTTTTGCAAGTGAAACTAGTAGTTAAGAAATAAAATTCTGCCATCTACTATGAGCAGTTGCAGGGACTCAGAAAATGACATTAACACCTTAGCATGCTAAGAAGTTCACCTACCTTGAAATGTCTTAAGAAAAGACCGAGGAGATCAAGTTATTAAAGAATAATCCCAGCAACAGACTAGGTGCCTGATGATGTGGTACAAAGCATTTGTTAGGCAAGACTTGCTCGAAATTTGGAGAACTGACAGTACCTGAGAGAGCTTAAGAAGTTAGCAATGTCTTGCCTCTTGCAACTTACTGGGTAGAAATAGATTATCCAGGAGGAATTTGGACTCACTGGGTAAAATTTAAACTAAATGATATTCAGGAAAGGACATATTTCTCATACATTGCAGAATTAAATATTAAAAACTAGAAACAATATTGTTGAAACTTTATTTTTTTGGCATTATACAAATAAATCACAAGCTTACAAACCTCCAGGAGCAATAACTTGTGTTTGGCTTCTGGGTGTTTAGCAAAACCTGGGTATCCCAATGCAAAACTGGTCATAATGAGGGTATCCTGTGTACATGGGCATGTCCCCAGGGGTCCATACACCTCATATTTGGGGTGGATAAGTCTGTTTTGAGGGCACTGTAGCAGTCTTGGCACGGCGCTGTGGCTGCGCTAGCAGTACTTGCACAAAGCCAGCTATGGAAGAGCAGCAGGGCAGCGTGGCGGCAGCTCTACTGCTCGTGGTGGAGGCGGCGTGCCTTGTGCCCACTCTGACACCGTACCGCCGTGCCTGGAGGTGATCATGGCATGGCCCTTGTGTGCTGGACGCCCTCCCCTTCCCTCTGCTGCGTCGCCTCTGGCCTCACGGCAGCCTTGGGGCAGTAGCTGCAAAGTGCAGGATGATCATGCAAAGGTGGGTCTTGGAGTGCATTGTCCGTGCCAAGGGGATCCTGTTAGAAAGAAGAGTTACACTGACCATGGTCTCTGGCTAATGAAACACAAATCTAGTGGTGAGTGCTTAATAACATTCACCCCTGAGATTTTGAAGCAGCTGAGGACCTGTGATATTAAAGTTGGCACCAAACCTGAGTGGATTGCCGGACCTATACGGGAAGAGCATGACTGAGAAGAAACCTCTTGCCTCTGTATGTTAGTGCCGTTGGCTTGGATTGTAAACCTGAACCCATGTTTTGTGAGAGAGAAAATGGGGAGATCAATTGGGTATTGTCTTATATTGCGTTTAGAAATGATGCTTTTTGCTTCCAGACAAGTTTGTTCTACCCATTAAAAATCAAGTCACCCTGCTCCAGGCAGGCACCTCTGTAAAAGAAGTCAGAGTTATCCTTACCATTAAACCATTCTGGATTCTGGATCACTCCTCAAGCATTATATATAATTTCAAAATCCACATAGTTCATCTCACTGTATGAGAAAGAAAGTTTTGCTGATCTATTTTTATTTACGGCTAACACAGGCTTTGCAGTACAAATTTTAGGAGCGTTTGCAGGGACAGGATTATTTTTGATTGGTACTTGGAGAATTACGTGTTTCCTGCAGGATTTTATTTTCTCATTTGTTAAAAATTATTATTATTCCTCTTATTTTGCCACCCAAAACACGTCAGTGCTTCAGCAGAAACCTCTTCCTATGATATTCCCCTTCCCCCTGGGACTGTGCAGCAGGGGTGAGCGGCAGCGTTAGGCACTGCTCGGCAATCAGGGGCTCCTCCCAAGCACAGCGGCTGCCAAAAACCCCAAGCCCCAACAGTGATGTTCCTGCAGGGCAGCTTGTAGTTCTTGCGGCTGAGGGGCTGTTACCCACCCCTGGCCAACGCTGAAGCTGTAGGTCAGACCCCTCAAACAGCCACCAAAATACTGACCTCACTCTCTGCCCAACAAATGCTTTCCTTCCTAAAGCAACAGGGTCTCTGCTGCTTTCCACTAAACATAGTTTCTCCTTCTTGTTTCACCAGGGGAAGGACCTGAGGCCGGGGCTTGCTGAGGAGGCGACCACGTGGACACGGTTTGCTCGGCTGCCATTGGCATGTTGTGGAAAGTGAGGGGTGGGATGGACTTGATGAAGGCAGCCCCATCTTGGGAAATGTTTGATTAGAAAAATAGCGTCAAGCTGTAACTTATCATCAGCTCTAGATATATTTGGGGGAGTCCCGTCTCCCGAATGGGATTAAATTACATATAGTGTTAACGCAGAGTCTTCTGCAACAATGTAAATGAGTTGTTAACGTGGCACTTCATTGCAATAATAATTCAAAGCTACTAGCAGGCTTGATGGGTCTGCAATAAATGTTTTATTATTTAGGAAAAATATACTCTACAAGTTGCAACGTGCCATGCTCATTCATGCTGTAAATCAACAAAGATCAGCAGACTGAATAGGAAAATGAAAAGCTTATTTAGGAACTGACACAAGCTTTCAGATGAGCAGGGATGGCTGAAGTTAACTGCATTCATTTTTCTTTGCTTGTCACAGTTGCCACTTGAATTTCACTGCTAAAGATTGTGGGTAGTTTTGCTTTATGAAATTATATCTACAGAAACAGTATTTGCATTTATATAGGCTTAGTTATAATAAAGTTAAACCTAACACACCCCCTTGCCTCCGCAAACAAACAAACCGACCTGCCAACCAGAAACCTCGATGTTAAAGTAATATTTATCCCTCAGTTCTCATAGATCTGAATAGGATTCAGCTAAATGGTTCCCACTGGCTGCTTTAAAGGCCTGAAACTGGTGACCAGGTGAAATGCAGGAGTGCAGAGCTATGGCCACCCCTCCATCTTCACCTGTCCTGTAAGGCTGCCTCTGTCTTCACGTGGATAAAAATAGAGTTTTCTGTAAAAATGCGCTTGATGAGTGGTGAGTGAAGGCACAGACTGGGTGGAAGGGGTGGGAGACTGAGAATTAACGTGGCCCTCATGGCGTGGTGATGAAGTGCCTGAAATTGGCTGCCCTACCACCCTCTCTTGTCTCCCCCAGCACCTGAAGACCCTCGCTTGAAGTTCACAGGCACTGAATGCCGAACGTTGCCTTGTCCTGAAAACTGTACGTGTTTGAACATGGTGTGAAACCTTCCGCAAGCTCTGTACGTTGATGTCCTTAGAGACATGTGAGTACTTTGGCTGATCCTATCAGAGGAAGGAGGAACCAGGACAAGACAAGTGAGTCAAGATAATGCATCCCGTGGCTACGCTGGCTTGAAAAAGACAAGGTTTGCTATGCCAACCTCAGAAATTATCCTCCACCCCCAAAAAAAGGAGGGAGCATGAAGATATTTTTTTAAAGCATTGTCCTGATGATGCCGTGCCCCGGGTCATGGGTCTCCAAAGGGAGGAGCTGCTTTATGCATGACAATTCAGCTGGACCTGATGTTGGCGGCAGGGACTGGGCGTAGGAGGATGGTGTGGCTGGGTCAAAGTGAGGCAGAGCAGATCCTGCCCTGATGAGTGTGCACAACCCTCTGACCACAACACATCCCGAGAAAGCTGCCTGTGGATGGAGGAAACAGCAGGAGAAAAGCCATCAGGTCTCTGTTTCTCACGCCCAGTGGTGTGTGTATATTTGAATGTGTATTTGTATGAATGTGAACGTTCATGTGTGTACATTTACACACACAAAGGAGTTTTTTGTTCTCTGTAGTCATCTGTGGATTTCTTCTAGTTTGGCAGGTGTGTGCGTCTGCCAGTGAATGGATGTTTTCACAGTGCTCTTGGTTGTGGAGTTACTTAGCCAGCTACAAGATCCACTGACCATCTCGGATATCCCTTTTCAGTAGGTCAGTTTGCGTCACTTAAACATACCGCGATTTTGTCGCAGTGCCTGCAGGAGAGAAGACCAATCTTGTAGCCAGCAAAACCGCCTCTGCGCTGGGAAGGCTGCTGAGACTAGAGCTTGCAAAAGACAAAAATACAACAGTTTTGCTGCAGGGGGTTGTTCCGCTAACTTGGTCTTGAACCTGGTGTTGGGCTGTTGAGGTGGCGTCTCTGGTGTAATCATCCTACGGCAGGAAGCAATCTCCTTGAGGCAGGTTGTCCGCGCTCCGGTGAGTGATCCTGGGTTGGGTGTGTTTCTCCAGCACCCGGGAGGACCGGCGAGGCCCTGCTGATGATGCTGGCTGCTGCTGGGGCACTGTGAACTCCTGCGGCCGGGCAAAGCTGAGGCCTGGGCATCAGGTCCTGCTGAGGAGGTTTCAGGAGCATTACTCAGAATTTTCTCACTTTCTTGAGTTTTAAAGCCTGCACTTTAACTTTTCAACCACAGAAATATTTTAAGGATATACGTGATGTGTGAGAATCCCTTAGAAGTGATGCCTTACCTTCCCCAAAGTAATTAACTAATTTTGTCAAACAGGAAAGTGAAATGACTTTACCTCTTTGGAAATGGAATAATGAGCGCTTTGTTTATGAGAATAATATCTGCAAAAAAAATTAATTTGGAGAGCTGTCTTAGACTTACCTCAAATAGAATTATCTGAAGCTTTTGTCATCATGATCATTTGAAAAAAAGGCAAACATAAGTCAAAGACTCTGAAAAGGCCACTGAGATAGTCCATAGCGTAGGCTTTGAGTTTGTGTCACAGGAAAAATAAGTTTTGCTTCTGAGCCAGCCGTTTATATGCTAAGGAAAGTCCAATTAAGATGACTGAATTCTAAGTGTCATAAAATAGAGAAGGCAAAGGACATTTAATTATAGCTGTGCTGCCAGGCAGCAATATAACAAAAGAAAAAATGTTCACCTACAACACAAAGTACTGCCTAATACGTTTGGTGTAATAAAGAGACAATATATGGCCTAAACACACACTCCTAAATAGTTCAAAAAGCCGTATCTTCTGATTTTCACGAAGCTGTTTTCCAATTGTCAGCACAACTTAAGCAAAAAGTAATAATTTTTTTTAGTATTGAGACCTTCAACTTTGTTCACAGGTTGAAGAAAAAGAATCGTCCATTAAGACAAAAATGTTGCCTAAGAAAATGGATTCGTGACCCAGAAGAATGTATAATTGATGCGTGCGGTTGTCTGGATGGTAGAATAACAATAGCAACCATTAGAGATGAGAGCTGGAACTAGTCAGGCAGTGAGGCAGGATGTATTTTATAGGTCATCTGGGCTCCATTCAGATCTACAGGTTGCTATTCCTTCTCTATACTTGAAAGCATTTAATGGATTATTATAAAAGGAAAAGGATGGTATGCAATAATGGTTTAAATTGAAGCTCTGTATATATATCACCACTGTGTGACTTCTAAATGAATGCTTCATTTTTAAAATTCTCCCGTGACATGCTTGAAAGTTTGCCAGAGCATCAAGGAATTAAAACAATGAATTCACGCGCAGCAGGAGTAAAGGACACCGAACAGTACGTAGAAACAGTTTTTCTCTTTCATGGCATGGACAATAATAAATAAGAAAGATCCTTCCAAAGCTGCTATCTATCCTTTTCAAGGCAGATGAACTGGTTTCGTTCTGTGTTGTTTCATAATATTAAATTAAGAGAAAAGCGAATTTTGGAAAGAGGCTTAACTGTCAAACAATCAAAGCCAAAAGCACATTATACTGAAGTCAGATTCAGAATCCCTGCTTGCCTGGAAAATGTTTCTTTCATATCAGAATTGATACAAGTTAAAGGGTGGAGAATCTTTTCTGCTTTGTTTCACATGAACATAAAAGTTTTATTCCTGCTTTTAATGGGTAGTATTTTACAAATGTAATGGAACATAATTTTACCAGGTTTCCCTAAGGGAAAGTCGTGGCATGATTACACAGGCAGTCCCATCCCATTTAGTATAATGCTTACAATATACATGCAAATATACTTAGGCAACTCAAGTTAGAGGTAGATTGAATGGCGCTCAGATAATCATAGAGCGGTGCAGATGCCGAAGAAAGTTCTGCAGGAGAAATATCCATTGAACGACTGGTCCCTTGCAGCCACACGTGCCCTCAAGTAACGTTCCTCTGCGATGCGGAAGATTCGAGCTGTGCCGGGCAGAAGTACCTGGCACCTGTGTATGTGGTGGTTCAGGCTGAACATCTTAGCTTGGCCCCATCGGTAGCGTCTCCCAGCAAGCGGTGAGAGAGACAGATCGAGGGCGTGGGAACCTTTGTGGCTTGCGGTGTCCCCAGCAGCGGGGTCAGCCTGGAGAAGGAGCCCCGTCCCCTTACGGGCAGAGTTCTTGCCCTGTCCCTCGGGATAACGGGCTGCAGGGTGGTGGGACCCAGAGGGGCTTTCTGGGCATGGAAGGAGATTCAAGCCAGGTCAGAAACGGGCCCAGCGTGTCAGGGCTGGGATTTTCAAGCCGGCAGAGTTTGCTCTCCAAAATCCTTGCACAGGGAATTTTTCAGCCAGGGATCAAATAAATCTTTAAGTTATAAATAATAAAGTAATGATTTAACGCAATGCAGTGCAAAGTGCATTTCCAGTATGTTTGGTCCAAAAAGCAAGTAACAATCCGTGCTATAAGCTAGTATGAAAGGTCTTACATTTGTGGGTGTTGCAGGGGTGCTCTTTCTGGGGTGGCTCGTGCATCGACGAAGGAGAGACCTGTAAGAAAAATTATCTGAATCTCTTGTATTCTTGTAGGGGATGACTGAGCAATTTTAAAACACTCTACTGGCACACGTGGGTGTAGCATATTCCCTAGTTTATGAACAATACATAGTCTTTTGCTTTCTGCTTAATAGTTTTTGCTGAATTCATGCCAAACTCTTTTCAGATCTGGCTCTTATCTGACCTGATGCAGATCACCGTACCATCACAGAGACCAGAGAAACTCCCCCAAGTTTTCACTGGTGAAGCGGTGTAAAAGTCTAGTCTCCGTAAACCTAGTCTTGACACTGGTTGTTTGGAGATGCATGAAGGAGGCAATCGTAACCCGCTTGGAGTCAAAGCGACAGCAGCTGCTAGAGCTCTCCCGCAGGACCACTGGCAGCAGAGCGGGCGCTCAGAGCTGCTGCCGTAGCTGACATCTGGACTGCAGGTGTGGGGCCAGCAGTGGGCCTGGCAGCCACCGCCCTCTTTGGGTAGGCAGACCCTTTCTTGTTCTTTTGGGGAAGGTCGAGGAATAACAAGGAAATAATAAAAAACCAAGCACGGAAGCTCAACATCTGTCTGTGTTAGATTTCTCTTGAACTTTTCCACTGTCTGTGTTAGTAGCTCGGATCTGTAGGGAATAGCAGTAGATAGGTTAGTGCAAAATCTGTGTTACAGATACATGCCTGCGTCTGCTGTGGAGAAACCTGGGTAAAGACAATATTTTTAAAAAGAGTTGCTTTTGTTTTTGTCATAGTTAGTGCTCTCTGTTCCCTGATGCATCTGAAGCCAAACCGCTTTTTAGTGATCAAGAAGAATATTTATTTAATATGTGTTTGCTTTATTTTCTCTGTATTTCTATTTGTCACATCTCAATTACCTGCTAATACTCGGGAACGTGAACTGTATCAATTTCTTTTTAGTCAAGTGTAACATTTATCGTTCCGATAAACTAACACTTGAGTCGGTATCAGCCCAAGAAAGCGTTTGCTCTTCCTTGTTCATTAGTTAGCGTTTCATCTGTGAGCCTGGGATGGGTAAATTTCAGAGTGCATCTTATTTAACCTCTAAAAACGCATCCTCTGTTCGGTGACGAGGGGTACCCCAGGGCTGCGCCTGCCCAGCTCAGGCTTCTAGAGGACAAAGTTGCCAGATGCTTTCCATCACAACCTTGTCCCACGAGACTGCCTTGTTCGTCTGTCTTCTCAAGTCTAAGGAAATGTTTTCAGATGGGACGTAACACTGAATTCAAGTTTCGGTTCTTCGTTTGTTTGCTTTTCAAGATTAGCAACAGCTTAGTACGAGCCCTGAAGTCGGTGAGCCTGTGGGGGTCCCAGGCTCTGCGCCTGTTTTCCTCTGCGGTACGAAGGGGTGGCTCTCATTCTGCTATTTGCAGAACAGCTTTAGCTGTTTTTAACATGACATTTGTAAACCAGCTAAACTGGTAATGTGGTTTGATATCAGCCAGAAATACAGTAGGGGAGATTTTTGTTTAACTAAGGCTTATTCCAGCTGTAGGAAAATTCAGACAAATGAAGGAAACGTGTAAGTAAGTGCACCAAACCTAGGTTGCTTTAAGCTCCTCTGTGGATGATCTAATTCAAAAGGAAAATGGCCTTAGTTCATGGTAGCTTAATCCTATTTTACAGTAAAGTCAGACCACTTCTCAGTGAGAATATCCACGCAGGAAATTAATGCATTTTAACCTACACATTATCATCATGGGTTTAGTTGATTTATCTTAACTTTCCTGCAAGATCTTTTGTAGAAAAACCTATAGACATAGATATATGGTACGAGTTTCATTTAAAGCATAGTCGTGTAGTCATGCCCTTAATCCGATATGGCTTTTATGTCACCGTGTTAAGTGATAGGTGAGAACTGCTTTGTGAGTTGTTCGTATACCCAATCCCACAAGGTAATGAAGCGAATTCTTTATTTGTGACTGCACTGCCCAGAAATATTTGGAAAGCCTGGGTATAAGCACTTGGCACCTGCTCGTGCGCTGGCCACTGCAACGCCAGCGACTCTTTGCACGTGATTCCAAATTCTGGAATTTTGGGGCTGAGGCTCAACAAAAATAATTCCTGTGATTACCTTTTCCGTTCTCTCTGCTTTTTGGCAGGCCCAAGGTAAAATGATACTAATCACTTTGGTGGAGCTTTGCCTAACGTGGTTATAATATCAGCAGAGCGCTGGAAACGTCTCTCAACTTGTGTGGAGAGCTTCACTCCATACCTGAAGGGAAGGAAGAGAAGGGGAAACACTGACTAGACCCTTTTCCAGCCTGTTTTCTTTGAGGGAACGACATTTTTAATGCCAGACAAATGGTAATGACCAACAGGACAAGGTGGTGCTGGAGGCATGCAATGCTGCACAGTGTCAGCAGAACCCGAGCTCATGGAGGTCTCCTCCTGATCAGAGCGCCGCTGACCACCAGGCATGTCCCACGGCAACGAAATCCAGCGTTGCCGCTCAGCGGGTTCCAGGGCAGGTGGAATGGAAGACGTCAGCAGCAGGGTGCTTGCCTCCCGACGGTAAGTACCAGCTGTCTCAGGACACCGCTGACAGCTTTGTGAAGCTCCTGTGACCAGGAAGCCCCAGAGCCGCTTCCTGGCCTTCCATAACACGTCTTAGCGTTTGGCAGAAGAAAGAAGAGTTATGCTTAGGCGGTGTTCGGCTGGTGAGTCACCATGGGCTCTTAGTGCGGGATGCTCCGGAAAGGCTGAGTGCAGCGGGCTTTTCCTCCCTGTGGCTAAAGAATTCCCTCACTAGAAAGCTGGGGAGGAGGAGGCCGATGTCCAGAAATATAGCGGGTGCGTAAGAAATGTTGAAGTGGCTGTTGTTTTCCTGGCCACTGATCCCAGCAGAGGGGAAGCACGGGCTGTGTAGGTAGCATTAAAAGATTTATACTGCTCTGTAACTGCTACTGCTCCAGCACCTTGCTTTTTATCTAAGTTCTTCTTGTCGTCATGCGACAGGAGGTGCAGCAAGCGCTAGGAGCAGAGTTCCCCAGTACGCCACAAGAGGAGCAAGGAATTCTTTGCAGATTGTTTAAACCTTTCTTTCTTTTTTCTGCCACCTTGCTTGAGCAGTTTACTTCACAGTGACTTTGGCCTGAAGCTGAGGGCAGTAATAAAGCTGTTATATACAAGCATTATTGGTATTTAAGGAATTAAGCCTGTATTTGAGGAGTTAAAGTTTGCCCTGTCTTACGTTATTTTTTATTTTAGCGGTGTTTGTGTACCATGCCTTTTTGAGTTAATGCATAACAACTCAAGTCGGCTGAAAGTGTATGGCATTAATGAAACTGTGAGCCACATAAAAGACTAAATTGCTTTTTCTCTTTCTGTAATTGCCACTACAATAAAAGCTGCCGTTACTGTAAAATTTTTCAGGGTTAACCCCTGCAGAGCTCCCAGCTTGATGAGGGAGAAGTGTGATTAGAGGTGCGTAGGGGAGGAAGAAGAAGGGGGAGAACAGCTGACTACTAGTAATTAGGGGTGCTCAAAGGCTGTAGGCAGCAGAGGGCAAAAGTTGCAACCGTGCCCTCCAGTTCCCAGATGAATTGCAGCGTAACGAGTGAGGGTCAGCTGTGGTCCCTCAGCGGAGCAGCTTTGGCAACCCTGCCCTGTGTTTGTATCCTTTTCAGCAGCCCCACTGAACAGGGCAGAGAGTGACGGGAGGGGATGGAGGGGGCTGCAGCGGCTGCAAGTCAGGAGGAGAAGGGAACGGAGGTTTTTGTATTCGCTGTGGCCGCTGTTTTAAACAATAGCATAAATATTTTGGAGTGAGAGGGCAGGAGGGGCAGTCCCCTTACACCTGTGTGTGGGCAGAGGTTTCGGGCAGCGGAGCAAGGGAAGAACTGGGTGGATGTGCAGTATTTCCTATGGGATAGGCATGCCTTCATCCCAGTAATTATGCAATCCCTATGTTAATCCTAAATATAAACAAAACTCTTATTACAGAAACATCAGCACCGTGTGCTTAAGTATTAGACAATTCGCCCCATACCAATTGCTGGTAACGTAATACATTGCTGAAAGTTAAAGAGGGCATCTACCAAAGGTATACAGGCATTGAATTGGTTTTACAAATCTACTTTCTTTTTCAAAATGGAATAAAAATGCTATATCCTTACAATCTGAGGGACTCTCTTTGCTAGAGTCTTTGCAGTATACATGTGGTCAAACAGTGCAAATGCTAACAAACGCTGGTGATGAATGCTTGCCCTGCTTTCAGGATCCTACATGATTCTTTCTGTTTTGTTGTTTGTTTCTTTTCTTCCTATTAGAACAGAAAATAATTTTGAGAGCATGGAAAACAGTAGATTTTAAAAAGTGTCTTAAATACCATTTCATCTGGAAAAATGTTTAGAATAAGTAACCTGCTGTGTAAGAAAAGGTTGCTAATTATCTGAATTTCACTGTGGTTTAATTAGCAGCATCTACGGTGGAACGTCGGAGGTGGTGTTTATCACCTGCCAAGGAAAACGGTGTCTTTTGGAGGAGGGTAAGTGATGTCAACCAAAATACAGCCTGATTTTAGATCTTCAGTAACATTCCCTTTCAAGTCTTTTGATGGGCAGAGGTGATTGGGCTTTAAGCAATTAAGAGAGTAGAGAACAAAGGTACTAGTGGCCTGACTATCTCCAGCTCAGACCCCGGGCAGGTCTGAGAGCCACGAGCATCCTCCGGGCTTGCTGTGAAAGGAGATGGCTCTCACTGAAAGAGGCTCTGAGGGTGCAGCTGGATGGGGCACAGAGCACGCAGCAGTTCCTTACAATTAGAGGAGAAATTAAAACAAGTGGGAGTGTCAGTTCAGGTGTGTCAGACTAATAGTTTGCTGTCTGTGAACCAGATGCATGGTAGCAGAGGCAAAATATTTCTGCTGGAGTGTGCTCGGTCTTGATGTTATGCGTTCTTTGTTGTCCTTGTTAGCTGTTTTAATAAATGCGGTCTGTAATTCTCTTTGAATGTATCTTACAGCTAAGGGAGTTGGGTACAGGTAGTGGTCGTTTGGGAAATGCTGGAGACACCTTAATGAGGTGACGGGTCGGAGCTGGAAGTCGCTGGGGTCAGCAGAGAGGTGGCCTTTAACGTCCAGCGGATCAAACAAAACAAGGTTGAATCCTTACTTTAGCCTCGACTTGGTAAAGTTTCTGTAATGCAAGATAATAATCTTCTTGCCTCCTTTATGTGTTTCCAGATGTTTTTATTCTTCTTCCAGAGGTCGAGATGCAGAAAGCTGGTAGCCAGCGTAGGCGCAGTCTGCTGAGATACATAGTACTCGGTATTTTAGCAATTATTCCACGTTCACAAAGGTGTTCTGGGCTCCTTCTGTTGAGAAATGGCAAGGAGTGTACTTAATGTATTTCTGCTTTGGGGTGGAGGAATAGTAAGATGAGACATTCATCTTCCATAAACAGGATTACAGACTAAAAGATATTTTGGACTTCTTTTTGATAGTGCCCACAATGAATGTATTAGGCAAAGCAGAAAAGATAAAAAAAGCTAATCTGCAGATCGTAAGTAAATTATTTATCACCGATTCAATCCATGAATGCTAAGCCAAAACAAAATAAGTTTTCTCTTAATAATGTTGGTATTTTCGTGGTAAGCACACGATTATAACCTATGTAGTGGTGTTGTCTTTTTGCAGTCCAGTTTATTTTTCCACAGCGTGGCCATCCTGCACATAGGCACCAGCACTGTGGTAGGCTTTACCCCGTGCACCAGCTGGGTCTGTGGGTATGGTGTGAGTGAGACTCAATGAGCCCAGTACACCAAAATGAATTCCTCTGGGCAATCAAGGAGGTACAGGAACACCATTTTCACAGGATGAACTTGTTTTTTTCAGAAAAACTCTCTGTTCCGACATTCTGATTTTCAAAGCAGATTTACAGAACAAACTGAAGAGAAAACCTGCAAATGAAAATTCCTCATTCTAGGAGATACTAAAGAGCAGGGACCCAACGGAGAGGGGCTGGTTTATGAAATTTTGTAATTTTCATTCCATTCCTGCAAACTTTTCAATCCTGTCCAACTATTGCGGTTTCTCTCGTTGCTGTCCCGTGGGAGCGAGTGACCTCTGCGTGGCTCCCCGTGCTGGGGCTCCTTGCTGCTCCAGAGGTGCTAGTTGTCCTTTCTCATATCATCTAGCTGATAATATAACAACTTCATCCCAGAGCATATCTTCCCAACATGCTTTTACTGCAGTTGGCAACCTCTGTTTCAGACCTATCTAATGGCTTATTTGCTTGTGTATTTTTTTCCCCCCCAACTCTAATAGTTGGTCTCATAAAAGATATTACCTCTCACCATAAACCTTGGCTCTCTAGCCTGCATATGTGTTCCTTGGGGGGCCGCAAGCAAGAAAACAACCTCCTCAAGCCTGGAGTTTCCTTGTAGGAGCAAATGGTAGCTACTGAATTATAGATTTAATCACTAAACTACTTCTCTGACCCCATTCCACACAATTTAAGCATGCATTGGACTTGAGAATGGAAGCAGAAGGATTCCCGAGATTTCCCAGTCTGACGCTGGTTCAAATGACCCTGTCATGCCTGCACATCCAGAAGTCCCAGCAGACTTGAGAGCTTTGGCCGTGTTTTAGTGGGAGGCCACGAGGGGCATAGGAGTCCCAGCCAGAGGCAGGAACCCCGGCACCAGCGGGGGCAGGAGTCCCGCTGTGGCGGTGCCAGCGATACCGCAGAGAGGCTGGAGGCATACGGGGGGACGGGGACAGTTCGTGCAGTGCTGGTGCCCAGCCCTTACCCCAGCGTGTCAACTGCAGGCAGATGGGGGCAGAGAGGAATAGGGCAGGGCCATGCCTCCTGTGGCTGTCCCCAAGGTCACTGTTTATGAGAAGCATGGCTTTGCCTTTATATACGTTTTTGCAGCTATGAGGAACGGGGTGCCCACCTTATCTGTGTTCGTGGGCACGATTTGCTCGTGGGAAGCTGGCTGTGGTATCGCTTGCACAGCTCATGGAAATACTTGCGGCAGTTTTCCCCTTACGTAGGTTGCATTGACTATTTCTAGCTAGTGAGTCTTGCCAGGTGAAAAATACCTAAGCTGTTTCTTAAACCAGACAATAAAATACGATGCAGCGAAGCAAAACAGTGGGTCTGATCCCGTGCTAGGGCCACCTCCTGAGTCATCGGAAGCAGTCGGAACTTACCATGCTGAAGCTAGAGGTTTGGAAAGTGCTTAATCCATCTATATTTTTTGGAAGTGGCTTCAACTGGCTGCCTTTAACTTCTGACAAGAGATACTGATGTAAGAGACTGGTAAAGTTTATGACTCATGGAGGTACTTGCTTCAGTCACTTGTAATTTCTAGCGCAAATGAATAAGTCAGCCTGCACTCAGCTGAGGAAGAAATGGCAGTGTACCAAGTAAGTAGTAAGTAGAGCAGATTAATTAAATTGGCTGTTCTTGTTAACTCTTTCTAGCAATGTAAAAGCTAGTAACATTGCATCAGATGAAAAGGTGACAAGATAAAAGGATATTATGCATCATTATCTCTCATTGCCCCCCATGTGTTGTTGTGGGACAGTCTAGACTCATGCTTAGTTAATTCCAAACATAATTAGACATTTATACAAGTAAATGTCCATTTATGTTAAGAAGCATTAAAGCATGTTTACAAACACTCTTCTTCAAGTCACCAGCCAGCCACACAAGGTAGTTCGGGCAGTTAGTCTTTGGTGGATGGTTTTCTTTGTAGGTTTTCTAGCAATATCTTTGGAGTATGTGGTGTTGCCCGATGCAAGGGGGCGAGCGGACAGCCCCCAGCAGTGCAGCAGAGTCCCCACCTCCCTGTGCAAGGGACAATCCTGACACCTAGCTCTCCTGTTGCTATTTCACACCTCCCTCTATTTATGCCTGTTATAAAATTCATGAGTGTGCTCCTAATTCCCCAAGTTTGCTGATTCGCACTTGTCACAGAAATGCTTCTTGTCACCTGAAGCTGATGAGAAAAACTGATTTAGGAATCCCGTCCTCGCTCCCAGCTGCAGTGAGGATGCTCTGCATTCAGCTGGCGCTGTGTGCCTTTGCTCATGCTGGCCCTGCTGAACTGTGGGGTGAAACACGGGTATGGGGCGGGGGCAGCTGAATTTAATACCTATTGATCACAGGGAAGGAGAAAAAAATGTAAAGGAGGGTGTCATTGGTACAAGGTGACCCCCTAGCTTAGAGCTGGGTAGTTTTGCTGTCTCAACCCCTTGCTGTGGGGCCCTGAGCTCTTTGGTGTTTGTGGGGTGTATCTGGGCTACCAGTCCTCTGTGGATTAGTACTGACACTTGGCACTTCCCAGCCTTCCTCCGCCCAGGGTCTGCACAGCGGCTCTCTACCCATCTCTGTGCTGCTGGGGCTGGGAGGGTCAGGCAGGTTCAGTGCCAGGTCTGGGTGCAGCTGGCAGGGGGGCACAGCCAGGCCCCAGCCCGGCTGAACTGGGGAGCAGGGCCTTGCATCAGATGTGCTCCAATTTTACTGGGCTGCTGGAGTTTCCCTTTCTGCTCTGAGACGCACTTTGCTCTTCTCCCTGAGCCCTGCCGCTGCCTGCGCAGGGGCTGTCACAAGCACCCGGTCCAGCCATCAATGTACTGAGCTCTGTGCCCCCATCGCAGGATGTGCTACGATGTAGTGCGGGATGCGAGTGAAAGCTCAGAAATCAACTTTTTTTTTAAAGCTAAGCGTTCTGCCGTTGCCCAGGCAGTGGCTAACGTAGCGCAGGCAGTGCCACAGACAGGCACACACTTTCTGGGGCGTAATGCTAATTTTCATCTGCTCAGGACCTGGCCTAAAAACTTTAAATAGAGGAAACCTCTCAGAGGAAGAAAAACCTTGTTGTGTCAGTGAAGGGAGGGAGGGTTTGTGGGGAGCCGAGGAAAGCCTTGCCGTGTAATTAGGCTGGGTGTAAAAGCGGTGCCTGGCAGGCGGCGGTCGCTGGGAGGGAGATCAGGTATAGAGCAGAAGCAGCAGCCGGGATCAATACATCCCACGGCTTAGCCAGCCAAGGCAAGCCAATACTTAAGCCACGACGGACAAACAGCAGGGCCTGAGACAAAGGGAGGAGTGGGAAAGCGCGGAGGCGGTGAGTGGGAGACAGCAGCAGAGAGCAGCATGGAGCCGTGCTGGCGGGGCCAGTGGGTGCCGGAGGCAGGGCCAGGCATGCGAGGAAGCGCCTGCGGTGTGCAATAGCGATCGCAGTAGGGTTTTTCTGTGCTGGGAGCTCTGCCTTGCGTACGGGCACGTTTCGCCGCTTGGCAGTAAGTTAGCGAGGATGGCAGGCTTGGCTCCGAGCGTGCAGGGTGGCCCTTCGGCGCTGCGAAGTGCGCGTTAATCGCTGCGCTGCAAACCGCTGCTGTTCCCATCGCCCGGTACAAGGGCAGCCTGTGGGCTGCAAGGTTGGTGAGAGTTACCCTCGCGCCTCTTTGACGTCCGCTTTTGTTTGGATGCATCGTGCTGCTGATCTACTTTGGGTTTTAACCTAACCGAAGGCAAGCCTTCAAGCGCTGCTTAGAAAGGATAAAATAATAGCTGTACTTTAGGGAACAAAAATGATCTCTTTTGGCATTGCGCTGTTATCGCAAACGCGTGCGTGTGATTTATCCTAATTAAAAAAATATGACAGACATAAGCCAGAGAAATGTCTGTAAATGACACAATCTGGTCCTGTCTTTGTTTATCACTATCATAATGCATTGCTGGCCTCCTAAAATTATTAGCCTTTGTTACTTGCTATCAGCCACAGGCTCGTGCTCGTGGAATTAAGATGTATGCAATAGCAAATCAGAATGGGAGCACTTTACTGGGGGATCAGTGTTTCACTTAGTTATGCTCAATCCTTCTTTATTTCTTTTTCCTTAAAAAAAATTCATTTTCTGCCTTTGTTTAGCTGGTAGGACACAGTTTCTCTGGCCTGTAGTTGAAATGCAGAAATCTGGAGCGGCGATCAGAATTCCCCCTTTCTTGGAGTGAATTAAAGGGTTACCCGCTACATAAGGCCCCCTCTATCAAATTAACACTGGTCATTCCCCCATGTGTGTCAAGGAAGTTTTCAGATCAAACCAGAGCTCTGAAGGGAGGCATTAAAGAAAGACGCTGCGATATTCTGTATCAAAAAGGTTAAACTCATCGGATTCTATGTAAACACTCATTTTACCCTAGCTAACCTGTAAAGATTTCATTTTGCTTCATTTATCTTCTCCCTTACCCTATGCTAAACCATCCCCAGCTTCGATGAAAGAATCATGTCTCCATTCATTTCCTATCTTGCTGAATTGCCTTCGCATTTCCTATCATCTGCACATAATCCTATTCTCTCCATTATTGTCTTAATACCAAGTACAGCACAAGATAATGGATAGGCACTGTAATAACAGTGTGGCCTGTAGGAGCCCCTCGAGGGAAATATCTTTGACGCTGGTAGAATATTAATGCATCCCAGGTCCCTGATCTTCCTCTTTCACTTCATCTCCTGTTTTCTAAACTACATAATGACTTTCATATACATGACAAAAACATTAGAACAGAAAAAGACTCATTGATGAGCAGCAGGGCTGTGTGATATTAAGAAGCACTATTCTCAGTTCTTTGTACAATTTTTGACCACCATCAGAGACAGTGTATGCAGGTAATTTCTGATTTGAATAGATACAGGCATAAAGAAGCATTATCGTACTCTGTTAATCCGAATGCCCATCACAGGCACTGCATGAAAATAAATTAAAATGTAATTCTTCAATAATGCATCTGGCTACAGGATGATTTTCAGCAGATTAAAACCAAACAACTTGATATCACTTAGAAAGGCTAGTGGATTGTTTTTGAGAAGCTTAATCATCAGCAGATTATGAACGGAACCATAAATCAAAGCAGGGTATGTTAAACAATGTAGATTGTGTTGTAGCGGCAATTTACTGTACATAATTTTTTAATAAAAGGGAAAAATTGATTTTTGTGAGCGTAAACATTGAATCCTATGAGAATTCGGCTGCTATTACTGAAAAGGGGAATGTTAAAAATGCTATTCTTGTCATGTAGGAGCAATAAGCTTTTGTTCCCCTTACAAGAAACAGAAGTTTGCTGCCTTTAAGCGTAACTCCTTTTCTCATGTTTCTTTCCTTTTTTGACAAACTCTGTCTTTTGCTATTGCATTTTGCTGATGTATTCCTGATTACCCCGCCCCAAACCAGGGCGTGCACCCCGGCGAAGGGCAGGAACCCCCAAACTCACGCTGTGGGCTCTCACTTTTAGGCACGGAGATCTGCCAACAGACACCCCTCACCGCTTGTCTCCAAGGTCTGCTTTTAACTGTTCCTGGTGCTGGGTTTTGAGTGAAACCAGAGGTCGGGCGCTCCGCAGCAGCCCTGCCTCTCCCTGCCAGCTGCTGCAGGAGCAGAGCAGGTACTGACCATCAGTCATTATAGATAATATCTGAGCAGAAAGGGAGAAATCATTTCAAATCACGGGAACTGAGTTAGGAGCGGGAGGTGAGCCGCAGTCTGGTGCTGGCAGCATGCTGGAGAGGAGAAAGACTAAGGTCTGGGAGCATCAAGGGTGAGAGCTAATACCAAAAGTGCTGATGGAACGTATTTCTGAGAGTAAACAAATCAAAAAAGTGCTTGAAAAATAATTCCATATCAAAGGAAAAACTAAGAAAATCCTCACAAAATGCACAGGTATCCTGTGCTTTAAGACTGTGGCTGTTTTCCCTTGTTTCCTGCTAAGTAAATGCTAAGAAGCATCTTCCAACTTCAGTGCTCAATCCTGACCCAGGCTTGCGAGGGGCTCCGGGGAGTCGGAGAAAATGTCAGGGTGAGTGACTGAAGCCATACTAAAAGAAATCTGTCCCAAGAGGAAAAGAGGAGACAGTCTGTCTATTCCTGGGCCTACTTTTGTTTTATTTATGCTCTAATTTTATTTTCAGATCATTCATTTGATTGATTTCTCTGCTTTTAATGTTATTTCTTCTGTTTTGAACTCATGCGGTCCTGTGAAATCGTCTAATATTGAATTATGCTGCTGCTGTATTTTAAACTGTGCTCAGCAGGGTGGAAAAAAATACATGTGAATCTAAGAGACATTGCACTGTACATCAGAAAGCTGAAGCTGTCCCTTTGAAACCTGGTAAAAACTATGTTAGCAAGTTCTGTTGCTATCATTATAAATGCAATGCCTTTTCTTTCGCATGTGTTTACTTGCCAAGAGAAAAAATGACATCCTCTGTGACACTGGTAGTGTGGGATCCCAGTTTATGAGACTGTAAACAAGAAGAGGTGAGAAAGAACTCAGTTTGTTACTTTGAGAATTCACTTAAAAATTGTTACGGTCTAAATTTAGGTCTGGAATCAAAATATTAGGTTGGTTTTTTTCTCTTCCTCTTCAAAAACGAGCCTGGCGTATGGCTTCTGTTACTCTTCCATAGCTGTCCTAAAATGGGGAGAGAAATTAATTTAAAATCATATTCTAAAAACCAGACCTCCCAAAGCCTTCTGCAGCCTCCTCACCAGCGTTCGGGGGGCAGCAGCCCTGGGGCAGCCGGTCTCCCCGAGCTCTGGGGAGGTCTCGGTGAGCCTGACAGACCAAAGCCCAGTTTACCTGCGGAGGTCCTTTACTGCTTTCCTTGTACTTCTTGCCTTTGCCGGGTCTGTTGCACTGCTGTGATGTTTGGTGTGATACAGCAAGGTAGGAATTATTACTGATGTGATGGCAACAGGAAAATCAGAGACGCCTAGCAAAGGCTTGAGACCCGGTGGTGTTGGTTTTGCATGGGTTCAGAGCAGGAGGCGAGCAGCCTTCCATCTGCAGAGGCAAAAAAAAAAACCAGGCCTGGGAAAAAGGAAATAATGCCTTCCCAGCGCCCAGGTACTGGAAACCCAAGGACGTCACAGTCCCAGTCCTCGAAAGAGCTGTATCTTCTACCTTGGATCAACTTCATCAAATGAAAAAAGACTTTGAAGAAAGGTAAAACTGGATGTATTTATGTTTAGGCTTGGTCCCAGGTGAAGCCAAGCCAGGACAGGCGTCTTCAGCAGCTGGGAATTTATTGAGGGTGCGAGAGCCGTTTTGGAGCGGGTGAGTGGATCCTCCTGCTGGGAGTTGGGTGGTCATGACCTGGGAGGTGGTTGACCCGTGTTTAAAGAAAAATACACACTATCTTCCAAGGGGTTGAATGAACAGATATCAATTAAATCCCCTATTTTCAAATGTATTTCCTACCACGTGTATTAATTAGGTCCTTGTGATCTGTTCCACTGTCAGGTTGTGCGGCTGAGGGTGGTGGGTTTTTAACTGCTCACAGTTACTGTCTTCTGCTTGTGGGGCCTTTTGTCAGAGGAAAGCGTGCCATATGTGCCTTTGAGAAGCCCTCGCTTCACTTGGCTCCTGTGTGTTGTTTCTGACTTATTAGATGCTGCTCATTATTGCTAGGTTGGGTTTTTTTCCCCTCTTACTTATAATCACCTTCAGGTTTTTGACCAGGGAAAAATAGTGTCTTTCACAGGGGTGAAATACAACTTTGATGTCTTTGGTACTCTGGGCTCTCCCTGCAACCCCTGGCATACAGCAAAATGATCTTTTAAATTGACTTCTAACAATTAAGGTCAATGTTATCATTCAAATACAGTTTTATGAAACAAGATGAACTCTGCTTATGACCCTTTTGTCATTTTTTGTTTAAAAAAAATTTCTGAATTATGTAGTTGAACTTTCAAGTTTCATTTAAATATTATACCTTGCTTTACAGCTTGTTATGCCTCTTCTTTTTGCTAGCAAGAAATCTAAATAAATTATCATAAGCCATTTTCTCTATATAGCTGTATTTCTATTCTTAAGGAAAAAAAAAATGCCCTCCATTAAAGTATCTTCCCTACTATCATTTTTCATATTTTAAGGGATACTGTGTGAAATACACTTGAAAGGATTTAATTTGTGATAGCAGTTCGTGTTGTTTCTAATCTTAATCCAGGCATCACTAATTTCATGTTTGTAAGTAAACATGATAATGAATGAGAATCCTCCTAGAATTGTAATTGGTGTCGCTCTTTTGTATTCTGGGTTTCAAATCTGCGTGTAATTGTCAGTGCCCTATAGAAATGTTAATTATCTTGAATAATCCTGTTTGCCTTGATCAGGCTGGAGCAGTCCTAATCAGTAAAAAGGTGTCACCCAAGAAAGTTAGAAAGGAATATGGCATTAAAATGATGCAAAGAAATTGAGAAGTACAGTTGCAGCTAGGATGGGGGATGCTGGGGGACTAGAGAGAAAAGGAGCATGGGCTGAAAAACGCGGAGTGGGTTTTGTTTGGTAGAAACGGAGGGCACTACCTAAGAGTATCGTCTGAAGCAGCTGCAAGACGGAGAGCTGGGGCCCCACAACCGCGTTCCCTCCCCGCCCGGGGACTTGGAGGGGTACGCGTCGGTTCCTCTGTGCGCCCACAGGCATTTTGTGATGGGGCAGAAGGGAAGCTACGGGACTGACCGTGCTTGTGGCATGACCGCTCCTTGAGCGCTGTGTGCGCTTCTTGGTCCTGTGGTAGCGAGTAGCAAGCTGTGGGCGGACGGGGAGGGTGCAGCAAGCAGGGGCTGGAGGGGCGAGGAGCCGCGCTGGCTCTGGTGGTGCCGGTCAGAAAACTGCATTTGCTACTGGGTGCGTTGCCGTTCAACTACGCGGCTTCCTTGGGCTTATTCCTGTTGTAATTAGAGAAGTTGCTGCAGTACCTCCTATGGCATTTGTTAACAGCAATCAGACTTCTTTTAGAGATGGTGATTGCAAGTAAGAGTAGGGTGGCTGCAGTGCTGCTGAGTCAGCGTATTTGGACAGCGTATCTGGAACGTGTGGCTGTGCCGGGCTCTATCTGTAGGACACGCGGGCGTACGCTTGGTGAGTGGGATGTGCAATCAAGGGTGGCGTAGGCTCCCACTCAGAACGGCAACTCTCAGTCGAACTGCAAATTCAGATGTCAACGTGCAAAAACGGAACTTGTCATACCAGTAAAAAAGAGCAGTCTGGATCATCATACTCATCTGCGTGCAGAGGGAGAGGGACTGGGTGACCTGTTATCTCAATTACGGAGACCTCTGCGCTTCCTCGGAGCGGAGAGGGCAGTCAGTGATTTTGGGGAATAATAAACTCTGAATATTTTAATCCTCTGAAATCGTAGGGGACAGGGTGCTTGCTTGAAGTTTGAACCAACATTTGTGAAACTTCGAATCAGCGTGTTCATGATAACGTGGACAGCAAACGCCATACTGCGCCGGGAAAGGAAAAATCGCTGCTCTAGAGCACAAAAATGGCTCTGGTTTATAATTACATTTTTTTGTGTTAATGTCATTTTTTTGGTTAGTTGCCGCATTAATAGAACGCTTTGCTCACGTTGTATTCAAATTTGGACTGCGGAGATGTCGATTTTTGTAGGAAGACCTTATGTAATTAAATATAGAAAGTTGTTGTATAATTTGTAATGTTTAATGCTTAATTTATGGTTTATCAGGCGTGCTTGCCAACTAGTATTTTCCTTCTTTGTTATTTGTGGATCCTGAGTTACACAGGTTTGGTTCTTTGGGATTTCTGTGTTACTCTTCATATGAAGTTTATCGTTACCATGTCCTGCATGGTACAGATTACAGATCAGTTTGCAGCTGCCTTACCGTGGTACCTCCTATTTGATCATTCCTTTCACTTGCTGGAGACACAGGGTCTTGGATAGCAAAGTGGGAGCAGAGTTGTTTCTAGCGAATTCAAGCAAACCGAAACTCTGCTGTGCAGCACCGCTGCGCCCGTTTCAAGGACTTCAGCAGGTACCTGCCGTTATCGGGGGCTCTGCTTCGGCGAGTTCGTTTCTGCCATTCCTCTATGAGCATCCCATTTCCTCGGAAACGCGGAGCGGCTGGAAGCTCTCCCCTCAGCCGCTGATGCAGGAGCATTAATTACTGTAGCGCCTCCTAATTTCAAAGCTGGAACGCTATAGTTTTCTCCTTAACAGGCTTCCAGACTGCACTATGTGGAGAGTAAAGTGAATGAAAACACTCTGCCAGAAATGTTTTACAGACACGAAATCTTGCACCCCCATTAAACCTGTTCACAGATCACTCCCCTGACTCCTTCCTGATAAAGTTTCCTATTTTTTTAAGAATGAGATTGATCTCATTAAAAGGCGTTAACACCGCTTTAATCCCATCGTCGCATTAATCCCGTTGATACTGTTAGTGGCTTTGTAATGAAGTACAGAGAAAAATAACACTGTAATTTGGCCTTTTCAGATCTTCAGCGCAGCTCAGCTGACATGCCAAATTGTACCAGCCCTCACGCTGTCAAGAGGTGCCCTGAAAAAAAGCTCTTAGCCCTGATTATCCGTTGGAACAATGGCCGTGTCTCTAATCTTAGGCAGCCGCGAGCGGGATGACTCTCTGCAAAGAAGCAGGACATTTTGTGCTGCCTTCCCTTCTCGGGAACGTGAACTCTTCTCCGCCTGCTTAAAGCCCTGCTGTTTACAAGCCTGAGATCCTCTTGTAAACATGCACTTTTGCACCGTGCCCTTGAACAGCTTCGGCATTTAGCACCGTCCTATTCACAAACACCGGGACTATATCCTTGCCTCTCTCGGCACTCGGTGCCCTGCTGTTCACACCTCTTAAAGTAAATTCCGTGCCTCTATGTAAAAGCTGTGGCGCCTGGCTGTAACTCGTGTACTGCTGCCCTCTCCCAAATAATGCTTCGTGTTATATCGTATATGGTTTTCCTGGATAACGTTTTCTTTTCTCAGAAATTCAGAATATAAATATTCACTTATAGCACATCTCCTAAATCAATGATGTGCTGTCGATGGCAGTTAAGCTGTCATAAAAATATCATTGTCAGGCAAGGTTTTGTACAGCAGCTACGAACAAGATGGGGAAAAACTTGAAACTGTGGATAATTTGTTATCTACATATCCCTGATGACTGAATTGCACACCTGTAACTGAGACCACTTCTTGTACCACTGCTTTGAAGTGGGAAAGCTACTGAATATAGCAAAGAAAAAAAAGGGGGGGGGAAAAAAACCCAAACCAAAACAAAACCAAAAAACCTTAGCCATAAAAGAAGTTGAGTATAGATTTGGAAGATGGGATATGTAAAATGCCTAATTAAGAATAAAGAAGAACCCTGCATTGAAGTTTCAAAACCCGACTGAGCATTGTCTGTGGAGATAAAGCATTCCCAAAGGCAAATGCTTCAAGAAAATGATTCTCGGCATTTTCCATTCATTTCCATTGTGTTGATTTTAAAATCTCCTTTTCTAAAAAAAATAAAAATAATATATATTTCAAGCAGTATCTGCAGCGTGCTGCTGCGCGTAGTGTCACGTTGTACCAGGGCAGGCTGTGCTCTTACTCTCTTCCAGGTGACAGTCTTGGCACTGTTTTAAATGGCTCTGTCCGCCTGTGGAAGTGGTGACTGAGAGTAGATGTTGTTCATGTCCCTTAGCTACCCACTCATCGTATTCTGTTGTGGCTCTTTAACTTCTAGAGCGTATTTTGGGCATCGCTGTTACGCAACCATCTGGTAGTCTTGCATTTGTGGAATCTGCCAGGGGGACATGTGCTGACATTCAAAAAGGGAGTAAAAGACTGTTAGCCAAAATATTCCCCCTTTTGTTTAATAGATAATATTTGGCTTGTACTTGACGCACCAGAAAGTTCTTTAGAAATGAAAATCAACTTCGAAAGATGTCATAAAATCGTCTGCAATTCATCAGGCTGTGCTCCAGCTGCTGGCTGATCTGCTTTTGTATGGATATTCCTACCACCAGCAGAAACAGTCATCTTTGTGTGCAGTAAAACCTCTGTGCTACAAATGAACGGTGCAAACCCTTGAGCTGTGCATAAACGAAGCCATACCTATTATCTACCTGCCTTTCAGTATGAAGGTTTTAAACACATCCCATGAGGGTTTCCCTCGGAGGGAGCCCTGCGGTGGGCGCTTCCAGCCCCTGTGCAGGACGCGGCATGTCCCCATGTGCCGCAGCCTCGGCGGGTCTGTTCTCCTTCCCTGCTGCCAAACCCATCCAGGCAAGCACAAAACGCTTACCTCCATTATTTGGTCAGAAAGCAATGAATATATTGGAAGGATTTCCTTTTACCATGCAGAAGACACTACAGGAAACTTTTGCCTAATCGCACATGTGTATTTACTTTATTAATTTTCCATTTCTCTTTAGTGGTGCAGCGAGCAAAACCTACATTTCCACGTAGGCCTCTAAAGCCTCCACCACTGACATCGAAATGATTTTGTCTGAGGTCTCTAATGGAAGCACAAGGAGAGCCTTCCCCATAGTTCTCTCTTCTGCTGTTGTCTCTTGTGGATACTAGAAAACAGTCGTGAAACCTTCCATTTAGTGCTGAATTATTTTACGGATATGTGACCGGGTTACTCGAGTTTTCATAAAATTCCTAGAAAGCAAGTTCTGAACTTTTTAAGGTTAAATAAGCTTAATTAAGACTAACAGAAAATGTATATCAAACTGTCATGCATTAGATAGAGGTACTGTTCACAGATGTCATGTTCTAACCTACATGCATACACACACTGGAAGAGCTACAGGGGAAGCTGCAGTGGTTTTAAAGCTGCTGAGGTTTTTAATACCAACCCTAAATCATTGGACAAAATCATAGGATCTTGGTGTTAATTCCTTCCACAGTGGCTCTTGTCAATAGAAGATGACACTTTAGCTAAAATGAAATGTAGTCTAAAGGCTGTTCAGAAGGCAGCAGGACAACGCCACGTGTGGAGCCATTTCCCTTTCGTAAAGCTTTAACAAGGACCTAGCTCCTCTGGGTAAGCAACAGTTTGTGTATGATACGACCGTGTTATTTTGTGGCCGGGTGCTGAAACAAATCACTGCTTTCTGCTAAAAATAGCAATCAAAGAGATCCCTGCTGAGCGCTTGGTCGAGGTGGATTTTGCCCACCCTGTGCCTGCAACGGCGCGCGATGCACCGAAGCCGCGCTTAACAGCATCGGCGGTGGGAATCCAGCGGTGTGGGATTCGAATGACCGGGTGAATGCGGGCAGACAGAGAAGGGATCTGTTAACCAGGCTCTCTGTGTGCCAGTCCCGTGAGCTGGGATGAACGCACCACAGGAGACACGTTTCCAGGCCGTAGTAAAGTAACACAGGCTTTCCACAGCTTCTGCAGTGTCTCTTTCTGCCCTCCGGTAACTAATGGACTGGCGTATATTGCTACAAGCTTGTCAGGTACAGTTTTAAGATAAGCAAAGAGTAAATAATTTATCTGAATGTTATATTCACAAGGTCGCGTGAAACGCTTTGGCAGACAGGCTTTGGGCGGGACGGCGTCGCGGCGGGCAGGCGGAGGCGGCCGCCCTGGCACTGTGCGGGGGCCACCCGCCCCGTGGGGCACAGGGCCGCCACCCCGGGGGCAGCCACGAGCCTGGGTTTCTCAGTTGCTTTTACACTGTCCCCTGGTGCGGTTTGAGTTGCGAGTCTGATTGTGGGAAAAATACTTCTTTTAAATAGTTGCTTTATTCTCCATTTAGATTTTTATCTGCTTAGGTTGGATATTAGGAAAAATGTCTTTACCGAAAGGGCTGTCAGGCCCTGGCACAGGCTGCCCAGAGAGGTGGGGGAGTCACCGTCCCTGGGGGGGGTTCAAAAAAACGTGTAGACGTGGCACTTCAGGGCACGGTTTAGGAGATGTTGTAGTGTTGGGTGGAGGGTTGGACTTGATGATCCTAGAGGTCTTTTCCAACCCTAACGATTCTGTGATTTGCCTTATATTTTGGTTTAAAACAGGCAGAAACCTTAGCAAAGTACGTGACATACTGAATACAGTATTATATATGATCACATATTCAATATGTATTATGTACAATATAACAATCATATAAAATATATAATATTATATTATGTATTATATATAATGAATACATTGCCTTCTGCTGAGACAGCACGTGCGTAACTGAAAGCGTGAGGCTCTTCCTGTTCCTCGAGATCATGATCAGAAACTTCTTTCCAATGTACCACTCATATAAGGAATAGCGGGTTTGAACTCAAAACGAGCGTTGTAGCTGAGCTGACACATCTGACCCCACACGCAGTTACAGGCTTGCTCTAAGTACTGCTTGGGAATTTTTGGCAGGTTTAATTCAGCTGCAGGTAAGCATACCTCGAATACTGAGGGAGGCTTATGTCTTCAGCCCATAGTATTGCCATTGTAAAAACAATTCTATCTCTTTTTATATCTCTACAGACAAATACTTGAATTATCCATCAAATGTATTTTTAGTGTAGGCAAGACGTTACGCTCATAAGTAAACTTTTTGTTTTCAGACTCTTTTCACTGTGCTTTGTTTCTGGAGAGCCAGTGGTCATCAAGAAAAACGATTCCATGGTGATGGTGTTTTATAACATCTTTTTGCAACGGTCTTTGCAATATCTTGGCGCAATTGATAATGCGTTAACAACGCGAGTTAGTAGCCATCACAGCGAGAACCTAGGGGAAAGCAGTGAAAGGCTCCCATTTTAATTTATACAACACAAAACCGTGGCTGTACTGTTAGCGTCCCTGGTAGAATATTCTAGGTATAATGAGATAACTGCCGATGGTGGCACAATTAATCCACATACAAGTATTGGCTCCTGCCAACACAGACCACTTAAAATATGTATGAAAAGGGATGAAAGTGTTCCATAGTGTGATAGTCAAAAAGACACCTTATGGTGCAAGTCAATGTTATTGTAGCTATTTGGGGTGCTGAAGGTAATAATATACCATTAATGTGTGGGGTAGTGATTTTTACAGAAGTCGAATCTTTTGTACCAGTCTCTGCTTTTTAAAAGGCGAGGGGAAAGGCGGGCTTTGTTTTACGTATGAGCATAGACATGCTAAAATCTCAAAATAAGTGTGTGTTGATGGAGCTGTTCAAATGAGGATGTATCGGCCAGAGTAAATGGAGGAAACTCCAGCTTGCTAAAAGCCTCAGGATTTGTTTGCTTTCACTTCCCCTCCAGGTAACTCGTTGGCAAATCCCACGTAGCCCCAAAGGCAAAAAAAGACACTTTTCTTCATTCCTGGGAGAGGCAAGAAATGATTTTGGTGACGTCTGCTGCAGGGGCGCCCAGTGGCTGCGAAGCTGCCCCCTCGAGGTGCTGCGCCTGCCGACCGCAGGGAAACAACGCCGAGGTTGTCCAGAAGGAAATGCCCCTCTCCAGGACCTAATGCAACCCCGGCGCCATTTGTGAGAGTTGCTCTGGGAGAAACGCTACGCTGGGGCTGCCGGTGAGGCACGTGCGGGTTGCGGCGGGATGCACGGCACAGGGTGTTACTGGTACGGAGTTGCACAGAGCGCGCCAACCATTGGGTGCTGAGGCAGACTGGTCTGCTGAAGATGCTGCTGTCATTCCGGGACGTTGTTCGGGGCATAGAGAATATTATTTAAAATGTGCTAAAAGTAGGCGACATGCAAGTGAATTGTAATGCGTTGAGGTGAAAATGCGATAAACTACTTTTAGCCTTTGACAATACGCGGTGCCACTTCAATTCTTGGAGAAAATGATAAGCTTCTGATAAAATTATAAGAAAAACAGAAGAAAACACAAGCGTATCTTTCATCTGCTTCCATCTCTTTCGTTCACAAAAGTGGATGCTGTGCAGGAGCAAGAGGCAGAGGGTAAAGGGGGAATGAGGTGAGAAGGACTGTGATTATACTGAGACTGGGGGATATGATCAAGGAAGATAATAAGATTAAAGAAGAAAGAATACTTTTATATAAAGCTTAAAGAACTTGGTATGTTGCAAAACAAGAGAAGAATAAATAATTGTTAGTCTCTGGTATTCCTCCTGGAATTATATACGTATAATATAAATATAAAATAAATAAAATGTATTAGTCTTTCCAGTGGGGCTGCAGCAAGACTGTTGCTAAGGGATGAGCTGCCAGAATAATAATGAAGAGTGTTGCTATAAATTCTCCTAAAACAAAGAGGACTTTTTGTTTTTGTTTTTAAGAGGAATTTTACCAGCGTGACATTACTAAGGAAGTTTTGAGCAGAACTGTTGTTTTGGAACAATCATTGCGGGTTAACGTGAGCGTGTTGAAGGCAGAAGCAGCAATCATGGTGTAGCGGTTAGACGTGAACTACTGCCAACATTCAAGCTGAGTGCTGCAAGAAATACCAGGGTAAGTAGAGGAGCATTAACAGTTTCACCTCCTCTGTTTCCAGCTTGTGGAAGGGCAAGAGGAGAAAGCAGTACTACAGAACACTGCAGAAAAAAATAACTTGATAAAAATGATCCCAAGAGATGCACAGACCCTGGAAAGACCTAAAGGGCCTACTCCTAATCAACAAGGTCCTCAGGATGCAAACGGCGCAAAAGACACAGGAATTATTCACCGTCTGATACACAGACAAGAATGAGGGCCTGAGGCAAATGCAGAAAAAGTTTGGGATAAGTATTAAGCCAAGCTCTCAATAGTATGGTTTGCCCCTGAAACTGTGGCTGTGCTCTGTAACGTGCAATGTTTTGATAAAATGCAAAATTCGCTCTTGAATGCATTTAGAAAAAGGGTCGTGTCGCAGCAATACACTGAGGTTCTCCATCATCCTGCGCTCAAACTCTGCTCGGAGACCGAGTATGCAGGGTAAGGGTTCTCCTTACCGGGTAGGGAGGAAAGCTTATCCCTTTCCAGCGAAGAGCAGGATCGTTTCTGGGGGATGCAGTGGAGTGTGGCGACCTGCTCAGATTTGGAATACACAGCTTAAACGTGGAATAACGTGGGCTTCATGCACGTTTGGGGAACGCTCCTGAGGCTTTGTGGAGGGTGTGATACACCTGGTGGAGGCTGTGGGACTTCTGAAGTGCGCTGGAAAGACACGCTGCTGTGTTAGACAAAGAGGCTAATGTGGAATTCATAGGCTTAAACGGTAGGCAGAAGGAGTAGAAAGGAAAATATAATCCTTTCTTTTCTTTCTAACCTGTTAGTTTTGGTGTCTTCAGAGAAATCCTTTCCTGAGCTAAGATCATTCAAGCTGTTTCATTCATACGACAAATTAGTGGTGGTGTGTGTGGTGTGCAGGGTGGAAGAGACTTCTCAAAAGAAGAAAAAATGCAATTTTTAGCTAGGATCAGCAGATGCTGGCCCACACATGTGACTTTCTGTAACCTGATATAATGCTCCGTGTTTAGGGTCATGGAACAAGGACATGTCCTGGAGGAATTGCTCTTTTTATCCCCAATGAAGATGGTGAAGAAGTTAGGAAAAATGCCGGTCACGATTGGGTAGGGTTGTTTTCTGTTCCTCTCTTATATATCGCCTGTTGGGGATGGAAGTCCCTGCTCTGCGGTGCTGTGGTGGTATGTGGCGGGGAGCGGGCAGGGGTGAGGGGGGAGCGACGGCTGTGCAGTGTGGCTTTCATCCCGTGGAGCGTCAGCCTCTGCAGCGGCTTTACAGGAGCTCTGCTTTATGTCGCAGCATAGGGATTTGCCAGGAGAGGGGGGCAACTGGGGGAAAACAAGGTTTGGTTTGTAAAGCAAGCTCACCCCTTGAGTGAGAAGCACCGGTGATGTATCAGTGAGTGTACCAGGTTTTCGGGTACGTAAGATTTGGCTGTAGGGCTGTACATCCTCAATCGTGTGTTAAAGATTAAGGAAAGGCTCTGATAGCCTAACCTGCCAGTCTCCCTGCACGTATTCCCGTGAGCATCGGCTTGTGCCACGGGTTCGGGTGATGCTGTTCCTTCTTCAACACAACCATCGGCTTCTGGGAGCATCCGCCTTTTGCTCCATGATTAAATTGTACAGGGAGAACACGCGTTTCTCAAACCTCCCTGCAGCCCTTCGGATATGACTGTGTTTTAAGTTTGACAAGGAGAGGCGAGGGTGCACATGAAAGCGCGCCCTTCCGAGTTTGTTCTTTTTGGCGCTTTCATATTGCAAAGATCAATAATTTACCTCCTGCCAGGTGAAACCAGAAGATTAGTTGCATTAATTTTTGAATGCTTGCATAGCGTGTGTAAATTGGTCTTACCTTGCTCAAGTCCTGTTTGCAGCCCTGCCACGTGTTGTTGGCAGGGGAGCTGCACTGCGCTGTGCTGGCTGAACGTATGGCTTATAAAGCACTATATGTGAATAAACATTGCTGTTATAACAGGAGGCAGGGAAGAGGGGGAATCATTGACAAACCAGTGGTTTGATGGGGCTGGCTGTTGTTTTGGTTTAGGCTGCTCATTGGATTGGATTTTTCACCCAAGATAAAGGTTTTTTTGTTGTTTGTTTTTCCTTCTCAAATACACCTTCTGCTTTTGGTTTAGCTCATCACCTATACACACAGCATAGAGCTTTAGGGTGATTTCCAGTGCTCTCCAAAAGGCCAGTCAGCCCTTATGCAGCTTCACACGGTGGCCCCTGCTTCCTGTGAATGGCAGGGGTGCAGAAATGCCGTGGTAATGTTCTGGTAGGGCATATTTCTGGCTGAACCTGGAGCAAACGTTGCTGCTCACCCTGGGTGCCTTGGTGCAGCGGCACGGCAGTGCCTGGGGCACCGTGTGACTCTGACCTGCTGGGCACCCGGTGGGTCCCAGCCCCGTCCCATGCCCGTTGTGCTGCCCAAGGTGGGGACGTGGTGTCCAGCACCTGCGACTCCTCCCAGCCGGCCGCCTGGCTCTCTGCATGCGGGTTTGGGCTCACCCAGCGGGTGCCTGGCACCGAGGAGCCCTCGCTGCGGGAGGGGAGCGATGCCTGCCCAGCATCATCCTCGGGCGGTGCCAAGGTTCCTCAGATATGCATTTTGCTCTGTTATCTCTTTGCAAATACTATGCCTGGTGGATATTATAGTGCTTCCTAAAACGTTGCTTACTTACATTATTCTGAAAAAATGGTGGTAATAATCACCTAGCAGCAGGCAGCGGTTCCCTCTGTGTTCAGAGGCATCAATCGCCTGCTGCAGCGCTGCTCTCCTCGACGGCTCCGGAACTGCCTTAGGTCCATGGTGCTGCTCTCTGTGCTACCGTGAAGAACTGTAATTCTCTGATCGCATCTCTCATTTGTGCATTGATTTTGAACTAATGATGTGTTTGTGTGTGCATACCTAGGGGAAAAAAAAAAGAGTATTATGTGCTGGAATTCCTCCTCTGTTTTGGATTGTATAGCTCAGGGCTGTCGTGGAGGTGCTGCATGTAGCACTGCTGCTGTGCCTGGGATTTTATGAAGTCCTTGGAAAGATTTAATTAAAACTGTTTTCTAGATTTCATCTTCTGTAGGAGCAGCCTTTTATAGGTTCCACCCATGGGGTATTGTTTATCCAATTTAAGGTATTTAAAAGCAGAATATTATTCTGGTATATTTATTCTGTGGAATTCTAGACTTAATTTTTTTTTTTCCCAAGCAGTTTGCTGTTATGTGGAGCAGATGCAGCCCACATCCTACAACTGCTATGAGAGATGAGATCGAAGTGAGTTTGACTCTTCCGCACTTTGTCAAAAGCCTGCAGGTAACTTGGCCTTGCGATGTCTGAACATCATACGTATTTCTTTTAAAACACCTCCATACATGTCACTGTCATTTATCTTATTCTGTATTTAACCAAACATGTTTTCCTCCTTGAGATTTTCTCCGGTTCTGGTCACTGTACTTTTTTTCGCTTTGTCCATAAAAGCTACTCACTCAATCTCTATGGCTTGCTTGCTTGCAGGGTTTGCTTATGAATTGAATATTGTCATGTTCCCAGGAGCTGCCACGAGTGCAGCATGAGGGCACACCTCTTGCGCTGCCGTTGCACCAGCACTCCGGTTCCCCGGGTTTCTCGGTGTGCGAGTCACAGCGGACAGTTCGGCCAAGCCGTGAAGTTACCTGTGCCGGCGCTCTGACGGAAACACCCACTGCTCTCCTGTGCTGGAAATCCCCTTGTCAGACTTGGTTACCCACGGCCCTTCTCCCCGTACATCATCACGGTTTTGCAGCCTCTTGTGCTTCAAGGGATCTCTCACCACAAACACAATTGACTTTCCTTACTGAAAATTGAGCCACGGCAGATTTCTTACGTGATCAATTCTGTTCACCCACAAGACATGGCCGGCCCTTTTCCTCAGACCCCGATCAATGCCTTCTCCCTTTGACTCGCTTCTACTTTCTACCTCACACTAATTTATTTCTGCAGCCAGATCCCCAGGTCATTCCTTGCCCTATTCAAAGAGATCAGGTTTGCACCTCTCCCATGCAGGATGTCTCCAAAGTCAGAAGCATTTTCTTTGAATAAAATTCAGTCCTTTATGTCTTTTCAGATGCTTTCCCATGCCAGAAGCTCACCCTGCTCCGGCACTCTTGGCTTGGTTCAGCCTGTTCCCATCTCCATCAGACTCTTGCCGAGCCCCAGCTCTTGGTGGGTTCTGTCCTCCCCGAATCTCCTTCCAGCCTTCCCAGGCAGGCGGGCAGGTGCTGGGGGTTCCCAGGCGCGGGGCTGCGCCGGCTGCGATGCGGGTCCCTGCCTGGCTCTGCCCACCCTGCCGGGAAGTGACCACAGCGACTCCTGGTATGTATCTGATTTCAAACTTACGTGCTTTTGAGTTACACTGTAAGAAACCATACAATACCTCCTAATGCTCGCAGTATAATCCCCCCTGTTAGTTTTCATTTTCCAGTATGGCGCTAGTTCCGTATTGTTATTCATTTTATGTACCCTTTATCATATTTGTCAGCAAATCCCCAGCAGACACAAAGCAGTGGGGTGTGTTTGCTGCACTACAGCTACCAGGGCTTGGCAAAATAACAGTGTAAAAATCATTTGCATTAGAGCTAATAAAGACAGCTGGAATGGACCCCAAAATATGTTCAATAAACCAATAAGAGTGACTGCTGATTATACTCCTGCTTTAGTAAAAGTAACTGGTTTTCATTCAATGTTTAGAGTCCTGTAATTGTGTAGTGCAGTATTTTACCCGCAATTTAAATCTAATATAATGGTCAATGCCTGCCTTTAAATGCTGACAGTTTGCTAACAATTTCCAGTCTCATGCCTCGTGCATTTTATTTCCTCCATATAAGGGTAGGGTGAATGTCTCACCATGTAGTTTGCTGTCGCTCCTGGTAAATGCGGATTCTTTTATTGTGACCATTGTAGCTATCACTTTGGGGAATATAGGCATGCTGGTTTTGTGGTTTTTGTTTTGGTTTGTTTTTTTACCCCGATTCCTGTATTCAATGTTTTCCAGAAATATTCTGGAGAAGCAGAGATCATACTCAGGAAAAGAATTACATGAATTAACCAATTAATAGAATTATTTGAAAATCTAGATGTTAACTAACATGCTGCTGTAGATTCCCTTTCCATTTCCCCCTAGCAAGTTCAGCTTATCTATCCCATGGAAATGATTTATTTAAAATAGACGTGCCAGACCTTGAGACAACAATATCCTACCAAATCTGCGTGTCTTCAAAATATGTGCTTATTCTGAAACATGCACATATTGGCTTTCATAAAAGAACATGCCTTTTTTTTTTTTTCCTTGTTTGATGCATGCCAGCAGTTTTTCTAAAGAGGATAACTGATAGACATTGTTAATAAGAATGACAAATAAATAACATCTCTTTCCCATGATGCTTGACAATGCAAGGGTTCTGTGCAGGTTTATTACAGGCAAAAATAACAAGCAGAATTTGCCTGTACCCTGTGCCATACGTGAAACAACAAATCAGTCCATCCTAAATTCATTTAGCCATATTTTACATCTTCTAGAACGGGAATTGTGTAGCCTACAAAACAATTTATATTTTATCTGTACCATCTAATTAATTAAATGGCCCCAGAGTACCAGACTCACAAATCTCGTTAATAGCTGAATACTGAAAAGAAGGCTGTTCACCCCTACTAGAATAATATTTGCATATCTCCACCTGCGATGGGTAATAAGTACCTGCCACAAATCAGAATTATGAATTTTGTACGCCTAACAAAACCGCAGGGGAAATTATACCTCAGACATTCCATAATAATTGCAGCTAAGCTGTTTAGTGCCATCCACTTATTCTGCCTGAAGTGTTTAAAGCAGCAACAGTTGTAAATGAATTCAGGCACACATTCAAGAGAAAATGTTTAAAAAAGTTTTTCTGTCTTGCCATATGTAATTATCTTTACAGAAATGTTCAGCTACAAGTTAGAACATGCTCACATGTAAAATTGCAAATTAAAAAATAAGTTCCTCCGATTTAAAGTACGTTTTATAAGAGCTTTTTTCAAAGTTTACTATGATGGTATAGGAAACGGCTTGGGCCGTGTTTATCCCGTTGGTCTCCCAGAATCAGTGATCCGGTCTATAAACCACCGCAGCGAGGGGCCTGCTTTTGCAGAGCTGCTTTCCGCGATAACGTGCAATTCCTGGGGGAGAGTTAACTGTTAAGGATGGACAGAAATATGCTGCAACGTAGGCAGCCTTTCATAGGCCAGGGGACTGGGGCATTAAAGCAGGCAGCACGAGTTGCCTCTGGTTTGTTTATTTTCCTGATAGGACTCGAAACCGTGCATGGAGCAGGATGAGCGGTGAGATGCTGGTGGTCCCAGCCTCTGGGTGGGAGTGTAAAGGAATGATGACGCCTGAGTTTACGCTTTATAAGTGGTTTGACTTCCAGAGAGCCCCAAAGACCTTTATAAGCACAGGTCCTGCTCAGCCACCCATGTTAGTACAACCCTGGGAACAGGACCGTCCTTTCCTTTGGGAATACACGGTGCTCCGTGAATGTGGGATGAGCCCGTCCTCCGTGTGCGTGTACCTGCCGCTTGCGCACTGCGTGACGGTTCCTGGTTAACCAACAGCAGCTGAGACCGGGGCGCAGGCGGGGCTTTCGAAGCCGTAGCAGCGCATGGTGCGTGTTCCCCCTCTGTCTCCAGATGAAGATACGGCGACACGGACATCACCCGTGCCTGTGGGACCCCTGGTCCCGGCCTGCCGCTCTGCAGGAGCTGCCGGGGGGCTGTTACTGCGACCGTGAGGCATGGCGACAGTCCTGCCGCCTCTCGTGATGTGAATGCGTGAATCCTTGTATTACAGATTTTAGAGAAAGCAACACACCACCACCACCAACTCCTTCACCCTGGTTCTCACTGAACACGTGTTTGGTGAAGAGCTAGGCTTCCCCTCTCCACAGCAGAGGAGAGCAGAGCCGATACTGCAGGCTGAACGGTGTTTGTGGTCACTGAAATCAGCTCAGCATTTTAAAGCTAGTCGTCTGATTCTGGGGACTTCTAGTAATGGGCAAGCCTGGGGATGCACGTTTCGGCTGGCGGTGGCAGTACCCTGGAGGGAAGGGAGGCACAGGGAAACCCCGTTTCCATCAGATGAGAAGGGCAGAGGCAGCACAGAAGGGGGCATGGGGTGGCAGGGGGACACATCAGGGTGTCGCTGAGGAAACCGTGTCCTGGAGAGGGGCTGGCAGTTTGGGTACGTGTCCAAGTGCACATGTTTGTACAGCCGACCTCACCTCGGGGCTAGGTTTAAGCTATTAATTATTACACCGGCCACTGTTGCCTTATAACACGAGAATATAACCTCGCTGTAACGCTTGCTGCCCCTCCAGAGGAGGAGCAGGAGAAGGAAGGAGAGGGTCGGTCCTGGAGAGGCGGTGGTACCCTCGGCCGAGCGGGGAAGGATGCCCGTGGCACTGCAGCCCTGTACCTGTAAACCTCCCCATCGGTATGCCACGAGGGTAGCGGTCGTTTTGCCGGCGTTCTAGTAAAGGATTAAAAAATAATTAGGTTTAATATGTGTTCAAAAGGAAGGGGCACAGTGCAGTGAGTCACGGGGAGGTGATTAAGTCAGGTTGTCTGGCTCTGCCTAGACTGACAGCAGTGAGTCTGAGGGTTTAGGAAAATAGCTGATAGCCTATTACCATGATGAAGTGTAGCTTAAAACTACATTTTATATTTTAGAGGACTAACAGATGAGGTCCCTATGGATATATATTTTTTTTTAATATTACATAAAATGGCTATAGAAGCTGAACCATAATCTCTCACTAACTTACACATTAGCCCAGGGCAATGAAGATGTTTTTATTGGAGGCAGATTTCCTGAAAAGTTGTTCCATTTTACCTCTGAATATTGTACTACGCTGAAGGCATTTAAGTGTCCTGTTGGGACACTCGGTCCTAGAAAGCAGTTGCTTTCCAAAGGACAGCGAGGTCATTGGAAAAGCTCTCCTTTCTGCCGGAGCGCTGCGGGATCCTGCCCTTTCCCCTCTGCTCACCTCCCGCTCTTCTGCCTTAGCCGCAAACAGAGGCCAAGCCGCGCTTTCAGAGTGAAACCCCTGCTTGCCCTCTGATGGATCTGGCACTGGCGGCTGAACATGGCTGAAGGGGAGGCCGTGGTCCTCCTGCCTGCTTCCTTGAGCCTTGCCAAGCCCTCCTTCCTCGCTCCCCACCGGCGGTGCGGGATCCTGCCTCTCTCCAGCGAGGCTGTGGGCCGGCTCTTCAGTTCACACCTCTTACCTGGGCTGTCCCCCAAGCTGTAAGCTGCCACTTTTCCTGTCTTGGCTGGAAGCAATTAAAATGCTTGCCCCAGCTCCCATCATCTTATCTTGATTTTTCACAACACACTTTTCTCTAATCTTGACAAAGGCAGCACTAGTTATTGCTACCCGTCGGGAGCGTCGTGGCAGCCACCCCTTCCCTAAGGGCTCACGCTGGCCGGGCTGCCACGCTGGATGCATCCCCCCTTGCTAACTCCCTCGATTTCGCAGATAGTGTAACCCGCTTGTCGTCAGGCCTCTTCCACCCATCACCCGGTATCAGCCTGCGACCGCCTCTTGGCACCCGCTGTCATTACGGGATGGTTACGTTTTCTACCAAGCCCTTCATGCCTTCCCCTCCTATTCCTGCGCTTTCTCTCCCTTCGGTTGGCAGTGGTGCCTCATAAATATCCATAAGCCTGGCTTTTAGCTGTGATGCAGTGCTGCGTGTTTGTCTCTGTGGCTGATAGGTTTGGAGGACTATTGGCAGTTCAGGGGTCCTCCCTGCCCTCCCCCCAGACACTCCACCTCTCTTCTGGATTTTGCTGCCCTGCTCGGTTCTTGTAGAAGCTCAAATACATACAAAAGGTGGGAGAGTATCCTCTCTAAAGCCAAAGATTTTGGAGTCTAGACTAGACTGTTGGCTAAAAGTGTCAGAAAATGCTCGTTGCATGTAAACCAGCAGCGTAGGGCCTTAGCAGCGGTGCTACTTGGGCTTAGTCCCTTTCCAGCTGTATTTGTATCAGCCTGCCTCTGTCTGGAAGGCAGATGAGGAGCTGGTGTTGGTGGTTTCTTTCCATAAACTATTATGCAGAGGATAATCTCTGATTGATGAGGTCGTGCCCCGCTACCTTACAAAGAAACACATGTGTCTCTCCTAGATTTAAACCTAAGGCCGTACTTGGCAATCAGTCAGCAGTTCCTCATTGATTATGACTGGCAGGGATTTTTATTATGCTTATTTTTCATTTTATTTCCTTCATTTATCCAAATCTACTAAATATTTCTGTTTAATCTTTCAATCTATAAAAAGTACAGATTTCATCTTATACGACGCTTTAGTATGTATGATAAAAACACAGTTTTCCCTTTACCTTGCACTTTCCATTCATATTGTAATTTTTTGTTTGAGCTTAAGGAGTCCACATTTCATTAAAAAAACCCACACTATTCATATTTCTTTCATCCCTATAAGATGGTAAAAGCAATGTTGCTTTGATGAAATTTGGCAGGTAAGAGGATCTAGTTGAATCATCTCAAACCCCTGGAGTTTTGGGCCTCCAGCTATTATGGTAGAGCAGCTATGAGTATTCAAAAATTGGTCCTTTGTTTGCACTGAATTTCCAAGCCATCTGTAACGCACAAAAGCCACAGCTCTCTTTATAGTTCAGAATGAATATTTAAAAGTTCAGTTTTAGATTTTATTTGTAGCACTTCAGATCTCTCTATCCCATCTGTCTTGTGTCTCAGAGCAGTCGCATTAAACTGTACTCGGTGAAGTCAGAACTCGGTCTTGGAATCGAAGGTAACCCCTGGTTCCTTTCCGTTTGGTACCACAGAGGATGCACATGCATGATCAGGATCCGCACCAAGGACTGATAACGTAAGGTTTTATTTATTCACGTGCTGTAAATTATTATTAGAATATTAACAAGCAGCTGTAAATATCGGCTCACCCAGTCTGATCCTTGCTGTATGCTCTTGTAGGGCGGCAGAGGAAGGGAAACGTCTGCAGGAGCGCTGCTGGTTCTGGATGGGTGTAATGTGGCGAGGAGTGGGGCACCCTGGAGTGGCCGGCAGCCCCCGTCCCCGCCTGGCTGCCCCTGCGTCGGGAAGCTGTCCTCGGACCCGCGCACTGAGCCTCCGCTTTCACGGCGTGGCTGGGAGGTGGCAGGTGCCCTCGGGGAAAGGGGAAGTGCGAGGCCACGTCGCGGTGAGAGGGGACTCGTGCCGGCCGGCGTGGAGGAGGCCGTGGGGGAAGGGGATGGAGCCGCTCACTTCAGCCGGTGTTGGCGCGCGCATTCACGTTTGTACATGTGTGCCTGCCTATTTAATGGGAAATTTAGCAAGAAACAACGGAGCTTCTCTAAATTATAGGAAAATAACTCCGTGTGGTAATTCACCCTGTCAGACCATCATCATCTGCTTGAATCAGATTCAGGATTCTGTATCTGCATCTGTCAACAATGTGCATTTTTTTTTCCTCTTCTGTGCTTAGCTGGGTACCTGAAGCCACCTATTCTGAGTCAGTCGCATGAAAAGAGGAGCATTATATCTTTTATAAAAAGTGAGAATCATTTACCTCTCGTTATGGCATTCTTCAGTTCTGGTAAACCGTTCACCCTTTGTTTTCGTTCTGTGCCCTGTTCTGAGTCGTAGTGGGATGTTTGTTAGACTCCTGAGGTGTAAATGAATCACTGCCCTTAATGCAACCCTTCCCTTTAGTATTTTTTTATTTACAAATATATGGGTTTATATATGTGTGTATCTTCATCCCTTTCTGGAAAAAAAATGAGCAAAATACGTACGTTAATACATACTACTGTGAAAAACGTCTTTATCTCAACAAGATCTTAAGTATAAGAAACATGTTGCAAATCACCGTGTAAAAATCTGTCCCAACGGCTGTGTTGTCTTCGTATGTAATGAAATGAAATGGGCGAAGACTATGGTATCCTGAACTGAGGTCCTGGGATCAAATGAAAAACTCAAGTGTGTAAAACCAACAGTTTACGTTCTTATGAGTTAAATTATTTATCGTCATCTCATCGGTTAAACTTAGAAGGGTAAGAATTACTCAGGTTATTGTACTGTTACTGTTGAATATAATGAAAAGTAGTTATTTTAGAATACAAGCAATTCTTCAGTATTAAATAGGCATTTAAAGTAGATCCTTATCTTTATTTAGACAGATCTTTAAAGAAAGCTGTGTGCAAGCCTGGTAGGGATGTGTTGCCATCGTTCCTCACTCAGGTCTTGCATGAAGCCAGATTCTTGCTGTTCCACAGATGAGCATTTTATGTACTATTTTAACTAACTTTTGTACTAATCTGCACAGGTTTATATCACTTTAAATAACACATGGAGTAATGAAAAAAAGTGATACGTTTTTGCTGAATTGAATAAAACACGGAGAATTAACTGTTGCTTCTGGTAGTGCTGCCTCCGACAGGGAGCTCTGAACCTCCGACCTGGGAGTCGTAGCGGGGCGCTCCATGGCTGCCTTCCCACGGAGAAAGGCGTGTTTTTACAGCAGTGGGTTGTCTCTTTTCCGGATGAAAGGCAGCCTTACCTTCTGCCTTTGCCCTTGCTTACATGTTCCCGTATGAGTTTATTTCTCTTAGGCTTTCAAACAGTGAGCTTTTCTTTTCCGTGGACCTCTGTCATCTACTGCTAGTGCTCCTTGGAGAATAGACGGTCGCAGAAGTGACCCGTGATTCTTGGTGCATATGGCATCCGCCTCTTGAGCCCACGCGCTGCCCGTGCAACCGTTCCCATAGCTTCAGCCGAGCAACCCAAAGTAAGCAAGTATGAGACTTTTACTCCAAATGTTGTTTTGATTATTTATTATTTGACGAACTTTAGTCTGTTATTGCCTAATGAGAGCCTGAAAAACATCGAGAAATAAAATAATACAACGTGCCTAAAGCACTTCTAACCGAGACCGGCTCAGCCCACCTGGCTGCAGCAGCATCATGGAGATGAGAAGAGCAGGTGCTTAAGTACTGTTTGGGGCTGGGAAGGGAACTGTGCTTGAGGTGAGGAAAGAAATGCCTTAGTAAAGGTATTTATTGCTGGTAAATGCCTATTGACAAGAAACAATTTATTTTACAAAAGCTCCACCTCCCTGTGTTTTCCATTGAAATGGGGAGTAAGCTTTTATCTTCAGATTGTAAAATCTAAGCTAGAAAGAATTTAGGGGAAAGGTGAAAAAAGAAGAGTTCAGCTCTTAGTTTCCGTTCCTTTGGGGTATCAATGGGGCAAAAGAAGGAATTTATGGAGGATGGGAATGAAAATTCCCCCAGCTGATGGCCTGGGTTAATTTGTTAAAGGCAAAATTTGTGGACTGTCGTTTGCTGATACAGGGCTAGCCGCAGTTTTTGCAAAACTCTTCAAGTCAAGAAAATAGTAAAAAAAAAAAGAAAAAAGAAAAAAGAAAAAGATCACTAATTTCCCTGTAATAAAATCTCTAAGTAGAAAACATAATGGAGCCTCAGACCAAGTCTTATGAAGGAAACATGCTCAAAACCAAAGAGAACAACAAAAAAGCCTTTCTCTGGGGAGCTCTGGACCCTGTAGGCTCCAGCTGCCCTACCTTGCCCTGTTGGAAAGGCTCGAGCTCCCTGGTGAGCAGCCAGGGCTCTGGCAGCATCTGGCAGCCTTTGGTCTAACTAATAATACTTAGAAGTCTCTAGGGCTGCCTGTAGTCTCAGGAAATATATATATTTTTTTCATTTATTCTCTTCTAAAACCTTTGTTCCTTCCATAGCGATGCATGGCTGATCCTTGTAAATCTTTGTTCTATATTTTTAATCTTTTTGCTTTGTGGGTATAAAAAAAGCTGCGTCTTTCCTGTGCTTTGCCCATCTTTATCCTCAGCAACGAAGCTCCTTCCGCAGCAGTAAGTCAGCAGGGTGGGATGGCAGCTGCTGCCCGGCTGCAGCCTGCCCGTCTGTGCAGCAGTCCAGGCCTGTTCACCTTCTTCTGCTCCATAATGCATCTAAGTATCGAAGTGGGTTTGGTTCTAGTCCAGGATGTCTAAAAACGGGAACCTGGAGTTAGGTACCAAAGTGCATCCAAAAATACTGAATGCATTGAAGTTTTGATTGGCCTCAAAAAAGCTTCCTCACAGTCTAAATTTTGCAAGACGGTTATTTTTTAGGCACCTCAAGAATTGATTTAGGAATCTAGTTTAAGTCATCCAGTCTTTTGGATCCGGCCCCGCAGTCCTGCGGGTACACGGTGGGACTCGAAGCTGCAGTCTCTCTGAGCAGAGGGATGTTGGAATAGTGCTGCTCCTCACCCAGGCGTATGCCTGCTCCCCTCTCCTGCCTTGCACGCCGGGTACGCACAGACAATAGCAGTGTTTTGCATCGAGTTCATGCATGGTGATGGCATCACCCAGCTGCTTCAGCGTAAACCAGAAAAGATTTTGAAAAATGTACGAGTACCAAGTGCTGACTGAACAAGCATTTAAAAATACAGCAGCAGTGAGATCCTAAGAGAACGTATAACCTGAATTCTTCAGTTAAACTCGCCTGTTTTGTCGTCTCCTTCAAAAAGAGACCTGTGGCTGGGGGATGCGCAAGCTGCGGCCGCTGCGTGGCTGGGGTAAGAAAGCAAGCATTTTCCGAGGGCTTTCTGAAGTCGTCACCTGCTGTAATTATCCTTTTAACATGAAGTAGCGTAACCTAGGATCCAGTGTCTTTAGGACAGCTAATTCTGAAATATTCGGCACATTTTTCACTGTCAGATATGTTGCATTTAATATCAAGCAATGCGACCAGTTAGGGCGAGAGGAGAAAGATGGCTGCCTGGTAAATCCCAAGCCCTATGAGGTAGCTGCTTTTCCCGCCCAGCCTTCGGCACCACCATGTTCTGAGAAGGAGGGCTATGGAGAGTGAGGCAGACCATATGTTGGCCGTTTCAGCAGCCTGGGCTTTATCCTGTAAGGACGGGGCTTCCCTGCCCCCAGCTCGAGTAACCTGCTCCTGTGGAAGAGGATGGGCAGGAGTCTGGGTCCAGCTGGACCATGGCCGCAGAGAAGGGTTGAGCTCAAGCGCTGATTTTTAAGTGTTTTCTCAAGCTGTCACACGGTCACTCTGAGTGTGTAATTTCACTCCCAAGCCTGGTGTGCTCTGTGCTAAGGGCTGGAAGCGAAAAAGCTAAAATAGAGCGAAGAGTAAGGATGAAACCCCTCCCTCCAGATTATTGGTGTATTTATTTTTTCTTAACAACCGTAGCTGGTGACTGGGCAGGTCGGAAAGGCCCTTCTGCGCGGAGCCGTGCACAGCCAGGGCGACAGCCCCAGCCCGTGGCTCGGTGCTGCCAGCCTGCCTGTCGTCCTTGTCCCGCGTTAGAAAGTTTTAAAGGTCATCTCAAAATAGAGAAGACGAGACGTAGAGTGATGAAGAGGTACATTTGAAGCCACGTCGTTAAGGTACAAAGTAAGTAGAGTATTTTGGTTATTATTATTATTATTTATTTTGTTTACATTTTTACTTGTATTTTTTACTAAATTTTCCCTTTTGTAGCATGACCACTGTACGGTGCCCTGTAACTACAGTTTAAATGAATATCCATTTAAATTTTGATAAAGAAAAAATGACAGACAGTGAGGTGTGTGTGTGGGGGGGTGTTGGTTGGTTATGGCTGCGATTAGTGCTGAAAACAAGAGCATGAACCTCAAACCGCATGTGTGATTTTCATAGGCCAGTTCATGAAGTTGCAAAGGAGGATATTAAAATATTTAGTCATTTTTGTAAACCCAAATTGAATTGAATTGAAACCCAGAATTCCATCAGGCTGCACGTATGCACTTAGAATCATAGGATGCCCTGAGCTGGGAGGGACCCGCAAGGACCATCGAGCCCAGCTCCTGCCCCCGCACAGGACACCCCAAATTCACACCGTGTCTCTGGGGGCCTTGGCCAAGCGCTTCTGGAATATCGCCGGGCTGGTGCCGTGATGCCTCCCTGGGGAGCCTGTGCCAGCGCTAAGGACTTGTGAGTCCTTAAACTAGCGAGGTGTCATTAAAACATGCATTGACACAGCCACCGTCTACTTTAGCTAGACCTTCAACATTACTAATTCAGGTCTTCCTGCATTTGCATGCAGCACCTCAGCTACGTGGCTTTAATTCTGTTCTCTGTTTTGTTCTGCTGACAGGTATTCAGCTCCAGTGTCTTCTTCACTGAAGAATTTCTATATTACAGCTCTGAATACAATCTGTTTTGTATGCTCATGAACTAGCTCTAGGACTTGGGAAAAAGCTATTTTATATTCTACACTGGTTAATTTTTCATTTCTGTGGCATCTTAGTGAAAAGTAGTCAACACAGTTAACAATATACATTGTGCAACAATAAATATTTTATTGGATGTATAATCTGCACAATTTACAAGTTTGATTTTTCTCTGGGAGTCTGAATAAATCTATAATTTTGAATATTGGGTGAAAACTCATTATTTATAGTCTATTACTCTATAATCACTATGAAACGTATGATCGACTTTTTAATGGGAGCTATAGACATTACCTTCACTTTTTTCCTAACGTTGCTAAACTCTAATAAAGCTATTTTATGGGGAGGTTAGTCTGGAGCAAGAAATATGGAGGTTTCATCCTGGGAACAGTATATAATTCACATGCTAGTAAATTATAGTGTATTCCTTCCACAAGATAACTTTAAGGAGGTTTTTAAAAATATGTGTGTCTAAATACATATATATCTAGTTTATATATGAATTTGGTGTACATTTGTTTGGTTTCGTTGTGTTTTCTGGTACATTCTATTGGAATCGATAGATTATTTATGTCTAGCTTGTGGTTCCTATCCTTGTCTTAAGCCCATTGTGATAAAGGAAAAAAAATCTGTTCTTTTCTGCTCTGGCATTTCCGCTCTACACCGACAGGTTTATGTTTCTGTTCATGGTTTTGTATACAGGAATGCAAGGCTGGAGATTGTTTGCTTTCTTTATATATTAATAGATTAGGCTTCCACTGTTGCACACACCTAGAAACTGTACTTGATCCAGGAGACAAAAAGATAAATTACTCCATATGCAGGGTATTGAACTCCTATCACTATATTGTGATATATTAATTCTTCTTTAATGTATTTATCCTCACTGTGTGCCTGTGAGATAGGGAGGCTAAGTCATACTTATCTCAAAGATGGGGGATTAAGCCACAAAAAAAAACAACCCCTAAGCAACTTGACTAAGGCCGCACAGGATATTTGTAGCAAAAGAGTGAATGATCACAGCTCTGAGTCGCGACGTTGTACGGGATCATTCACCTTCTGTTCCAAGGCTCCAGCTCTTGCCTGAGACGCTGCACTTTCACTTTGCTTAAATCAAATTCCATTTGAAATAAACCAACAGCTGTAAATGCAAGTGTTGTAGTCTGCAAGCCAACCGAGGGAATCTAAATACCACGTTACTGGGTGTGTAATTCCCCATCATTTTCCCCTGGTACTTTTGCTTCTTTGGAACTATTGACCAAGTCTCCTGACGGAGCACAGCAACGTTAGCGCCGGTTTGAATATCAGCAAGACTATGAAAAGAAGAAGTAGCAGCTGACGATTGTGGGTGGGTGTCAAGCGCGTAGAAAGAAAGCCATTTTCATGGCATCCAAAGGATGAGCAAAAAAGGAGAAAATGAACAATGCGTATCGGAGAAAAGTTACCCGGCATAGCTGGCTGCGTTTAGGTCGGTGAATGCTTTCCAGAGGGGGGAAATGGAAGCTCAGGTGCTCAGACAGTTTTGAAATTAGGCTGGTGAATGTGTTCAGAAAACAATCTGTGATTAAAGCAGGCCTGTTCTGATTCTAATGTTTGTGTCTTTGAAAGAAAGTGATATTTGGTAATGCACTTGTTCCAAAACTGGTAACCTAAATATTGATGCGTGTTTGCAAAATTGTGCTGTAAGTGCATGGATTAACTCAAGGTTTAGAATTCCCTCAGGTAACAGGAGCTATCAGTCGTTTCTCCCAGACGAAGATGAATGTGTTTACTGTTGACAAAATAGTCGTCTCTATTCTTGTAATGGAGAACTCTAATACTGCTCCTTTTAAATGTCATCCGCCTCCCCAATATCTTTCTTTTCCACCTTATTTGCTCTCAAAAACTCAAGACGAAGTAACCTTACTGAACACAAACAGTTCTTGAAGTTTCATTAACCTCCTCTTTGCTCTTTGTGTGCGCTTAGCGACTAGAAGATCTTTACAACCACTTTAAAAGTGATTATTGTTCTGACAGTATCCTCTGCGAGGCTTGCTGTATTGCCATGGCCGGTGCACAGGACGTTATCTTGTGTTTTAGCTAGGAACAGTAAGCCACAGATAAAGGAATTCAATCATCTCGCTATGCTAAGTAGTACAATTTCTTTGATTTTAGACCTATGGATCTTTGTGTAAAATTCCTTCTGCGATACCTTCTTCCTTTACTATCGCCTTTTTCATCTCCCATCATCATTTCCCACTTCTTCCCTTCCCTTCTTTAAAGATATGGCTGTCACTGAGCTGCCCCTCGCTTATCATCAGCAAACCCACCTTTCAGAAAGATCTACCTTTTTGCCGTGTCTGAAGTCAGAAAGAGTTAGCCTTGTCATCCTTTACGAGAGCGCCATCATTGACTGTAACCCCGTGGTTGACTGCCGTGTTATGCAGAACGAGGCAGGCTGCGAGGATGTCAGATGCAGTATTGAGTCTGTGCTTCGACAATTGGAAAAGACACCGAGAATGAGATTTCACAATCCCAGAAGACCTTCGAGTGATCAATGAATTCTGAGTAAGTGAACTAGTAAGTGAACTTCTGCTGGTATAAGGGCAAAATCAAATTAGATCCATCAGCTGTTTCTGTCCTGGATAGCCACCGTCGCCTAGAAATTATACAATAAAAAAGTAACTAAATCTGATGTATGAGACAGGGGATCAATGATGTGTTAGAATAAATGCAATGTAGCAGTAAATCAAGCCCCTAAAATACAAACCATATTCTAAAAATCTTGCCAATAGAGAGACGTTTTCCATTTACAGAATTCATGAAAATTAGGACTCAGCAGACTGTTTGGGGAATGAATCTTGTTCAGAGTTCGCTTAGTAAACTAGTAATGTTACGAGTCTGAGCTTTGATACGCTAATACAATACAGGCTCATCACGTTGCAAGGCGGCATTCTGATGTGAAAACGCTTGACTCATTATTAATAATTGACAGAGCACATGATGTTATTCACTACAGGAGCCTATTAACTGAGCGTTGGCAGCAGGATACAGTTGCAGGGAATAGCCTGTCCTTAAGCATGGAGCAAAAGGCATCGGCTAACCCGCGTGGCTTCCATTCAGCTCTTGGGACGGTGTCCAGCTGCCACGATGGGAGTAGATTGCTGGGCTCAGCCTGGACAACACCTTCTCAAAGTGTGTACCAGACCTTGGGGCTCCTCCGCTGACCTAGTTTTGCATTTAAGGGGGGAATTGCTGCAGTTAGGACTGAAGTGGAGCCGCTGCCTATAACTAGCATGCATTAACTCGTGTTAAGGTATTGCAGAGAACACTCACCAAGGACCAAAGCTGCTTGCGCTTGGCCGTGTGCTGATGTTCACCGAGGTAGCGCCTTCTTCCCCCTCTGCCTGACGTGCTGATGACAGGGGCCATGGAAGAGGCAGCTGAGTAGGATCTGGCGATAACTATGGTTTGAGAAAGTTGGAGTCACAATTCATCGCTCAGATCTGAATTATCAGCTTCACCCACATCTGAAGTTATTATGTAGAGAAGTTAAGAAGGTAGGAACCAGAAAATGCCCTTTTTTTTTTTTTTTTTCTAAGAGAAAGAAATTATATTCACAACTTAGAGCTCTAAGGTCCTTAATTGGTTCACAATCAATCTGCAATTGTTCTTGGTTCTTCAGGGATGAGACAGCCTAAAATATCCCGGTTTATCATTAAAATTAGCAGAGTTATAGAACCAGTATTTTGTAATCAGTATAGCCTGTTCTCCCAAGTGGCAAGCAATATTGATGACATGTCTGCAAGGGGGGGGTTAGACGTGCCAAACTGCTGTACAGTGGCAAGGGCACTGATAGCAGTGGAACGGAGCAGTCTGTGCTAGGAGGGAGCTTGGGAAGGGATGCGACCTTTTCACTTGGAGGGGAGAATGTTGTTTTCCTCCTTCAGGTTAATCTTATTTATAAACTATTAACTTCATGTCAGTTAACTGGCAAGATGAAATTTTTTCCTAATAATAAAGCAGCAAGCGACTTGTAGACATACTGAGTTACAGCATCTATGGCATCTCATTATGATGTAGCAAATGGTCCCCAGATAGTACAGTATATTCAGACCAAACATATTCTTCACTTCTGTTCTTAATTAGCAACTAAAAGATAAATAATTTTGCTGTCATTGCAGCACAATAACAATCAGGGCAAGGCAATGCCCAGTGAGCCTTGCCCTAAATCCTGTAGCACTAAATGTTCAAACAAACAAGTCCCCCCACCAACCACACACTCCTTACTTTGATTTATTAACTTGAGATGAATGATTTGGTTGTCAAAGTCTGTCAGTGCCATGCAATGAAAATAAAATCAGTGGCAGTGGCCCGTGTGTGAAGCCACTCATGGTATCTAGCCTTAGACATTAGCACTGAAGCTCCAATCCTATCCCGCTCCCCACCCCCATTCATTAGCTTTCTAAATCCTCCTGTCTTTGTGGAATCACTGCAGCAAGTTGAAAATGATATATGTAATGAAAAATCCTGTCTGCCTAGTGCAGAGAGGGTGGAGAAAAAGGCTCTGCTTAGCAGTCGCTGCTGTGCTGATTCCAGCAACGATTAGCGCAGACTTTGTTAGGGAAGCTCACCAAGAGCAGAATATTAAGGCACAAAAGGGAAACTCATTGTTTCTAAAGATTTGCGTCTGCCTGGCTGGTTTTGCTTCCTCTTACAGCGCTGCGACCAAACGCACTTCGAGCCTTCAGTGGGAAAGAAATGCAGATCTCTCTGAGGCTTTGCTATAGTTTGGGGCTATTTTCAATTTTATGCTATAAATACATCATTATCTTTTCTGTACGGGTACCTGAAGAGCAAGAAACCATACAGGCTCTGTTTCAAGTGCGTGGCACTGCGTCCTATTGTAATCCGTTTCAACTCGGTAAATGATGGGTGTGGGAAAATACCAACAGATAAACATTTCTGAGGTTTTGTGAACTATGTACACACAACAATTTGTGGGCTATTTAAAAAATGTTTCATACTCTCTGCATGACACGTGAAAGATTTGATTTTTCAGAAGCACTGGATTTCACAGCGCTAATCTAAGTCAATGACAGCGTGGGTGTTCGGCATCTCGGATGCCAAGCTATAATTGTGCTTGATAAGCCGGGGTAAGGAACCTAGATGTTTAAAAATCTTGTGCATAATAGAGGACTCAAGCACATCCTGCCTCGAAACGTGAAAGAAAAATCTATCTCATAACTATACAACAGTGGCTATTTTCTTAGTGGGAATGTACATTTGTTATAGTCCAGAGGTAGCACAAGCCAACAGGCCAGCAACGCGGCTTTAGGGCTCGAAGCTCTACGGCCATCCCTTTGGTCTCCATGAATCTATGTACAAGGTGGTGTGGTTTGAGCACAGAAGGTTTGAGATGTTTGCATTCACACACACCCCACCACGCTCTTCTTCTGTGTCTGGACAGAATTTTGTCGGTTTGTGAAGTTTTTTTCTGTCACTGGACTGTAGAACGGGTCTTGGAGCCAGATGCTATTCTTGACTGCTGGACTTTATAGTCAGATGATGTTGTTAAAGATGCTTTTTTATTGAGTTAGTATTTGTCCCCCATACAGCATATAGCCCAACTGTTCTTTGTATCCTGGTATACCTTGAGGTGCCCATGGACATAAAAGCTTGTTTAATGCCCAACATGCTGGAAACTTTTATTATGAAAAAGTCCTTGCCGCGAAGCGCTTTATATTTTCAACTGATGTGATGTGAAAAACAGGAGGAAGGAAAATGGAAAGCGTGGGGAAGTGAAATGAGTTGCCCGAGTTCTGGCAGCTGGTTTCCAGCTTGTAATCCAGTCCCTGAGCAATGAATCACACCACTTACCAAAGGCCAATTTGTGAAGGAATGAGCTCCTACTGGGAAGCAACAGGCTAGTACAAGCCTATTGACTTCCCTGCCAGATCTTCCCTGTCTTGGCTCTGTGCTGTGCTTCACCGCTCAGCACAACGTCCAAAAATGTTCACAGCGTAGCTCAGAGGTAGCAACAGACTCGGAAAAAGCCACAGATGACCCTTTTCTGTGTGCGCGTGTATGTTCTGGATGCATGCGTGCTAACTCCTTTGGATGGCAGAATATGAGAAACAGCTACATTTGATGAATGTCTTTCTCAAAATCCACTTCGAAAAACAGCCTCAGGTATTAAAATGATAGACATGTAGCGCTAATCAAAATGATGCATATTTTTAGGATGTAAGAACTCAGGACTATCTGTGCTGAGTGTAGAAGTGCTTGCTTTTTCTTGTACTCCAAGATATGCTTTTAGTCCTGCAAACACCCAAGGCCAGGCTGGACGGGGCTCTGAGCAACCTGCTCTGGTTGGGGATGTCCCTGCTCACCGCAGGGGGTTGGGCTGGATGGGCTCGAAAGGTCCCTCCCAACCCAAACCGTTCTATGACTCTACGATCTTATCATCAGCCTTTGAACACATTGGGCTCTCGTTAGGGTTTGTGGTCAGATATTACTGAAGAACAGACAGCTTCTCCTTTTGAATCGAGTAAATATGGAGATATTTTTGCTTTCATGTTCTATCTCTTTGAAGCCATTGTGGTGCTTAATAGAGTTTCCTTTTAAAAGATTCATTCTTGGTAAAGTAATAAGTGTACGAATCCACTGTCTGTTTGCCTTATTTCCCAATGTGATTCCTTCATTGCATATATTAGATAGTGAAATTTTTTTTGAGTGAAAGCATCAAAAATGTGTTTTTGCCAAATGCTCTGAAGTTCTGTATCCTACGTTCTGTGGACTGTAGGATGTGCTGCTCTGTTGTCTTTTACCTTCCCCCCCCCCCCCCCCCCGGGCAATTTTATTTAAAAATAGCCAGAGAGAAACGGGCGACAGCCTAACGAAAAGTCCACACTGTACCATGTCCCCTCCTCCAGCCCTGAGCCTCTTGTTCTCGCAAAACTCCTTTGCTTTCCCCTTTGATTCTCACAAATCTACCTTCAGTATTTTTCAAACATTGCAGTGCATTAAACACTACAGCAGATGGTGCTTTTTGACGATGCCTTTCTACACGAAGCAACGTTTTGTAGTGTATGCGGCATTATCAAAAAATCAAACATGTAATTATGCAAATATGTATGCCTTTATAATAATCAAGTTTTATTGTAAATGGTTGATGCACATCAATTTGATCCTGTAGTGCTGCTTTAAGTGCAGTTTAAGTGGCTTTTCAGTGTACCCAGAGGCAACACAAATGCATCTCTGGAATATTAATAAAATCCTGAATCTTTGAGACACCAACTGGTACAGCGTTGCTTATACTGATTGAAACTAAATGCTAATCCTTTCCTTTATTTAAAAAAAAAAAAAAAATCCCCTTTGTTATTTAAAACACTGATATTAGTGCGATATGAAGGGCCATTTTATTTTAAATTGTATTGTAATGTAGTTGTTAAAATAATGCCTAATCATACTATATTCAGATTCCACAATGTAAATTTGATGAGACAAGAATCCAATCATTTTACAGCCATGAATACAGAGATGTATGTTAACAGGTCCAGTTTTTCTAATTCTCTAAATTTATTAAGGAAAGATCTGTTTTCAGGTTTCAGTCCTGAATGCTAGAGCTTCCAAGTCACCGACTGCTGTACGCTTGCTAGAGATGGCTTTGCTGGTGAGATTCAATAAGCTAAATACTCGTGGAAAAAAAAAAAAAAATCAGCAAGGATTTTGACATCCATAATGAAGTGTAAACTTTATTACTGATCTGATCCTGGCTTTTATACATTGGTTAACTTCATTGGTCCAATGACAGCCGTCTCTCTGGATGCGCGCATACACATGCTGCTGCGGTTCGAGTTAGCAGATGGGCTGTGGATACAGATAGACCAAGACTGTAAATTGTGTTTTGCCTGTTTGTTCCTCCTGTGCCGAAAGGGAGGGCACAAAAAGAGGAGGTTGCGTTGCTCGTGGAGGGAAGGCAGTAGCTATACCGTGTCTCCCGTACCAGTTCAGGGGGCCTGGGTGTTTATTTTCTGGGACTGCTATAAACAGAGGCTCTGTTAACCTGAACCCAGATCGGGAAGGTCAAGAGATGCGTGTTCTTCTGTCCTTGCACTGCCCGGGCTTTCCCCAGAACTAATTTCCTGTCAACTTCATGAGGCTTTCTAAGTTGGGTTTTCACTCTGTACAATTTTTGCCTTCGTTTTGGATCCCTGTTTTCAATTTACCTTCTTCACCATCTCCCCCTCCCCTCCCCGTGCTATTTTTGTTTCACGCTGCTGGTTCCTGCCTCTCTGCCCTTTGTCCTTCATCTGCCTCCATTTCGCCGCTATTTTTTAAACTTCCTCTCGGTGTTCGTGTGTTACCCCCTTCCACTTTTCCCCATCGCAGATTTTGCCTCCTCTGTCAGCCTTCTGCTCCTCAGCTTTTTCTCCAAATGCTTCTCTCAGTTTCCTCGTTTGGCTCCTTAGTCCTTCCACACACATGTATCTCCTCGCTCCTGTTCTGCTTTCCACGTTCCCCTTCCAGGTTTTACTCTGATTTCTGTGTTTATCTTTTTTTTTTTTTTATTATTTTCTCCCTGCTTGTCTCAATTCAGATTGATTTAGAATATTGTGGGAAAAGCTGCGCTTGTGAAATTTCATCCAGATTGCTCTCGGAGCAGCTGCTGTCCTGGCATTTCCAATACTGAGTCAAACCTGAGCCTGGGGGATAGGAGGTCCTTAAAGGATCAGAGCTCGGCGTCAGAATACTACCCAAAATATTGGCAAGCAGAACGTGAATATAAAACCACAGCCGATAGTATCTGAAACCTCCTCCCACAGTTTTGACATGATCTCGTATTTTAAGGGTGGTGTTTGGTTTTGGTTGTTTTTTGGTTTCTTTTTCTCCTGAAGGAAGGGATTTCTCTCTCCTTATTTAGCATCCTTGTGACACTGAAGTGGGGAAGAGACGTCATGCATCTGGAGAGAAGGCACAGGGGCCCCTAAAATTTGCAGTGCCATTTTGCTTATTTTCTTAACCCATAAAAGCACATAAATTGTAATTTTTTAAAAGCTATCGCAAGAAAATTCTGGGTCAATAAACTGCCTTCTCTTACTGAGAGAGCAGGTTACTTACAGTAATCGGAGATACTGGAAAACAACCGAGAGAACTTCAAATTAACAGGAGCTTCATCATAAAATTATAAAAATGAAATATATAAAGAATATATAAACAACTAACTTTGTGAAAGGAAATGGAACCCTCAGGTGTTGCAACTTTATTCTCCTGTTTGCGAACCTAAAGGTAAAATTGATTAGCAACAGAAATGAAACTTGCCGACGTGCCGTTTTAATCAGCTGTGAACGCTGGGACCTCGGTCTATTTTTTGCGCTATATTTTGTCTCATTATCTTAACTGATGTTTATAGTAAAGGTACCTGGTTTCTCGAACGTACGCCATCTAACCAATCGTGGCCCCTTAAATACAAATCCTGTATATCTGTAGCACTGAACCAAGTGCTGCCTGAGTTAACTCATTTGATTATTCCCAGACGAAACCATCCAGATTTTTGAAGCTCAACGAGCAAATGGGTTTTATCAGTTCCATAAATCTGTTTGTATATGAAAAAAATCTATAAACACTATTACCTTTTGATTGCATTTAATATTCAGAAACCAAACAATACCCTGCTCTGCTTCTGATTTTTATTTCAGTTGCATGGCATTTCAAGCTTAATTTAAACACAATCATAACACAGTCTACATCCGATGCCTTGACTTCATTTGCAAAGCCTCCTAGACGACCACGCGCTCTGGGAGGTGTGTTCGTAAAGGTTCTATGCCGGGCAATGCTTCAGGTGTGCTTTGCCTGAGTCTTATGTGGGGCAAAGCCGTAATTAGAAGATCGTAGTATTTTAATGGGATTTTGCACTGTTGAAAAGAAGAAATAGAGATCAAACTATAATAAATGGCAGATTAAAATATATTACTGAAGATCTGTAGGCTTGTAAGAAAAATGTAACAAAATAATCTGAAAAAAATGTTCTTAATGGGTAAGGTTTGACATACATAGATGTATTTAGAAAATATTAAATGATAGGCAATATTGTGTCTTTCAACCAAAGGTTGAAATTTGTGGTCAATTAATCCAGTGTTTCCTAAGACGTTTGACTTTCCAGGCTGCATTGGTCACGTAACAGTGACTAAATCATGAAGAAAATAAGGCTCAGTAATCGCCTGGTGTTTTGTTCTATCTATGCAAACATCTGATTGCTGGTGTGGCTAGCGATTTGATAGAAATTCTCTTGCAAGCAAAGAAGCTTAATTCAGGCACAAGTGATTTTACTTCGAGCTTATATCCAATGGTGTATCGGCTGGCCATATCTCTTGGTTTACTTTCAAACATGTTTCCAGACTTTATCCTCTATCCTACCTACTCGGGTGGTCTGTATTAGACCGCAAGCACACCTCGGGTACGGATCTTGAAAAGAGCGTGAATAAGGTTTTAATGTGGTTAGTGGTTGCAAAGCCAAACCCCTTAAAAGCCTTAAAACTCTTAAGAGCCACCGTTCCCTGCTTGGCTCCGTGCAAATGAGCGGGGGTATCTGGCACCTCCCCAGCGAATGCTCCTCAGCAAGCTCGGTTGCTGAATTCCTCGCAAGATCTTCAAATGAACAACCGTCCTCAGAATCATTTCCTTTGGTGGGCTGAAATGCTTTCGCCTGGACCGTTTACGAATATATTCACTCTTTTGGGGATAACTTATCTGAATGCAAAGCCTACGCGGTGCCGGTGCAGGTGTTCTTCTGTGAAGGTGGCAGGCTTAATGACTGCTTTGAAAATAAATCTATTACTGTAATACTCTTTAGAGGAAAAAAGGTAAAGACAGACATTATTTACGTTTTATTTTTTTAATGAATCCTACTAAGTCCCACCCTTTACAATTTCCTTCTTCCTTTAAATTTCTCCATAGAGAAATTTAAGTGTTTAAATTTAACAGAGATTAAAGTTAAGAGAAATTTAAATTTTCTCCATGGAGAAATTTAAGTGCAGGAATACATTGCTTTGCACTGATTACTTTTATTCTCATTTTTTATACATTATTTACAGGTGCAATGTAGCAAATATTTTGTTATTGAAGCACACTCTACAAAAGCATGAATTAAACCCATTTGTCCCCCTGCAGTTTTCCGGTTAATTAATCTACCAGCAGAAGCCCAGCTTCTGTCCTCTGCTGCGCTTTTGTCCGACTTGCAGCGCGATGTAAAGGTCTGGAGCCCTGGTCTAAGTCCCAGATGTGAAAGCTGTCCTTGCAAGGCAGGCCCAGGCTCAGGGCATTCCTCTCCCTAGTCCCGGAGGCTCCGGCTTGGCTCAGCCACCTGCAGTACGGACAGAAGGACTTCTCCTTCTGGACTTAAGCAGTCATTCAGCACCCTTCAGGTGGTACGGCCAGGGTTATGGCACTCTCTGGATTGGTAAAAAGGCGTGAAAGAAAGCTTTTCTGAGCCGTTGAATTATGCTATTGGGTTTTTTTCATCCCTGGTTTTATAATTTGTTGGGTTTTTTTTCTCGCCTTTCCTCCTGGGGAGGACTTAGAGGACTGTATCTTATGATTTATGGGAGCGGTTGCAACCACTCCACACACCTCAACTAATAAGGGAATGAGTAAACCAAATTTATAAGAACTAGTTAAATAGTCCTGAAACAATTTCTGCTCCAGGCTGCGTTCAGGAATAAGCGTGCTTGCTTAGTAGGTTATTAATCCTGCAGTCTCCTTGTAAGAGCAAACTTCTGAGATCTGCAAAGTCCTGCTGAGAGCCGTGGAACTTGCCGTGACATTCTGCCCACGTGGAGAAAACGGGAGCGCCCGGTGAATTGTGCTTAGAGTGATGTTTCTTGAGAAGTGTTCAACAAGAGTTTTTCAGAAGAAAATCATTGAAACCAAAGTCCCCGTCACACGTATCCCAGGCCAGGCCGGCGTGTTGGCTAACGGTGTAATCCGGGGACAGTTACTCCAGTCACAAATGGATGGCTCCGCACGACGGGTCCTGCCTACTGAGGGATGGGTCCCTCTCGGCTTTTTGAAATTTTACACCTGAAGTGACTTTTGTTCTAAATATAGCTCTGAAAGTATTGAAATACCTTATGGAACAGAATTCCCGTTTTCAGACTAGTCCTGTGTTTTAAGTCTGGATTTTCTTCTGACCCTGAAATTCTGACGAAATTTCTAAATGTGTTTGTTGCTATGGTCTTAAAAAAAAAAAAAAGTAGGATGAATTTCAAGAAAATTTCCATTGCTACTTTGTTCAGGAAGGACCTGTGCTTCTGGGAAGCAGCCCTGCAACAATTCTTTGGCAGGCTCTCACTTTGCATCTTCAGGTTTTAACTTTGAATTTGGCAGGAGGGATTTTTTGTCCTGTTTCCAAGCGAAATGAGACCTGTGTGGTTGAGCTGCTTTTCTTTGCTTCTGTTTTTTTTTTTCCAGTGCCTTCCCTCAACTGCTGACCAGTTCACCAATTTCAGTCAAGATTGACGGAAAGAGAGAGCTGTAAGAGATACGAAGTTCAGGAAGAAAACAAGTGCTTCAGTATGTCCCAAGGACCCAGATTAGTGCTTTTACTGGGGAAGAGCGAATCCAAAAGCCAGGAGCCAGCTCACCAGCCCAGCCCCTGACCCTGCACCAGCATCAGCAGAGGCTGTTACCTTCCCCAGCCGAGACGTCAGGGAGGGATCCTTCGGGAACTGACACCTCAAGGGCATGGAAGGGACCGGGGACAATAGCACGGGATGGTGGTCGTCAGGGGATTTACAGCGAGGCGTTGCTCAGGAGCAACTTGTTGGCTTGGGCGTGGGTCTTTATGGTGTGATGACAGCCACGTAATGTACTTTACAAGAGGACCAAAGCACATACGGACCTTGGGGTGGCTAAGTTAGCCAGAACTGACAATCAAATGTTAAATAATAAAATCGTTTTAGCTATTAATTGTAAGTGAATGTTGTTTTTAATTGCACTTTAATAATGCCATGCCCTTTATAACCAAAATTAATGTTTTCTGTCTCTCTGTTTTTGAAGTACATGTCAGTTTAATTAAACTATTAATGGTAGACAGATTTTTAAGCACTTTATATTCTTCATTAAATTGTATCTGTTCAACAAGCATAAACAGGAAAATAGACTCAGTTAGAAGCAGATTCACGTTCTGCCTGATAAATCATTCATCATCAGATAAGATGATGAGGCATGCTTGTTTTTCTGTAGGCTCGCAATGATAAACAACTCCACTTTTATATTATAATATTTATTGAGTTCGTAGAAAAATAAACAGGACTGTTCACTTTTAATATTAACAACAGGCCTGAAAGCTGTTGTTTGTGTTTATGACTGGTCAGTGAATGGAAAGCAATATCTTGATGGTCTGAGGGTCAACGTTCGTTCATCTTGTCCGAGGTGCTTGTTAGTAGACTATTTCTCTGGTCTAAGATATAGTTCTTTCAAGGCCATTCAGTTGCAGTAACGATGAATATTTCTACTGTCCCTGCAGTGTTACCTAATTGCGTCTGGCAAGAATTAAAATACCTTTTGATTTGGTAGAAACGGTATATTTATAAAACCAATGTGGAGTAAGTCTCAGTCCTTGTAGGATCCAGTGCAGGAGGGGTGATGAAAAAAACAATTTTTTGAAGATTGTATAAGGCGGAATTACGGCAAGGTCATTTCTTCTCTGGCGGTAAAGCCTGCAGATCCTAATGGGCTGTTAATGGGCTAACAGGCAGAAATGAGGAAACAGTGCAGCAACTGCTCATGATACATTCCTGTGCATATTATACAGGCAGACAAAGATGTGACTGGTTATAATAGAGACAACAACGTCCTTCCTTTGTGTGGCAGATCAATCAATAGCCAGGCATGTGATCTTGTTCACTATTATGTTAGTAATGAAACCTTCTTGTGATGTGACAACTGTGGAATAACATTTGGTCACAAAGCTGGTGTTAACAAGCACAACTGGCACTCTGGTAATTAGACTGATTTCTGGTCTACTTTCACAGATTGTCGATAAATGCAGTAAACAACAGGCTGCTTTCTTTCAGAACAAGTTATATGAAGTCGTCATCCATTTGGCGGTATGTACCGTGCTCTCCTTCGCTTTATTATCAGACTGCGGCAAGGTGGGGATGTGCATATATTCCTTGCTAAAATGATGTTTCGCAATAGAAACTTTGCATACATTGTTCAATGATCACCTAATTAACCTCAGCCTTTTTTCTCTTGGGAAGAGAGCTAATTTCTCATTTACAGGTAGGCAGTTAGATGGAGATGTTCTTTCTCAAATTTCCAATATTCTCCTCTCTGATAAAGCTGTGTCTGCTAGGGATGGCTATTAATATCGTTTAAGGAGAAACTGAAATCTTAGAAGCCATAGATTACCCTTGGCTTGAAAGGCCAAGAATATAGATCATATACAATTGTAGTATAATTAAACAAAATAACTAAATTCAGCCATGGATGTGCTGGCCAGCTTTTCCATCACCAGTTTAGGACTGTTATGTCAAATTTCATTTGCTGTGTTTTGCTCTTCCCGTAGACCCGCAATCGTGGAAAGCTGAACTGTAGTTAGGTCTTTTCACCCGCATGGCAGAGTAAGAACGAGCTAGAGCTCCTCCCTTAGGTCCTGTACCTCCTCTGAGCCCACAGCCTGGCCCCGCACATAGGAAAACATGTCAGTGCTGTAGTGCTGCCCCCTCCCCTTCCGAAGCATGTGAATCGAGCCAACTGAGACATGTCTGGGGGAGCTGCTGAGTTTATTTTCTGTTGGCTACATGGCCAAGCTTAAGCTGGAGGCACTATAACATGGACGCCATAAACCAGTACAAGTTTCTATGCTTGCTGTCCTTTCACGAGGCGTGTTCAGAAACTGGAAGCAGCGGGTAGGGGATGGCGAGCGGGGGCAGCGTCGTGGTGTGTCTGGGCACTGGTGCTACCTGGCGCTTTGCTCAGAGCTGTCTGAAGATGAAGTGCAGGTCTATGCTGACCTCAGGGATCCTTACTGGTACGATTCGACTGAGAAGGGTTTCTCTCCCATGCTGAGCCGTGTTTTGACCACTTGCTATAGCTAAGTTCACTTTATAAGATCAAGAGAGCAGTGAGCATCTCTTCATGGCTGTTATCGATGGTTGCAGATCCTAATTCCCTGTGCAATCAATGAAAAGCAATAGGGAGGAGTGTTTTACAGTAGGTACCTAATTTTATGCAGGATTAAGGCAGGAAGATGCCTCATTAGCAGTCAGTGAACATAAAAACTAAATCCAAGATCGTAAACTAGGGAGAGGTTTTGGACAAGTTCACTCAGCCATAGGTATCAAGAAGTTAGAGAGTATAAATAGCAGTGAATGCAGAATACTAATCTGAGCGGTTGGAAACAAAGATCAGAGGTGTCTGTTGCTGTTCCCTTCAGAGCACTCTCTGTTCTCACAAGCCCCTGAGAAAGACCAGCGAGGCTCTGTAAGGCCTGTAGGTTTGAACCGTTGAAAAGCCTACAGGCTCCTAGGAAAGGAGGACTATGAAGAGTAAGATGGGAACATGTAGGGGTTTCTCTGATAGGGCAAAGCAGTGCGTATGAAGGGATCGACAAGCCGTCTGTGGGTGTACCAGAATGCCGTGCGCTCAGGGAAGGGGCAGGGTAAGGACCTCTTCTCTGCCTTGTGTCTGGCTGAAGATGGCGGTACGATTTTGCGTGAGACCTCATGTCACACAGCCCCAGCTTGGTTGGGAAGGGACTGCAGGACGGCTGAGGTCCGACCTCCTGCTGAAAGCGGGGTCAGCTCTGAGGCCAGACGAGGTTGCTCAGAGTTTTGTCCAGTCTGCTCTTGTGAATCTCCAAGGATGGAGATGACAGAACTTCTCCAGGCCTCTCTGCCGCTGCTGTTCCCTTGACCAGAAATCGTGCTTAAATTATCAATGTCTTTTCACCAGTTTCATCGGTTCCAACGTGATTTTGTTTGGAGTCAGTGCTTCTCAGAGCTACACATAGATTTTTATGGCTAACCTATTGATAAAAGACTCGGATCTGCTGCTGATGCAGCACTGAGACTGCATTCCCTTGTCAATGGGAGTCCATAAGCAATGAATTTTTTTTTTTCCTGCAGGAACTCAGAAAATAAAGTCTTAGTTCCTAGAAGAGACCAGATTCAAGCACCACTAGCTGCAGCAGATAACAAGAATGATCATGCCATTTAAAGAGATGGTTGGTCAGAGCGCGTGTGAAAGCATCACGTGTTTGGAGGAACAACCTATGCACTTGGAAGGCAGCTGAAGAAACAAGACAAGGAGGTGTTTCGCCGTACGTATCATTTAGGCTCTGCTGTTCCAAGGAGGTTTTACCACACAAAAGACTTTCTCAAAGGTTGGCAGCATTGAGTGTTTCCAGCTACCTGGCTGGAAAATCTTAGCCCTAGCTGAGTGTATTTACACCCTCCCAGTGCGCTGTCTGCAGAAAAGGGTTTTGTCAGGGAGGAGCACGGTGTTCTCCCTTCTTAAGCGTATATTTTACATTCTAAATTGATTTCTTTGTAAGACTGAACAGACGTCTAGTTCACTAGCTTTGATTTTTAAAGGAATGGAAGGAACAGAATACAGCTAGTAACAGAGAAGTTGCCTTAGCATTCTGTGTTTATTTGCCATCAGTTACTTCCATAGTAAGTTGCTCCATTTACAAGCTAGTATAATTTTTTTTCTAAGTGCCTGCTGCTCCGTCTAGTTGTGGGAAATGAAGCTCAGTTGTTTATGACCTGCCCTGTACTCCATCACTAACCTTCAGCAAGTGTACAAGTTCTGGAATGAGAATAAAGCCCCACCGGTGGTGACACAGCATGAGGCAAAGTATATTGCATATTACTGTGGCACACCTGTGTTGGCTTTCCCTTGCTTATTGAGAGAAAACGATTGCTTTATTAGCAGGCAAAATAGGTATAGCTTAAGGGGCCCATCTTCTCTCATTGGCATACCTGGTTCCCATTAACAGTAATGAGTAAAATTAACATATACTGGCAAGAGAGCAGACACTTGAGGAAGCAGATAAGTGCAGAAACAAGGTCACATTTTTATAGTCACTTTTCTGACCATAACCACTCTTGAACAGCCATATAATTGAACTTTTACACTCTCTAAATATAAAGATTGCATAATGTGTTCATGTTACTTAATAGCCGGCAAAAATCTAGTGAGGAAGGCCAGGTCTGCTCTTGATCTCTGAGGGAACAAGGTGCCAACTTCTCCCCAGCCCACGCTTCTTAGGCCTGTCCTCAGTAAACCCCTCTAGACACCCTTCCCACACTCTTAATGGTTATGTTCCAGTTTTCATCTTCCCTGTGGAAATGATTAGTTAAAAAATCATTAAGAAGGAAGCTTTGTCACTATCTACAGATCTCAGATTTTTTTGCACCTCCTCAGTCTGGCTTTGAAGGCTGTAGGCTCGTGAAGGAACATGGGAGGAGAAGGATGGCGATCACTGGTTTTCTTCTGGCAAGGGGCAGAGGTGTTGTGACTCTCTGGGGTCTCCAGCAGACTTTCACGTCGCAGCCTGCGCACTTTGGACTTGCCGTCGGGGAGGTGGACGGTAGTGGCCGGAGGGAAGGGATCAGCTCTCGCTGAAAGGACAAAGGTGCCAAGCGTTTCCCTGATGTTTAGTTTAGGTAAAGCCACTTAAGTCTCTGGATGTCTTCCTTCAGACGTACAATATATCTGCCTTTCCAATTTCTCACCCAGAGTTAGATCCTGAATTTCTAACTTGACTGCATAGGGCAACTAGCCAGAAGAAATAAGAGATCAGCTGAGGAGGCTTCTAAACTAGGTTTACCGGGGAGCCTCAGGCTCCTTCTGGCTTCTCAGGCTGCAGCAGTAGCCAAGAACATTTATTCCCATTTCCACTTGGCAAGGAAGGTCTTCCCCCCCCCATTTTTCGTTCTGATTTGGGCTTCCTTGCACTTACTTCCTTTCTGTCTTTCCCAAAATCAATTACTGAAAAGCTGCTTTTTGGATACCTTCAGCTAATACTCTGAGTGTCCATTTAAAACAGCTGGACACAGATATGAAGCCTAACAGCTTTTTGATTCAGTGGCAAAACTGAACCCAACCCAGCTGAACCTGAATCAGATAGGTTGTAAAAAACTTATTAAAGGTAACAAAAAAAGAGGTATTTTTGTTCTACATCTAAAGCAAAAAGCTGAAATATTTGAGGATTTTTTCCCTCTTTTTTTAGTAAGTTGTTTTTTTTTTAATCATAACATTTTCATTTCATAGTGGTAAAGTTATTTTTAGTAAAAAAAACCCCAACTATTTGGAATTCACTCTTAAAAGGCTAAAAAATGTTTCAGCATTTTAAAAAAAAAAATCCCTCCTGCTTTTTCAGCTAAAGCTATGTCGTGTCCAGCCCAGTAACAGAAATTGTGTCCGTTCCCCTGCAAGTCAGTTTGTCAGGGAAGGCAGCCCTGCGGGGTGGGGGTGCTGCGTAGCCCTGCCTGGAGATGGTGCCCGGTGCCAGACGCGGCCGTAAGCGCCGCCGGCGGTCTGCTCTGTCCTACACGTGTTACTGCTGTGCTCCACAGACTCGCTAAATTGATTTCAATCATTTTCTAGGCTCACCTCAATGTGCTGCATTTGTATCTATGAAGCTTCTGTGATTACGGTCTAGGCAGGGCATAATTAAAGAAGAGGTACTTATGCCTGCAGCTCCTCCAGTGATTTTATCAGATTCTAACCTCTTTATTTAAAAATGTATCTGTAAAGAAAACCTTGGTAAAGCATACCTAACGTGGTGCTGTCTGCATAAATAGGTAGCTAGCCTGAATCAGAGCACTGGAGAGGGCTGATGGCACCAGGCGTGTTTGTGGTGTGCTGAACCTAAGGCTGTGCTTGTGGGAGGACTGCAACCGGAGCAGGCCAGGAGGGCGGCCGCCGCCGCCGCCACCGCCGCCCTCCAGGGTGGGCAGCCGCCGCCACTGCCGCCCTCCAGGGTGGGCAGCCGCCACCACCGCCGCCCTCCAGGGAAGAGGGCCGCCACCACCGCCGCCCTCCAGGGTGGGCAGCCGCCACCACCGCCGCCCTCCAGGGAAGAGGGCCGCCACCACCGCCGCCCTCCAGGGTGGGCAGCCGCCACCGCTGCCCTCCAGGGTGGGCAGCCGCCGCCACCGCCGCCCTCCAGGGTGGGCAGCCGCCACCACCGCCGCCCTCCAGGGAAGAGGGCCGCCACCACCGCCGCCCTCCAGGGTGGGCAGCCGCCACCACCGCCGCCCTCCAGGGTGGGCAGCCGCCGCCGCCGCCGCCCTCCAGGGCAGAGGGCTGCCGCCACTGCTCCGCCGTGCCTAGCATGGGGTCACACACCGACGCTTCCAAAGCCATGGGAGGTGGTCCTGCTGGCCCTCCTCCACAGCCGCTGTGCGACCGTGGCTCTGGCGTAGAGACGTTGCAGCCTACCTTCCTGCTGCCCAGCTGAGTTTCATGAATTTCTGGGTAAACTGAAAGCCTGGTTACTTTTTCAGTGTTTCTGCTGGGGCGCTGGCTTCCTGACACATTTGAGATCCTTTGTCATTTGGAAGCATTGAGCCAATTTAGTTGATGTTTTAATTTTTGTTGGATTTATAATTGTTGTCATGTGTCAAGAGGTCAGTTCAGATGGCTTGGCAAGCTGGAAAAGCTAGCAAGAAATCCAATCAAGTGAATATCCTTTCTTTTCAATGGCTTTTCCTCTCCTTGTTTCAAGCCCAGAAGGAGGCCTTAAAGTTGATGAGAAGATAAATTCAATTATACTTAAAGCTGACTTTGGCTCTTAGCTCTCATACTACCTTTCCCCATCTTTGCCATCCATCCTATCGCAATCATTTAAATTTGCCCCAATAGTAGTTTGCCTATTAGCTTTGCTAATGAATTTACTAGTGCAAAAGACCACTTGCAGGGCTGTCCTAAACGTAATGAATGTAATTATTTAGCACAAAACCGGGGCAGCATCTTTTTCTCTCTTGACAAGAATAATTCTTTATTCTCTCATTAGCTATGTGCCTTGGTCTCAGTAAACTAGTTATTGACCTGCTCATTTGAGGAGCTTCACTCTAAATGCTTCTTCCCTTATTTAACTCAGACAAGTTCCTATAATTTCGCCTCACCATGCAGTGCTAGCCGGTAAAATGTAACCATTGTTCATTTGTTGTGAAGAGAGCTGGAAGACAGGAAGCTATTCTTAGATGGATGCTCAGCCTCCTGAGCCCTGCTTGCTTGTCCCTGGTTATAATGGATACAAAACTGTATGGGGCTTAGTAGACATCATGTAAACTCTATAGGAAATCTGAGCCAATGAATCATAGAGACAGACCCCTACTGAGCATTGTGTGTCTGAACAGACTGCAAATAGATAGAAAAGCAGCTTAAGCAAGTGGCTTTCATATGACAAGAATGCATAAATTAGAAATGAATTGAGACTATCTGTTGTTTTAAGGCAGTTGGATTTTTACTTTCTGTACCATTTCCCTGTTGTAAGAAAAAACTAATTACTCGGACTACGCTGAAGGCTGATGCAGGGTTTTTGCACGTGTGTAGTTTTCGTTGCTCTTTAAGCGTTCTCTGCTGGATTGCGCTGGCTCAGCCCGGCAGTGCCATCCCGCCCTGCCTCCCCAGCAGCTGTACCACTGCCCCGTCCTGTCCAGCAGTGTCTGCTGGGGCATCCTTGGAGATTCCTGCCTGGAGCATGACACAGGGACCTGGGGAAAGCAGGACTTCAACGGTGTCAGGGCTTTATGGGCTCACCTCCCAGCCAGGGCACGCAGGTCCCCAGCCCCAGCCAGCACCACAGCACCAGTTGAACTGGGATTATCCCATGGGGGAAGCAGCAGCCTCACGCCTCACCCTCGCAGTACTCGGCGCTGGGCAGCAGTCAGTTGCCTCCTGCTCTCCTTGGGCTGTTCAGTGCACAGGACCCCTGCCTGTTCCCACCCTAACCATCAGTGAGTGGAGGGGAGTGTGGCATTTCCAGGCAGCCTTCTCCTGGAGCCAGCCGCTGGCTGACCAAACGGGACATCCCCACCCCAGTGGTGCTGAGGAGCAGAGTCTGCTCGGTCAGGATCTGAGCTGTCCTGAGTGGAAGGGGGGGCTGTGGGTACAGAGGCTCAGCTCCAAGTTGGTGGTCACATAATGGAGGCAAGGACAAGGAGAGGGTAAAAGCCCAAGACCTAGACTTTCCCCAGTCTCATGGTAACAGCCTCACCCCAGACGGGATTTTTGCTTAGGGATTCAGGAAGCTCCTCTGAGGGGGATGCTTCCTCTCTGCATCTGTGGTCTGCAGGTGGGGAACAGGCAGCACCGACAAACCAATCTCCTGCTGATCACACATTGCCACCCTCCGCTCAGCGACAGCAAGCCAGCCACCCCAGAAGCAGCTACGCTCTCCCCAGCTTTGTCTGCAGCAGCATCACAGATTAAAGGCCAGGAGTGGTAAGTTTTCGTCCTCTCCCCCTGCCTTTCCAGCCTAGGCCCAGTGCATCATCTGTGCTGTGCCTCAGGAGCACTCTGTCTCCCGCTGCAACCCCGTGCAACCCCAGCGGCAGCTCCAGCATGGCACAGGGACGTGGAGGATGGTGATGGAGCTGACAGAGGCAGGGCAGCCTGAGGAAGGGCTGGCAGTTCTGGTGGGAGCTCAGCTGCCAGCTGTGAAAGGAGCTTGGGGCATTTCCCTTTGAGGCAGTACCATGTTGACTATAACTGCCCTCACGCCTCTGCGTGCCGGGAGCTGGCTGCACAGGCAGGGTAATGGTGCTCTCAGGGTTCAGACAGTGTGGTCAGGTGCTTGCATGTGCAGGAGAGGGAACAAAGCTGGCACCCCCCGGTGGCCTCAGCAGCAGCAGAAACCATCTCTGCTCTGGGGCAGCTGATGTGGTGGTGGTGGTGGGTCTGGGAACGAAGCGCTGCTGCAAATGGGGCTCCATGCAATGGCTGATGACAGTTTTGTTGTTTGCTTTTTTATTGTTCCCTGTTTTTTTTCCTGTGCCTTTTTTTGTTAACTTTGCCATTTTCTAAGATGAAATATTCTGTCTATAATTGTTCACAGATTGTGATAATAGACTGTGGGCAGATGGCCCGTAGTCTGTGGTCCAGCAATCCTATGAAAGAGACAGATAGCAGCCTCGGTTGTGTTTATAAATTCCGGTGCCACGGAGTTGCTGTTTCTTGTGGCCCATACTGGGCCACATCACCTCCTGCTGTTATGATCTAGGTTTTTCTCTGAGCCATTTGTGCCAGAAGCCTGCACGAGTGCCCTGGCTGTATATAATATGTATGGTCTCTGATGGACCTCCAGATGGGCCTCGGGAGCAGCATCGCCTCGCCTTCATCTGGGGAGGCAAAGGGGCTCTGTGTCTCTTCACTTGGGAAGAAGGTGACACCTGAGTGACTCACCTAAGCAGGGAGGGGAGGGGAACAGCCAGGACAGCCGAGAGACCCTGTTTTGGGGGCCTGAAGCCCTGCAGGGGGGGCAGGCTGGGAAACGAAGCGGTTGTGCCTGTGGGCAACCTTTCAGGCTCGGTGTCCCATGGACACCTCACCTCACCCGCCACCTCTGCTGACGGTACCGCAAAAGCCGGTGCCGTGCCTACCATTGCCCCATCCGAAACACGGTTCAGCTTCACGTGGAGCTGCAGTTCCAGCCCCGGTGGTCCGGGGAGCTGCTCCGGGGCAGCCGTCGGGAGCGTGCGCAGCCCCACGTACGCCGGGCTGCTGGCGGCGGTGCGTCTGTGTCGTGCTGACTGCAATACATCTATGGAAAGGTGGTTTGCACAGCATAATGTAAAAAAGCATCAGGTTTTGTTTTTAAAATGAATATAAATTCCAGACTTACCCACTGCAGAAAGTCAGTGCAAGGTGTTTATTTTTAAGAAGGGAAAATAAGGCGCTGTATTTTAGCTGCCTGTTTTTCTCAAAATGGTTCTTTAAAAACCTGATGTTTTTAACAGAAAAGCTTTTAGGGTAAGTATTTGATATGAGGCGGCTTACTTTCAAGGTGTTTTTTTCAATTTCTCCTCAGCAGATTCAGAAAAACTAATTGCTTTATTTTAAGCCAGCATTTGTCTGTTTGAATGTAATTGTCCTGCAAAAAGTTAGCAATAAACACCTTTACCTTAGGGAAAGCTGGTTAACATTTTCATTGCATTTTTATGTTTGAATAATGATGCTTTAATGTATCTTTTTTTCTTGACTGTAATTCCAACTCTCCTTGTAAGAGTAACTTGGCTTGACAGTGCACGAATTCAAGCTAAAAATAAGACAAATTAGGAAGAAGTCTGTTGCCAGTGGAGAACGGGCAGCAGGGCAAGGTGGTATGACTACAAAGTATTGTTCAGAACAGCCTTCAGCCTGAGATTTAGAAAGTTGTGCACCTTAATTCTGTTCACAACTGTTTAATCACAGGTTTTGTGGAGCTTACTGGGGTGTGTGGCTGCAGGACCGGGTCTCGGTTCCCTAGTCATGACTCATGGAGCTGCCCGCTGTTGCGTGGCTTTGCAGAAGACGGGAGGTGTGGAAATGGCAGAGTGGCGTGCCGGGCACTGAACGGGCCCCTGGTGCTCTGCAGTACCTGGAAAAAGTTTTCTTTGGGTCTTGCTGAGGACATTGCAGGGAGTTTTCACTACCTTGCTGTACCTCGAAAGGCAGACTTAGTTTTAGATGACAGCATTTTTCTAACGGCACCAAGTTTCATTTGTAACGGCAACAGCTGATAGGAAGGCAGTACGTATGTAGTACAAACCCTTCCCAGTCCTCAGCAGAGCGTGTGCGGCCCGGCAGCATCATGTTTTTTCCAGTTGGTCTGTACATGTCTAGGTCTGATAGCTGCTTTTTGCAAATCCTTGTTAGTTATTTCATGTGAAACATGAGTAAGAAGGAAGGCAGGGTGAGTGCAGCCACTTAATTCTGCTTACAGATCTTTCTGTTTCTTAACAGTCGCTGTTTTTCAATGAAAATTTGTTTGGCACAGAAATATTATCGTGTAAATTGCGAGGGGAAGATTAATATGCATCCCATCTTGGCAAGTTTTTGCATTAGATCATTAGTGCTGAGACCCTAAGTTTAGCTTGTTTTCAGAGGTTTGATAAAACTCAAATCTGAGGTTAGTTTGATTTGATGCACACAATCACATTGGCTCTTTAATTCTGCTACTAGACTGGTCTAATGCAAGCTTAACTAGATTTATTTATTTGCATTTTAACAGAATCAACTATGTATCAAGCAATGATTTATAACATACTTGCAGCACTCCCACAAATAAGTAACCGCTGAAATGAAGAGCCGGGCCAAACGTGATGCGCGCGTGTCAGGAAACAGCGCTGGATTACGAATTCTGCCTGTGCGAGACAGAAATGTGATAAAGGTAAGGGGAAAATGTATTCCCCCAACATTTGTATTTGAAAATGTGAGCACAAAAGATGAAGGGCCTAGGATCACTTTTACTTTTAGAGGGAATGTCCTTTGGAGGGTTAAGGAGCAGGATGTTTCTTCATCTCTAGCAGTGGGCTTTGCCTCCCACCCACTAAGAGAAGAAAGTGGCCTGCGACACTGTGCGGACCTTTGGTGAAGTTACCTTTTTGAGTTGCTCTTCAGGAAGCCTTTTCTTGTTCTAGCTTGTGAGACTCTCGGGTAGTCTCGTCGGAGCTGTTATTTCCAGCCTCATTGTCCACTTGTGGTACGGTACCTGAGCCGGGACCCTCCCATGCAGCGGAGAGCACAGGGACACGTGTCCCCTGTCGCTATTTAGCAGCGAGTGGAGAGGGAGACAAAAAGCCCCGTAATCACAAAGGCTTGTGCTGTGTGATAACCTTGAACCTGCGATTTATTTTTCTTCTCTCTAGATACATATTTGTCTCTAAACCCATCCTTTCAAGCTCCTCTCACAAGACCTATCGTTTCTCGGCATCTCAAGAGAAAGGGGTCACTGGTGTTTGGAGGAGGAGCTGAAGTAGCGGCATTATACAAAGCATAAACACTTTAAGAGTCAGTAAATGAAAGCGATGTACTTTGCTCCGATACTCATCAAACAGAAAGAAGAATCTGTCTCAGCATGCTGTAGGATGATCATTAATTTTTAATAGTGTTAATGTTTATTAGTGACAGATGATTGACTTTAAGTGCCTTATGAATAATAAATAAACGATGTGGATTTTGGGCATCTGCCTTAGATTTGTATGCAAAGCCAGTGGGACTAACCTTCACGGTTTCAGAGGAGCGTAGCTTTGATTCCTCAACGTACGCCATAACGCAGGCTTTAAGACTTCTCACGTTTTAGCTCCGATAAACCTGCAAGGCCTCTCTGGCCCCTTTCTTAGGGCACATTGATTGCTCAGGGGCCGCGGGGTGAGAGGGGGGCTCATTGCAGCCCTTTTGGCTAAGGCAGCACTGCTGGAAGGTGCATTATTCACTCTGAGGCTCTGCCGGATTTCATAACACTTAAACACCTGTGTCCATCAAACAGAACACACAGGATCGCAGCTAGAGCTGCTCTTGACTTTGTAATTTCATTGACTGACAGTTTAATATCTATTTATTTTCACATCTGACTCCAGTGGAGACAGGCTGGCATCCTGAATGTCAGGATATTATGCTGACAACTGTGTTTTTTCATTACTGTAGGAAAAAAAAAAAAGAAGAAAAGGGATTCTTCATAAGTAAAGAGGTTCTTTTCAAGGACAGCAACTGTAATAAAGACCAAATTATACTTCACATAAATTTGGTAGTAACCAATGATAGGTTGTGTGTACATATTTATATAGGAACAAGGGCACGCAGTTTCAGACTTTCTAGTAATCTGTCTCTTCTATACTGTGAAATGCCATGTAATTATATTGTTTAAATAGCTGGAACAACTGCCTTTACCACGGACCCTCATAAGCAGCGCTCTCTTTGCTGAAATTAAATGTTTAAAATTGGCCTCTTATTTTGATCGAATTTTGTTTGCTTTCTAAACAGAAACAAGTGGCTTACCCCATCAAAATTCTACACTATTGAAAGTACTTAAGAGAACGTTTCAAGAAGAGAAAAGAGAAATACGCGTGTTTCGGCGAGGCTGTGCTGATGTTTAGAGAAAAGAGGGTAAAACTGCTTCCATGTTGGGCACCGGCCAAATGGCTGATGACTCTGTAATAATGTTCTCCAGATGTTAGGCAGTTAAACCAGACCAAAATGGCTGTTGCTAACTTACTGTCGTTCAGTGCTTACTATATAAACAGAAAATTTGTATTTAATTCCACTTTAGTTCAATGGATTGTGATTAATATTGTAATTACCCCGATTCAGAGAACTTTTTAGACCAGACTCTTCTGCGTTTTCTCAGAGTGTAGCACTATACATCAGCCCTGATTACACGGCGGATCCCATGGGGTGCTGCCCTGTAATCACATGCCCTTGCGTTCCCTGAACTACTGGGTGTTATGGCAGCGAGAGAGACACACAACTGCGCTCTGTAAATCATTTCAAGACACTGAAATTAAATTCCATCTTATCCAGGAAGAAAAAAAAAAAAGAATCGCTCTCAAAATTCACAGCTTTTAATTGGTCATCGGGTGACATGAAAACACCCAAACTTGTTTGATTTCTCAGCAGCCACAACATTCATTACTGTCATTGATGCAAAGCCTTGCTTATAATTTTTGAAGAATTTTTGTTATGCCTAACAAATAAGTGCCCTGTCTCAGTTCCAGGGTGTAGTCGGAGCATCACAGCGTTGCATGCATGTGGCAGGGAGATGCGGCGCTCTGTTGATGGGACATAGGGCATCCTGGTCCCCTTTTGGCCATCCAGACACCGCATTTGGCCCCCTTCTCCCAGCCCTGGCTTGATCCGTGCATCCATCCTCAACCTGGCTGCCTGCTCCTGAGCTCTGGGTTAGAGGGCTGCAGGCTGGGCTGTCTTTACAGGTAGAAATCTAGGCTCCTCCTGTCCCCGGGGAGGCGTTTCAGTGCCCACGGTGGGTTTCTGCGCAGCACTTTCAGAAATAATGGCATAACCTGCACCCTAGGAGAGCCTTGGGTGTCACGCATCCCTTCGGGAGCCTGCCCGAGAGTGACAGCGTGCCTCTCCTTCCCCCAGTAGGCACCTGGGATTAGCCACCTCGCTGCTGTTAGCCACCGAAATATCTTCAAGAACCAGTCCTCTGGCAGATGTTGGGTGATTCGCTGTCCCCATACTCTACAAATACAGATGCACGGGGACCCATCTTGGTGGTCAAAGGTAAGGAGAAACAGTGTGTTTGCACTTTTTCGAGTACATAACTAGAAGGGCGAGATTTTGCGTGCTAAAAGCAAAAAAAGATGTCTGTGCAGCTAATCAAAGGGGCAATATATTAAGCCCTGGTAAGGGCTTGGTGCTCTGCTTGTGTTTACAGCAGTGTCAAGAGTATAGCAAGGACAAATGGGAATCTCGCATGATCATAATGCTCCTATTTATATACACATAAAATAGAACAGGGTTTTAAAAGCTAATGCAATTTTCTCTTATAACGATACCCTTAATAACAATATGGTTTCACTGCAGAGATATAAACAAATGTAATAGAAAATGAGATAATGCCATAAAATAGATGCATTATTTTTGGAATTTGAAGGACACTTGCCAGAAAACATTTACCGACTTATGCAATCCACTGCAAATGAAATACAAACTTACCTTCTGCTGTTGCCTGGATATAACGTATTTACTGTGCAGTTTTCTTATCGCTGTGGGTTTCTAACATAATTAGTTGTTTCTGTTGTCAAGTGTATAATATCTGACCTAGAATTTACCAGAACTCACTAAACAAATGTTGAAATCAGAAATAAGAGAATACTTTTTTTTAACTCGTTGGAAGATGCAGAACTGATAAATAGTGTGCGTTTCCACAGCAGAGCTACACACCAGCTAGATACGCTATGATTATCTCAAGCATTTTACTGAAGTCTTCTGCTTAGATTTTGCATATACTTTGCTGCTAGCTCAATTGAAATGAACTGTAATATCCAATTAAAAATTAGGTTTGTCGGCTTTAGATTACGAACGTTAAAAATATCATGGATGAAACGAGAGCCGACCTGAACAAAAACACATCCTCTGAGCGCATGGTAACTAGCATTTGTTTTTAGAAAATATTACAGATTTTATGTATGAAATTAGCTGCCTTCCTCTTATTACTTAATCCATCCCTTCTGTATTTGCTTCTTTTTTTTTCTGAAATCACAGAACACTAAAATTCTCACAAGCGGTTGGTTTTCTTTGTAGCTTCCACTTCAGCTTGTTGTTGATCATGTGTGCGTTTCTTTTAATCATTTAATGGTGTTTTGGCACATAAATGACCATTCCTTTCTCTTTCATTATGCAAGACTATAACCAGGAGCGCCCAAGCATATCGCTGGACGGCGTTTATTTTTGTGTGTTACTTTACCGTGTCTTCACTTATCCACGTTCTTGGCACGTTGGCGATCTGTGCTGATTTTCCCTCCTCTTGGTGCTGAAGGGCGCTTGGGGAAAGGGACCCTGCTCCCACCAGATGCTGAGGTAGCTGGGCTATAATGTGTGCTAGCCAGGGGCAGGCAGGCCCCTGGGGTGGAAAGGGATGTTGCAGAGTAAGAAAATGTAGGATTTAAAAAACGAAGGGTGGCTTGTGCCTGTGCTGGTGCTGGGTGACGACCCCTCCTGCTTTCTGCCCAGTTGAAGGGCATCAGAAGGTGAACCTCTCTCCTCCTCCCTCTTACGGAGGACAGGAGCGAGAGGAATGAGAAATGTTTGCTTCTTGTTCTCTCAAGCGTGGTTTGTGATGCCCAGCACATCTGGAGGTGGGCTTGGAGTATCTGGCAGGGGAGGGAGGACCTGAGGTTGGAGCTGTCTCAGCGGTGTAGGAATATCAGGAGCGCAGCTCTGTAAAGGGCTGGAAGGGAGGACAGGCGAGGTGGCCGTGGAGGGGAGAAGCGCCGGGCTGCTGTGTCTGCGGGGGAGCCAGCGTGGGAAGCGGGGTGTCGGGGTGCGGTGCCGTGCACCCAGCCCTCGGGGCAGCCGCCGGGGCTCCGGCACGCTAACGTGCACTGCTGCACGCCTCGATCCACTGCCCCGAGCGATGGCCTGCTTGTGTGTGACCTTGTCTGAAACGGGCCCTGGGAGGTGACAGCAACAGAGGCAGAACCAATCCATCTACCTTTGCTCAAGTCCCGCTGCCGTTCCTCCCCAACACAATGGATTTTTTATTCTTCCGGTGCTCCCAGTTGTCTTCATTCCACAGATTATCGAGGCAATATACCACAGATGCTCTCATTATTATAAAAAATGCAGGTAGGTATGTAAAATGTCAGTCTGAATGCTTCCTTTGCCTGTGTGATGTAGGTTTAAATCTTGAGCAGGGCATGTGGTTTCAACTTGCCTTGAGCGTAATAAGGAAGTAATTACTCAACTGTTGAGAAAGCCCCTAATATCATTACAGATAACCTGAATGGCCGGGCAACATCTGCCTATTATTTGAAATGGATTCAAAATGCATTTAAAAAAAAATAAAAAAAATTCTCACATTCAAATCACATGGAAATAATACGAGTTATCATAAAAAAGTGTTATGAGATAATTCTAAATGTCACTTTAGCATATTTTAGCCTATTGGATCTTTAAACGGAGTTGAATAACATCTTTCATGAAGTAAATGTCTTTTTGGTAAACTGAAAGGGACAATAATATTTAAAGGTCAGTTAACATGGAGAGTTGGTTCTAGTTATTATTATTAAAGATCCAGCTGTATTACCTTTACACGACATTACCCCACAAATCCTTATTAAAGCTGCAAGAACAAACCACGTCTTTCCCTCTTTCCCTCCCTCCCTCCTTCCTGCCATGATCCTGAGATCTTTGATTCTGCCTTCTCTTTTTCATGTGTAACAGTTTCTCTGGTGAATAGCACTGGATGATCCTCACCCTGCTTCTGCCACGCTGCATCCAAAAGAGTCGTACATTAGAGCTGCTGTCAACGCTGCCAACTAGAAAAAAACTCTCATTTCTACATTACATTCCAGCCTCCCACGTATGACACGAGCCTACCCTGCAAACAGTTGTTTAATAGTTTGGTGCTGCTTAGGAAATGGTAGTTGATTTCAATTTCTTATTTAAAGAAGTTGCAGTAGTGTGTTGTACAACTGCTACTGCGTTTAATTGCAAACAGGTAGGCTGGCTGTCTGACCATTAACTGCCCACCCACCCGTGACCGATTGCTATTAATAGTCTGTGCAATGCAATGATTCATTTGCACACAAGCACCCCTCACCCCCCAAAATCTCGCCTGGGAAGGACTCCCTAGCAGGGTGCGTGCATCCCGGGGGGCCTGGAGGGGGTTTGAGGAGGCGTGCTGCGGGCTGGCAGCGCCTGGCGGGCAAGGTGAGGGGTCTGTGCCCCTCTGCGCCGCGCGGTGACGGCTGTGGGGGGCCCGGAGGAGGATTTCTCCCCACAGCCCCCTCTGCAGCTAGCTCTTGCCTGGCCCAGTGATCGAATTGTGCTCTGCTTGGGTAGGTTTGCCCCTTGTCTCTTAGACACCTACTCAGAGATACATGGAAAGGAAGAGCAGTTAAAGAGCAGCTAGCCACAATCTACTTTTGAAGCCTGCAGGAGCCAGCATGAGCTGTAGGGGAGGTCTGGTGCATGAGATGCGTCGGCGTCCGGATGCTGCTCTGTGCTGTGCTCACAGTCCTTTCCTTACCAAGCCAGCCTTGAACAGAGTGGGGGATCTCTTGTTTTTGCTGAGTATCCCTGATGGGAATTTGCTGCTGGGGTTTGGTGCTGTGGAGGAGGGAGTTGGCATGAGCGGGGCTGCAGGCTGGGGACTGCGGTGGGAGGGGAATGGGGACCACGTACCCCGTGCACCCCTGCTGGGGCCCAGGTGCTGTTTGCTCTTACCTTAGGAGTGGAGGTGGAAAACCAATGACCAAAATAAGGAAATGGGGTGATGCTTTGCTTTCTTCACAGTGCTTGCTGTGGAGAAACCAAAGGGGGTGGCCAAGAAGGCCAGCGGTGCCCTGGGGTGCATGAAAAGGAGTGTGGCCAGCAGGGTGAGGGAGGTTCTCCTCCCCCTCTGCTCTGCCCCACTGAGGCCACATCTGGGGTGCTGCGGCCAGTTCTGGGCCCCCCAGTTCCAGACTGACAGGGAACTGCTGGAGAGAGGCCAGCGGAGAGCTACGAAGGTGGTCAGGGGCTGGAGCATCTCCCTTGTGAGGAAAGGCTGAGAGACCTGGGTTGGTTCAGCCTGGAGAAGAGAAGGCTGAGGGGGGATCTCATCAATGCCTATAAATATCTGAAGGGTGGGTGTCAGGGGGATGGGGCCGGGCTCTTTCCAGCGGTGCCCAACGCCAGGCCAAGGGGCCACGGGCACAAGCTGGAACACGGGAAGTTCCCCCTGAAGATGAGGACAAACCCCTTCCCTGTGCGGGTGCCAGAGCAGGGGCACAGGCTGCCCAGAGAGGCTGTGGGGTCCCTTCCCTGGAGACATTCACCCCCCGCCTGGACGCGGCCCTGTGCCCCTGCTCTGGGGGTGCCTGCTCACGCAGGGGGTGGGACGGGGTGAGCTCCAGAGGGCCCTGCCAATCCCCACCTTCTGTGAGTCTGTGATATGGAGGCCCTTTCAGTCAAGGTGGATATAGAGCAGGGCTGGAGCAGGCTGTTACCCTGCTCCTGGGCACCTGGAGGATGAGCAGGGACAGTGTGTGCCAGGCCCTGTTCCTGATGGGCAATTCAGATGTAGCTGCCCTATTTTAAGATACAGAGAGAGTTTAGGTAAACAGATGTGAGCTTTGCTGTGTCTGATGGTGCCAGGGGCAGCCTGGGGGTCCTTTCCTTCAGTAGTGGAGATACAGCCTGTGTGCCCTGAAATGATGAAAAAAATCTCATGGTGTTCAGTGCAGTGAGTGCTTCTCTGCACTGACCAAGTCTACCAAACACCATGTGCAGTTGGTAAAATGGCTTCCTTGGAGACACTGCAAAAGCTGACTGGCAAATTTTTTTATCCTAAGAAACCTCAAAAAAAAAGTCGAAGCAGAAATGTAATGACATGGAAATGGAATGGTTTTCTTCAAGCTATGGCTTTGATGGGACATACTAGTGCCAGTATCTAATCTCTTGTTACTGCTGACATGGACACGAGGATTTGGTGGGTAGTGATCCCATGAGCATGGACTCCAGGGAGAGGTGTTGGTCAAAGCAGAACAGCACTTTGCCTGTAAATTGTATTGGTCTGGAATCCGGCTGGATCCTTGCATGCAAGCTAACTACGCAAATAGCCCAATGGTGCTAGCCAGGAAAATCACTCACTTGGGTAAGGACCCTGCAGGCCTAGCGTGGCGGCTTCCATGCAGCATCACCTGGCAGCTGTCTTTGGGACAGGGAGGAGGACTGGGAGCTTCCAGCCATCACCTCTGCTTCAGCAGTTGCTTTGGTTCCTTAAGAGCTGCCTTCATGTCTTAGAGTGGTCTGAAGGATTTGGTCTCCTGCGCATATTAGCTTTTGAGTATTAGATGAGCACAGACAGAACTCAGAGCCACAGACAAGGATCTGGGCCGCACAAGGCGTTCGGTGTTTGGGTAGCGAATAAACACGTTGCGCCGTCTCTCCAGCCAGCCTTGCTCTCTCTGCTCTTCTCAACAGTCGGTTCTCCTGGCCCAAGCACGTGCTGCCGTGAAGGCGGTCAGATTAACCACAGCTCTGCAAGTGGCGGCAGCACAGGCAGCTGGGAGGCGTGGAGGGCAGCCCTGTTGGAAAGTTGCTCGCCCTCGGTTCTTTTTGCAACGCGTTAAGGCTGAGGTTGGAGAGGTCCAGAACTAGTGCTAACGGGGCACCGTGGAAACCTCCCCTTTCCATCGAGGTGCGAAGCTCTGGAGTGCCCAGCCGTGATGCTACTCTAGTAAACAGGAAAACCACGCAGAAGCGTTCAGCCTTCTGTTTCACGGTGCTGTGGGCTTCTTCGCGGGCTCTATATCTATGGTTACACCCTGCCACGTGCCTTCCTGTTTGTGTTTTTCAGGGCTCTTTCCAAAGCTTCCGAATTTCCTTTCTTTGTTTCATTTCTGGATAAAAAGCCAAAACCGCACAAGCTCTCGGACTCAGAATTTATGTTTCTCTGCTTCTGGTGTCCTTGGCTCCCTGTAAGCGAAAGGTTTTAAAAGTGCCACTTTCCCAGCTCAGTGTTTTCTCCCCTCTCGCTCTCGCTTGCTGATGACCTCGCTGGTCTAAATATAGGCTCACCTCCTCCAGGCGCAGGAGAGCAGGACCGCGTCGCAGCTGCGGAGGTGACGGGAGCGTTGCCTTTCCTTTTAGCAGCTCTGTTGGCTTCCATGATTGAAACCGCGTCCTCTGCAATGCCGCCGCAGCCTGGTGCTTGGGCAGCGCAGGGTTGCTGCTCACCGACAGCCGCGGGGCTGCGCTGGGGCCCCTTACCTTCCGTCTGCAGCAGTGCCCTTGCCCGGCCTTCCTGCCCTTACCCGGGGTCTGCAGGGCAGGGTCTGCAGGGGGTGTTGTTTTGGAGCTGGCCGTGATGGATGGATAGGGTGGGGAAGGCAAGGCAGAGGGCTGGGACACCACTACCTGCCCGGGATGGAGGCTGGCCGCTGCACGGCTCCTTCGGGAGGAGGTCTGTGGTGGGAAAGGAGGTGGGGGACAGCATCTCTGGGGCCATGGAGGGTTGCTCTTGCTGGGGAAACACAGAAAGCTGAAAGATGTTCCATCTGTCCTTTCCCCCTCTGATAAATAATCTGCCCTGTGCCCTCTAGATGTGAGGAAGTAAATACGATTAAAGAGTTGAAATGCTTTTATTTGTGAAATATTAACTTTGTGTAATATATATTCAAAAGCAGATACTCATTTAAAGGTTATATTTAATATAGTTCTGCTCCAGTTTTTCTTTTTTATTATTATTTTCTTATACATCTTTCCACTTTCTAAGGCAATGCTCCAGTGACTACTGCAATATAATAGCTGCTTTCTCTCTCAGTACACAATTTGACAGCATTTATTCTTTCCTTCAGTGAACATAATTACTTCACATATGGAACCTGTGATAGCCTACAGGCATCTGAGAGAAACCAGAATCATACAATCTGTCCCCTTTGTGAGCTTAATTTACATTCACAAGTGTCATTTTAATAGTGCTGGCAACATGTAGGATAAAAATTACAGGTCAGCTGCAGCATGTCACAGGGAACTGTGCTTAAGTCAATAACATGGTATTATTACATTCTGGATAATTTTACAAGGTAGATCTCACAGGAGGAATTTGACCCCTATTTCTTTAGTTTTCTGCCTTTTGGTTTCCTCCATAAGGTAATTCATTTAGAAATGGATGTTGCAAAGCTGCAAACGCGTTGACAAAGAGGTTAGCCTGTAGTAGGCATTTCCAAATCGGAAAGCAACACCTTTCCCTTACCGTAACTTGTAACAGCACTTACAATTACCGTGCATCTGGCATATTTAAAAATTTGCACTGTTAATTCTCGAATTTTTTTTTTCCTGATCTGTGTAATTAAAATACTGAGGGGCATAGCCTTCTGCCTTCTGATTTCATAGAGTTGACAGAAGTTTCAGTTTTCTGCAACTGATTAATTTTTAGCCAGCTAAAGTAGTCTCAGGCTAGGCGTTCTGCAGTCATTTTGTACAAGAAAAATAGTGAGCGTCACAGGGATGTGTTGTGTACAGACCTATATATAATGCCCAATTTAATTTGTATTTTTATAGCACCTAAAAATAATAGCTAATTTCTCATCCTGGCATCTGTAGTATAAATAGAGGTGCAATAAATAGTCTAATAAAACAACAGGTGATTGGTTTTGTTAAAAATCAGGTTTTGTGTAGAGTGCTGAACCCGAATATAAAATCAATCTCGGTTACCGTTACCAATTATTTGCTGTTTTTACAAAACCCACAATTTACTGCAGTTTAAGTTTTCAAAGTTTGTTTAGGGGCATCCTCAAGGGCTTGTATAGTTTCTCCACAGTACTCTGATATTCAAAAAGTCCACATGTGCACCGACGAGGGAAATACACCCCCAGGCGGCTCCCCCTGCGCTCGCATACCCCCACGCGTCCATTCTCTGAATCATGCATTCATTCACTCCCCCTGAAATCTGCATCTCTCTCTTGCTCTGAGCACTTTTACTCATTCGAGAAGCACAAGGGGGAAAAATATCTTTTATTTAATGATTTGTTTTCCTATCACCAATAGTGTTGGAGTGTTTTTTTGTTTTTAAAAAAAACCAAACCAACAACAAAACAAACCAAAAAGCGTTTTGTTCCTCTGAGGCGGCTACACAGAACATACTTGAATCTTGAATAAAGTGTGTGACAAACTAACAGGAAGGAATTGGAATGACCTCCCTGTATGTTCTTGGTGAGCCTCCTGTCCAGCGAAAGGATGGTGAAAAATTCAAGTAGGTTCAAAAGAATCGAAGGAACGATCTGAGGTCTGGGAAATGGGTTTTTTACAATGAGAGCCAGGGCAGTCTATTAACTCATCAAATACAGAAGAACCTAGGTAGAGCGAAGATGCTTACTACCTGAAGACTTGTAACGTGGCCAAGGATGTGACAAAAATACATGTAAAACAACCGCATAATTGAGATTAAAGCCAGGAAAATGAAAACTTGAGCAAGTCGCCTATTTTTGACAGTAGAGGTAATTAAGCAGTGGAAAGGCTTCCTGCTGAGACTGCTGGATTACCTGTCAAAACGCCATGGCTTTCCAAAGGATGTGTCCCACTCAGCTGGGGGTGTGATGCTGGAAGTCAGTCAGTTCTGTTTCACAGTCCATGTTTAAGGCCATCTGGGCCTTAAAGCCAACCTCCGAAGCCTTTGGCCAGCCTTCACCTGGGAAAGCGTCCATTTGGAGCACCGGGAGATTTTTCCGTGTAAGGAAAGCGTCTGTTAGTCATGCTCTTCAGAGTCTGGCACAGGAAAGCGTTTGCATCTCACCTACTCTTTACCTTAGCAGGAGGCTCTGGTTTAGCTTTCAGCTCTCAGTTGCTGCAAGGATGTGGGCTGGGGAACAAGAGCTACAAAGGGCAGGCTGGAGATACTCATGCCGCCTCCGGAGCTCCCTCCCACACCCATCTCAGCACAGAAACCTCTGTCACTGAGGTACACAACAGCGTATATGCAAATATTAATATTTTGTGTGCTTGATGACCTATCGGCTAAACTGTTTCACCAATGAAATATTTGAAATGTAACGATCTCCATTCTTTGTGAGGATCTTGTATGTTCCGCAGGTCAGTTGCGGAAGTAGTATCGTTGGTTCCTCAGGAGATGTGCTGGAGTGTCTTGCCCACCTCTCCTCAGCTTCTGTCTTCCCCCTCGGCTGACATTAAGTTTATTACTTGCTTGAGTAATGGTTGCCACATCTGGCTTTCCTGTTTTGGAGAGGAAAAGAGAAGAAAAAAGAATAATTAAAAAAAAAGGTTACAGGAGAGACTTTGCAGACAGGAACAAGCCAAGTACGAGGCCCTGCCTATGAACGGCTTTTCTGCTTTTTAAAAGATAAAGGACACGGTCAAGTTTTTGATATGACATCCTCTTGTCACAGGTAGCGTACATTTAAGCTGGTAACTTTTGTGAGAAGAGGCTGACCACGCAGCAGATGAGATACCTTCTCGGGACTAGGACCGGAGCCTTCCAGCGCTCGGCTTCTCTCTTTTGCCAGGCTTTCTACAGGTCACGGCTGGTTGAGCAGATTTTTATTGGTGGAAAAACTTATCTTAAGAGCTATTGTCATGGTTTTATCTGGGGTAGAGCTAATTTTATTCACTGGAGGTTTTGATCAACTTAGTTTTGAAAAAAGGTTTTGTGTTTCATTGGTGCTAGTTTTGAAAAAGTAAACTCTTTACTGGCCATTTTCAGAGAAGTCACCTGGCAACTGGGAGGTCGTGGTGCCTTGTAGTCACACCTGATGGCCTGTAGAAAAAATCAGTCTCTTTTGCTTTAGCGAAGTGAAATAAGGAAGGAATTGCTAAGGTGAAGTTGCCCAAAATGGTTTTTTTCCCATGTTACGGAGAAGCGCAGGCAGCGCGCCGTGGGCCCCTCTCCCCCGGTGTGTAGCGTTACGGTGGATGCGGGGACCCTGATTAGTACCGGCAGTTTTTCGTCTCGTATTTTCTGAATGATGGATAAAGAAAAAAAAATAATCTACAAGTTTTGTGCCATTTAAATTTATCACTTAGCGGATGAGGCTGAACAGAGTCTGTGGTTAATATAAAATTTTATAAGATGAAGTGTTTTTTTTCTCCCAAGCTGACATACAATCTTATTTCCCTTACTCCTCCTCCTCCAAAAAAAAAAACCAACAACCCCTATCAAGCTCTTGTCTCTGATTTGCTCCTAAACACAATATCAAACACCTCCTCTGTGCCTCTGATGTACATTGGAGTCCGCGTGCCACTGTGCTGATTCATCTGGAGGATGCCCTGCCTGTGAGTCGTTTGGCACAGTATGGTACAGGAGAGGAATCTGAGAGTGAGAAAGGCAGAGGCAACGGCATAATTATGAAGGATTTTTTTCCCCCCGTCACACTGCTTCTTGTTATTTATTCTTCTCTCCATGTTTCCCTCGGTTATTTCTCTTCCCGAAATGAAAATAACCTGGCAAGAAAGCAATGTTTCCACTCCCATCATTTTTTAGGCAAGGAGCACGAGGCATGTTTTTTTTTTCAATGTGCTAAGTGACGGATGATTATTCACCAATATTTTTTGTTGAAGCAAGCAGGCTTGTTAACTGTGGTGACATTTTTAGTGATGCTATGATATCCCGGTGTCATTGTTGCTTGATTTATCGGTGTCTAAAGGATTATTTTGTTGAAAAACTTACTGTGGATCTTGTGTTTAAGGCTGACTTCATATGCGTGCGAGCGTGTGTGTGTGAATTTGTATGAAAATAAGGGACAGAACTGTTAGGATGCTGCTTCTGTTTTGGGCTTTCGATTCTGCATTATAAAACGCAAACTGTAGCCTTGAATTTCCACGCTTTAAAATGGCATACTTAAAAAGAGAAAACTTGTGATTGAGAGCAGCTCAGCTACAGCCATCCTACAGTTTGCATCTATTCACTTCCTCTCGTCTCCAGATTCCTGACTCATCTTCTCTCATCCCCAAGCTTCTACACGACTGTGATTTGCAGCCCTCTGCCTCCCCACCCACCCTGCCTCCGCAGGCACGTGCCACGCTCACCCTCCCTGACCCGTCCCCCACCACCTGCAATACACCCCGTGCCTGGCCGTGCGTATCTCGATCCTACGCTGAGCTTCTTTCTTTTGCATATGCTGTCATGGGTCTTTGAAAGGCTAAAGCCCGCACGCCGGTGTGGGTGCAGCAGCGGGAGCGCTGCTGGGGAGTCTGCGGGGTCACCCGGGCTCCGAGGGGATGAGGACAAGCGGGGATCCCGTTCCCTTGGAGAGAGAACACTTGGTGAGAAATGCCCTGGGGAAAAACATTGCTGGAGGGTCAGGCGTGAGGCGCTGAGGAGCACCGGCACGCTCCAATCGACCCTTGTGCAGCGATGCGAGGGGTGGCTGCGGGTGCAGCTCTGTGCAACTGGGACAGCCAGGAGGCTGGAGCGGGAGGTAAGATAATGTGAATGCTGGGTAGTTACTTGGAGGTGCAGCAACAACAGACAGTTTGCCAAAAAAAAAAAAAAAAAATTTAAAAAAAAAATTAAAAATTTGAAAGAACTGACCTTGATCCTTTTTAAACTCAGTGGAAGTGGATGTGCTTAACTTTCCTGGGAAAGACGCTATTGGAAATTCTGTGTAAGTGTAGATTCATGAAGAAAAAGGAGGTGAAGTTTTCTCTTAATTAGGATGATTAAAAAGAAAAGCAGCCTGGAAATCGAATGCCAGCCACAGCCAGACCACCACGGCTCCTTTGCTATACCAGGAGCAGACGTACTAATGGGGTGATGTGTCCCGTCCCCTTTTTCTCCTCCAGCATGCAGGTTGCCCAGCCTGGGTGTAACATCTGTGCTCCTGGGTGTAACATCTGGGCTGTGCAGCCCTTCATACGTGGCCAGTGTGACTTTTCCCCCCCCCCCGCCAGTTTTAATTTGGCAAAGGCCTGTGGTGCTAGTGGTCTTAAGGATGCTCAGAGGTGCAGCTCACCCAACATCTCCAGCTCCCTCAGAGCTCTCTGGGAGATTCAGGCACTTTCCAGCTCTCTGAATAAGGTCCACAGGGATTTGTTTTTTGTATTAAATCCAGGCCATGGCATTAAATTTATGTAGATAGAAGGGACAAAGCCCCTTATTCCAGGTAGGCCCCCAAAATCAGATTGACTGTCAAAATATTCTTTTGTCCTGGGCAGGAAGGTGGGGGAAGGAGAAGGCAGAGCACATTTTAGGGCCACTCAGAGCCCTTTATGTGGGTTGTGGCCATTTAGTCTTCAATAAAACATGAACGCGTACCATAGCAACCACGGCAGCCACCTCCGAGATAGCCAGTGCTTTAATAAAGACGGGCGTTCGCTGAAGAAAGTCTAACAAACACATGTAGACCTTTTACGGTGCTGCACAGGAACAAAAATCTTGCTTGAAGAAAGAGTCGTGTTTTCCTAGGAAGGGTGAAGAGTTAGTGCGCTGTCCTGCCAGCTTTCGCCGCCTCTGCTGCATGTTTGCTGCTGGAAATTGCTGGGGTTTGAGTGGGGAGAGATGGGGGACAACGGCGGTGGGGTGGGCATCTGGCACGGCCCTGCTGCCCGCGCTGCTGGGACAGCTCGCTGCCCACGGCCAGGGCAGGGTGTTTTGAATCCTCTCCTGTTAAAGCTTGTCCCAAACTCCCTACATGCACACTGAGTCGCTGTTTTCCTGAAATCTTATGCCTGGCAGGTATTTTCCTGAAACGTACCTTTTGCTTTAATTCCCCGCTTAATCTTACAGAAAGAGGTGAGCAATATTGCAATGTCTCTTTGCCTTGGGAAGGCTCGGGGATGTTCAACAGAGTCTTCTGTGGCTTCTTATTCACCTACCCCAAAAGCACGCTGGGGTCCCTCACAGTAAGCAGGTTTGGATTTGAAATGCGACTAGATCAACCTCCTGGAAAGAGGATGCTCTGGTTTGTAAAATTTGAAACAAAATGTTCATTGAGGAAGTATTAGATTAGTCACAGATTAATTACAATTGTCAAGTATTATTCATCTGTAATAAGAGTGAATTCTTCACTCAAGATTCATAGCAAAATAACATTAGTTTTCAAAGAGAAGTAATCTAAATTGAAGTAAGACCTTCTAATACCACCATCTGTACAAGTAAATTACTTTCAGAGTAATTAAATATGCATATCTGGGCTGTGTACTGTACTGATGAACCAAGTTTTATGGATGCAATATGCTTATAAATCCCTTTGGTATTAAAGATGAAGAATCCATGGCATTTTGCATTCATATAACCATAAATAAGAAAAAAAGTATTCTTTTCTGTTGCATAATTTTGGGGAATACATTTTTATTAACTTTTCCCGGTTATTTAACATTTTTGCCAAATAGCAAATACGATCACCATATTTATTAGCCTGACATTTCACGGGGACTTAAAGCTCCGTAAGAAATTTCAGTGTTGTATGTGCCTGAATTTATGATCGCGACACAGTCACTCATCTTCCGCAGGTTCCCAGGAAGCAGAGCAGTGCAGTGAAACCGAAATCATTATGTTGACTGAATTCGTTACCACCGGACTCGCCCCGCCATGAAATAGCACTGCTCAGCCAATTGGGATTCATGGTCGCGGCCCTTCGTGGGATCATCAGGGTTTATAGTCCATAACAAATACAAATACAGAAAGGAACAATAACAGCGTGATACATCTGACCTGTGATCCCACCTTGCGAGACTTTGCCGGGAGTACCAGCGTGGCCACTGGCTGTCTTCCCTTGTGCAGCCAAATGGGACGGTCGCAGAGGGAAGAGAAACCGTGCCTCAAAGCACAGTGCCGTTGGTGTGGTCTTCGGTGACTACAGGGCCCTGTTTGCGCTTACGACGCGTCGTTCGTCATTTATGTAAAGCACCGGTGCGCAGGGGAGCTTAGGAGGTTTGCTGGGAGCGTCTGAGCACCGCAGAAATGTTTGGTGTAAGAAATGCCTGAAGTCAGTTCTGCAGACCGCTTCAGAAGCAGCCTGAAATCCTTAGATATTTTATGTCGATGTAATGTTTCTTATGAAACGCACAGGGATTCCCTGTCATCGAGAGATTTAAGTCTACCTACAGCACTTTCACGGTTATCTGCCCAGATTAATCACAGGAGGCTGGCAATGGACGTAGGACGATAGATTAATTCTTCCTGTGTACCCCAAAGGTAAAATAAGAAATGGTGACCTGAAACGCGGATAAAGAGGAAACGATGAGGCCTTGACTCCTCTACTCTAAGCCCTGTGCTAATATGTGTGAACCAGCAGATTGTGTCACCCCTTTGGGACCTGCTTGTGTGTATTTTAGATCATACTTTGTGATAGATGCAGGTGGATGTTTATGCAGTGAAGAGGAAAGCTAGTAGAACTGTATGCCAACTGACAATCCAGGAGGGATTGAAGTTTGAACGACATAATTTCTGATCTAGTGTAAGGTAGTAGTTTGCTGAAAGATTCAGTTGCACCCCGTCTAATCATGCATATGTATTATGTTGACTTTCTGCGTGTGCTTTCTTAATCTTTGGGTCTCTCTTCTTTGGGTCTCTTGTCACCTTTGTCACCGTTCTGTCCCTGAGCCCCAGGTTGCGCCCAGCCTGCAGACCCAAGCATCTCCACGTGCTCGATTTCCAGGGGTTCATTTTCTGGAGCTACCACTGGAAGACTAAACACTCTTTTTTTTTAGCAGATTTTCTTGCAGTCTTGAGATTTGAAAGAAAATGAAAGTGGGAATTTGGGTGTGGATGTGCTTGCAGAATCCTTGAGAAGTGGCCTTTGGCAGGTAGCTGTGTGGGATTGCTCCTAGGAGGGCTGTATATGAGAGACTTATACAGTACCCCTGAGCAGACCTGATTTTCAGGTCAAGGTTTGACCCATAATATTTGACAATATATACAATAATACTTACTGCTTTCAGACAGTGAAGTACAGGTTGGAATTTAAGACAGCCCTTATAGCAACAGCCCTAGGACAGGAAAATATCAGAGAATCATTAAGGTTGGAAAAGACCTCTAGGATCATCAAGTCCAACCATCAACCCAACACCCCCAGGCCTCCTAAACCATGCCCTGAAGTGCTACGTCTATGTGGTTTTTGAACACCCCCAGGGACGGTGACTCCCCCACCTCTCTGGGCAGCCTGTGCCAAAGCCCGACCGCTCTTTTAGTGAAGAAATTGTTCCTAATATCCAATGTAAACCTCCCCTGACGCAGCTCGAGGCCGTTCCCTCTCCTTTCCTATGCAACAGAAAGTACATATTCAGAAAGGGAAAAAGGAAATGTGGATCTCTACTCGGCTTCTGAGTGTTTGCATGTTTGTGTCCACTTTGTCATACTTAAGTCCAGGTTTATTCTAAAACACAATCATATCAGCATTATTAACGTAATGTGGCACAATTCCCAATAATTTGGAAATGGACCTTCCAGTGTCTCTGAAAATACCGTGGTAGGGCACGGACATTAAAATCCTCTTGGCTTCCTGGGTCACGGTGTCTTGTGTTCAGGATGGCTCCAGTTCTCACAGAGGCTGGAGCATTATTTTCCATACCCTTTTCCCCCCATTTAGCTTCTAGGTACTTAGACAAAATTGAGTAAAGAAGCCTTTACCTGAGAACCTTTTTACTGGTTGCCGTGCTTTTAAAGCTTTAAAAGCTTTTGCTGAAAAGGTACCTATTTTCTTATCAATTTTTTTTCCCTCTCCAGAAAAAGGGCATCATTTGAAGTTCTTTTTTGGCAGCTGTATTTCATCGTGATACATTATGTCAGGGCACATCAGTCACATGAAGATTTTATGGAAAAAAACATACCCTTTTTAGATGTCCCTCTCTGCAGCCCCCTTCAAAACACAGTGTTTTTTCAAGGAACTCTTCGACTATCAACAGCATTATGATACTTGAAACATCGTGGGTGTAATGGCTTAATCTTACTCAATTATATAAATGCTACTTAAAGAAGGAATATAGAAGCAATGTGGTGAATTTAGTCAGTCTAAAAAAAATTGACCATTTTCACCTTTTACTGATGTTTACTTTTCAGTGTTGGGGAAGGGTTTCTTTCCTTTGTAACCAAGCTAATCCTGCGCTGTTCCTTATTTTACCATAAAATGAGATACATTCTGAATTCAGATGAAAATGAGGTACCTTGATGAAAGTGGGCTTCAGGTGTCGCACACATTGTACATTTGTATTTGCTCTGATCCTCCAGCACACATAAGATTTCACCTCTTCACCTTTGAACAAGATTGCACTAACTTTGATCTTTTCAATTTTGTTCAACTCCAGGGAAGGAGCAGCCACTTGAAACATGTTATCATTTAGACGTTCAGAGGTTCTTTAAAAAAATAAAGGGGGGGGGGGGGGGGGGTAGAGAAAAAGAAATTGAAAGCATGAACTAAAAGCTGTAGGTTTTTAACTTGGGCAACAGCTTTTGTAGCTAGCGCGTGATGCTTCAACATCAAAAGCTGCCTCTGTACGTAGAACAAAATGAAATGTAGATTTTAAAAGCACGCAGAATTATTAAATACAAATTTCGTTTTATGTAAGCATTTTTTCTGCAGTAGTGATGCGGTTATCCTTTCCCAGGTCAAAGCACAAGCTTTGTGTTCTTGCTTCTTTGCTTATGGCCTAAGCCTGTTATTTGAGCTTCTGTGATATTAATTCATGATACTGACAGTTAATCTATTTTTATAACTGTTATTATCTGAGCAAAATAACAAACTAGGTTCTTCATTTTCTCTTCAAGTCTGAGAACATGTAACAGTGGGAGCAAAGTTAAAAGTATGATATTTTCAAGATCTCACATGGTTTAGCAATATTCTTATAATGATTATCACCACCTGCCAATACGGTGGGGTTTTCGCTATTATTTTGGTATTGTTTTGGGGGTACTTTTCTGCTATTACAAGCCAAATTTGCACCCAAATACTCTAAAATTTTATATTACAGAGCCTTATTTCAAACTGCCCTTCACCTTTTGAAGAACAACGTGGCTGTAAGATCCTAGGAAGTGTCGTGAGAGTCCTTACATAAACAATTGTTGAAAGGTTAAATTTTTGTCCAGTGGTTCCTTTTTCTTCTTGCCTAGTTTACTCGTGTTATTTCATCCCTGTCTTCTCTACTCCAACTGCAGTTGTTCAGGGTTGCTCACGGTAAGTAGCTCTTTGTGCCCACCCTCTTGCTTTATTTTGAGGTCTGTTTTGCACAACAGTGCAAATGGGGACAGTTCCCCCCTTCCAGGATGTTGTTGAATTCATTTCCATTAACAAGCTGTTGGAATCAAGTTAATGCCACATTAATTTACTGTAGCACCTGATTCTTCCTGCCTATTCTAAGGGTTGCTTGGACAACAGATCATCTCCTAAATGGCATCTCATAAAAGGTCTGAAGTCCCCTCCCCCAGAAAAGTGTAACTATGATTGTTAATTCAGAAGAATAATTTATGTAACACTAAAATATTGGCAACAAAAGAAACAAAGCTAAACATAGTGTTAGCATACTATATAGGGTTAAAATTAGTGAGGGCGCTAATCTGTACGGAGATCCTTGAGGTTGTTACTTACGGGGACCAAGTAATATATTACTCTTCATCAGCTACTTATCGGCACTCTTTTTTCTTCCCTGTTCTCTAGGTGTCAGGCAGTCCGGGAATCAGGGACCTCAGCTGAAGTTTCATCCTCTAGTTTCCCTGAAAACACTTATTTACACATCGAAGCTACTGGATGTATGTTCTGACAAAGGTATTTGCCTACACGCTCCTCCTTAGGAGCCTTTGATCTCTTGTGGACTGAAGCTTCATTGAGACTTGGGTTTGCTACTGAAATAACTCCTTTGGGCCTGATTTTTCTAGGCTAATTAAAGAAGTTATTTTGGAAGTGCTTGATTTTCCAGCCTCACCATCACGTATCCCTTTCGCAGGTGAGTTCCACATCTAAGCAACTTCTATAGGGCCAGCATCTCATGGTCGCCGATTGACTGGCACCTACTGAACCCAGCACCTTGGCAGGGTCGTGATGAAGCCAGCTGGGCTTTTTGGACATGGGCAGCTGTGGCAGAAAACGTCAGGTTCTCTAAGAAAAGACAAGAGGAGGGTGCAGTGCCAGCGTAAAATCAAAGTAAGTGGAAATGGCCTAAACTAGAAGTACTCCTGAAGGCGTGGTTACTCACTGTCAATTTTTGGGGGAAAATATGTCACACTGTAAGAGCTGACCCTCTTTGTGTTGTCCAGGCACCCAGTACTGCAGCGTGCGGCCAAAAGCTATCTGCGAGTGGGACACAGGCTATCACCTGCAGACTTCAGGGTCCAGAAAATCCTCTCGTATCTCGGTGTCGCTGGCTGTAGTTCCAGGCTCTGTCAGTGTGTACAGGAGCAAGCTGTCTGTAGGCTCCTTCTCTGGGAATTTTGCTGCTGGGAAGCACCCCCAGGAAGCACCAGCCTTCTCAAGGCACTCAAGCAATGAGCACTGGTGACAAACTCATAGTTTTTTGGGCTTTTGAGGTAGATGCCTCCATCCAGGTTTAATGGTGTCATCCTACTCCACTTAAATGCTATTCATCTTTCTTTCCATTTTCCTAGATTTTCCAGGAAAAAGTGCAAAACCAAATATTCAGTGTGTAAAACAAAGATTACTCGTTGCAGCACAACACAGATTTTTTTTATACATTATATTTTTAATTTTCCTGAGTATCTACAAAAGAGTATAGTATAGTATATAGGACACTACCTATCTAAAAGGCACTATTATCTAGATATATATTTTTTTAGAGTAGTTGGTAGTTAAAAGCTGCCTTTATTGCACCGAGGAAGTAAAATTCACACTTGTTAGGCTCTTATTGCATCCTCTTTCCTATAGTCTCACCTTTTTGGCCCTGCTAACTTTCATGTCCGTAATGAACTCCATTTAGCTTCCCTGCAGTAGGACCTTGTCTTTGTTAATCACTGACCCAGCGGCATGAAGCTGCATAGGAGAGCAGGTTATTTTTTTTTTTTTTTCTGGATTTTCTCTACTTCCTTCAGCAGTTGTAACTTCTAAGAAACTGCAGAACAAACAAGTATAAAAGATCAGGAAGACGGCCTGAAAAAATAATGTTTAAAAGATGTCTCATTCATTGTGCTCAGTTCTCCACTAGCTGCCAACTACAGACCGACAGCTGAAATCTTAGAAGGAGTTAATGAGATTAGGTCTTTGGCAACTGATTGCCCGACGCTGTCTTCTCATTCAGCGGTGTCAGTCTTTTTTGCCTTTTTTCTTCTTTTCAGTAACCGTATATTAACTTCTCATGGAGATCAGCTGGGACCTCGTGGCAGAAATCTCATTTAAAACAACTGGAAATGACTTCACCTTGGCCCAAGTCACAGCGTAACAGCCGCCTCCTCCTCCTCCAGCCCTGCTGTGAGTCAAAGGCATTTTTTTGGCCGTTACTTTCCTGCGCCGAATGACCTCGAGCCTCTTTCTGTTGCCCCTTCTTTGCTTGGCTCAGCATGCGCATCCCTTGCTCTTTGTAAATACACCTGCATGCTCGCCTCAGTGTTCCCTTTTCTCAACAGCTGGAGGTACTGGTCCCTTCTCACGCATTGAGACTCACACGTTTTTGTTCATAGATGCCTATAGCAATTTTCCGTGCTCTTAATTGTGGGGATTTTTACCACCTTATTAAACAAAAAAAAAGGTTGATATGTCAGACACACAGTACTCAGCTACTGGTGTATTTCTCAGAGCTAAATCCTTTCTGCCCGTGCTTGCAGAGAAAGGGCAAATCAGGTGAAAAAGTAGAGTAGTAACATTTCATACTTGCTTTGCTGGGGCATAAATGACTGCCAGATTCGTGAAGCGGGGGAGAATCAGCCCACCGTGACTCACAGCGCAAACACGGCGCAGTCGGAAGAGCCCAGCTTGGGCGGTGTGCCTCCCTACGAACTGGGAAAGCTGAAATGCTGGTAGACCTTGCGATCTGCTTCAGGTCAGGTACAGGTCATCAGACCACTGGAAACCCTTAGTCCTTTCCACGGAAGCTTTGTGAGGTTCCCAGGATCCTGCAGAGACAACCGGTTGCACGGAGAATCTCTGCTGGGAAACAGAGAGCCGGTGGTGTGGTCGGAGAGAGGCGTGGGGACGGCCGTGGTGTCGGAGGGGTGGCAAGGAGCTGGGAGCCCTTCTAGGGCAGAGCCATCACCCTTTGCTTTTTCTTTTTCATATTAAACACCACAGAAATACTCCTGCTAAACAAAGCTGTTTACTCTTTGCTACTGATCGTCTCCTTGATCTTCAGTCTCCTCCTAAAAGGCTGCATCAGCTTTTCCCAGCGCTGAGCACTACGTTAGATTCGAGCCCAAGTTGAAAATAACAGGGTGTAAGATGGGGGGAGGATGCAATACCGAGCGCTGTGCGATTTCTAGCCGATGTGGTGAACCCAGTTGCTGCCTCCAGCAAGGTGGTCTAGGGTGCACCAAACTTGAAAGCGTGTCCTGCTAAAATACAGGGGGCTGTTTGTGTGTATAAATATATGTGCGTGCTAAAGTGCTCTGCTGGGTCGAGGCCAGGGCGTTCAGCAGTGTGCGGGCTGAGCCCCTTCCAGATGTCTCCGAAGATAAAACGAAAAGAAAGCGACAGTCAGTCCCGGTTACGTGGACCGCAATCCAGCTTTTAAAGGGCTACTTTTGATAATTAGGTATTTTGTGTACTGTGGCAAGATGTGAATTATAAAACCACTAATAATAATGTAGTTCAGGCAGGGTAGCCTTGAAATTGGACCCCTAGCAGAGAGGTTGCTCTGTATAATGACAGTACAGTACCAGTTGTTTCAACACATTTAGCACTTCAGAATGGGAATTTTTTTTGTTAAACACCATATGTTCTAGTGACCTGAGTGCTGACTTTAAAAGAAGACACAATAGAATAGCATGTCAAGGTCAACAGCCCAAATTAATCTGTATTATTGTGCTGTCGTACTATACCGTATGCCCTATATGAGCAAGATCTATGGCCAGTGCTTTCCTTACATGTAACTGTATGGGGTGCTTCAGTATAGAGATTTTGAGCTTCCCAAAGCCTCAAATCCCTCTGAAAGAAACCTGATTCTTGCTTTGACAGTTAAAATTGTAAACGTAACATCCTTGCACAGGGCGGGGGATGCGTGGGAATGTGACCATAGTCTCGCAAAACTTGGAGACACGCCGTGACACGATGAAAAGTTTGTTAATTGTAAATTCTGCTTTTAAGTACGGCAAAAAAAAATAACCTGGGTAGCTTGGTTGTCTGCATTTTTGTCTTGACTTAAAAATGTGATAGGGCACAAATGAATAATCATTTTTTACAAACATTTGAAGCCATAGTTTACCTGAAATAGATGCTTTTGTCTCCGCGAGTCGCCCATATCCCTCCTCTTCCCTGCCCTGTGACTTCTGAGCTATTGCTGCAAGATGGCAGGATGTCAATGCCCCCCAAATTGAACCTGTGATTTGTTTTTCTTTGATTTATGGGCTTGTAGTCAATAAACTTTATAAAGGAAAGTATCAGACTGAGCAATCAATCAAAGATAAGCAGATTCTTGTCCTTTAAAAGCATTTCACCCCAGTAAGCAAGGGCCTCATTCATCTTTTACAACCACTCTTGCAGCTTTCAGCTGAGAAAGGACTCGCTGCTGACTACAGCCCCTTCTGCTGAAAAGCCCCGTGATGCCTCTGAGCTGAGATTTTTAAAATTCATTGCAGCAGTACGCTTCCCTTCCACATTATTTGCTATCTCTAAAAGGGCAGATTGTTTGCATGTTGTTACTAAAGGTAAATCTCCTTGTTGTGTAGAGAGGAGAAGGCTTCTGTTTTAAATGATCAGAGGCACGGACTGTTGTTTTGCAGAAACAGTACTCATTTTCTTTGCTATTTTACAAAACAAAACATAAAAAAAGGGTTCCCATTTGTTCTTTTAGTCGGATCTGAATTTCCCTTTGAGTAAGGCAAATGTTATCCTGCATGTTTTGCTTCTCTGAAGCACAGATGGTGTGCATATGCAGATTGGTGATTTTCTAATCAATACAGTGACACTTGGGAATATATGTAAGTATTGTAATAATGCATTAGTCAGGAGTGATGTTGTAACACACTGAGATCATACACATAAATCTAAGACACCATGTCTAGACACCCCAGGGAAGATGGCATGCCATGGGTTAGAGCAAGCATTAAGGAAGTGCAATATTTCAAATATGATGGGAAAATAATGCAATTTGCAGACTTTAATAAAACCATTGGGGAATTAATTTCGCTAAGGGTACACTCTCTCCCAAAACATCCACGTTCCTACGTTTGCTTCACGGATAATCAGAACGAGACACACTTTACCTGCTATCTCAGGCATAAACACAGTACGATATCTCTGAATTGTACTGTATCTTTAATGTGCTGAATATGAAAATAATCCCTTTATAGGTAGCGCTTTAGTAGTATAAAACTGCATTATGCAAACAATGCACAGACAGCATAAACCTTGGAGATTCAGAATTTGAAGAGCTTATAAATTAATCTCATAAGTGTCGATTTGAGCATGCTCAGGGAGGGCGCTCAGCTGTAAGACTTGACCAACCTAACCTTCCCAGTTTTAATTATTAGCTTTTTGATGATCAAATATTAGATGAAGATGTGCGATTTATGACTCCTTTGCATGTAGAAGTTTCCTTTCTCTGAAAAGATCCTGTTTTTCAAGAATCTTTGCTGCCTTTGGCTGCTTTTGGTTATTTTGTTGTCTATGTATAGCTCTTGGCATATAATTTTAATCAGTCAACCGCCTTTTAAATTTTTGCCAGCTGATAACTACTCACAAGCAAGTAACTTGCAGTACCATGCCAGGAATGTTGTGATAAAAATGTCAATTTAAACCTGGCCAAGGATGACAATCATAACTATTTCCAAGGGAGGAACTTGAACAGAATACATAACACAGTAGTACTTTTTGCTTTCTGCCAGTGAAATATGTGCCGGAACTCGAGAGGTTCCTGTGACGATAACCCTCGCAGTCAAAACCCCACTTAGAAGTTGGCTTCTTTGGTAGCTCCATTGGCCTCATCATCTCTCGTCATCCAGAAGGCTGATAGTAGAAAGTCTTGAGTACATCTGAACATTTTCAATTAAAATATAATCAAGTCAAATGCTAGCTGTAATCAATCCTATTAACTCTGCAGCTATAGAAATTAGTGAAGGAGGGTACTCAGGTTTTGCAAATAGTGAAAATGGTTTATATCCTGACTAAATTACCTCAGCTTCCGAAAATAAGAGGTGCATAGATTAGCATGGAGTAAACCCAAACATTTCGGTATTTTCCCCTCCCCTTTTCACCGTTTCTCTCTGCTCTCTAAAGACACTCATCCAGAATTCTGTGTTTGGTCAATAATCTAACGTAAAGGAACTTTGCAACCAGAACCTGCAACGTGACGTGCTGAGGCGTAAGTGATATTTCAAAATGCACAGGGGATTCTTGGGAAAGGTGGGTTGTCAGAGCTGGGGTCGTGGCGTGGTAGCAGGGCCGTGAAGCCTCTCCGCGGATAGCCCTACGGATAGCCCCACCTCCCTCAGAAGATCGTAAAACACCATTTACGCTTAAACTTTTCCCATTTCAAAGTTAGGTTTCGTCTTCTAGGGCCCTCAGGAAATCTGAATGGGCCTCAGGGCTTGTGCAGGGGTAGAAACATCTCTGCAAAATAATAATAATAAGGAACAGCTTTCGTGAATCTCCGTGAAGATTTCCTCCTTCTGAGCATCTTCTGAGGCCTTTGCCACCATCAGGGCAGAATGTCTCAGTATTAGTCTCATCTTTCTGTTGTCCTCTGCCTCTTCCCATCTAGCTGGCATTACCGAAATATTATTATTATTCTTTATTAGACATTCATTTGCACAGTCCTCGTTGTAACTGTGGAGTGTCAGTAGCACACTAATGATCAGCCTTAACCTTATTTTTGCCCTCAAGAAATGTTTTCTAGTCTCTTCCTCTTTCTTCAGAGGACACCTTCCCGTCCTCTGGCACTTGAACTTTGTTGTATTTCGGCTGTGTTTCTACCGGCACTTGATCCATGTTGATTACTGTCATCCTTCATATTACGGTATCCAAAGTCCACCCACTTTAATCAGTATCACATAAAAATGCACTAATGTTTTAATTTGGAGCTGGTTTTGCTAATATCCATTCTTGTGAACGAAATGCATCACAGTCGGGTTCAATAAATACAATCCTCACCGTTTGCTAGAAGAGAAACTAAATCCTGGATTCTCCTTTTCTGTGGAAGCTACTGTAGTTTAATTTTAGCATTTTCTCCCTATTAGATGGGCCTTCGCTGTATCTCTTGGTATGCATGGAGAGCTTCAGCTCTGGGTCATATACATTCTCGTTTATAACTCCTCCTGGCTGCATCCCACCACACCCGCCCTTCAGCAGCGCACTGGCACTCCTCCTCCTCCCGCAGATCAGCAGCTGCGGGGATGGGGATGTGTGTTTTGGATCAAAACATCCTACAGATCCAGTTCTCTTGCTATGAGGGTGTAAGTGATGGCACTGCCATCAGACCGGGCTCAGCAGAGGGTCAGCCGTGGCTGGGGCCGGGGTGCGATGGAGGCGGGAGGCTCTCGGTGCCTCCCTGCTCCAGCCCCTCTGCCCAGCGAGCGCACGGCCTTCACCGCGCTGCCGGAGATGATCATTAAAGCCGGCCATAAAGAATAACTTGTCATCCTGCAGGAATATCAGACGGTAGACAGAGCACTTTAACCTTGCTTGACCTTTCACTGTGCTCTTCGACTAATTAGATTTATTGGTGTTTCTCGACCTAGATCTTTTACGTGACAGTTCTGTGCATCTGAGCAGCCTAATGCCTTACATTTTGCAAATCAATATAGCTTTATCTATTTTTAAAAAGCTAGAAATGTTTTTTTTTAGGCCTACTATCACATCCTATAAATAATATTGATTTTGTTTAGCCTGAAAAACTATTTAATTCTGAATTGGTTCACCTTGTTAGTCAAATACAGTTCTTGGGTAAGTCCAGGCAGGATTCTCATGCATCACACTGCTTTTATCCCCTGCGGTATATGCAAACCTGACGTCAATAAGTTGAGAATGGGATCTGCTACACGTAGACCACATCTAAATTGTCGCTTTATGGAAGTTTTTCAGACTCTGGGATTTGACTGACAAACGCAAGAAAGCAAAGTTATAGCAGATTGCATAGCCTCATGGTACCTCAGGTAACGCAGGCGTTACGGGACAGCGAGGGGAATGTACAACATTAAGCAAGCCTGAAACGGTGTTACGTGAATTGCACTGGCTAGGCTACAATAAAAAGTTAAAAAAGTTGGGTTTATGTTTATGTCTTAAATATACACTTTTCCTGGTCATTATTTTCCTTCCGTGCTTCCGTTGCTGGAAGTGCAAATACTCTGTCATTTGTGCTGTTCTGAAATGAAGATTTTAAGACAAGGTAACAAAATAATAATATTCAAGGTTAGGGTCATTGCTCCATCTGTTGTCTGCTGTGTTTGACACAACTGGTATTACACTCCGTGTACAACTAGAAAGGAGCAGTACAGTGATGTTCCCTGCAGGTGCTTCACTTCTAAAGGCACTTTTGAACTAACTTCTGTGACCTATTGATTGACATTTCCTTACCGAGCATTCCAGACTTCTGTACCAGTATTTTCTCCGTTTCCGTTCCGAACACACACGTGACACAAGTAATCCAATTCTCAAAACCAAGTCCAGTGAGACGGTATTTTAAAATACATTTCCCATTAACCATCTCTGTGATGAGATTCTTATGGAAGCCTTTGGTATAGTAAATAAATACCCATTTAATCTGTGTACATCTACGACACAAAATCCCGATTTGATTATCTTTTCATAGCAAGCGTTTGGCACTTTGGGTACCAAATAGATTATCTGAAGATTGACTCTATGTAAGTACAGGATCAATTCATATACAAATTCAGGTGTGATAGTGAGTTTCGAGGCTCATTTTTTATGTCAGCCTTATACAAATGCAAGTGAGAAAGCAACTGTGATGTTTCTCTGTTGAACTTCTGGGACATTAGTTTGCGTATTATTACTTGCATCTAGCTTTTTAATTTTGGCTGTTCTTTGCCTTTCTCAGTTAAGGAAGACGAAAAATCAGATTGCTCAATTACATTTCATGTGGGAAGAAAATAGGAACTACAGGAAGGTCAGCCTGTGAATTTTTAAGGAAACAACACAGAGAAGCTAAACAACTTTAGTTCCTAGTTCCAGAAATTAATGTATAAGATCATTTTCCTAAAATATAGCATAATCTCATGGCTTTAAAAATGGCTGCATGAAAAGCACATAAGCCTATTTTGTATAGAAACTACACAGAAAGTATTCATTTCTTCTTGTCAAGGGGATGCCCATAAGAATTTGTGATAGGCGTCTAAATGCGGAGGTAAGTAATAAGCAGGTATTGACTTCTATTGAGATCAGTATCAAGATTTGTTGACCCAAAGAGGTTACAATTGACTGAAGAGTGGGGCAGTAAATCTTGTTATTGAACAAAAAGCAAAAGTCAATATATGTATTATTATAAACATTTTTCTTTTGGAAGAGATGATAAGGGTGGAGTGGTTTAAGACTGTAGATTTATATGGCCGTGATAGCATACAGCTATTATTTAGTCAAAGGATAGAGAATGCCTGGGTTTTTTTGGGGGTTTGTTTTTTTTTTTTTAAATCTATTTATTTTTAATACAGCTTCACCAATCATGCCAAAGCAGTAAAGCCTGCATCAACTTTCACATCATAAACCCTTATTCCCATTGTTTTATAACTCAGCTGTAAAGATTATTTTCAGATTGAAATTTGGCCTGCAAGCTCTTTGCCTACGAAACATTTTTTCCCCAGAAGGGTGAAAGGAATAAAGAAGATCTATTGAACTATTTATTGAATTTCAGAGGAGCACAAAAAAGACATGTTGTGATTTTTATATAATTCAAGTTTTAGATTGTATTCTTTATTGAATATTATTTCCTGCATAAAGCAAGGATTTACTTGATCATAAAGGTGGAAACTGCAAATGTTCTTTCAGTGCTTTCAAACACTTGCTAATATTAATCCACCCCTTGTATTGTAAGCAAGAAAAATGTTTTAGTCCATTCCATTATGCTCTGGTCAGTGCATTATATTTTAGGTTATTGCTTGGAAAAATAAAGGGGAGACAGAGCACAGAAGAAAACAGAAATCCATCCAGCTGAAGATATTAAGCTTATTAATTAAAATCACGTACGTCCCATAGCGAGAGCGACAGAGAAGAAATAACTGTCGAATTACTATTTTACAACATTTATATCTGCTGGTATCTTGGCTGCCAGTAGAAATGATCCCTCAGTACCTCCAAAATTCTCTAACAAAAATAATTTGTTGTTTTCTGTTGCAGAAACAATTTCCCTCCTGCCTCCCTTCACGAGACCCTCTCGCATTTCTTTAGGATTCAGGAGCTTGTACTAATTTAGGACACTCACTGGATCTCTTTAGCAGCGCAGGCTACGATAAACGCGTCAGGCCTGTTCTCTGCTCTGTGCACTGGCTTGGTGTGACATTTAAAAACAAACTCCAGCTTGCAGGTCTTATCCTTGGAGGCGCGTGGTGGCCTCGTCCCGGTGCAGACGAAGGCTGCCCAAGGCTCGGCGGCGGAGCCCTTGCCTGCGGCACGTTGCCGGCGTGGTGCCAGGCACGGCTCTTCGGCAACGCGCTGCCGTTCGTGGCGGGAGGGGAGCTGGAGCTTCCCTCCGCAGAAGGCAGAGAGGAATAATCTACCCTGTCCAAAACCTGGGTCCAAGCTCTGCTCTGCGCCCTGGTGAGGTGCTCTCTGGCGGTGGCGCCTTGATTCACTTGCCTCCCGTGCTTCCTCACCGGTGGCATTGCTTACAATGGCATTTCAAGCTGTGAATTCTCCGCTGTGGCCTACGGCGGGGACCTTTTCGCTACCAGCCTTCTCCTTATCTCTCCTGCAGCACCTGGGGATGGCATAGGACTAACCTGGAGTTTCTTCTTCGTTCTCCTGGTGGGTGATGGACTTTGCCCTCCTTGGAGAAGTTCTGCTCCTGACACTGCGTAACCTCAGAAACAGTATCATCATGGCAACTATCTACTCTTCTCTTAGGTCTCAGCATCTTGACAGACACCTTGGGAAATTTATCTCCCACAATAGCAATATTTCCAAATTCACTGGAAAAAAAAAAAAAGGCTGCTTCTGAATTGAATGCTATTTCCTCTCTCTATTTATGAATATTCTATTCTGGAAATGTTTAGGTGAGAAAAGCAATTGCCTCATCCTCAGTTTTGCCCCATAGGAAACATGCGTGCACATGAACCCTTTTTCTCTGATGAAAACGGTGTGACTTGGAGACTTCAGCTATGCACGAGGCTGACCAGTGTTTAAGGTCCTCTGACTTTTGTCCTTGAAGTAGGAAATAGAGGAAACACAGGGGAAAAAAACCATTTTACAGTCATGAAAAATGTCACAGCTGCTTTTTTTCTCTGTAATATAGACCGGTCATTGGTACTTGAGGCATATCGACGGTGCATCTGGCTGGGGATGCTGTTGTTGGCAGACGCTGCGGTGGCCTTTCTCCCAGACATAAATGAGAAGCTCAGCTTGCACTCTTATCCCATATGGACAAGCAGGCTAGGACACGTTTCCTGATTTCACAGTAAATATATAAATGACTCTACCTGAGTTTGGCCAGAGAAGGTTGCTGTGAAGAAGTTTGGCTTAGAATATCTTGGGCTCCAACTGTAGTCAACCAAATTAATGGAATGTCCCATTATGTCTGATTCTTCCCATTCCCTTCAAGATAATGTACTTCAAGATTGCCTGCTAAAATATGCAGAGGTGTAATTTCTTGTTCCCGGGAGCATGCTAGGTTTTCAGAAACCACAGCATCCAACCGTGTTTTGCCCACCTTATGGCGGTTTGTCTGTTGCCTCTGACAAGTTTAAATCAGTTGCCATTTCTGAGCTGTCGATGAAAATCTTCTACAGCTACAACATGCCCACAGATTTATTCAAACCTTCTGAAACTTCATTCATTTCTGCTCATGAGACAGTTTCCAGCCTTCCTCTACGGCTGCACATGCTGTTTAATGGCACATGAACTAGTATGTCTACTTTTTGGTACCAATGTGGTAACGGCGGCGGTTGCTGATCCAGGTCATTAGGTGGAAACAGAGGATCTCAATTAAGTTAATGGTGAAAACCATCTGAATTTCGTAGGAGTGGGTCTGAGGATATCAAATGAACCTTTAATGCATTGAGCTTCAGCATTGCCAGGTTCTGAGATCAATGTCAGGTGATTTCTTTGGGGGTTGTGTGTGTAATTTTTTTAAAATTCTGTTTTTATCTATTTTTGTTTTAGAAAATTACCTGCCTTTTGGTGTATGAGCTGTCTTAAATGACTTTGTCTGCTGGTCTCCATTTAAAATGTGCTTATAGCAAGTGAACTGTAAGCTGGATTTGTGAAGTAGGAGAGAAAATCTGCTTATGGTGACATCATTTTTCTGAAGCTCAGGCAGGCCAACACTGCTCCTTCTCAATGAGATATACCTTTTTGAATAATATAGACTTTAAACACGGTATTAACAGATAATACGAAAATATTTACTCAACTGCTAAACACGGGGCTGAATGTCCCATCTAAAAATGGCAGCTCCTTTTCCAGTTTGAAAATAGTGTTTCTGCAGTCATTTTCCCATGAGTACAACATTAGCTACTTTGCTCATAATGAACTATTTTTTCTCTGCAATACAAGGTAATATGGTATCAAAGGAGTGCCATGCAGATACGTAAGGTGGCTTTTAGAAGGAATCTGCTAGGATGGCTTATGTGGGGTTTATTAGTGTTCACAGAGAGCTGGATCATGATTGTTTTGATCACAATTTGCTCTTCCTGATCTTCCCCTGTTCAAAAATGGCTGTGCTTAAGCTAGAGGCGTACTGCTCTCACCATTGTTTGCCAGAGTGGGATTAGTAGTAGAATAATATCAAGCCAGACAAACTTAAACTGGTAAAGTAGCTTACTTTTTTTAAAAAATACACGGGCATAGTGGGTTTTGCGGGTGAAAATCTTTCCAGCGTCACAAGGCTCGTAAGCCCAAAGGACATTTCTATTCTAGTCAGTGGGAGATGTTCAAAAAACGAGAAGTTGAAGAGCAAAAATGCGATTCTAGTTGATTCTTGATCTTGCTGGGGGAGGCTGTGCTTTGATTCCTTTCAGGAAAGCACAGTGCACACCTGTGGTATTATATAAAATATTACATAATTATGAGAATAACACCCTGATTTTTCTCCCTCTAGCTCCGACCCAGCCCACCTCTAATGAAGCAGCAAGTGTGTGGTGACTTTCATTCAGAGCTGCCTTTGTGGCTTGGCTTGCAAGTGTGTGAATCTATACTTGTTGCCCTTGGCATATATTTTCTGGTGTTGCTCTCGGTTATTTCAGGGAGAAAGGCTAATAATGTTCCATTAAAACAAGTTTTCTAGCCAGGCCAGATTGTTGTCGTTTCTTTCCTCCCACACTTGCAGCCTTATTGTATTTAATAGCACAGTTCAGGGCTTTCCTCTCTTTGCTCCTTGTCACTCAGAGGTATTTAAAAGAGGATTTAAAATGGCTATTTTTTGTGCTTAATCCTTGATCCCTTCTGCCCCCCGCCCAAGCTTGCTTATTCACTGGAAATAGCAACCTAAGTCCACATTTTCCAGCTCGAGTTTATAGTAATTTTGTCTTATGCCTTTGGAGTATAAATGATTGTTCAATTCCGACATTCAAAATTAAAGTGAAGTTGCCAGTGGAAACGGGTGACTCATTATACAATGAGTGAGGACAAATAAAAAGGTGCCTGCATATAATAATCAGAAGATATTGACTTTTGTTGAGGTCAGGATCATAATTTATTAACCCAAGAGGTAAATATTGACTGAAACTTTGGGGAGCTTTTTTCTCTCCTTTCCTTGTAGCCCAGAGAAGACTGTAGAGGATTTACTAAATAACTCCATCTGCCTGCACAGCGAGATGGAGACTTTTGCATTTTGCCTGCGGTTTTATGCTTGTCTTTTGTTCTGGCTCTCCCAAGGGCAAAACGATTTATAGCATATTTTAGAGGAATATTTAAAATCATGCTAATTGCTGTTTCTTTGTCATTGATTCTGCTTTTGACAAGCCAGAACCCTTCTTCTGAAACAGGTTTTGCTTCTGAGGGCTTCTTCACGTGATCCCAGCCCCAGCCTGGCAGTCCTCATTTTGTCTCCCGCCCTGGCCGTCTCCATCCCTGATGTCTGAGAGCCCTTTTTTTTTTTTTTTGGTCTAAAACCACCAAGGTATTGCAGCCGCCCTCAGGAAGATGCCCTCAGGAGCGGTGACCCTGGTGCCCCTGACACCCTGTTCACTCCAGCAAGGGCTTTTCAATTGAATTATTTGCCGGCTGCAGAGAGCCTTGTTTGGCTAAAACAAGCACCCCAAAACTGCTGCTCTGCTATCCTAATTGGAAAACCAGGCTTTGTGAAGTTTCCTCCATCACTGACTGCTCCATCCTTCCAAGGGGTTGCAATGTAGTCTCGGTCCCCAGATGCCGGTAAATGTGCGTTTGACACAGGGTGACAAGTTCCTTAGTACAACTTCCCCGTACTCTTCTAAGACACTCTGTGCTAAATGATAATATTTTGGATTCCTGAGGCATTTATGACCCTTTTCTGAGCAGGGGGCTTGCCTGGATCACAGAATGCCCTGAGCTGGAAGGGGCCCGCATGGGTCACCAAGTCCAACTCCTGTCCCTGCATAAGACAGCCCCAAAATTCACACCACGTTTCTGAGGCCTGCTTTAAATGCAAGCCACATTTTCTGTTTGTGTTTACCTGTTGGTTTTGTTGTCGCTAGTAATTTATGGGACGGCAGTGACGTGGTTGGCACTTTGCAGGAGGGACCGTCCCTGCCCCAGGAGCTGCTGCAGGGCTCTGGCAGAACTGCCCGGGGACCTCGCAGCCACCGCACCCCTGCAAAGCCTGCAGCCCGAGACCCTGCTGTCTTCCAGGCCAAAGGAGATGGGGCAGTGAGATTCAGCATGGCTTTCTGCTCTTACAGGCTGATCTCTAGATTTGCTTCTCTTCTGTCCTCCCTTTCCTGCCCCTCCTCCTCCTTCCCCAGCCTTCTATTTTGTCAGATAATCTGCTGCTTCTTTCTCGGTGTCCTCGTTGCCCACTGGCTTGTTTCTTTGCTCCCCCATCCTCCTCAAAGGAAGTTTTTGTTGTTGTTGTTCAGAGTTCAATTTCTATGAGGCAATGCCGGACCGGATTGGGTTTCCATACATTTTTAAACATTGCAAAATAACTCCAGTGAGTTTTTAGCAGGTGAGGGCTGCTTAGTGAGAATTGGAAACGTGCTTTGAAAGCAATTTCTGAACCTGCTGAAAAAAAAAATCCATCTGTGAATAAGCAACAGCAAAGTATTAGTATCAAATTATTATATATATATATGAGAGGAAAGTCTTAAATCAAACTTTTTTATCTGTGGATTTCTAAGGAAGCTTTTGGCGGAGGTGTGGACACCCGCATAACAAACATAAGCTTACTGAAAATAAGTTTTCCTCGTTAGCTCTGCAGAGCATTCAGAACGAATCCACAGATCCCCAAGCATCTGTGGACCCCCGAGAGGAAAGCACAACCACAGCCCAAAGGGGTCTAGGAGGGTCTTTCCGGCTGAAGAGCACATGATGGCTTCTCTGAGCTGAGGAACCTGCCCCGAATGGTGACATAGGCTGATTTAAACATCGTTTTAATCACTCTGTAGGGTTAGAGACTGGAGCGCAGCTGTTGCATCTCAGAGACTCCAAGTCTGTTCCGCACACGTCTAAGTGACCGACTTGTGTCTGGTGTCACGCAGCCTGCGCGACCTGATCCAGAGGCACCCATTACCTCTATAGATGAGGCCCATAAAACACTTTTGGGCTCAGACCAAAGTAAAAGGGCCAGATGAAATGGGTTTAAAAGCCTGAGCACATCTCCCAGTGGACATAACAGTCCACATGACAAAATTTATACACGTAATTTGAACTAATTGGCAACTTTAGGAAGCAAAGCAAAGTGGAGCTACTTTAGCTGATTATTTACGACCACCTTTTGTCTCAGATGCTTCTTCTGTAAGGAAAAACTTGCCCGTTCGGTAGTTCAGATCGTTAATGCCAAAGCTAAAATACTCTGTTCTCTGCTCTAAATGAGGCCCACGCATTCACTGTCTATTTAACAAGCACATTTGCTGTATTTTTAAATTTAAATGATTTGTCTCCTTTTATTTCCCAATGCTCAAATGAAGACTCTTTCCCTCCCCAGACTCTGCTACCTCTCAGTTGCCCTCTAAGCATTTTGTATGAAAGGTCATGGTCCCGCAATACTGACTCCTTGCAGAGTTCAATCGGCTCTCTTTTGTAGGATAAAGCCATTCCCCATCTCCGCAGCGAGGGAGGTCCCCTGGCAGCAAAACAAATGTGGTTAGTTATGTGTGGCATGAACCTCAGCTGCACTGGGAGCTGAGCTCTGGATATCATGTAATGGTAATGTATCTAGAATTACAAGGCTAACCCATCAGCCCCTCTCAAGAAATTTAACTATGAAATGTTTTATTTTGCCTAGGGAAAGTCTGTTTGGGTCGATCATCTGGTTTCTCGCAAGGTCCGGCACTCCCCGCTCCCCGGTTCCTTAGCGGGATGAATGGCATATAGAGAGGTCAAAGAGACTGCCAGGGTCATGCCATAAATCAGCGGCTCAGCTTAGACGAGAGCCCAAAAGGCTCCTGCTCATCTGGTGTAAACCGACTCATTCTGCTGCAGTCAACAGAGATCTGGCAGCAGCAGACTTTCCCCAAGAGCTTCTGAATTCCCACTTTAGATTTATCTAACCGGTATTTCAGATACCGCGTTCTCTGCTGTCAATGGGGCAGATTTTATTAATATCCTCCTAATAAATATTTTTCAACTGCGGCTTCATAGAATATCCATGCTTCCCCCCCCGCCCACAAATAATATATTACATATATGTGATTATAAAAATACCCCTAGCCAATTTAGTTTAATTTAAATTTAGATTTTGCCCTAAACAAATACTGATGTGCCCTGTATATTTTTACTGCCAGATCATGATTTACTAACTCCATTTTGGGGGTTAAAGGGAGCATGACCTTGCTCCATATTAATATTTAAATATTACCTTGCACATGAAATCAGATGCTGACACAAGTCTCACAGGACTAAGAGGTTTTTAATCTTTTGAAGAAGTGGTGCCACACTGAAATATGTATTACTACGTTCGAAACAGAGCATGTAACAAATGTCCCACTAGCAGGCATCAGAGACTGCAAATTTCATTCAGTGCAATCTGGTCCACATATATCAACTTTTTTTTTCTAGAAGGGAAATTGCGGTGCCACAAAGGCCGATGCTCGACGTCGCAGCAAAGGCCAGCGGCGGCATCTCAGACATTGCAGTAAAAAGAGTTTGCCATCCTGTCCTAAACGCGGGAGCCGTTTAGTGCCCTTTTCAAAGCCATATATAGATTTTACTCTTTCAAAAAGGTGACATTTAACTTACATTTCTGTACAAACGCAATTTAGAACAGTTTAGGAACCATGTGATTTTTGTTTTTACAACTGCACGAGACGAAAATATGAAAATCTGAATTTATTTTAATACAGGTAGTAAAAAAGAAAGCCGGAGCTGTTGTAATAGAAAACAGAAACAGCCGATGTTTAACATAAATTACTGATTTTAAGACTTTTTTAAAGAGCATAGTTATTTTCTTAAAAAAATTAATAAAAATCGAGCTTAGCCTATCAGCATTTTTAACTCATTTCTTTCCATTACAGCTGAGCTGCAAACAAAAATACGAGCTGGCAAGCTGTAGAAGAGACTAATTAATTTCTCATTGCACTTTGGATGTACTCAGTTTGTACAAAAGTGCCACAGACGAGGTCTGTGACTACAGTAGTTCCTGCCTTTTGATAGCATCGCGGGGGTTTTACAGGATTTGAAAATGATGACAGAAAGGCTCCTCCCAGTCCCCTTTGGGGTAGGGGCGGAGGCGGCAGCCTGCCGCTGTGAACGTTCCCGCTCCTGGTCTCTTGTGTCGTATTTCTGACGGGTAATTGCGGACTGGTGCCTCGCAGAGGTTGCTATAGTGCTGCCAGAAAGCACTGGCCTGGTTTGGAGGTAGCCAAGATGCTAGACTGATGTGGAAAAGTCTTAGAGGATTCGAGCCCTGAGGAATTTGGAGCCTGTGAAGGTGCACGTTCATTTCCAAATCATCAGCTGAGAGTCACCGCTACCTTTGCCCATAAGTTTATATCCAATTGCAGTAGACATTGAAAAGAAAAAGAGCTAGACCTGTTGTTGTTCGGGAGTTACGGAGGCAGTGCGGGAGGATTCAGTGCAAGGGGGCTAAGACCATCCCTTCTTGGAGATGCAGCTCTGCTTGCCATGGGGCGCTGAAGGCTCCCAGCGGCCCAGCCTCTTGGCGTTGGCCGTGCTGTCGAAGGTAGCGTCGTCATAACCTAACTCTCACCCAGCCTTTTCACAAGCACGGTACGTCTTCTTTGTTCCCTTTACAACCATTAAGGCCTTCTGACCTTCCTTCTCCCTGAGCACCTCCTCCCCAGACATCTCTTTCTCCCGTCTGTCCCCTCCTCCAGCAAGATAATGAGGAACGGGAGCAGATGCCGGAGAAACACGCGCACCTTCTAATTGAGCCAGGACATAAAAGAGGGTGGTAAAAACTGCATGGGGACTTCAGCTTTCAGCGCCTTCCAAATATTCAGTCTTAGTTCAACACGTTTGCCAGTCAGCTAATCCATTTCCCTCTAAATCTGGTTATCTCCTCAGATTTTTGTCGAGACAACATTTATTACAAGTTTTTTTGGTCACCATAAACACAATTTGATCTATTTTATCCTAAGTAAGTGTTTTTCTCAGCATGACTTACTTAGAACATCATACTGCTAAGTCTCAAAAAAAAAGCTTTCCAGTGAGTCACAAGTGCAGCAGGATGGCATGATGCCCTTCGCAGAAATAACAACTACAGATGCATAGAAAAATATCAGAGAGAATTTGAGAATCTGAAGTTCTTTGCAAAATCTGCAACACTTCTATTATCAACATTGTTGGTAGCACAAATGGGACTGAACCAACTGATAAGTGTTCTGGACCAATGAATTCATTTACTGTTTATGATCTGTCCAGTCGTAGTTTTTGACTGGTTTGGCATCCCCATTAAGTCTCCATAAATAATCTTCTTGCAGGTTCAGTGCTCTCGACCGGGAAGCTTGTGAGTTCATGAAGATTTGTTCTTGATCATGAATGATTCATGAAATGAGCCTAGAAAACTAAGTTTAACATCTTATTCAATGCTGAGGGAAAAAAGAGCATCTTCTCCCATACTTGTAACAACTTGGCTAAGGAGGAAGAGTCTCAATGTCTCATTTTAAACACTGAAATTCAGAGCATCTGTTGCCTTTCCAGCTAAACCTCGTATCTACTAAGGAGCAAGAGGAAGCATGTTAATTTACTACCACAGCCAGGCTAAAACCAAGAGTTTTGTTTTTCTTTTTGCTAATACATTTTACCATATACCTGGCAGCATGGCGCAGCCAGGCTATCGGGGAGCGGGGTAACTGTCTATATCGCCATCTCTCACTCACGGTTACTCATGTGTTGTATTCTTCTCTAAAAGCTATGTTTGAAATCAGTTGGACTTGTTTTTAATTATTTATGGCTGATTCCTTATCTTTCTTAGGACAACAGAAAGCTTATAACCCAGGGTGTTAGCGACTGGTGCCTCTTCTTCCTCCTCCTCTCTCTCGACCCCTTTGTGCACAGCAGACAGAAGTGCCCTCATCTTTACTACCGCATTTCTGATGTATACGTAGGGCATTCATAGCCTGGGAACTTACAGCACTATTTTCCCGCTGTGCTTATTCCATACAGGTGATGTTTAAGTCTTGCTTTTCGCACCAGCAAAATGGGGATAATTGTGATGAAAGTGCTTTGTGAGAGCTAAATATATCTTTGGGGACCATGCCGCAGTGTTTTTGGAAGCTCTGTATAGCAAGGGGTAGGAGAAAGACAGAGACATGGATCTGATGCAAAACAATCAGGACAAAACAGAGGAGGTCGTCCACGGTTATTCCCTTGCTGTTCTTTGTCTCCTATATTAGCTCTGCAAGAGGATGAGGATTTTTCCTCTTCCTTTGCTGAATGAAAAGGCGACAAGACAGTATATACCTAGGGACACCTGCTGAGAGAATAAAACACAATAAACATGAGCATGCTACGGTGAAATATACATTTTGCCTGTACAGGAGACATTTTGATGCAGAGTTATAAAAAAGTTTAAACATAACCCATAAATTAAAATCGATTCGGATGCTTTTGTTATTCAACCTCGGGGTTTTTTGTTCTGTGTTGGGTTTGTTTTTTAAGCTGGAAGAATGTTGATCTTGTGGTTAAGAGAATTATGAAACAAAGAAATAGAAGTACTTCTAAACAAGGTCTTCTAAGGTATCCCCTAGGACTATGGTTTTAAACTGGTCTTGCATTAATTGCAGTTTCTCTGGCTGTTTGTTAGGCCATTGCCATGCTGCGTTAAGGTCTCGATGCTTTTATCTAGCCCTCCCCTCTTCTCTGTTTGTTCTTCAGCGAGGATGAGAGGAACCCTTACAGTATGCAAATATATAATGCTTTCTATGCCTCTTTCTTTAGAGGCATAAAAGGATTTTTTTTAAAAAAAGGCAAGTTGAATATATGGCAATAAAGACGTAAATCTTCAGAAGCAGGCAAGCTATACTCCCTCTGCACTTCACAAATGAAGCACGGTTTTTGCAAAGAAAGAGTTTGTTAGGAGAACCACAGAAAGCAGGATTTCCATAATGATTTGCAAGAAAAAATTCTGTAACACATGGCACCGTATTTCCTTCAGAACTGCAACCCCCTTGGGACCAAATTCTTTACTACTTAATCACTGCAGTAATTAGAGATGATGTTGGCAAGTGTTCATTGAACGTTGTGTCATTTTACATCTTAAAACGTTTTGGCGTTACTTTCCATTTCCTTTATTCGGTGTGCTCTGGTCCGTCCCCTGGATGATTAGACACAGCTGGCCTTTTCTTTGGGACCAGGTCAGTTTTGCAATTAAGAGCCGTGTTGGTCTGCACTGATAAAAACAGGGACTAAATCATTCTGTTTATGGTTTATATATTAATTTTCCACCAAACATTTTTTTTATAATGACTTGTACACAGGAGACACGATGTGAAACAAGTGTCTGAGTGAAACGGAGGATTCCAGCTGCAAAAAATGGACTTGTCCTGCAGCGAGCATCCAAATGTGGAAAACTGCGGTACCAAAGTATGAATAAACATCAGTCTGGACGAAGCAGAGCTCTGCAGATGGAGAATAATATTGCAGCATCAAACCTGTGTGTAGGAGATGGCCCCAGTTATGAGAAGTGCCCCAGGGAGCGCGGGCGGCGAGCGGGGGCTCTCAGCCCTGCTGCGCCCAGGGACCCCCGAGCGGCATCCTCGTAACGCGGCTCCTTCCCCTGTCCGCGCTCAGCGTAGACCTGCCGGAGCAAAGTCGGGTGAGGAGAACGGCAAAGATGAATGGGCTGTTCAACCCCCAAACCTGTCATTTGAAACATCTGTGGGTGAAGTTGGTGGGGGGGATTGTTTTTGTGGTTTTAATAATAGCTATGAAAATAGCGTAGCCTGGCTTCTCTGCATTCCAGCTCTGTGCCTGTAGCTGCTACTTCAGGAAAGTAGGAAAGAATCTTCCTACAAGAGACCAAACCAGCTGAAAGCCACGTGAGTACCATTTGGTATCCTAAAATCCAAATATCATTCACTGCGTTAACTGACTTACCAAGGCAGCAGTGCACGGTGGAAGATCTCTGCACTACCCTTGTAGGCTTAGTCTGTCTTTTTACACTCTAGATCTTAATCTTCATTATTCAAAGTGTTTGTGTGTGTATGTTACTTTTTAGAATAGCCTTTGATGAGATGATGGAGCCTTTCAAAGGTTAGATGCGGAGGGTGCAGCAATGGTGTGGCTGTGACGGCCGCTTCTCCCCGACCCCGTGTGTTTGAGCATCCTTCCAGCTGGGCAGGCGGTTAAACCCAACTGAGGTGTCCTCCGCAACTTGCTTTGGTCTTGGCCAAAGAGTGGTTCTAATCTCCACTTCCAGTCTCATTTCTTACAGGCTGCAACAGAAAATCCATAGAATTTAAAGTTCAACTTACATGACAATTTGTGTGACTAATGACCTTTTGTAAGACAAGGTGGTGGATTATAATGTCTTTTGAAATGCTTTCAGGGGAGGAAAACACACAGTAAAAATCATATGACAAATATAAAAAGGGAAAAGAAAACAAACTTAGTAATACAAGCAAGCTCAACAGCCATTATGATTTTAAATTATCTCTCCACAGCCCACAAATCTTTGCTTTGACTCATGCATACCATACATCTAGCAAAGAGAGAAAGAATATTTTTTTACCACTCAATTATAATTGATATACTACTGTATCATTTTAAAATGCGTGAAAGCCGGAAAGTACAGAAAACAATAACAAAAAAGGGTAGGCAAGGAGCGGCATATAGAAAGTGATAGAACTTTCTAAGCTAGTTTTATGTACATCCCTCCCCCCCCCCCCTTATGTGCAGCGGTATGGAGAATCCAGCTGTTCTATCGAGGGCTTGAGAGCCGTTGCACGCGTGCAGTTTGACACGTGTGGTACATACACTCTGCAAGGCACTGAAACGCTTACGTATTATTATCACACCTTAATAGCGGGCAGATGTGTTTGAGTCTCTCTATACAAGCGTGTGTCGAAGGCTGCCGACCGTGCCACGTGCGGCCAAGCCCCACCAGGATTACACCGACGGCACCGCAGGCGGGCGAGCTGCAGTGAGAGCGCTGTGGTTGTCCTCCTCACCGTATGGCAAGGCACGGGAGAGGAAGCAGGTTTTAACAAACGTGTCTTAGAACTCTAAAACTCAAATTCCTCTTTATGTAGGTAAACTATGACATTTGGAGGACCTGTAATCCGAGACAGGTTGTAACACTAGTTCTAGAATTAACCTAGCACTGTATGTTCTAGGGACGGGCAAGAAGTCCGAATGAAAATTCATAGGGTGTAATCGCTCGAAAGCAATTAAATAAAATCGCCGCTCCTTTTAATTCTGCTTACAAGCCTGTTCTGCAGGAGCGATTCTTTTCAGAGGTAAAGCGATAGGATCTATTCTTTCTGCAATTGATCCGTAAGTTCAGTGCGTGCGGTGTTTTTAGACGTCCGCTGAGGTCCAGGATAAACAGGATACTGATAGCTCCAGAATAAAGCTACTTCTGTGAAAGCTTCTGAGGAAAAATCTGGCTGAAGGCTGATCTCTCTGGTACTACGATAAAGAAAACTACCAGTGGCCTGATACACTAAAGGATGGTTTCTGGAATAATTTGAAACTGGAATTAAGATTGCACCTGGCCGATTGCTTCCTTTCTCCAAGAGTAGCGCTTAAAATTCCAGAGCTGTGGCTAATCAGCAAATGTACATGACAAAACCGCTATTTATGATTTTATTTGCTACTCTAAAATAAGTTCGATAGTTCTTTTTTATTTCATTTCGGCACCTGTCACGTATATAAATCTTCCGAGAGATGATGTTTTGTGCTGAAAGTTGTGTCCCAGTCTGTGTTACGCTTATAACATATGCTATACTGATTCCAAAAAGGAGTGTATTTTGAAGGATTTTTAGGTAGCCCATTCCAGAGTCAGGTGCCTCCCTTGTAACGGGTCTATTGTTTCCTGGATTTCCATCCTGCATAATACAATGTCCCATTATATATGTCTAAAAAAATACAGGTGTAGTTTGCACCTTTACATTTTAAGTATTACTTCCTTTTCTATTTTTCCAATGCGAACGCTCCTAAATGCCCATGGGGCAGTAGCTGTTATGGGATGCACCATAACAGAGCGCTGAACACAGGCTGAGTGGCTGCAAGGCCAGATACCTGGGTAGTATGAATGGGAGTACAAGAGCGCTAGAAGTTCCCAAATCTAGTGCCTATGGTATAACACAGACAAGTTTCTGTACCTTATTTTGCCTCGGTTTCCATTCCTTTTAATGCTTTTACATCCATTTATTGGTTAATAACAACAGGATGTGCCTATCCCTGCTCTTCACCTTCTCCAAGATGACCAGCTCTCCTTTGTTTAAAAAAAAAGCAACCTTTGAAAAGGGGTAGGTACATCCTCTGTCACTGGATAAATTGTGCGTTAGGTAGATTTTTGCTCAAACGCCAGTCACAATACCAAAATACCTCCTTGCAAGATTGGAAGGTTGAGTTAAAAATCACCCTGGAAAGACAAATTGCAGAAATACAGCGCGGGGATTCATTTACTTCTGACCTCACTAAGCTCTCTGTTTTTAAGCTCAGGATGCAGTTTGTTACTAGCTCTGGGAAAACAAAACAAGCCAAAATGCACCCTGTTCTCATTGAAATAGGTGACCTATTTTCTCTCTTGAGGCTCACAGACACCCTGCTCCAGCCCCCAAAAGAAAAGAATTTGGGTTCAGCAACAAAAGGAAAGACAATTAGAAACCAGCCTCTGCCTTTGGTCACTTTAAATCCACATGGTATTTTGCACGCTGTTCTTTGTGCTGTCAGACATACAGGAATTCTACTGTGTTGCGAAAAACCTATACGCGGTAAAAATGAGCTTTACTTTTTAAGTCATGTCACAGCAAATTGCCTTCGAGTGTGTTATAAAAATTGCCGTACTTCCTGCGGGAAAAGAAAAGTGCTGGAGAGGTAAGTTTCCTATGCTATTTTTTGAATTTCTATCTGTTGTTTCAGATGAAAGAAAACCTGCAAAACTTTAAACGATGTTTATCTATATAAAAGCAGTAAATTCAGAATTGTTATCTGTATTTTAAATGTATTTTACATGAAGTTATAAGTTACAACTGTGGCACAATTTCCAGACGTGTGTCATATAAACACGGATTAAGGTGACTGTAGCAGGTTGAGCTAAATTTACCAACCAAAATCCCAATGCTTTGGATTACCCTGTTTCTGGGTAACAGCTTAAGCGGTATATGCTTTTAAGAGTTATATCCCGAAATGAGGGATGCTTATGCCTCAAACCAGGAGACCAAGCACAGCACGGGTGAAAACCAGTTATAATTGTGCAGTGGGTTATGGCTAAGTGAGAGTTATTTGTACCCCCGTACGTACCGTCACAAGAAGGGCCCCTCTGGCTGGGAGCCTTAGCAGAGAGGTCAAGGGCTCTAGGCGGAGGTAGACTGAGTTACCTTCTCAGGCTTTGATGGACTTTACCAGGCCTGCCTCTGTTACCATAGTTCCCATTTTGTTCTCTAGATAAGAAATAGAAGCATTTCAGTGCGTAGTTCACAGAGGCCTTGATCAGTCGGTTGACACAGGGCCCCCGCCTGTGGTGAGGTATAAGGGAATGAGAAGTAACTATGCAGAGGCCTGTTGTGTGGGGGTAATAATCAGTCCTTTTTCTTTCTTTCTTTTTCCTTGTTTGCTTGCTTTTAGCCATATCCCTGTTCGCGGAAGGTTGGGGTGATAGATTTGAGCCACCAGCTAAGTAAAAGGTATCTTCAGCTCAGTTTTATAAGAAGTATTGTCTAATTATTGCACATTCCAGAAACAGAGCTGTTACACATCCTTCAGTGGGGTTGTTGAGCTCGTCCCCTTTTGGCTACAGACATTTTTATTGGGGGTCCTATTAACAACACTCTTTTTTTTTCACCGCTGTTTCCTTTCCTTTCTTGGCCTTCCTGCGCTCACAGGCCCGCTCTAAAATTTCAGAGCAGCACGGACAACATCTTTACTGAAGCACTAAGGAGTTATAAAAGCAGTGGCTGCAGCTAAACGCTAGCAGTACTACCTCTTTCACAGAAACAATAATTGCCTTCAGACATCCTCTCCCTCCCTAAAATCACCGTTGCTTCCAGCACAAGAAAGCCTATGAGAAGGGCAGGGACAAGCCTTTACTGCCCATCGCTCTCCCTGTTTTACTGTCAGTGGCAATTTCAGATCACTTTATTCCCATGCCAGCGCCGTTCCCCCTTCTTTCTTCATCTCTGGGCAGTGGCCAGGACTTTGGACTTAATGCAAGTATTGTTGTGCAGAAGCAGTATTCTCTTTCACTGTTCCTTTTTCTTTAATAAATAGATACTATCTGCAAGAGAAGAAAGGCAGTATGTGTTTTCTTTTAATTTATTTTGCAGGCGCTGTTAAAAGGTAGGGAACTCATTATGTTCCAGTCAGACAGGAAGTTTTATTTACAATTTCTTACCTCAGTGCAGCTGTGGCAAATTATATCAACCCTTCAATTCATGCATTATCATTACTTCCTTACTTTCATACCCTTTCCAGAATTACGCTACCACTGACCTGATGAACCCATTTTCTTTTAAAATCACTCCTATTTTATATTTAGAGATTGCCTGGGAAAACTCAACGACAGCAGCTAAAAGAGCAGGCAGGTTTGCTGTGTATAATCAAAAGGTCAGAGTCTATTTTCAGGTGCTTGTCCAGGGCCACCGCTGAAGAAAGCAGGGAGCCATCTCAACCCATCCGGGTGTCAAAAGCTTGTTCTTGCACATAACACGTAGGCCAAAGCCAGGGAAAACAGCCGCAGACTCCCTGATGCCTCCTGTCTGGTCATGGGTGCTGGAGAGGGCCTGAGAAGATGCTCATCCCAGGGCCCCGTCGATTCACCTCGCACCTGCCCAGAAGCAGCGATTCAATTTTTGTGCTGTCGTTTTGAAGGAGGGAGATTCTCATTCTTTCACAAACACTGACAGCTAGACTGATCGATGGAGCCGAAGTGGACGGGTGACAGTATGATAGGGATCAATGGCTCTCTGAGGTTTACTTACTTTTTCTGCAGAGATCAAAACTTTCCATCTGAACTGCCAACACACAGCTACTTGCATTTTCCCACTCTGTTCGAGTCTCCCTGCCGACCACGTCGGCACGGAGCAGTAGCCAACATCCTGCTGGGACTAGAAGCCCAACCCTCAATTCTGTATTTGTGGGCTGCATCTATTGCCCTGAGCTCCAGCATCACAGGATCGCTTCCCTTTCCTTGAGGCTCCTTTGCCTGCTTGTCTCTCTACTGGGAGCTTTAACGCTGTAAATACTCAACCTCCAATTCTCCAGCTGAGCAAGGCAACAAAGCAGGACTGAAAGCTTTGTCTTCTGAGTTTTCAATAGTTTTCCCTTTCCAGCCCGAGCCCCTCTCTGGCTCCCTGCATCTCCATCATCCATGTTGTGCTCTGTTCCTTCTCACGTGTCTTCCCTTACTTCTGCTTCTCCACAGTTTCTCAGCCTTCCCCTCTGCAGCACAGCACAACGGCATCCCAAAGACTGCTCTAATTACAAGCTGAGCTGCCTCATGCACGGGGACGAAGAATGGTCACTGCTGGCACAACGCTACAGGTCAGCTTAGCACTCCTCCTTATTACCTGGATTAACAAGGTGGCACTAAAAGCTAGCTCATACCTGTCTTTTGCCTGTAGAAGAATGACTTAGGAGCTTGATTAGTTAATCTTAATTATCTACACTAAGCATGCTGCCAATAAGGAAATAGGCTGCTATTATACAGCAACTAATATGCTAAATTATTAGAGTCGGTACTGAAGAAATGTACTCTCTTACTGAGTACACTCTGCATTGCTGCTGTTCAATTTGCTCTGAGTTGTGAATTTGCTCTGAGTTATTTTTACCATTTGAGAATTGCCAGGCTTTATACCATGTTTGGCACAAGAGCTCAGCTGCCCTTTTGCTGTTGTGTTTGTAGTTCCCTTCCAAGGAAGCTGCCTGCTGTTCCCAGGTTTCTCTTTCTCTCTCCCTCTTAGCATCTCCTTTAGCTGGGAGAAATGCAACTAATGGATTTAAATTCTGTGTTTTGCAGGGAAAATCCCTGCTGGGACTTGACTCAGGCCAACTGATGTCTTCTCCCTGCCTGGAGAAAACCTTTGTCCTCCAGGCTGATGGCAGGCACTTCAAAGGAAGCCTGTTTGCCCTGTCCCCATTAGCCAGCAGTGGGAAGGAGGAAACTGCCCTCTCCACGTATTCTCCACTTGTACAGGACTGGGGCTGTTTATTCAAATTGCTTTCTTCTTTGGTATCATCCAATGGGACAGGCTGAGTCACACCTCGATTCTCGGTTCTCTTCCATGTGAAGGTTTCATTTCCCTTGGATCGGCATAAATCCCAAGCAACAACCCTGTTCTTTTCCTGACAGCAGCCCCCATATTTACACTGCACCCCCAGGATAGGCAGTCGGAGGCAATATTTTCAAGGGCTTTGAACTCCAACGCTGACGATGATGGCGGAAGGCAGCAGCACGAGCTGCCATTTGGCACCACCTGGGAGAATTTGTGTTACCTCTTCGTTGTGGCTCCCTTCTCGCAACAGGACCGGCCTTTGGGGCAGATAAGGATGTATTAAGTGACTGGTAGGTGGGCACTTGGCCCCAGAAAGGTGTCAGTTCTCAGTGTTACTGTAGAGGAGAGACAACTGGTTTATTTCCGTCCTGACGCCTGAATAATTTTTCTTAGGGTCGCTGATGTTCCTTCTTTGCCGAACGGGACCTCTGCATAACGCTGAAGGGAATATTCTGTTTAATATTCTGTTTCCCAACCCTTTGTCTTTCCTTCACCCATGGTAACTGCCAGCAAGTTTGTGAGTTTTTCATTTGAATGAAATTTCTCTCTAGCTGTGGGCAGAATATAGAAAAAATCAATAGCTATTAAGATCCGTAATACTGCAGGATATAGGATCCTACTGGTAGAAAAAGCTAGGACCCTTTATTTATTCACACTCCCGACTGCCAGCATTCGTTATCTGACCTCACTGCCCACGTCCTGCTCTTCCCCCAGGTTTTCAGTGGGTTTTTTATTGCCAAAAGCTGAGCAGAGGACGTTTTGCCCATTGCGCTCTGCTGTGTTCTGTGCTAGTTCCTTGTGAAAGTGCCTTCAGGTGCTTTCCCAGGGCTCGCATTTTTTGTTTGAGAACAAGTTAAGAAAAAAGAGTTACTGGAGGTTTTAAAACCCATTTTCTTTTTATCTAGTGTTCTGTTAAAGCTTTCCTCCTAAGCAGCTTACAATAATATAAACAACCTGCAGAAAAAAACTCACTGTCAATCTGCTGCTATAAATTCCTACAGGTCCAGGGGCTTCAGGAGCTGGATATTGCACCTACAGGCCTTGGAGTCAGAGATAAGTATCAGATAATTCACTCCTCTAAAAAATACTCCCTTATATTCAGAGCGAGTGGAGAGCAGGAAGGTGGAAGAGGAGACAGGAGGAGGTGTGCTGAGAGCGGGGTACCCGGCGTGCGGGATGAGGATGGAGCCCCACGGGACTCACGAGTCCCACGGCTGAGTGAGCGCTGGCCTCTCCCCGGTGCCCGTGGCCGAGCTAGCACGCTCCTCAGCTCCACATCGCCTTCCTCGGCATAAACCACACACTTCCTGCCAGCTCGTGAGGGTGCAGACCACCATCCCCAGCCCCTCGGGCTGCTTTAGCGGAGGGAGCAGCCATGTCGGCAGCTGCGAGGCGTCGGGTGGGGGGTTTCTCCCCTCGGCCGGTTGCGGGCTGACGGCGCTGCAAGGCGGCTGCTGGGGTGGGCTGCACGCGGCGGTGCTGTGCCGCCCCTGCTTTCGGAGGTGCTGGGGAATAACGAGCGAAATCTAATTAAGGAAAGTGAAATACAGCAGGTTAAGTCAGCTGCATCGGAGTGTGAAATGGAGCCATTATAAAGCAAAAACAAAACACTGTACAGTGGCATCTCAGGAGCTCCGCAGCCTCGGAGCTGCCTGGCATCGGGGTGGGGACGCACCGGCAAGAGCTGTTAATGTGGTGGGCTGTCGCTGACCGTGGCAGGGCTCTGCTTGCTCAGCGCAGCTCCTGCTCAAAATGGGGCGAAGCATGGCCTGGGCATCGCGGCAGCACGCTGGCCTGACCGTGGTGGGAGAGGGGGAATGGGAAAGGGGGCGATGAGAAAGCGTTAGGTCAACAGAAAAAGGAGGGAATGGGAAGAAAAGCTGGGCAGTGAGGGGTGAGGGTGAAGGGCAGGAGTGGAGCCAGGCTGAGCCTTTCTCCCTTGAAGATGAAAAGCTCTGCAGCTATCACAGCGCGTATTTATCATCCGAAAACCTGAGCTTGGCCTAGCCCGCTGGTAATGGCTGTAAGAAAGCTGCCCTGCTCGGGTGGCAGAGGGTGCCACGTGGAGAACGGGCACGGGGCCACCTCTTTGCTCTGGGAATGATTCAGCGGCTGCACGTATGTGCAACTTTGCCTTTTCAAGGACGTTTTTTTGTTTTGTAAAAGAAAACCCCAACAAACCAACAAAACCCCCAGCTTTTTTAAGATTGCAGCCTTCTGAGGTCAAAGAATAGAACTTTAAAACAAGGAAACCATATTTGTTCTTCATGATGCTACTATTTATGAAATGGCAGAATTAATTCTACTATTTGAATTGAACTTGGAAAAAAAAATTATTTAATCTAGCTGGAAGAGCATCTTTTGAAACCAGCAGGAATGGTTGCAGAACCCTTAAAGTATTTTTAATGGTTATTGTTTGCAGTTCTCTCTCTCTAAAAGTTGGCAAAAGGGCATCTTGAATGTACAACAGTAAGTTCAGCACAAGTGAAGCTGCTTTCAAATATGCTGGAAAGGATATCCACAGTAATAGGATTAGTACAAAAAGAACATGTCGTCTTTGTATCTAAAATCCTGAGGCTAATTTGTCTTGGTTCCACCCCTCCAAAAACTTTTGTGACAAATTACTTTTGTCAGGAACAGTTAATGATGTTTCACTGTTAAACTGCTCACAAGAAATATCTAACACCTGCTGGGAAAATTATCTGTAAAGGTTATCACTGTAAGGCTTGGATGTAAAATGTCAAAGGACAACTTTATCTCTTTCTCCTTCTTCACCCTCCCACCCCCAGCTACAGGCAGGAGAACTTGGGGAGCTTTTGCGAAGTCGTCAGGCAGGTAGGTGTCTGCTTCCCTCCAGCCTCCCTCCACTCCTGAGAGCATCCTGGGATGCATTTTATTTAAGCTAACAGGTGATCCGCAGGTAGAAGACTGAAGGCAGAGGAAATTAATAATTCACTAAAACTTTGCTGGAGAACAGTCTGACGGCAGAGCTCAACATCTGCCACTGTCACCTGAAAGACGACTTAACAGCGAGGCCAAGAGGCACCTCCCGCTGGGAGCGACGCGGTGCTCGTGCGGAGGGCAGCACCAGCCGCGGACCCTGCTGCCACGGGGGCACAGACACAGGGAAGGATTACCTCCGGCTTCAGGATAACAGCACATCGGCTGCCGTCCCTTTTACTTCAGGTCTCGGTACGCTACCGTTTCCCTAGTAGGGTAAAAACGTGGGTAAACACATCACCTGGCCACCCCAACAAAACCCAGTAGATTTAATGAACCAACTTTAGTCTTAGTGGTATCTAGTAGGCTTTCTGATCCTGCCCCCCAAAACAAGACACTGCAGAGGAACTTTAAGATTAACATTCCAGCAGCGATTGTTTTTTTTGTTGTTATACTGAAGCCTTTTATTTTGAACAGATGCAGTGCACTTAGATATTAAAAACTTTTGTTTGATAGCTGCACATATTTGTGAATGCAGCTGTAGGTGGGAGGCGTACGCATGTGGTCTAAGTCTCTCACCGAAGAGCCTGCAGGATCAGGGCTCTGCCACATCCCAGCCCTCTCCGAGGCAGCAAGGGAGGAAGTCTCTGCATGCTTCTGAGATCAGCGTTCATTCTCCAAATTAGCCTGGGTGTTGGTCATTAACATATCCATCTGTTTGCAGGACGGAGATGAGCGGCAGGCATTATGGTCAAGCCTGGCTGCAGTCTTTGGCCTTGGTTTCTCTTCTGGTCACGTCAGATTTGCATGAACCCAGCAGTCCAAAGCTTCACACAGTCTGCTCTTCGCAATACTCTTGCTGACCTGTGCAAGCTCTCCCCGCTGGGCCTTAGACGAGGGACTGCCGAAAGCCGAGTGCACTCTTCATTGTTCCCGCTCAGCACCTTCGCGCAGGGGTAACGTTTCTTCACGTGGTTGATCGTTCTGGCACCTCTATGCGACCACTAGCCAGGGCTCACAACTACCCAGGTATCTGCGTGGTGCGAACTGGCTAAAATGGGAGTATACAGGAAACCAGTTCAAAGAAACTGGGTGGCTAATGAAGGGGTGGGTTTTGTGACAGTAGGGATTTTTTCACTGGTGTGTGAAGCACACCCCACTCACGGACAGAACTTCATCCTCTCTACCATCTTCTTTCCTGGTGTTTCTCAGATGGGTGAGTCTGGCTTTGTTTCTTCTGTAATTTTGGTTTTACTTATTTATTTACTTTGTCTCACATAGCCAGTGAACAGCCACAAGTGTCCGATTACCAGAGGTTCAATCAGATTCAGTGGGTAAGTGTTCCAATCAGTGCTCTCCGCTCTTCCTCTTGGGTATGGTGCACTACGCTTTGACTTATCAGGATAAAATACCTCTTGTGTAGCTACACATCAGGATCGGGCCAAGGTAGTTTTGCCCAACGCAACCTCTCTCTGTCAGTGTAATATTTCCTATCTTGATGTGTCTGTGACAAGATTTTTTTTTTCCCCAATGTAATACCTTAGTAATCGCGTTTACTGGCTTTACCTGATAGAAGCAATTTGCACCTATACTAAAGAATTTTGAAGAAAGAAAGTCTTTACAAAACCCAAAAGCTGTGAAAACTGTCCAGGCGCATGTTTGATGTGCGCCACATGTATGCGCATTCTTGTTCACTGTGGTTTTAGATAACTGTGCTCACAATCGGTAACAAAACCATAGAAATACCTTGGGAGTGAAAAGGGACTGTTCCTGTTCCTTAAGCTTTGATAGTGTGTTGACATCCTTAGTGAAAATACAGAAAGGGTCAACATCCTTTGCTGTTGCCTGGTTTCGGGTTGCATAGAGTTAATTTTCTTTCTAGGAGCTGGTATAGTGCAGTGTTTTGGATTTAAGATGAGAATAATGTTGACAACCCAGGGGTGGTTTTGCTCCTGCTGAGCGGGGCTTGCGCAGAGCCAAGGCCTTCCCTGCCCCTCACCCCGCCCCACCAGCGAGGGGCTGGGGGGCACAAGGGGCTGGGGGGACACGGCCGGGACGGTGACCCCCACTGCCCCCAGGGCTGTCCCACACCACACGGCCTCATGCCCAGCACATGGAGCTGGGGGAGGCTGCCCGGGGGCCGCTGCTCGGGGACTCGCTGGGCATCGCTCGGTTGGTGGCGAGCAATTGTGCATCACTTGTTTTGTATATTCTTTTATCATTGTTACTATTTTCCCTTTCTTTTCTGTCCTATTAAGTTGTCTTTCTCTCAACCCAAGAATTTTACCTTTTTTTACCCATTCTCTCCCCCATCCCACTGCAGGGGATGTCTGGTGTTCAGCTGCCTGCCAGGCTAAACCACAACAGCTGTCTTTTCCAGTGGCATGTTTTGGAATATTTCTTTTCTTACCCACATGCCCTCTCCATTTGCAGGTGAATACAGTTGTAGCTGCTCTCTTACGGGTGGCTTTCTTCTGTTTTGTGCTGTGTCATACAGGTACAGATTTGTGACGGCTGCAACACGTGCCTCAGACAAGTCACTGAATGCTGGTGGTCTGACAAGCAAAACCCTTGAAAATCCCCACTGGTTTTGAAACTCCATGACAGGAAATGCCCGTTGTTGGGTTCATAAAAGATGGCTTTGCAGGACTACGAGAAAATCCTCACTGTGGTTTTGGGGGTCTTAAAGAAAAAAGAAAACTCTGCTAATATTTTTTTAACAAAGTCTGTATCTCTTTCCAAATCTATGACCTCAATGACATAAATGGATATAAAACTTCATCACTGGGATGATATCTTGCCATAGATTTTCTTCAGCAGTCATTTTCCCCTGCAGATATCCTTGTTCCTTTCGCCAGTCTTCCCTGGTTTGGGTTTTCTGTTTGTTTTTGGTTTTTTATTATGTGAAAACATTGGCTCCAGCTGTTCTGTTGTTTGGAAAGACCTCGACACAGCTGGTGATTATAAGGGGAGATGATGTCTGATGGGCACAAAAGGGCCTGACGGCAGCCAGCAGCCCCCTGGGCAGTGGGCAGCACTGCTGCTGGCCCGCAGGGAGAGGCCACGTGCCAGGGTCATCTCTGGGCCTGCCTCGGGGCACGGCGGCACCCACGGCTGCTGCCTTCTCCCAGCTCCGAAACACGAGCCCTTCCTAGCCTCGGTAAGTCACATCACTCTTCTATTTGGTTTTTTCTCCCATGTGTAAAACAGGGGTGAGGTCAAGCTGTGCGTGCTGTCCAGCCGTCAGCAAAACGGGTTATGTACAAAACTTCCCAAGAAAGGCAGCTGGTTATTCTGGACCCTCTTTTTCAGAGTATTGGGAAGGGAAGGTACAAACACAGCCTCTCCTCTGAGCTGGGAACACAGCGAGCGCTCTTATGGGGGTTTCTGACTTGGCACATTGTTTCCCTTTTCTGGATTAATCCTAAAAATAGAAAAATGTTTCTCATAAGGCCAGTTATGGTATCAAGTATCCTTGTGATTACGGGAGCGTGAACCGTTGTACGCCCACCTGCGCTGCCCAAATGACTCTCCTGCAAAGGAAGTTTCTCTTTTTATTCTCACATAATAAACCTTTTACAGCCATTCCCACATTGTTAATATTTATCAGGGGAGGACACTGGCTAGATAGCCAATAACGGCACCTGCAGAAGGGTTACACTTGTAGTCGTGCGAAGCAGAGGGAGTCGGAGAACTGCGTATCTCCCATAGACGTTCCTGGACTTTGTGCACAAAGACCATCTCTGAAAGGTGGGGATGTTACTGGTGCTTCTTGTGCACCGAATGAATTCAAGCACGGACTCTCTGTTGCTCGCCCACAGCTTTCAGGTGGTCATTACCTTTCCTGTTCTTGATCCTCACGTGTTTGGAACTGTTGACACGGAGGGGAAGGGCTCGTGTGTGGATGTGGCTTGCCAAGGAGCCAACTTGCAGCATGCTCTGACGCCGCAAATGACTCCTCTCGCTGAATGTTTTCTGTGAGAGTAACTGAGAGAATCGGCTTTAAAAGCGAACTAGAGGGGAAAAAACCAACCTGTCAACCCAAACTTTAAAACACTAGCTGAGGCTATTCCCAACCTCTGTCAGCAACGCTTAAGTGGGCTGGGACTTCTCTGACAGCAGAAAAGAAAGCAGGTGGAAAAATTTAACAACAACAACAAAAAAAAGGCATATGCACAGCAGGCTTCTGAAACAGCAGTGCTATTTTTAAAGGTCAGAATTATTATAGGACATTAATTAGCAATCAGGTAATGCTCAAATTGCCTTAGCAAATTTAGACACTGTGTAAGGCCACACGCTGCAGAGGGTGCAGCCACCTGAAAAGAATTAGGACACTTTAACAGAAAATATGCCTTGCTCAGAACAGAGCTAGAAGAACATAATGAGAAAACAATATGACTTCCCTCAAGTAATTAGGAGGTGGTACCGAGAGTAAATAAGCTTTTGCAGAACAAAGCATTAGTGAACCAAATGAGAGCAAATAAGCTGGGAGTCAGGTTTCCTGCAAGTGCAGGAAAGAGAAGGTAGATAATCCTGTCTTTGAACAGTGGTACTTGAGATGCTAGCAAAAAGCAAAACAGAACAGATTGAATAGACTTAACAATTCCTGATCCCAAATGTACCGAAAACATCAAAAGTCTTTCCACTGGCATGATCGAGGTCTACATTTGGCCCCTAGAGAGCTCAGGTAGGCTACATAGATTTCAGGGACAGTAGATGATATATGTTTCTAGGAGAAGTGAATAAAAAACAATTCTGAAGCATTATATTTTTGTCTTGTTCTTAAATTCAAAGTAGATCAAGGCCGGACTTGTATCTCTTGCAATTCAGAAGTTGTTTTACCACTTTTTTTTTTGATATTGTGACGTGGACTAAAAAAATAGTTACTGATTTGGGGGAGTTATCTGCTTATCTGGTAATTTGGTGCATATTTTAATGAGATACTAGCTGTTGGAGGAGAGATAATCAGGTTTTAAGTCTTCTTCCTTTTTATGGGAGGCTGAACCGCATAAGTGAAACTGAATTTTGAAGGTGTTCATATTTAGGGAGTTGGCTTCTTTCCTTGTAGACAGAGCATTTCTGAAACTTGGAATAGCATTTGGCTTCCATTTCCACCCTTTCTGTTCGCAAAAGTGCACAATGCAGGGCAGGTGTGTGGCTGTAGCTGTACTCAACCTGTATATAAATACAAGGGCTTTAGAGGCTTTGTAAATAATACATAAGCATTTCAAGATGTATATATGTATTTCCTTAGTAGTATTTGCCAACAAATATTATTAGTACTGCAACATCATCTTAAGCTACCTGTTACAGGTAGATGTGAAAACTACGGGTAATTTGTCTTCTCAGCTGTGAGAGGAAAAGTCTAGTTAATGTTTTACCAAGAATACGGTGAAAAAAGAGTATAAAAAGAGTTGGAAAGAGGTACATCTTCTAAAATATGGAACAGGGAGCTTGGAGTTAACTGTGTCTAATATTTTTCCATTACAAGTTTCTACCAAATTGGCTCGACAGCCTGAGATAAAAACAGCTGAAGATTTCTAATATTTTTTTTTGTTTTTGATGGGGACATGTAGATTGAGGTGAGAACTCTCCAAAGATTATCTGCTGAGTGCCAGCTTTTAATGAATCCCATTTGTTTTCTTGATTAAGTCTGCTATTACCCCTGTTTAGTCTTGTCACGAGCCCATTAGCTGGAATTTTCATATCATGGTTTAGAAGAGAAATTAGCCTAGAAGAGCAGCACTCATCATCAGCCGATTTTCAGCGTATTTAATATAGTTTACAATTTATGAATTCAGGAACCTGTAGCTTCATAAACAGATATATATATATTTATATAAAAAACCCAAATAACTACTCTTTATGGTGAAATTCATAGGCCAATAAGGGTTGCAGTCAAATACCGGTTTGCGGTGATAACGTATATCACTAATGTACTTACAGCTACAAGGTTTCTTCGGTGAACTTGCGTCTGACAGGCTATGTCAGGTCTATGATGTGTGAGAGAGAAGCTTCTTTAGGAAGAAGTGACTCTCCAAAGGTTTGACCTCTTATTTTCAAAAGATAAGCATCCTGGAGGCTTATCGAGCCTTGTGGTACAAAGTACTCAAGAGCTTTGGAAGCGCTTAAAAGCCACGTGATGGGTACGGTGTAAAATGTGCACACTGGTGTGGCAGGGTTTTCAAATTCTTCACTTTCTTGAAAATGCTGTGAGGATAGCCCTTTAGGAGATTTAAATATCTCCATCCTCTTTCAGATTCTTGAAACGAAAGGAGCGGAGTAGGGCGAAATGCACTTTTTAAATGACATTTTGCAGATTTCAAGAGATGCCATTTCAGCCTCTCCTGGAAGTGAAGACTTGGACGGTGGAATTTGCAGAGATGCCACAGAAGTATTTCATCAGTGAAAAGAGCCAGAGAGGACTGCATCTGAATCACGGGGTGATGCCCTGGCATTATTCTGTAATGGGAAACATGTCTTTGCCAGGTACTTGGAAGCAAACATTGCAAATATTTGGACATTATGCCATTATTTAATATTACCCATCCAATGCCCTCTTTCTCTTTTCTTGTTTTCTTTGTGCCACTGTAAATGACTAGGCTGGTCTGCTGGCATTTCCCTTTTTCCTTCTGCTTTTCCTCTTTTCTACCTCCTTTTCTGTAAGCCCTGAAACGGAGCGGGACCGTGATCACTCTATTCTCTTCACTTAGAGTTCCCACATCATTTTCTATTTGATGAACAGTGTGAGAAACATCCTGTAATCAAAGCAAAAACAACTCCAATCATATTGCTATTCCACAGGAGCTCCCAAAGATGCCTGGAAGAATTTGCTGCATTTCTGGGCCCAGAGGCTGTTACGAGGAACACCAGTTGGTAATCACAGGCTTGGTTTTTTGTCCCCTTAAACTACCTGAATTACTGAAGGAAAATCCTTTCCCATATCCTTACCAGGGTTTGACTGAAACACAAAGACCCATTTTATAACCAACCGGGTCTAAAAATTCAGCTCCCTGCTTTAATTTCTTGGCTGGATGGAAAATAAACATCTTCTTTATAAAGCTGGTAAATGACTATGACTACCTCTCCAAAGAATTCTCTCTTAAGAATAATTCAGATGGTGTAAGAGAAATGTACCTCTCACAAAAAGCAGCTTTTCCAAACCCCTGTAGTTTCCCTGCACAATATTGTCTCTAGCTGCAAGACTCCTTTCTGTCGGTAAATGTATTATAACCCTTTCAGCCTGTTCTGCTTTACATACTCGACACCATGAATCTCTAACAAGGTTAGGGGTGAGTAACAATTTAAATCTACTTTCAAAGACAGCTGAAAAACCTATTATAGATGCAACCTTGAACTTTAATTGTATAAAGACAGCTATTTTCTTAGCATTCACGCAAGTGATAGAGTTTTGTGCTTGTAAGTCTGCCTGGACTTTCTGGCTGTGTTGGCAACTATTTTGTCTGCCTATAGACATTGAAAAAAAGAAATGCGTATGTTTACACACTATAGCATTACAACATCTATTGAAATTTGTAACGATGAAGGTTGTTAACATATTTGAGTTGGAGAAGTCCATCTGGTTAATTGTAAGTTACTCCTCCTGCTATTTTACTAGGCTACACAAGAGGTTGCTGAAATCCAGCATTTGTTTTCAGATATACCTTCATGCTTTTTAAGGAAATTGTTGTAAAGAGCCAGAGAATGCTTTGAAATTATGTTGGTCAAAGATTTTCCAGCATTGGCACAAACTAAGGAAATAAGGGGAAGCTCAAAGGATCCGTGAAAGGAAAAAAGAGTCTCTCTTTAAGGCTGGTTTCTAGTAGGAAATGGAAAGATCTGGAAGTATTTTTGTAGTTTCATAGATTCAAACCTTCCTGGTACTCCTGATCGAAAAAACCAAATCACCACAAAAAAAAAACACAACCAAACCACCCCCCCCACCCCCCCAAAAAAACCCCAAACCAAAAAAAGCCCCAAGTCAGTGTATCCATCTTGAACACCTACGGTCTGAAAGCTCTCCTCACAGGAGCGATACCTCTCCCATGGCACGGTCTTGGTGGGAAGGATCGGTTTCAGAGCAGAAAGTTTGTGCTTCACAGCTGAGAAGTTTCTGTTACGCTTTGCAGTCAGGGTAGCTGCAGCAACGGTGTTAACAGCCTTATGGAGGTGGAAATGAGGTCGCTGTTAGTTCAATGCAAACCGCTCGCAAACAGATCTCAACCACCAGCAGCAACTATGGATCCGCTCGGCCCTGGAGTAGCTGTGTAAAAGACCGAGTGAGATTTGTCTTTGTTGTTTTGCTTTGTTTTTACCAGTGCTGAGCCATGTTATCTCAGGCGTGTTAAGCACAGATATAAAAATTTTGCCTTGAAAATATTTGATCAAATATTTCACCTGTTGTTTAGGTAAGAACGTATTTGTCGAGCTCAGTCATTGTCATTAAATCAAGGATAACGTCGTATGACTGGGTCTGCCCCTCACTAGTCCTTTTGTTCCCAGAGAGCTACAAGACAGAAAGGAGAGCCTCGTGATCCTTCCAGCACTGCCTGGAATATCACTTGAACCTCAAAGCGATGCTCTGAGCCACTGATCCCTCGGTGGGAGCACATTTGCTCTCTTAGTTGAATTTTTTAAAGAAATTTGTGGGCTTTACAGTTTGATATTAACTGTCATTTTTGGCCAAGATGTCCTAATTTATTGGAACGCAGCAAATAGCACTTGGAAAAAGAAAGTTGGATTCAGAGCTACACATAAAGTTTGCGGTCCCGAGGCAGATATTTGAGAGCTCTGTGTTTCCTCTTCATTCAGAAAATGAGACACAAATTTTAAAAATGAGACACATTTTGGAAGATTATTATCTAATTTGATAATTCAGCTAATGAGATGCAGCTAAGTGAATATAGCACATGATATTAATTAGCAGTAAGATGTATATCCTCTTTACGATAGTTACCAACAACACTGGTGAAGAGATGTCAGCAGGAGCACTGTGTGTTAGCACTGGGGATACTGTGTAATGTTGCATGTGCCAATCCTGAATAATATTGACTTATGCTAACTCCTAAATCAGCTCAGCCCCTTCCTCTTACCCAAAGCCTTCCCACTGGGGAAAGAGAGTCATTTCCAGGAGGAATGTAATGAGACGGTCCTCATGGCATGGGCTTTTGACTGATTAAACAGTCATATGCCAAGTCCCTTTATGGTGCCACAGAAGGAAGAAAAATTAATAAGTTACAATTAATATACTACATTAAATAATAAACAGCGTAGCTTTTCAGCTATACTAGCAAGGTACTAGAAACTTCTAAAAATGCAAAGAAACCTTTTACTTCCTTAAATGTGTTTTTCTTTTGAGCTGTATTGAGCAGTTATGCCTCTTCAGAGGTGGTTAATTTTGTGAGCAGAATATTAATAATTTATAAGTGTGTTAAAGGTATTGATCATACAAGGGTAGAAACATTATGCTTGAGTTCCTTCTATAATCCATTACAAAGGAAGTAAATTGCTTCAGTTTCATATTAAAATATGAGGCTAGCAGACTGTAGTTTAAAACATATGTAAAGTTGTTTTCCTACTTAAACTGCAGTCATCCATCGTTGATCTGGTGGTAGCACACAAGGATTTGCTGGGATTCACCTGCAGGAATTTCAGACAAGAGAATCACAGAAGGTGGGGGTTGGCAGGGCCCTCTGGAGCTCACCCCGTCCCACCCCCCGCTGGAGCAGGCACCCCCAGAGCAGGGGCACAGGGCCGCGTCCAGGCGGGGGGTGAATGTCTCCAGGGAAGGGACCCCACAGCCTCTCTGGGCAGCCTGTGCCCCTGCTCTGGCACCCGCACAGGGAAGGGGTTTGTCCTCATCTTCAGGGGGAACTTCCCGTGTTCCAGCTTGTGCCCGTGGCCCCTTGGCCTGGCGTTGGGCACCGCTGGAAAGAGCCCGGCCCCATCGTCCTGACACCCGCCCTTCAGATATTTATAAGCACTGATGAGATCCCCCCTCAGCCTTCTCTTCTCCAGGCTGAACCAACCCAGGTCTCTCAGCCTTTCCTCACAAGGGAGATGCTCCAGCCCCTGACCACCTTCGTAGCTCTCCGCTGGACTCTCTCCAGCAGTTCCCTGTCAGTCTGGAACTGGGGGCCCAGAACTGGCCGCAGCCCCCCAGATGTGGCCTCAGTGGGGCAGAGCAGAGGGGGAGGAGAACCCCCCTCGCCCTGCTGGCCACGCTCCTTTCCATGCCCCCCAGGACACCGTTGGCCCCCTTGGCCCCAAGGGCCCGGTGCTGGCTCAGGGTCACCTCGCTGCCCCCCAGCACCCCCAGGGCCTTCTCAGTGGAGCTGCTTTCCAGTAGGTCACCCCCAACAGGAGGAAGAGACTCTTCCCCCCTCTCCCAGTGCCACCCAAAGTGCCCCCTTCCAGCCCTACCTGTGTGGCTGGTCTGTGTGCCTGCTCTCAGCTCCGGGCACAGCTCTGCTGAGATCCGCTGGGAACCTTTAGGGGCTGGTTTCAGTAGCCGTGGCAGCAGGTCTTGATTTCTTCTGTTCGTGACTCCGTTTCTGGCCTTGGGAGGCTACACTTGGGCGTCAACAGGGTCTCTGTAAGTTCTCCTGGGGAAATGGTGGGGATGTCTGCTGTGGGACCAGAGCTCTAGCTTCTCTCTTTGGGTTTTTTTTTTTTTCCAGCTCTAACCATTTTCTCATGCTTGAGCATAAAGTGCATAAACTTTGTTATACAAGGTGAGTACGTGCAGCAAAGTCTGTAAGGCTTGTATAGATCCAGGAATCTACCTGCATGTAAGTTTTTGCTGCAGCAGGGGACTTTAGCATTTTCTTTACTCTGAATTGCTCCCCAATTTTGTCATGGTTGCACGAATAAAGCTTTAACCTGCAGGCCCAGGACTGTGGGATGTTTGTGACAGGAAGGGCCGTTGGCAGTGACACCAATCAGTGCAATACCTGTTTTTTTTATTCCTGTTCTAATGCAGAAGGAAGAATGATATAAACCAGAGGAAATAAATAATTGGTGAATAATTTTATTAATCAGATTCCTTCTGGACCACCAATCTCATTATTTGTTTATCAGCCAGGCTTCCACTAAATCTATTCACAATTAAAAAAAAAAAAAATTACTAAGTGAACAGTATTGAACTGATCCTTAATTAGGGCAGCTGAGATGTCTTGTATAATTAACTGGGCTTTGTTCATAATTATTTCCTGATAGTTGGAATTGTTTTCCAGAAGTAAGGGAGCAATAGTAATGGTAACACTAAGAAATCTTTGATTTTTCAGAGTAAAATAATGGCCAGGCTTATTGCGTTTAAGTTGTATAAGACCTATTTGTTCCCGCTGACAGCTGAAAGTAATCATGTCAATTTGGCTGGACCACACAGGAAAGTTTTGCAAAAACAGTTCTCTTAGAGTAGAAATAAGTATGCATCCAAATCTTTAAAATGTGGCTCTTCTAATTTGTGGTTTAGGGCGGTCAGCCTGAGGTTACTCCTCCAGCAGCCACGCATGAATCCTGGCACACCAGGAAGAGTCTCCTTTATCAGAGACCAAGACCTTAAAGCTAGTGCTCACGCATGGCCTCGCTGGGTCCTGCTCAGGGAAGCAACTTAAATCAGCTATTGCTCTTAAACAACGGGGAAAAAAGAGTTGCAACTCAACAAAGCTCTTCCCTGATCCCTCCCAACCAGTGAGGCGTCTGCCGCTGCGCTCCCCGCACGGTGCTTCCAGAGCTGCAGCCCGCTGGCTGGGGTGCCGGGGGGGAGGCTCTCCGGGAGGCCATGCCGCGCGCGGCAGCAGCACCACGCACCCGGCGCCGGCAGACGCCGCGCTCTGCTTGCAGTCGCAGTAGGGAGCACGCGTTGGATGGGGGCTCTAGAAACCTGCCCTGATTTCTTAATTTTAGTAAGACCTCACTGATGGAAGTGATTCTTTGAGAGAAGCTGGGAGAGATGTGGCCAGTAATGCTGGAAACGGGGCAAATGGGTTTTATTTGCGGGTTACCACTGCTATTTTCTTCCTCCTTTCTGACGCTGGCTTTGGGCACAACTTCAGGAAGCCACAGGAGTGCCATACGTGGTATTTCTTACCCCAGAGCACACCCAGCCCTCCACAGGGAAGCCCAGAACCCCAGACTGGCGGGGGTTGGACAGGACCTCTGGAGCTCACCCCGTCCCACCCCCTGCGTGAGCAGGCACCCCCAGAGCAGGGGCACAGGGCCGCGTCCAGGCGGGGGGTGAATGTCTCCAGGGAAGGGACCCCACAGCCTCTCTGGGCAGCCTGTTCCAGCCCACCTGGGAAGCTGCAGCACACTCCAATGTGTGGGATTCTTGGAAAGAGGCATTTGCTGGACCATCGCCTCTGATTTCAAGAGAACTAGTATCTGCTCTAATCTAGGAAAATAGTAGTCATGTTACAACCCGAGGTTGTTTGGGATTCATTATGAAGCTGCGTGAAAGAGCACGTGGGTTAAACAGGTTCACTGCTAATTAATACCTTTACTCCTAACGAAGCAGCTCCTTGCTCCTGGGGTTAGGCAGAGTGTGAGAAGAAAAACAAGCAGGGAGCTGTCTGCAGGCACTTTCAGGACTGAAGCAGCGAATGAGTACGTGTAAAGTTTAGGGAGCTGAACGCCAGCACCAGGCGTAACTCAGGTACCCGACTCTCAGCAGCACCAAGGCAGCGGGACTGAACTTCCATGAGCAAAATCAGAGTTTGTTTCTAAAACTCAAAAGTTCAGAAAACCAACATTTATTTTTTTTTTAAATAGTTTTCCGTGAGATTTGTTTAATGTGAGTGGTCATCCCCTGAGAGGTCTTGGACCGTGCTATGTTGCGTTCAGGCTAGAAAGCGCAGAATGAAAGTTATGAGAATTCTTCAGCTGCCTCTGCTCTCTGGCTGGCAAAGACTTCTTTCATCTGCTAATTTATAAAGAATCTGATTAATCTGGCTCATTGCTTTGGGATCGCCCTGTTGCCAACAGTGAAGCCGAAGTCCATAGGCAGTAGAAACCTTTCTAGGTATCGGGATGATGGGGAACAATGCGATTCCTTACTCCCAGATAGTAGAAAGCACGTGCGCTGGGGTGCCTTGGCAATCATTCCAGTTTTCGTCCTCTTTCTGAATCAACTGACCCATTACCTATGCATGTTACGTTATTAACTAATGTCTAATTATTTTTTTCACTGTTGAATTCCTTGCAGCTCTCTCTAAAGTTTAGTCAGTAAGAAGATTAAAACATAAATGCCATTAAATATGCTTTAAATATCAGACCTATTGAAATATTTCCAGGTTCTGTATCCTCTTAAAAAATAATTCCCATTCAAAACAGAGAGGAAATGTCATCTGCATGAGTGTCTTCTGAGTGTAAGATCGGATTATGCAGGGAATTATGTAGAGTAGCTTTGGAAATCTGATAATGAAAAAAACTTTGGACTCTTTTATTTATGACATTTTAAACCCCTGTAACATTTGGGGAAGTTTTCAGTGTTGTACATGAGCCGTTAACCTCACGTGTAAAATTTTCCCGAGTAACTTCATGTGAACTAATAGCCATGGAGCCTGAATTCAGATTCGGTCAAGCTGGATTTGCTGGGATTTGAAGGTGATTCCTGGATCTGCAAGAGGTTAAAGCGCGGTGCACACAGGTCAGGGTGCTGCTCTTGGCCACCCCTTGTGGCCCTTCTCCGGCTCCATAGGGAGGTCAGGGCGAGAGTGGCCAAAGGTTGATGTTAGCTGTTTGAATGTCCTCCCACATCATCCTGTTGGGGGTGTCGTGGGATCCCCATAACAGAAAACCTCAACATATCAGTTCCCATTTGTTAGCGAGGGCCAAATAAGGTCCCATCACTGACATTCCAGTTTGCACATTTAAGTAAGTAAATGCAAGTATTTAAGAGAAATGGTTGCAGGGAGTCAGGGCAGGGCTTCTCAGCTGCTCCAAGCCCTGTAGCTCATGTCTAGCAAGGGATGCAAAAGCATCGGTAGGATGCTTCCCACAGGCCTGCCACCAGAGCAGGGAAACGAAGGGGTCTTCCCGTCTGTGTGACGTGCCAGGGAGCGGGGCGCGTTTCCAGGAAGAGCAGAAAGGATTTCTCTCCAAGGCTGATGGATATTCTGCTTTGTGAGGTAGAGAGCAAAACGTTCGTGCCAGCTTGCCTTTTGCTGGCAAAATGTCACAACACCGGGGGGGGAGTGCTGTGGCTGACCCTGGAGCTTGGGTGCGGGCTTGCCACCTAGCTCTTCCCAGCATGTGCCAGACCCCAGGCCAGAAAAGCCACGATATCTCTGCCTCTGTGGTCACCTCCACGGCCCGTGTCCGTCGGGGCCGCTAGCGCGTCACTCCCCGTGCCTCTCCCCTCGGCAGCAGCTGAACTGGAAGATGGGTCTGCTTATGTAGAAGTGCTCCTGATGAATATTGACCAGGGAATTTATCATAAATATCCAATGGAATTTATGAGCTAGTGGGTAACGTTAGAGCAAACATGTTTAGGACAGAGGCTTTCGAAACAGGCCAGGAAAATTCTCATTGCAGCAAGAGGTGACACGCGCCTATTCTTTCTTCAGCTGGCTAAGCAACAGCGGGAGTGTTTCCTACTAAACAGCCTCATTAGCATAAGAATAACTACAGGGTAAATTTTCAAGCTCATTCCAAGTGAATTCAAGGGGGGGGGGAAATATTCTTTTAATATGCGCAACTCATGCAAACAATGATATGAAACTAATTCATTTCATCATATTATCACCATATCGTATTAACTTAAAAGAAATAATAATGCAACATGGAAATGTTTGCATATTAGAGAGAACTCTCATTGTACCCTATTAGCACCATATCGTATTAGTATTGCATTAGGCTATTATGCTCCAGTGCTAAAATGATGAAATCCCACTGTGAAAACTGATATTGAATTCTTGTAATGTTTCAGAACCGTTTTTAGCACTGCATATAAATAATTCATGGGAGCAGATCTAATGAATTGATGAAAACCCCCTATCCCTTGACATTGTGAAAGTATTTATGAATGTAAAGTCATGAACAGGATTTTTTTTTTTTTTTTTAAATGGAGATGGGCTGGGACTGAAATATCTGCCTTATCACCAGACCCAGCTTGCCCGTGTCACACAGAGCACCGGGTTGGGTGGCCGCACTTCTCTGTTAACATAGCAAAGGCAGTGTCGAAGAAGTGGCCTGTCCCAGGGTCGGGGGCGCAGAGCTCGCCTTTCCAAACGTGCCGACTCGGGGAGCCCTCCAGGACCTTCCGAGATGTCTGAGTGGGGATTGCTGCCGCTCTCTGCATTGGCTTTCTGAGTTGTTAAGATCTGACACTAATGGCAAATTGTTAACGAGAAAATACATATCTAACTCGAAGGCTTCTACTTGCACAGCATTTGCGTATTACGGTGTGATCGTAATGGTCGTTATTAACATCCGCTGCGCTGAACTTTGTTTTAGGCAGATGTAGTACTGGCAAACCAAATCCCAGTGACTGTTTAGGAAAGCAGAGGGCTGTATGATGAACTAGTGAGAATTAACTCAGCCTTTAAGGGCCCCATGAGGAACAGCTGAAGCAGGCAGCATCGCCCGTCCCCGTGCCTGGGAAAAGAGGGAGCGGCTGTGCTGGCGCAGGGAGGAGGTGACCTGCGTGCTGTTGTCTGAGTTAGTCGCTGATTTACAGCTTGAGTTACCGTCACCTTGTTCCCTTCTTGCTGCTCTCCGGTATCTCTTGGCTTATGCTACAGCTCTCTCCTGTGTCTCCTCTGGCAGCCCGCTTCCACGTCCGATCCCACGCAGCGCTGGGGACCCTCGAGCCAAACCATGCTGCTGCACAAGCTATGGGAGAAACAGTAACACAGGAGCCCTTCGCAAATCCGTTAGCTTCCTTTTCACCGAGGTGTAAATTCAGAGTAGGAGGTACGTGGAGGGCAAAGCCGGATTACTCCTTCCTTTGCTTTCCAAAAGGACGTGAGGATGCTGGCGTGCCGCGTACCCTGCTGCCAGGCTCAGAGAGACGAGCCCTTCTGAGCCCGTGGATGCCGTGTCTTGGAATTTTATTGTGCTCTTCAGGCTTGTCCTTTCCTCAGCAGTCTGGGATGCATCTGCTGCGCTTGCAGTGGGAAACATAAATCAGGCGGGGGGAATGAGTCTCAATTTTCAGTGCGAGAGGCAACGGTGTGGGGGAAGCTTCTCTCAAGGTCAGCCGGAGCCGTGGACTCTCAATACCTTCCCCTAGTCTGGAGATTTTGAGGGGAAAAAAGTCAACAGCGAGCTACGGGATGGTTTTGGTTTTGCGGGGTACAAGGTCAGTGCATTATGACCTTGTTCTGAGCAGAGAAGGAGCTGATGAGGTGTGAGATCCCAGGGACAGCATTATGCAGGGGAAGAGTAGGTGAAGAACCATGAAATATATCTCGTGACTCTTTACAGGCATGCTATACGCACAGCCGTTTTCTTCAAGACTGTGTTGAGAATTGGACCCATTCAAGAGAAGTTTGATAGTGTGGTAGTGGGGGAGTGTTTGTGTTCTCTCTGCTCATTTTTCTGTCCCCACGCACAGTTTTGGTTTTCCATCCTTTCCTCCAGAAAATACTGCTGTAATTGTAGCAGGGATGCTGCAGGAGCTCTGCTTGGTTCCCGTTTTTGTGTCTGGAGCTTGAAAAATTAGCAGTACATGGAGTTTATCCCAGCTGGTTCAGCTACTTCTAGTTTTCACTGGTGATATTAAATTACACATACGTCGCTAGTGAAAATAATTTCAGTTCTTCCTATAGTCAGTATATAAAGTGTATAACATGTTAGCTTTTTTTTCTTGTGCTGTATTTTTCAGCTAAGTTGAATACCAGACTTCACATTTATTTTTAAGGTAGATAGAGGAAAGTTTTCTTCCGTGAATTGCAAAGTTGCAGAGATGGTTGAGTGCTTACCTAAAAATAATGGATTTTTTTTCATGTTGGCATAAGAACCACAGGAGTAGCACATGCCACCTCTACACCAGCAAATAAAAACAAGTGCTTATTTCATGAGAATATTTTTGTAAATATACTGATAGGAAATGGACCCAAATTAACTAACCAGTCAGTAAACTACTTTTGCGCTGTGCTGCCAAAGTATTATTTTAAATAGGTTCCAGCAGCTTGTGGTTTACTGAATTTGTTTATGTGGGTCAGTATGGCCTAATTTTTCCTGCTGAAGCTCTTCTCCAATTATAGCCGTGAATCGTTTTAGGTAAATACGAGTTGTTCCATAGCTAGAAGTAGCGAACATTTGGAAAATACACCTTAACCTCCAAACATTTATTCCTATAATTACCACTGAATATTGTCGTAAGCTGGGAACAACTGATGCTAGAGAAGAATGATGTGTTTTACTGGGAAGATGAGCGAGAGCATGGCTGAGATGCTCACAGTGCCGGGGGAGGACTTCGGCAGAGCTGAGATGAAGTGGAAAGCTGCGCTCCTGCACACGCAGGGGCAGGGGACGGGGTCGTGCTCGGTGCGGGTGGGTCCTGGGCTCAGGGCACAAAGCGACCCCCGGGGACACAGCCCAGAGGGTGGTTTGTGGCCACCGCCGCTGGGGCTTGCTCCAGGTGCTGCGGCGGGTGCATCCCCCGGCCATCCTCCCACCGGTCCGGGCTGGTGGCACCTGCCAGGCTGCGGAGGGGTGAGCTCCCACGCTGGAGAGATGCCGTGTCGCAAGCTGCCTCCTGCGAGCTCTTTGCCGGTCACCGGTTACGGCGTATCCTAACTTTAAGAAATGCCTTTTACGTTATTAACTAAAAATTACCATATGCTTTATTAAAATTCTGGCAGTTTCAGTGAGATATCTAATAGGAAATATTATTACAGATTGGACCGTTTCAGTGCTGGAATTATTTTTGACATTCCTGAGCAGCTCTTCCAATGGCATATTGGATCTCCCACAGAGCTCGGTATTCGAACAGCATACTGTTTTCTGGGCACAAATGTTCATGTCTCTTTGCCACTCTAAAAACATTCTTTAATCATGAGTTTGGAGCTTAGATTTTGGTTCTGTTCCCCGCAAATGAATACGACTGGTGCGATTCTGCTTTTGCACTTCCTTGAATTTGGCTGCTGTGGGGATGGGAACGGCTGCAGTATAAGTTAGCAGCTCTACAACGCTATTTCAGCGTCTCCACGGGTCTGTGCTTTCTGCCATCTCCCACAATTGAGGGCTGCAGAACTCCTCCCTGCTGCTACATGTTTTGGTCCCGCTGCAGGTGAGGGATACAAGTCTGCGTGGTGCATGGCAGTAGGGTACCAGGAATAGCCTCGTGGGGCTGTGAAGGAGCCATCCAGGCTAGATTTCCAGATTTCCTTCTCTTTGGGTAGCCTGAATCTCTGTACACCATACTGAGATGCAGACACACTCCAGCGATAACCAGGCTGTCTTGCCCTAGGAAAAATTCTTGTGTGTGCTGTATTTTTCCATCTTACCGGGAATCACTGGGAGAACGGGGCAGGGGCCAATGTGTTCCCCTGCATATCTGTCCAACCCTTTTTCTTCCATACCTCAGATACATCTCTCCCATAAGTCTCCTCTAGCCTTTGTTTCCCTGCTCATTCATGTTTCTGATGCTAAAAATCTAAAGCCGGACCCTCAGTAGTATTGACCTCCTTGTGCCTTCTCTGTTTCTAAATAGCAGGGGGCAGAATTTCTATCAGAATCAGAAAGTACATGGTTGAAGATGTCTGTGGCCCTGTGTGAGCTGGATTGCCAACAGCTCAGCTCCTTAAAAATTTGTTTGGCTTTACCACGGTGAATACAGCAAACTCTGTTTTCCAGAGCATATCTCAAACATGTGCACTCAGCCATGAGGATAAGCCACAGCCTGAGCTCTGAGGCCAGGACGGTTGCCTGAGGTCCCCAGGAGCTGGAGGAGCCCAGATCCAGTGTGGTATCAGTGCTTTTGTCCATCTGCTCGAGGCGCAGCAGGAGGGAGGCGGTGTAGCAACAAGGAGGGGAGCCGACCTCTCCTCCCAGCACCTGCAGGATGGCGGCGGCGAGAGCCCCGGCACCACGCGCAGGCAGAAGTACCACCGCTGTGCTCTGAGGGGTAGAAACAGGCCGCAGGAGCTGCCTTCAGTATTTGGAAACAAAAGCCATGGTGTTAGGAGGCTCCAGGAATCCGAGCAGTTCCTCAGAGCGTTTGGTTTGGATGAGGAAGACTCATTCACATCATCTGTTTTTTGTGCTAGGTATTACGAGCGTTCATCTGCTGAAATGCTAAATGAGCTATGCCATGCCGCTGCTGGGAAGATTTCACTACATGGAAGAAGTGCTGGGTGCTCATTTACTGCACACAAAAATGCAAAATTTGTCAGAAGAGTGACTCTTTAGCAGCTCTAATATTGGAAAGGAACGTCAGGATTGGTGCTGTGATAGGGGACAAGCATAAATTTGTGAACTGGTGGTGAATGGAAAGACTATCCTGGGGAAAGGGAAGGAAAAGGGTATGAGAAGATAGAAGACACAAGGATGGTGATGAATTGGGTAGAAGAGATACTTTACAAGAGAAATAATGAAATAGGAAGATAGGAGAGCAGCTCAAGGTCAGCAGGCTGTCTGGGAAGGGCTCTTGGGGGTGGGGAGGAGCAGAAATGCTGTTCCTCTGTTGTGCAAACTGTGGGGCTTTGTTCCATCAGGGGAACAACAGTCACGGATGCGATTGTGAAGGCACAAAATCATGGACGTGAAGTGGGTCATTAGGCAGATGTTGAGGTAGTTCTGAAAACAAAGTCAATGAGCTGCAGATTTGGGCTTCCAGAGCGATGGCAAGATCGTGCTGGTGCCCAGATCATACAAGGACTAAACATGGAGGGAGCTGCATCTAAAAATCAATGTGTGCATGGGTGGACTTGGTAATACCGCTGGAGCTACATTCAGTCACGCCTGGAGTGAATTTCCTGGCACAGTGGAAGGTGTCTGATACGTGGAAAGAAAGCAACGGCTTGGGAAGGCAGACCACAAACTGTCATTGGCAGCATAGCCCAAATCACGGCCTGGTCCTGCTTTTGGTGAGCTCCCAGGGAGACCTGACGTTGACTTGGGAGCAGGTTTAACCCCAGCTCCCGGGACAGGACTCCCCTGCTAACGCGTGGGGATAGCCCAAGCCACAGCAGGATCCTGGCGAGCAGAAGATGCTCCGCACCTTCTCCAGCACAAGGCTCTGCCAAGTAATGCAGCAAAGTCCAACGGTAGCACGCTTATGGATTTCATATGGATTTCATGCAGCTTTAACAGGCTTCTGCACAGAGACAACATCCTGCATTTGGCAGGATAATAGCTGAATGCCTCAAAGTCCAATTACAATCAAATCTGCCTAATTTGTGCCCATAACCGGAGATTCAGTGAGAATGACAAAACTTTAGCAAGTTACGGAGTAAGTGGTACACACATTTTAAGAAGTGTGGCTAATGCATTACAGAATTCATTAGCACCTAACAAACTTCTTCACACTCTGGAAAAGGATGAATGCTCTTAATTCATTTATTTTGACAAGGTTTGTTTCTTAAACATCTTTTGTTATAGCTGAGAAGTTTGTACTGTTAAAAAAAAAAAAAGTAGTAATGAATTGTAATTAAGAAGACATTATAATAGCCCCGTCTTAGCAAGTCTGCGCCATTTTTTTGGGTACAGACCGTGGCAGGCGTGGAGAGAAGTGAACGTGTGGCACTTCCTTCTGCTCACAAAAGGCACCGACGTAGCCAGTGCCTGGCAACTCCTTTCTGCAAAACAGCAATACCAGTGACTCCGTCTGGCTTCCCGTTGGGGAACTGTTGCTTTTCTGAAAAAAAAAAAAAAAAACACCAAACAAATAAACAAAATAGCTCACATTTGGCGTACTAGCTTTAGAAAAAAAAATAAGTTGAAAAGGAATCTTTTCTATCATGAGGAGGGTATCTCTGGTGCTCTGAGCACGTGCCACATGGAAGAAGATTGACTGAATGCTTGTTACTATTCTTAAAATCTTACCGGTTTATTCACTGCTAACGTATTGTATCTCATTGAATAAGAAATACAGTTTGGGGGAAAATAGATCAGATTTGCAGGTCAGAGGCTCTGCAAAAATGGGATTTGAACCTAAGTGCAGCAACCTTGAGGCAAGGCTGCCCTTCCTTGAATGCCAGATGTGCAATGAGGGTAATTACCATCACCCGCGCTGGCTTTCTGATTCGGACGGCGAGCGAGGCGAAGGTCAATTCATGGCATGAATCTTCATACTGATATCTGGGCCGCCCCGGGCTGCAGGCAGGCGTTTTTCTTTCTTGCCAGCAGTGCCGTGGTTGCAGATACCTGTATCTGCCTGTGTACCGCTTGTAAATCTATAATTAATTACCATAGGTTAAACAGACTGAGGAAATAACTGGAGTCTTTCTGAGGAAATGTAATTGTCAATATAGCGAGACCCCTGAATTATGGATTCAGCAATGATTGCTGTTGCAGAGATGGCGTTAGACGAGTATCATTTTGTCAATTAACCTCTTACAATTCATAGTTTATTATAGCCTAGAACAATCCATTTTTAAAGACTTTTTTTTTTTTTTTAAACACGACTCTTGCTGCTTTAAACACTTACTACCTGCTCTTTAGCCTTTGAACATAGTCTGTTATACTTGCTTAGCATAATGTATAACCCTAGGTCACAAAGCTAAAGCAAACCCTTTTAATTTATGGAGGATTTCATTTAGCTGAATATTTTGAAGAATTTCCTAACTTTCTGATGGCACGTCAGGCCAACCAAGGATACAAATGTATCTGTGTTCCTGGGTCCAACCACTTTACCCTACTATAATTTAAGCTTTAATTTCATAACCTACAGTGCCCTGGCTACTTAGCAAAAGAAAAAAGCATTCTTAGTCAAGACTCTGTAATAGAGAATTCTTCTGCTACGGCAGATAAAATGACAATGACAAAGTAATTATCATAAAAATTATTCTTTTCTAAAAATACTCTAAAAAAACCCTCTACTGTAGGAGGGAACAGACAGTAGTTTTTAATGAAAAACACTTGGAAAAAATGGTGATATTGCTTCTTTGCTATACAAATACAATTATTTTTCTGCTAGAAATGGTGTTGCTGTATCTGCAATGGTAGAAAGATAGGAGAGAGGCAAGGTTTGCAGGGAGAGGTAGTATTTTTTATTAGAACACTTGATATAGTTGAAAAAAACCCCAGAAACGCTTTCAGGGCCTTGTGTGTCTGAAAGCTTTTCCTTTTTTTTTCTTTCCCCAACTATATCAGCTGGCCTCATAAAAGATATTCTCTCTGTCTGCAAACCTTGCTATTTTGTATATAGCCATTTCTGTGCATGTGATTTGTCCAAGAAGAGGACAAAGAATTCGAAAATTCTTAAAACTGGTAAAATTTGGCAAAAAATTGACTCTGAACTACTCAGAAATATAAAATGCTTCCTTAAAATGCTGAGAACTTGGGCTTGGTTTTGTGTTTTAAAGAGAATAATTGCAACTCATGAAGGAACTACACACATACGATAAAATGTGGTCAACTCTCCCTTTCAGTAGCTTTGAAGCAGCAGTAATCTAACAAAGCACCTTGCTCTTGCTGTGCTGACAATGAGTCCGGTGTACAAAAAAGAAATTAAACAAAAAAAGACATTTTAATTTCAAGGTTCACTGGAAAAAACATGAAAAAAAAAATCAATGTTTGCCAAAGAGAAAGACAAACTCTGAAGGGAAATGAAAAAAAATGTATTTACAAGATTCAGAGAAAACTTTCTAAATAATGGGGCAATAAAAAAGGAGATTAAATATTTGTCCCTCTTAACTCTAAATATGCAGGTAATATTCCCAATAAATCTTGCACAATGAAATTACTTTAAAGGATCATCCAGTTATATTGTTATCAGCTCCAGAAATTATTAGGAAAAGCAAAAAAAAAGCCTCAAATAAATTAAAAAAAGCCAACTGCGATAGTATTAATGACTGAGGCTGGATCTGGCATTGCCCTTTGCCTCGCACCTTTCGCTGCTCCCTGCTCCCACGGCTCCTGCTGTGGCCTCTCCTCGCTCCCCTACGCCTGCTCCTCCATCCCCGGCACGCCGGGAACTCGTGGAGGCGCGTTTGGAGCAGTTCCCTCCCCGCTGCACCCCCCCAGAGCTCAGGGGAGGCTACGAAACCTCCCCAGGGCGCCCGCGGGACGCGCAGAGCCCCCACGCAGCTCCGGGAGCTGCGGCCCTGCACCCACGGAGCACGGCTGCACCTGTACGTGCTTGTGACTTCGGGATGCGCTTGAGGCCCTCGGCTCGGAGCTCCCTGGTGCTCCACATCTGAGCTCAACAGTGCCTCGAGCGTGGCTCCGTGGGCTGCAGCTCTGGCAAGGACGAGGTCCCCGGCGGCAGGGAGCCCCGTCCCTGCTTACCCGCCTTCCCCACAGGTTGGCCACGTCCTCCGGAGGCCCGGTGCGGTGCTCACCCACACCGAGCCGCGGCAGAGAGTGGCTCTGCCCGACGGGTAACCGTCCAGGGCAGCCTTTGTGGTTAGGCCGGTCTGGCTGCGACCGCGCAGCTACTGTACGTGAAGCCTGTAGAGAGAGCTACAGCTTCAGCTATGCGCCAGCCACAGCCCCGCCGTCGCTCTGCTTCGACCTAACAACCACTGGCGGATCTGAACGGCTTCTGGACTTAACGTTTTATCTCAATTAACACCCTCGCTCCCATCCGCATGTTCCCGGAGCCGGGGTGCGAGCAGTGGGAGGGCCGTGGGAGATGAAGGCAAGCAGAGGGAGCTGCAGCCGTGCATCCCCTCGCCGCTGTGGATGGAGGCGTGCGGGCCTGGCGGCGGAGCGCCGGCCTCCTCAGCGCCGGCCTGCGCCCCAGCGACGCCTGCGAGACAGACCAGGCCTGCACGCTACGCAGGAGCAGCTAATTAACTGCAAATGGTTTTTAATTAGATCCCCCAGACACGCAGTCGTCTTGAGCGGGTAACGCAGGGATGAGCAGGATCGGCCTGGGGAGTGCGGCGAGGGGTGCTGGGGTAGCGCCTTCCCTGCCTGCACCTCCCTCCCGAGCCTGCCCTCCTCTGGGATTAAATTGATTTTCCACAAGCACAAGATTTCAGGATCAGACCTGGTAACTCTGCCAGGTCCGTAATGCCTTTCTCCCTATTAGTTTTCTGATATTCACCTATCAGAGCTTTCTGTAAAGATGTTTAGGTTTTATATATACTTTGCCTGACATCTAAAACACTTTATAAACTTTATCCATTTAATTCTCCTGCACTGTGCAGCGCGCTGGGGAGGCATTATCTTCACTTTACTGATAAGGAGATTTACATTCGCAGAAAGCCAGGCTGGAGTTGGGGTAAGGACCAGGCTCAGAGCTCCAGATGTGATGATAACCGGCTGCGTGCTTACAGCGGTAGCTTGTACGGCTCTGCCTCTCCCCAGCGTGACACTGCAGGTCAGGCCACAGATTTCCTTCTTACAGACACCTTTTTGTTTCAGAACCTCGCTGAACGCGTGGGGTTGTACGGGCCCTAACCGAAGGCTACCCTTTATTTCAGATAGTAGAGCAGGTAAGCTTCTTTAGGAAACCAAAGTGGCTCCAAACTGAAAAGCAAGCGTGTATTATCTCCACCCGTAACAACTGCGTGTGTAAAATCATTCAGAAATGTGAACGAGGGGTTTCGCTAGGTGCCTGTGCACGGAGACGTGGGTATATGTGAGAGAGAGCAAGAGAAATGGAAGCACAACAGCTCAGGGAGGGAACAGTGCAAAGTGCTGTCCCCTAAATGTTCCCGTGACTATGGCCCTGAGGAAAGTGGTAGGGACAAGATTTTTTGGCTAACTGCTGACCTGTGGTAAAGGCCTGTAAGAAATACCCCACCTCTGGTGTTTAAGTAGGTAAATGGGAATGCACCCTGAACCAAAAAACCCCAAACACTTCATTTGCGCTTCCTAACTAAAATAACCCAACATTTTTGGTTTTCCTTCCCACCCCCAGCAGCTAATTGCGTGTGTCAGAAGGGATCACAGTATTTAATTTACAGCCATGAAGTTGGACTGCCTGATCAACATCAAAAACATTTGCAAACTGTGGGTTCACCTAAGCACATCAGCTATGCTGTGCTAGCCTCAGCCCTCCAGAGCATGCACTGATGCTCTTGGGTTCAGAAATTATGTTGGCGCTGCTTGGCTGGTTTGCATCTTACTGCAAGAAGGTTTTAAAGAACCCAGCTCCGAGATAGACAGAAATGTAATGATTTCAGTGAAGCAATGTCTTGTCAGCTGTGGAGTTGGTTCAGGGTCTGTAAATCTGATCAAATGCACTGAATATGGTTAAGGCTGGATTCACAACTCTGGGAGGAGAAATCAGCTCTTACTGGACAAGAGGATTTTATACCCAATAATTAGGCTAAATGAAGCTGTTACACAGAATGGTGGCAAAAAGCCATATTTTGCTGGCATGCCATAACGTCACATAATACACGAATGTGGTGTGTGCAGTAGGTGCTGCTTTCTTCTTCCAAAATTTGTATTACAGCCCTAACTGCTGACACTTTGTTCTCTGCCAATTCCTCTGCTCCCTTCTCTCATGCTGGCAAAAATATAGTGGGACATCTAAAGCTGTAGGCCTTGGCAGGATCATGTGAATATGCTGAATACATACATGCTGATTAATTCATCGCCTTAGCAACTGAAAAGTCTCAGATTATTCTCCCTTGTTTATTGGCCCTTTCAGAGCCCGTGTGAGCAGTAAAGATCATCCACGGGCAAAACACAGCATCCATTAACTGCTTGCACCTGCAACGGCCAAAAAACTTCTTTGATCCCCAAAGATTACCTGTTCCACACAAGTCAGATAAGCGATCTTTGGATCACCAGCCCAATAGATGCAACCACACACACCAGCTACTCCCTCTACCCAACCAGATTTTCCACGGTGCCACCAATGGCAATGTACAATGGTTTCCCTTTGCTTTGTGGCCATACGGATGATCGCTCAACATCCAACGGAGGAGGGAGTCTTGCTTTTGGAAAGCAGCAGGGAGACGGAGCCCGTGGTGGTGCAATGTCACCTTGGTTTCTTCTCAGAAAGCTCATAGATCTGCAGAGAGAGAGAGATGGCCAGGGGGTTACTGTAAGGAGGGTGTTTGGGTGCTTATGTGTGTATTAAACGTTGACGGCAGCCTCACAAATCCCATACCGTTTGTAATGTGGCAGTTGCAGCTCGGTAATGCACAGCCCCGTGCAGCACAGGCCCCGTGGCCGGCCGGTACATGGTGTCCCTGCAGCCTTGGCTGCGGTGCTCACGAGAGAAGGTGGTGCCGAGTTGCACCGTGCTCATGTGGAAGTGGCTAATAAGGGAAATACAGATGGGCTATGGGCAAACAGTGCAAAAGGGCTGGCTCATTAGATGGGGACATCTCAGTTCAAGAGCAAACATTATGTTCATGTTTCATTTTTTTGATTTAGCTTTCATAGTGCTTAGTAAAAAAAGCCCTTGTTTGCTGAATCCTTGCTACCCAATGAGTGCGTTGTTTGATGCAAAGGCCAAGGGCGACAAGCTCTCCAGCTCTGCAGGAGTGGACCACGGCAGCTATAGACCACTTTTCATATTCTTTTGGAACTTCTGCCTGGTTTTCATGCTAAAGCGACCCACTGTCCCTCATTCGGATGGTTTTGTTGCTGAGGGCATCCAAGAGAAGTAACCAACTGCCTGCTTCTCCTGGCTGTGCTCCCTGTAGGTCCAAAGGTTGGCACAGGTGCATCTCCACACGGGTGAGTCCTAACAAAAGTCCAGTCTGTTTCTTCTGGACAACTTTCCAGAGGGTCTCCTTTTCTCTGACGATCTGTGCTCGCGGGCTCCCAGTGCAGGTGTGCCCTGACCCCAGACTCATTGCATACTGCCTTAAGACCCTGAAAATGCACAGGAAATAAAGCACTCCCCACTTTTTGCCCTGGCGTCTTTTGAAGCCTGTCAGCCCTGTGGCAGGTCCTGCAGCCTTTTTTGGGGAACCCGCACCAGCAAAAGGCCCTGTCTCTTCCAGAAAGAATGGAAAGGTGCTTATACTGCTTTCTCTATGGGAGCTACAAGAATTTCACCACTTCTAAAGTAGCTGCTTCTCTAGTTTTCTATTTCTATGCAAACACAACCTGCCCATTGGTAAACTCTGAGCTTAGAAACATCTAAGCGCTGTCAGAAGGAATCTGCATTTGCTTCAAGAAAATTAGGTGACTCATCCCTTCGTCCTTTCTACGGCTGCATGGAGTGAAGTCAAATCTCCCCGTGGCTGGGAGGAACCCAACTCCCGGCCATCCTTCTATGAATAAGCCCAATACGATCGCCTACAGACGTTTCACAGGCTGAACTCCAAAATGTGGTCCTTGACACAGAGCCGCCATATTAAAGGTGTTGAAGTACAGGTTGTGTAAGCCTGAGGGGATGTACAGAATTAATGAAAGGAATGCTGCACGCTCTGGGCTCTGTAGACCACAACATGAAATAATACCTGGATTTCTTCACATGCATTTTTTTTTTTTGACGTCTGTGAAAACTCTGATTCCATATATCCGAATAAATAACTAAATAACAGCCCTCTGACCCTGGCGAGACAATTCCACACTAGGAGATTTTTCTTTAAATTTGCAACTGTCGGCTATTAGAAATGGTTTGAGGGTATTGGTTTTGAAAGCAGGCGTTTTTTTTCCCTACGTACTACTTCCACTGCCCTTCTTGAAAGATGCACCATTTGATGTTAGTTTTTTGCAAAAGAAAAAAAAATAGAAATGAATATTTGAGTTTCAGGCTATGGCTTTTTATTAAAAGAATGTAATGCATGCTGAAGCTCAGAGCCCACTGGGGTTGTATTAATTGATATCCAGAGATGAGCTAGTCTTCCACCTTAAACCAGTCCTCCTCCTGCAAGAAGCACGGAATAATAAGAGGGGCTATCAGCAGAGTACCAGGTAAATGTTGCCGTGGGCCCAAGGGCTCTCCCTTTCCCTAGAGCTCTTTCAGGAAACAAGCAAATGACTATCAAATAAAAACGTATTTACCTGATGCAAACAGCAGCAAAAAGGCTGATGTTTGCAAATGCCGCCTTCTGCTTCCAGACACAGTACAAAAAACAAATTACTGCCTCTGATAGACTGCTTTCCACCAAATATATTTTAACCTTTTCTCAACGGTTAGCTTGTGGGGAGGGGGAAAAGCCAATGCTTCAGAAGCTCTCCTCAGCCAGAAAAGGCTGAAGAATTAACGCTATTTCAAGTCAACGCTCTTTAAACAGAACGCTGATAACAGTAGTTAGTTAATCTTTTTGTCTCCACCTGTTGGTGGGAGATGGCACTGGTTTCGTCCTTGGCCTGGTTTGCTTGAGCAGCACCGCAAGCCTAGCTGCAATACTTATTTTGGCCAGGCAGCGCTTCAGACAATTACTGATGCCGCCTTTGCAAGCCCTGCCTATTTTACAGAGCAGGGGAAATACTTAAAACTCAATGATATGAAACTAACTAGGTATATTTGAAATATTGATTACATATATCTTCTGAAATAGGGTAATGGGATATTCCTGGATGCTATATGCATGTTTATACGTCTCTGAAATGTTTGATTAATGTGCGCCTAATCTTTCTTTCTGCTAATAGACCATCATATTTCTTACTAAGAAATGAATTATTTGACCACTGGTACAAGTGGCTGAGAGAAGACCATTTATAATGCTGCATCTTCAGCTAGTGTTTCTTCAGCAAGTAATCCTTGACCTGGAAAGCTGTTTCACTGAAAATGACTAATTTTGCCAATTTTATTTTTTTGCTTTGAATATGTTTTTCTGGTGGCAGTCTAATCTATCCTAAAAGACTTATTTTATACTTTACAATATTGGTAAAACATATATAGAAAATAGACAAAGGAAAACCTTCATGAAGCAAAACTTCAATACTGTTTGTGGAGATGTTATCCCAGAACTTTGCGTTTGGAAGTGCAAAACGATCTACTGGCAAGCAGAAAGAAAAAATCAAAGAAAGAAACCCAACCCAGAATTGACTAACCCATGCTTTTCTTTGTTCAGAAAATTTATTGTCATCCTACATTGGTTTTGATTTTGCTTTCCATTTCTCTTTTAAGATTATCTCATATTTGACTATTTTAATCATTTTCTGTATCACTTGTTTCGAGCAACGCTACTTTTCATATCTCTCAAAATTTCTTAGTTAAGAGATTCAACAAATCGCAGGTAATAAAAACAACAGTAGGTCTCTGCCAGCCTTGCCTGTGTCAGCCCCAACCTTGCCATTTATGCGCTATAAGCAGCGCTTCTCCGTGCAATCATTTTCAGAATTACAGTGATCAACTTCAGGGAACGGGGATGTTCACCACATTTACAGACTCGGTGGCGAGCTCAGCTGAGAACACTGAGCATTACGCACGGCGAACAAACCATGACAGCCTACAGCTGTGAGACTAGCTGAGTTCTGTAGAAAAGCTGCTGAGGGTTAGTTTGTTCCTTGGCAACTTCTATAAGAGAATTTGGGCCTTTTCATATGTATTTTCAAGAGCTCGGTGAAGATCAACAGGCAGTATAACCCTACATCACAGATGTAAAGGTCCAAGCGCTCTGAATTTGGGTTGTGGCCCTGAAAACAAGACCTAGTATCTAAATTCTCCTTCCAAGCAGCAACTAAAAAGTGGTAATTTGGAATTTCCATCCACTTTAATGAATTGCACAGATTTCAGCCTGTCCTACATCTGAAATTCAGAGCCCTTCAGAGAATATCCAGTTATCACTCAAAAACGGGAGCATTTAAAAATGTAGGCCTTTTTTGAAAATAGAAAACACGACTGAATCCACCTATCAGTAAAAGCCACCCTTGCATTTTAGCATGGCCTCAGCTTCAGTCTGGGGAAGCCTGACCCTTCTCTGTACTAGATCTTTCCAGGAATTCACAAGAAGTAGCAGTAGGTTACGTGGGATCTGTTGGCTTTGATGTGGAGCTTTTTTGATCCATTTCATTAATTAAAGTTCTCCTTATTGTGTCAACACTGTAACTTCTGTAAAGCAGAGGAGGGAAACTTTAAATGGGGCTCTTCTACTACCTGTCTGCAGCTTTCTCCAGACCTTGAACCTTCCAAGGGCTTTTAGGAAGGGAAACAAAGTTTGCAATGACTGGATGAAGCAATGGGTGGAACCACTCCTTCGGTAAGGTATGTACTAGGATCCCTCTTAAAAGGAAAATGGAGTGGGGGAAAAAGTTTTCAGACACCAGCTGTGTAGGAAGAGCAGAGGATTATGAAGAGGTGGAGCAGGTGAGGTAATGACCTTCTGCCCTGCTCCACCCTGCTCTTCCTCTTCCTCTGCTGTTATCTGGGGAGGTGAGAGGGGATCTGTGGTAGTGAGGAGGGTCAGGGAAAGTGGGTTAGTTTTTTGAAGAAGTGACTTTGTAATTTAGAAAGCTATTTCTGAGCTGAGAGGGTCGGGGAGGAGTGACTGTACCTGCCTATGGAGTGGGTAAGTACATGTGTTGTGGGATAATATTGCTAATTTTCAGGAGTGTGAGCAATGTACTTATCTGTGTGGGACTAGGAATCAAAGGTTAAATAGCTTTGTAATTGGATAAAAAGTTTTATGAAAGTAGGTTTGCTTTGGGTGTTTGTTGTTTGGGATTTTTTTCCCTTACAAGCTTCTGTGGTAACAGAAAAATATCTTTTTGAGAAGTGAGAAGCATCCACTTCCTTTCCTGTTAAAAACCATTGCCATGTAAGTCTGTCTGGGAGCCTGGGTAGCTCTGTGCTCTGTATTTTGAGGGATCTTGTTTGCTGTGGGGAGGAATGCATAAGGAGCTAGCGATGGTCTGAGTACCTCCAGTAAAGCTGATTCTGCACTGGTAAGCTATGGTCCTGCTGGTGTTTCTAAAGGAAGGAGAGATAAAGCTTTGCTTGTGGAGTATGATGTAGGAAATGGTTTCTAGAGATTTCTTGAATTTTCTATTTTGAAAGAGGACTATATATTTTTTTTTACAAAGGAAAGAAAAAACAAAGCAGTTTTCTTTTTATTATTTAAGAGAGAGAGTTCATAGTGAGCTCCTGAGCTTGATAAAAATGCTTAGTGCTAAAAGAAAGGGAAAAGAAGCATTGAGCATAGCACATGAATAGCACAGGAAGCTTTGAAAAAATTGGATAGTACAGGAAATGTTATCATAAAGTATATCTCTCTTAAGAACAAAAACAAGCGAAAAAGATCTCTTATCCCGTTTTGCTACGTTACTGCTGAGGCCTGGTTTGTCTGGGACAGACTTCTCAGGTGCACCTCCTGTGCTCGGAGGTGATGTTAAAGCCGGCTGGCGGTGGGATGTTGGGGTGCTGAGCCACCCAGATCCCCCCCAGCTTCACCCATGCTGAGCACTCCTTGGTCTCAGCTGGGTACTTAGGTCCTGATGATCAAAGAGAATAAATGCCACTAAGTAGGAAGCCTTGTCCCAAAAGCCCCAGCTCCTCCAGGCTTGTCAGGCGTGCTCCTCTCCCCCACCAGGCTGGTGCCCAGCCCCGGGCAAGACCCTCCTGCCGTGGCGGCGACCACCCTCTTCGCTGGGGCACGAGGTGGTGCCAGCGCGTGCCTCGGGACGGTGTGATGAGCCGCTAATTAACGGCGGGTGAAGGCACCCACCGAGGAAGTGCGTGATTAATCCCTATCAGAGCAAAAGAGATGTATGAAGCCTCTGTAAGTTGAATGCAATTTGAGGAAACTGTGTGGCTCTCCAGGCTTGCTTGTGAGGTGACAGCTCTTGATATCCAGTAAAATGGAAGGACACCTGGAAAAGCAATGCTAACCTCCCGAGTTAAAGGTTCAGACACAAGAGGCAGAGCAGTGTAAACACCTTTGGTTTTCCTCCTTCCTTAATTGCTTGTGAATTTTCTTTTTCCAAGCTGTGATTCATATGTTCATACCCCCTTAGAGAGAGTGTCCCCCGGTGCCAGAGCTGGGCCTTGGCAGGAGCAAGCGCTGGTGCAGCTGAGCTGTGCTTACCCATGTGGGGGCTGGGGGGACGGTACTCCCAACCCGTGCCCCTGGTCTGTGGAAGCGCGATGGCACGGGAGCAGCAGGCAAACCTGCGAGATGGAGCACAACGCCTGCCGCTAGTGCAGATGAATAGGCACCTTCCCACAGAGGCAGGTTTTCTTTCCCCGGGAAGGACAGATTGCCCCCATTTTTCACTTCTATAGGTTCTTTTTTTTCCTTGTGCCCATATTGATCTGTTCCACTTGGTTTGGTTTTAAAGATAGCATTTTTTTATGCATGCAGCTTATCACCCTGGGGTCCCTGCTTGTCACTGCTCAGCAGCTAAGGGCGGGCAGGCCAGGGCAATGTTGCGGCGTGCGAGGTGAGCACCGACCCACCTGGTAGTTATACAGGCACGTCGTGGACTGATGCTGTTGGAAACGCTCCACAGAGAGCAAACAAATAAAGCCTGTACAGGGATAGTTACGGTGCGAATAATGAATATCTGCTGTTCCAGAGGGACAAACTCAGCTAGGTACTTACGTACCTCATAATGAAATGATCTTAATTTTCTTTAATTAACTTCTGATACGTCCCCTTCCTCTCCAGTGTGGCTACTAGCAGAAAGGAGATGGGGACTCTGTAACGTAGCCTACCAAAAGCTACATGTAGACTTTCACATGTCACAAATCAAGTTTTTCTTGTCTGCTGCCCCCTCAAGTAGAAGCTGTTTCAAATGACAGTGAGACATTAGCAGTAGGGGAAGGTAGGGGTTTTCTTCCTTCCTTACTGCTTTCTGAGAAGTGGTTTATAAGCTGTCAATCATTTCCAATGATCTCAGTCCAGTGTTTATTCAAAAAATCACGTTCGGTGTAGCTGGAAGTGTTGTTACTAACTGATGAGCAAGTCTGAATGCTGAGAATGAGAAATGATTGACATTCTTTCAGGTAAAGAGGGAGACTCTTCATCCAGCAGAAGCTGCCACTGCAACAGATGCTGTTATAGCTTCTGACACTGATCATGATGAGTGGTGTGTAATGTCAGTAAAAGATGAGAGGCTACAACAACAAAGTGAAAAGGAAGCCTCTGAACACAAATCCCATGGTACCCTGGTAGCAGTTAATAGCCATGACTTTCCTGGCTGGAAAAATTACTTAAAAAGGTCAGTCATATATTGGTTAACTTATCACCTATTCAGTAAATAAGCACAAGAGCTTGCTAATTAATAATCTATTATTATTTGACTCTGGGTTAATTTTTTTTCATTTTTGTTTCCTTTTTCCCATGGTGTTCGGCAAATATGTTGCCTGGTTCCATTTTTTTATTTCAGGTTTTCCCTTTGGTTAAATATAGCAGATATTTACAGAGAATAATTCATAGCAGAGCTACACATGGTCCTGAATATTGTGAGGTACTCGGGGGTAATACCGCATTTTGGGCACCTTGCTAGCAATATCAAACAGCAAGTTTCCACATGAGGTTATAAACTTTCTCCCTAGGCAGGAACAGTTTTAGCTTTAATATCCCCTCCCAGTTGTACTGGAGCAGCACGAGTCTGGTGCGAGGCTCCCAGGGAGCAGTTTGGGAGCTGCGTGGGGTTGGACCGTGACTCAGCCTTAAGGAAATCTCCCTTGAGCAGGGGCCTTAAGTAACCGTGGACGAGGGTCCTTTTGGGTAGCAGCCTTATTCAACCCCAAAATTGTTGATAGAGGTCACTTAAGATGACAAAACAGAAAAGCACGTGGACCTTTTTTGTCTCTCTCTTTCTGGAGGGATGTTCAGCTTCCAGCCACAATCTAACACTTGTCCCCCCAGCTTTGGTCTTGCAAGTGGGATTAAAGCCTTTAAATTGTATAAATATTTCCGCTGCTGCAATGTGTAAATCGGCCTCTTGTGTACATTAATAGTAAAATCTGATCTGGTTATAGTCACGTACCCTCTTGATGTGTGTGCATGTGATAAGTCAAGCCGAGTGGAGATGTCAGGGCTGACAAGTGAAACGCAACCCCTTGTCACCCCACGAAGCTGTGGCCGAGTGCTCATCCCCAACACGGGGGTGAGGTCCTGGCTCCTGTGCCGGGGGATGTGTTGCTCTGTTTGCTGCCTCCGGTGAGCTGGGTTCAGAGCCGGGGGATAACCCGCCTGCCACCCCCATGGGTCACCAGTGGGAACTGCGTGGCACAGCTTATGAGGCACTATCCTGCCCACCTCACTGGGGCAGAGCCCGCTGCCTTCACTGGGGCTTGACTGGCAGCTGAGCTCCCGAGGAGCTGCTCTGGAAGCTGACTCCAGCATTTACCTCTGCTCCCTGTGGGGACATCACAGAATCCCAGGTTGAAGGGACCTCAGGGATCACCTAGTCCAACCTTTCTAGGCAGAGCCCAGCCTAGACACAATGGCCCAGCGCCCTGTCCAGCCGAATCTTGAAGGTGCCCAACGTGGCTGAGCCAACCCCTTCCCTGGGGAGATTATTCCCACGGTGACTGTCCTCACTGTGAAAAATTTCCCTCTGGTGTCCAGTCGGAATCTCCCCAAGAGCAACTTGTGTCCATCCCCCTTGTCCTCTCCATGGGACTCCTTGTAAAAAGGGAAACTCCATCTTCTTTGTAGCTGCCCCTTAAGTACTGGTACATGGGGATGAGATCCCCTCTGAGCCTCCTTTTCTCAAGGCTGAACAAACCCAGCTCTCCCAGCCCATCCTCGTATTCCCAGTCCTCTGATCATCCTGGTGGCCCTTCTCTGGGCCCCTTCCAGCCTGGCCACATCCTTTTTGTACAGCGGGGACCAGAACTGCACACAGCGCTCCAGGGGTGGCCTGACCAGCGCTGAGTAGAGCGGGAAATGCCACAAGGCAGAGCAGGGCCACCTCCACTCCTGCCTTTTATTTCTCATCCTCTACTTATGTTTCTTTGTGCTTCAACTTTAATTACTGAGCTTACTGTTGGACTGTGAGGTAGCTATAATTCTGTTTTCTTTAAATGCAAGAACTCTGTGTTGTCCATTTGCATGGATAGTGTGTTCAACAACGCAATATTAATTTAGAAAAGTGCTGTCTCTCACACGGATAACTTTGCACGTGTTTCTTCAGGAGCTACAGCAAGTCTAGTTTGAGGGTACGTGTTTTTACACGTTCAGATTTTAAAAAAGAAAGCAAACCCCAACACAATCTTCTTCCTTATTTTTCTGTTTCCCAGCTTGGCTTTGTTTGGGTCTCCATGGGATATGTATCTATCCACACCCAAGGCGTGCTGGGGATCCAGATATGCTGCGAAGGGCTGGATTACTGCTTCCCACCCTCTTCTGTTGTTACACTGCCCATGAAAAGCGGTACGGATGCTAGGATCTGGGAATGTTTAAAATTTTTAAATTCTGTGTTAGTCAAGCTTAGTATCTGCAATCAACAACACAATTTTCTTCCAATAGCATAGAGGGTTTGATGCGGTGGGGATGTTTCTGAGAGGCTGTGTGCACACGTGGGCTCCCTGGATGCCCACAAGTGAGTCGGGCAACCTAATTTATTTGCTTCCCCTCCCGTTTCAGAGTGTTTGCCTTATGAGGTGGGTGAGCTCAGCATTCTGCACCCCAAGGGCTGTGCTGTGATTTGTAAAGCATGTTCACCTGGACGGTAGGAATTGGTGCAGGCAGACTCTCACAAAGTTACCGGTCTGCTAGTGGATGTGTTGGCCAGCCTCATGCTCTGTGCACCATTAACTTTGAATTTTGGAAGCTACTTGCTGGATAGCACCTGGAGGTTACAGTTATTTTAGCCCAGAAATTCCAAATTCCTTCCAGCCTTCTGCGCTGGGGCTGACATTGTCCCTTCTACGCTGCAGGAGTCAGTGGTGGTATCTTTTTTTGCAATTTCTTCGGGGAAACAAATCTAACTTTCCAGAAGGCTTCTTGCAGAAACTCTGGTAAGGAATCATTGCTGTCCTGCGAGATGTGGCCACCGCCAGGTGCTGTATCTCTCTGGAGTTTCTGTTGCTTTCTGCACACCAAACAAGGCTTCCCTTCTCACTCTAGCCTTCCCTTTAGGAATTGTCCCTAGTTCAAAGATCCTGCTGTAGGGCCAGCGGCCTTCAAAGGAGACCCTTCCTTTGTACAGCGGCTTTGATACAAACGAACCTCAGAGGTTTAACTGCCTGATAAAAGTAGAGTGCATTAACCCCCACAATTGCTCTAATGAAGTCAGGGTGAAGTTGTGATGTCTGGGTCACAACTAATGGATGAGCCATTAACACCTCTCAGGCATAACAGCACTTAATGCATTTTCTGTTTGATATTTTTTTTAGTGACTTTCAGGTGTAGAACTGGTGGCGGTGTTTTGAGAGCCAGTGGTCGTGAAAAGATTGCTATTTCCCTGCCTCTCGCCCACCCTTCTTCCTGCCTTCCACATACTCGTGTTTAAGGTCAACTCTGCTCTTGAAGATTTTCCCATCATGAAGCTGTTGGATGGCAGGTAGCTTTAAGTGCTTAATGCTTCAGGAACTTGTGTTGATCCAGAAACTTTATTTCAAAACTCCAGCTTTGTCTGGCAGTTCTGTACTGGCACGTATTTTTTGCTGGCATATTTACTGAATTTATATCAAAAAAGTTTGAGGTCCTATGCTCTGTCAGAAAGGATTTCCTAGTAGATAAGGTAATTTTTCCCTCACGCACTCAAGGACTGAATTAAGACCCGTTGCTTTCCACAGTGAGGCTGAGCACCTTGGGTGGATGGGCAGGGGGAGCTTGTCCCAGCAGAAAGCAAGATTTGTAGCTGTCCTGCAAAAGGTCTTGCTCCTCCTCAGCTGCCAAAAGCCTACCTGAAGCCATGCAAGGGCTTGGTTAAACAACTGAGATGCTGTAGAACTGCGGAGGATGTTTCAGAGGATAGCAGGCTCTTACTGGCAGGAGTCAAGCTCCGAACATGGTTTTGTGGTGGTGAGGACCTGAAAAAGAGGCTCTCCAAAACTTCTTGAGGTTGCTTCTTCTCACATATTCTTTTACAGAAGGCCTGGTCCTGCTGCACGCCTTGGCCTGGGCCTTCGGTGCTGCCTGCAGCCCAGGTTATGTTCTCCATAAAGCAAAGTTGTTGCATGCCCTTTCCTGACAAAACGTTGCTGGAGCTGGGGCTAGGCTGTGTGCAAAGCCTCCCGTGTTCCCACGGCTGAGCCTCCGTGGTGCTCACAGATGCTGCACGTGGGGAGAAGCTTGACCGTGCGTGCCTGGGATCTCCTGAGCAGCTGCCGAGCTGCTCTTTACCCGTGCCTGTGTGCTCAGCCCTTATGGCGACCGCTCTCTAGCTAGCCTCTGGGATGCTTTTGTCCCAGGTACCCCAGAAAGACACTTTTATCGTGCTTGGGGAACACTTCCAAGCTGTGCTTGAGTGCATGTCCTGTATTCGTGACCTCATTGCAGCTCTGAGTTAATTGTACGTGCTTGGGAGGAGAGGATGTAGTTCATGTGGGAAAGTGGGGGCAGACAGCTGGGATGGGAGAAGGCTGGGGAAGTGCAAGCATCTGTGCAGATGCATCAGATCCTGCCCCAAAAGTGTGCACTCGGTTTAGATGACTGTCTAAGGCTGTAAATGAGGAATTCCCTTTTAACACCTCCATGCTGTGATAAACTGTGTCACAGGCATGTTTAAGCTTTCACTGCATGTGAAAAGCTTCCCTTTTCCAGCTGCGACCAGCCTGTTGGAGATAGTCCTATGTGAAGCCCCTGTGAAACCTGGCTTTGCTGTGCTGGTGTCTCCCGGCGCTGCAGATGGAAGAAATGCGTGCACAAAATGCTCTCCACCGCTCCCTCAGCGTACTGGAGCGTACAGGTGGGATTACAGGGTCATAAAGGAAAGATGTATGCCTTAATTTCCTGCCAGCAGCTTGTTAGTCTATAAAATTGAAATACTGAATTGTTATTTAAGCCTTCCTTGTGTCATTGTTTTCATACTGAGCAAACACTGCATATTAAATTTACAAGGCAGGACAAGAACAGAGTCACTATCATTTCTATTAGCAGAATGACACCTGTGCGGTGAAAAGGTGTATTTTGTGTCCAATTCCCCGTTTCTGTGTCAAATTTGTACCACTATCCACTTTCAGAAGAAGGAACTGCTGCTGCAAAACTACAAAGCCTTTAGGCTTCCCGATGAATCCTTAGGGTATAATTTAAGGAAACAGGGTCATGTGTTGGACACTGTCTTGCACGATGGTGTCATTATCTCTTATGTATTAGCAGGCTACTAATGCTGACATCTAATTAGCACCAAGAAACTGATTAACTCTCAATAGGGTCAAGAGAAAGAAGAAAAATAGATTTCAGGCAAGCAATTAGGTCATTTATTTCATAAATTAAAATACTTGTGATTATAAGCTCACTCGGGTACTTTTCTGTACTGCACAGCTGATGGCAGAAATGATGATAAAAATCAAATAGTAAATGTAGCACCACGTTAAAGGCAGCATAATCAAAATAGAACACACACAGAAAAAAAACCAACCACTTGAGCTTTCTGTAATGGACAATCTCTCATCCAAAACAGATGCACTTATTAGGGGGAAAAAGTTGCAGTCACGTGCCAGTAAAATAAATGGAGTCTGTTCAGATTCCTTATTCTTGCGCTTGGGTTGTTCCATGCTATGGAAGCTAAGTACCTAAAAGATGCTTCAAGGCATACTCATTACACGGCAGACACTTATGTTTGTTGTGCCTTTTGCAAACTAATCCGAATGCTCAAAAATGGCAAGTCAGATAAATACTGAGCAGGCAGCGGTCACCTTTTTCTTTATGTCGGCCCTGTCAATTCATTTCTCCTTTTATTTTTAAATAAGGCAAAAGATTTTTTCATTCTGTCACAATGACAGGTAACATGCACCTCCCTGCGCTACCGGGCAGCACATTCGACTTGCAAAACTTGGTGTTTACAGCCCTTGCTGAAGTGCCCCAAAAGGGTTTGGCTTTTTGGGCAGTATCACTCTAGAGCTTTTTTAATAGACAAGTCGCCCATACTCCCTTCTTGCACGCTCAGTCTAAAGCATTTCTTAATTGGGTTCATTTAAATGCTAATTTTATTGAATGCCGGCACCTCTAAATCACTGAGGTGAGCTCTTGCCAGACTCCTTCAGTAATAATATTTCAAAAGGTTTGAAGTTTGGGTTAGGTTGGGCAAGCACTGGAAGGTCTATTGGTATGTCCAGTGTCGACTGCAAGCCACGAGGCTTCGCACGCCTTGCCGCCTTCTGGCTTCCTGAGCAAGCCCTCCTCTTCCCTGCTGCAGGTTCAGCTCCTTTGTCTACTATGAAACCCTCTTGCTGGCATTTAAAGGCCACCTTTTTTTAAAAAAAAAAAGAAAAATATCTTCACCTGATGGATATTTACTACAAGGAAACCCCCAGGTTCCTGTTAACTGAGAACTATACAGCCCTTTGCAGCCATTCTTACAGTTTACAAACAAACTTTCTGGCATGAGAACCGCGTTTGAGCGCGCAGCTGATGGCACCGTGTAGTTACCCAGTGTACGTCACAAATGCACCACAGCCGGAGCAAGTGGCATTTGGGATGCTTGTGCAGGTATCTGTGGAGGCTTTAGACTGTGCTGGAGACTTAAAAGTGTGGTTTTCTGTTCAGCTGAGAAGGCAAAGCCTGTGATGCCTGCAGGAAGAGGGTCTGCAGGAGGGAGCAGCTGATGGCACGCTTTCTGCCCTTGCTTTTCCTGGGCTGTAGCCGTGTGAATCATAGAATCGTTAAGGTTAGAAAAGACCTCTAGGATCATCAAGTCCAACCATCAACCCAACACCCCCAGGCCTCCTAAACCGTGCCCTGAAGTGTCACATCTACACAATTTTTGAACAACCCAGGGACGGTGACTCCCCCCCCTCTCTGGGCAGCCTGTGCCAGGGCCTGACCGCTCTTCCAGTAAAGAAATTTTTCCTAATCTCCAATCTAAACCTCCCCAATGCTGTTTGAGGCCATTTTCTCTTGTCCTATCGCTAGTAACTTGGGAGAGGAGACCAAAAGCGTGGGTTCTGCTCTTGCTTGAAACAGAGCTCCCTCAGATTTTACTTTTTGTTTTCTTCTTCCAAAGATACCTGTAGAACATGAAAAGAATAGTCAAACCGTTTCCAAGGCTCGAGATTAGTTTGGAGCTGGCAGTGACAGGCTTGGAGGGAGCTTGAAGCTTCTTCCCATCTTGCTCCAGTTGCAGCGAGCGCAGCAGCTGGGGATGGAGCCGGCAGGGTTCTGCTCCTGTGCCTGTGAGCAGCCTCCAGCAGCCCCTGGTCCTGGCTGCCGTCATCCCTGCAGGCACGGGGTGGTCCTGGCTGTTGGCCAGGGGGTCTCGGAGGCAGGGGCAACACCTGGGGCGAGTGGGGCTGAGTCACCGCTGCGCTCCCAGTAGCACTGGTCCTCCAAATAGTCTGGTTGGTCCCTGGAAGCAGCAGCACTCCCAGAGTTAATTCAGGGCTAACATACCTATCTCTAAATGTAACAACCAATGCACCAAAGGTCATTGAAAAGAACAGGAAAATAACATCTCAAAATGTTTTTCTTCTCTTAATATTTTCCTCTTGTTATTAAAACAAATCTATTGAGGATGAAGTAGAGTATGTAGTACTGAGCAGTGAGAAATTCATCACTGGTACCTAGACTAAAACACTTGATTTATTTTTTTTTTTTTAGACTGTCTTGAAAAAGTTGTCATAAACACCAACAAATGCAAAGCAGCTTTCAAGATGACTTTTTGTTATAGGCATATTCCTGAACTATTCATCTGTGTTAAATGCATTTTGCCTTGAATCATATGTCATGTTGCCAGAAAAGAGTTGTTTCCATGCCAACTCATTTGCAACATGGGGGAAAAAAAAAATCAAAGCTACTAACATCTGCAAGATGTCAGTACTGATATAAGCCACTTGCAATGAAAAACACAGAACTGCAGGAGGGTTTGCCAAATAGGCACTATATATAGGGTAGAATGTCATAAACTAATCGCTGAACAGTGCATTTCCATTCCTTTTTTGGCTGTATTCTCGATCTAATCTCTTCGCCAGAAAAGGCTTGCAGCAAAAGGAGCATCAGTGTCTTCCACGTGCATTTCTCTTGTAAAGCAGGAATTACTTGGATTTTTTTTCTTTTTAACTCAAGCCTCCACAAAAGCCACTTAATTTAAAACACATAAGAACTAGTACAAGAAACTGCTGCTTCACTTTCCATACTATTTCCTTTCAATTCTCTCGACTGCGGGGTCTCCTTTTATAAAGATCCTATTCATCAGCAAGATTAATGAGACCTGGTGTCTGAAACTGTGGATTCCATTTCACAGCTACTATTTCCTCTGCATTCTGGTTTGGGGTTTTGGTTTTTTTGACCCTTTTCCTTTTTTTTTTTTTTTTCATAAAAGAAGGTTGTTCGTTTGTTACCTAAGTATCATGAAATGCCAGAGGCTGAGGCTCTGAAGCCTGAGCAGTTCAAATATCAAGGTATATTTAATTTTGAGATGATCCGGGCATTGCTGTATTGGGAGAGCCATTGGAGGTGGTAGTACCCCTTTTTTTTTTTTTCCCGCTTGGCATTATTAAAACAGTTCTAATTTTCAAAACTCTTCTTTAATAGTGATGCAAATCCATTATTTTATATCTAGGGAGTACCGTAGATGCAGAAATTGCATGTGTGATACACCATGGGCGTCATTATCTTACCTCTGGCAAGACCGTCTCGTCGCGTTTGCTTGTTGCGATGCACACGGTTTGGTTTCCAGGGTGGTGCGTGGGGACGGGACTGAATGCGGCTGCACCAGCAGATGGTCCTTCCAACGAGCGCCCTGGGGAACGCATCGAGTCGGGGTGCCCCATACATACCTGCGGCGGGTCCCTGCAGCTGGGCCATGCCCACCCTCCCTGCTAGGCTTGGGCATCTGTCCTGGTTTAGCCCCGGCCAGCAACCAAGCCCCACGCAGCCGCTCGCTCCCTCCCCCCCAATGGGTTGGGGGAGGGAATTGGAAGGGTAAAGGCGAGAAACCTCGTGGGCTGAGACACAGACAGGGTAACAGGGAACGCAAACGCCGCGCACACAAGCGGAGCAAGCCAAGGAACCCATCCCCTCCTCCCCACGGGCAGCGGGGCTCAGCCATCCCCAGGGCAGCAGGGCTGCATCACGCCCAACGGTGCCTGGGGAAGGCAAACGCCATCCCTGCCAGCGTCCCCCCTTCCTCCTCCTCCCCCGGCTCCGTGTGCTGGGCATGAGGCCGTGTGGTGTGGGACAGCCCTGGGGGCGGTGGGGGTCACTGTCCCCCAGCCGTGTCCCCTCCCGACCCCTTGTGCACCCGGCAGAGCACGGGGAGCTGAAAAAGTCCTTGCCCAGTGTAAGCGCTACTTAGCAACAACTAAATATCTCCACGTTATCACCACTGTTTCCAGCACAAATCCAAAAGGCAGCCCCATACTACGAAAAAAAATTAACTCTACCCCAGCTGAAACCAGGAGAGCATCAGCAAACCAGAAGATAGTCTTTGTACTGGAAAGGCTGCCAGCCAGCACCCTCTGCGTGCGGTGGGGCCGGGCGCCGGGCTGGTGCGGGCTGGCACATCGCTTCCAAGCGGCCGTTTGGAAAGCCTGTCCCCGTGGCACGATGCCGACGATCATGCGACGCAAGCCTTCGAGTGATGTGTAGTTGCTAAATTTCACAAAGGAGCGTTCATGGTCTCTGAGTATTGCTTACTCCGTGAAAGCAATTACCGGAGTTGTCACGGCGGCGTTACGCGGCGGCGAACGGAGAGGAGTTAATTTCATGGGAGCCGTCTTTGCATAAGAGAGATTTGAAATATCAAATTGAAACGTTTGTGGCAAAAGCTTTTGTAAAGGGAAGGTCCTGACTAGATATACTTGCTGGTAAGGTAAAGGGGGGGGGGGGGGGGGTGGGAAATAACTCAACTGCTTTATTTCAGGTATTTCCATAATTTCACTTCTATTTTTAGAATGTTCTCGTACGGATTGCTTTTATACTTCATAAAGATCTCAATCCAAACTCATATAACTTTGCTTTATTAAAATGCTTCTGTTGAGGCTTGTTAATAGAAGGTTATCACAGGGAAGCAGAATTGAGAGCAAATGTAGGAACTGATTCCTACAGCACACTATTTATTTCACTGAGTTTTCAAAGTTAAACCATGAGACAGACCACTTAAGGATATGCAAAATTACCTGGATTTTTTTTTTTTAATGTCAATGAAACGCCGTGAGCTTTGCTATTATTGAGCAGAAGTTAATGTTATAGAGCTGAGGCCATAGAGCACGCGCCTCATAATACTGGTTTTCTGCGCGACTTTAGCGTGCGTGTATCTATTTAGGTGTATATACACACATACATACCTTGCGTGGATATTAATATGCATATTAATATATGTAATAGGGTGGGTAAACAACGTGAAATTGGCTTCTGTCTGAAATACACTGTAGTTAACTCTTTGAGACAACTGTAATTGAAAGAGATTAGAGGGTATTTACTTTTTGCTTCTTAAAATGTATGTGCTTTTTATGGTGACAATAGCATCCTTGTAGCTAAGCAGTTTCTTTCTTTTTCCCCATGTTTGTACTACCTCAGCAGAGCCAGGAAACATCTTTAGAAGAGGAAAATATGACTGTAAAATGACTTTTAAGAGTTCATTTGAGCTCAGTCAGGCACAACACCTAGAAATGCTTTCAATTGGATTATTTTTCTTTAAATCAGATTTCAGGTTGGCAGCGTCCTACGCTGTTCTGCTTAGAATTATAACCTGGAATCCTGTCGCACGTTGCCTGTCGCCTCTCAGACAAGGGCTGCGCTTCCTTCTGTTCGCACAAACGTTAATGCAACAGGAGTAGCTCCGTTTGAATACGCTGAGCCTCAAAGAAGATTTGAGTATATTTTAAACAGGGTTTCAGCTTCAAGAAACTACATGACGAGATAATCTTTTATAAAGAAGGGCTGAGCGCAAGCGTGTCGGTCTAAAGGGAGGACTGGCTCTGCGGGTATGTCAGGGAGAGCCCGTGAACCCCCCCCGCCTTGCCCGTTACTACCCAGGCGGGAGGAAACCAGCCCTTCATCTTCTCCCCCTTCAGCCCCTGCTAACGATGGCGTGGGCGAGGTGAGGTCGTGGTGCGACAAGGACGGCCCTGGCCTTTCCGCGGCGGGACTCAAAGTGCTCCTCGTGGGACTATTGACACAGTTCTGTAGTTACGGACACTTAGCACGAGGATGGACGCGCTCCTGACCAAAGGGGTTGATCGTGCCGTGCTTCTCTCTCAAAATAAATATTCAGCGCTGCTTCGCTGTAATTCTGAGGGGGAAATGGCCAGCTGTAGGACGCAAAGTTCCAGATTAGTATCCCATATGGGCTCAAAACGTAGAAATGTGAGCAGGGAAATGCACGTCGGCGAAAGCGCCCGGTCCTGAGACAGCCCAGCCTGTGCTACAGCTCCTGACACGTGCCACCTCACCTGTAGCATCCTCCGCTCTTGTTCCGGGTTTGGCTATGAATAAAGTTGACCCGAAACATAAGTTACAGCATTAGGACGTAGTTGTGGCCTAACAGACTCTTCTGGTATTTAGGATTTCTTAAGGAGCGACTCCCTTTTCTTCTTTATTTTTTTTTTTTTCGGTTTGGCTTTGGTTTTGCTTCGTGGCAAATGAAGCAAACCTGCTGTTGGCTGCCTTTAGCCTTTTGCTTCGTCTGAACTCCCGTGGTTTCCCCTCTGTGAACGTCAGGCAGTGCCGCTGCCCGGGTCCCGCCGTGCTGAGCATTCACCCTCCATCTGATTCATCGCAGTAATGTTTCGTCCGAATTTGAGGTGTGAGCTGCTGGCTGTACTGCTGTGTCACGGCCATCGCTCATTTGGAGTGACTTGCCTTGTGGTAGGTTATTCAGCCTCTGTTTTTTTTTTCCTTTTAAGGGTTTTGATCCTACGCCTGTCTGCTACGTAGGCCGTTGTCCTCACTTAACAGCAGTACTTTACTGATTTTGCTGTGTTGTGATCACGGGGTTAGTTTTCAAATAACATTTTTGTCTGCTACCTGCGTTTCCTACGGCAGCGGTCATTTGATGGAAATCAGGGATCGTTACTAGGCTCTTTTGCTGCAAGTACCTTCCTTGCTCTTGGCTGTAGCAGGGAGAATCTAAATGGGCTTACTTTACCTTAAAAAAAAAAAAATAAATCCAAGACAGTTTGATTAATATCCAGGAATGTTTTTTTTTGTTTCTATAAATCAGCTGCTGTTCTAAAGATCTTTGATCCACCTGTAAGATGTGTTGTTCTGATTTGTTTCCCGTGTGGGGAGAGCATGGCGGTAAGGTCAGCAGATGATGTATTTTGGTGCTCTTTTCCATGAAGACTGTGGGCCTGTGGTAGTGGTTTGGTTTTGACGACAGGTCAAATACACAACTACCTCATCCTGTTCTTTGGTGCAGCCACGGGTAATTAATGTTGGTTTCTCTGATCTTTTATGGCTTCTCTTTATAATAAGGAAGTTCCATTATGCTGTCTTCTGATAATTTAGTATTTTTTTGATCTATTTTGGAAATCACCTTTGAACTTAGAGCCCTCTTTGAGCATGTTTTTGTGACTCGGATGAACTTTTAGATACGGTCTTCAAGAAAATGGTTTTCCAGAGGGTTTCAAGCCAATCATTCAAACGAAATCTTTTAAAATTTGCTAGTTCATCACTTGTTTGAAACTGGAATGGCTTTTACACCAGACCAACCATTTCAACATAACTGAGCCCAGGGTGAGCATCCTGTAACTGTCGTCATTAGTCTCCCAATGGACTGTACAGCATGGTCTTTGTGAGCTTATATTTCTGTGTGTCGTCTTTTCCTATTGCTTCAAGTGAAGGAACTGCTCCTCTTCATTTAGAGAAAAGATGCCTGTTCCTCAAATTTTCATGTTGTGCTTTTTACTCTCTTTGCTGAATATATCAGCTACTAGTACCAGTACTGAATCCGAGCTTCCCTACCATTTAAGAGCCCAGGATGTCAGGTATTATCCCAGGATGTCATTATTCTTATTGTCAGTATTTTTTACTAGAATGCTTTCTGAATAATTATTTTAAAAAAAGAAATAAAAAGGGCTTTCCAATCTCCAGGAATGGCTTTCAAGTCCTGGCTCTTCCTTCTTTATTCCTAGTAAATCCTGGTTTTTTAAGTCTCAATTTGATCCTGGTGAGCATCAGTGAGAGAAGGTTCCTGCTGTAGGCTTCAGCGCGTCGCACGGGGCTTTTGCTTATGAAGCCATCGAGATGTCTCTCATCTTTGTTACAGAGCTGATGTTAGTGTTTTAAAAAAAAAAAAAAAAAGGCAGATCGGGTTGTCATTAGCAATATATGCTTTCAAGGTGAGTGCGGTGAGGTTTCTGCACCTCTAACTTTTCAATTAAACTTTAGTTCAAAGTAATCAAGGCACCTATTGCTCGTCCAGCTCTTTTTCAGCATCCTGGTAGTTTTAAAGGAGCTCACCTACTTTGTGTTCTTTTGGGTTTTTTTTTTTCCTCATCATCTTGTGCTATAGGAGCCTTGCACCTATATTTTGGATCAGCTTTTTTCAAGTGCTCAGCCGTACTTACACTAGATGAGGGTTGTGAGGGCACACACTTCTGTGGTTTCAAAAAGAAAGCAAGCTGTGAAGATCTGTATGCCTGAACTGCAGTTCCCCCTATATCCCCCTGTCTAACATAAGATATTTCTTCAGCTTACAAAACTTGTTTTGTTTGCGTGCTTAGATCATTATGGTTATAATGATTCTCACTGATACAGATATATTTAGGCACTTAACATTTATTTCAGTTCTAGTAGTGCCCACAATGGCTGCTAAGACTTTCCAGACACTTAAATGCAGTCCTGAGGAGTTTGTAATTATCTGTTCCCAGGAATCAGCATCTGGTGCTTGTTGAAGTGTCTTACTGTCCACTGAGGGAAATATTTGTGTTGGAGAACCACACAAGCTCCGAGGGCAGCTGTGTCCCCTCCATCGCTGGTAGAGAAGCAGCTGCTCTTGCAAGTCGGCTCAGATGGGTGTCTTTTATAAGAAAAGAGGGTTTGATCAAACATAGTGTGTTTAGGTTGTAGTCGGGTTGTACCTGGTTAAATAACAAAGTACAACACCAACAGTTCAGACGTTATTTTTGCATGAGTTGCCCCTCCAAGATGTTTCTGAGACACTAAGTCTCCAAACACCGAGCTAAAAGAGTATTCGCTTGTGCCTTGATGAAATCAAGCCCTTGCTTCCTGACGGAACTCACCACCACACCATAAATAGCGTTGCTCCGCAGAGATGCCCAAAGCACCGGCTTTGCTTCCTTCACACAAAACCAGTGTTGTTCCACTAGGTTATCCACCACGTGTGGGGGAGCCCCCACAGCAACCATAAACGTCGTGCCACTTTCCGCTTGCAAATAGAAACGTATTTGCTTTGATTTCTCCAGAACTCTGTAAATGCTTTGTTCCATACTATTTCAGCACGCTTCAACCTTCCCACCCTGTGCTAGCGGTTTAAATTTTCAGGCTGGAGCCCAGGTATTACAAGGGTGGATTAGAATTAATTCAGTGCTAAAAGAGCTGTTCCAAACAGAAATACTGCTGATGCGCTTTCCCTTTTCACCTTGCAGGGGCAGATGATACATGCGTCACCTTGGTTTTACTGTAGCCTGAGCAAATATCACTCCTGCAACAACCTGAGGCTATGTATGCTATATTTTAATACTACAAATATGCAGTTGTTATGAGCATGCTTTGCTGACGTGAAACGCTTTGATCAAAAGCGCGCTAGATATCGTGACTGAGCGGCACAGGAACGCGCAAAACGTCGGTTGATGTTGCTAGTGGAAAACAAAACCAAACAAAGCCAAGATTATGCAGTACAGTCTACTCCGGAGATAGCATTCCTATTAAGAGTGTGGCTATTGAGTTTAAAAAGACCAAATACATATACTTCTTCTTAAAGTTTAATCGGGTCCTTGAGAACCTTATATGAGGCCATTAACACTAAGAAGAAATCTACTGTCAAGAAATTGCAGTAAGGGACTAAATTGAAAGCAGAATGGGAGAGTCTTATTGCTACGCTGCGCCAATTATATCGCCACTTTTGTTTCTTCACTGCAAGGCTGATAGGGACCTACAAATGTGTAGATCCCAAGGGATTTGAGCACGTCTGGTGAAAATTGGAAATCAATAGGAGTCTATAATCGCAAGCAAACTGCATCATTTTCACTGGGGTGAACGACGGCAGCCATCCACGCAGATGGCATGGATGTGGGTCCATCAAGTGTATTGGTTGGAGCCTTCTGCTGAACATGAGAAGTACAAGGACCCGGCTTCTTGGCAAATTAAGCATATTACTTGCCTCTTAATTAGCAAGGGAAGAGGAAAATATTCACTGACCTTTCCCTGCAGAGGAATATTTTGTAGCTTAAGAGGAAAGAGGAGGATTCATTTTCTGGTTGTGGATTTTAAATGTATTGGCAGTCCTGCTGAGGAGGCAGACATTGTTTAGTTTCCAGTCCTGTCAGTAGACTGCAAATTCATCTCAGGTCTGGCTTGAAGCAAGCTTCATCTCCAAAGCTGAGAGGTAATTTAGTCTCCAGGGTTATTCTGTCCTGGCTTTTGCTTAAGCAAAGGCTACCAATTCATTGTGACAATGAGAATTACTATCCACTAGGGGCCAAACTATGCCCACCAAATGCTTGATTTCCTTTCTGAAGCACTCTTCTTCCCCAGTAGTTGAAATTGCATGCTTTTTTTCCTTGATTTTTTTTTTTTTTTGAGCCCACTACTTGATATATTCAATTCCAGACTGTCCTTGAGCTCTCCAAGTCTCAGGCGGAAGCCACAAGATACAGTTCACTTGTTCTAGAGAAATATGCAGCAATTATGAATATTATGACTGTATTTGTCTATAGGGCGGGCAGGCAAGATATGAAAGTCAGTCTATTGATGATGAACATAAAAGATGTTGGTTTTCAGAGATGGAGGAAATTATGTCTACCGAAGGCTCAAACCCAATTTTCTCAATGCATGTAATAGCTGAAATGATCCTGCACACTGCATTGAGGAAGAGATTGTGAAAGGTCTCAACAGGAGACGACTCGGTAAAGGTCTGATCTGAAGCTCAATGAAGTCAGTGGGCAGCCCTTCAAGCTAGACGTGCTCCTAGACCATGTGCCCCTCGTACATCTCCCTGCCTCCATTAGCGTTTGAGAAAGCTGACAAATGGAGGGGAGCACTACTGAGACACGCCGAAGCATACACCTGTTTTAAATGTAGATGTTCTTTGTGGTCATTGGCAAATAAAATCCAGTGCTGGAGGTTTTTGCTGGGAATTTGGCATAAGCAGCATCCTGTATCTCTCCACAGACTCCAAAAACCCGAATTCTAAGATTGTTCTCGAGCTTTTCTTTCTCCCACAAGGTATTAACAAATGAGCTATTGGATTAGTTACAGCTTTCATTAAAATGTAATTAAAAGATGTCGTACTTTTATAGTCGGACTCAGCTGTAGCCAAACATATGGGCATAGTAAAACATTTCACAGAGCTGAAAGATTTTGTGGTCCTGCTGAGAAAATGATAGCCTTACAGCTCCTCACTTAATTATTCTAAAATTAATAATAACAATTGTTAAAGTTCCCTTCATTCTAACAGAGTAGCTTTTAATATTCCTGGCTGAAACGCTCAGTGGTGAAGGTAGTTACTCCGCTGTGGATGCAGAGCAGCTCGGAGCCCTCGCTCCCGCGCGGGATTTACCGAGAGGTGCCTTGCTCCTCTAAGAACATACATGAAGCATCGCGTGTGTTCAGGGGAAGGGACCTGAACAGCCTGGAGAGGACATCCTGGCTGCCAGGTCGGTCGTGCTTTTGCTGCATTCTCCGCTGCTGGAAGGTGTGCTGTTGGCAAACCGCTCTGCCTTGGGGACGGGCTGGGGTGACGCATAGTTATGTTGCTTCCCTGGAACGGGGGAATATGCCTGGGGTTTTATTCCAGTAATTTGAAGCTGGTTGTACAAAACCAAGTAGCTGCAAGAGGAGGGAAATCTGTGCTAATAACCCAGTCCCCATGCAGTGGGGGCGCAGGCCCTCCGGTTCAAGTCATTGCTCAAGAGCAGAGGTCTGTGCGGGGGCTGCCCCACACCCCAGCAGAGCTCATGAGGCTGTAGGCTCACACAGTTTTCGATGCTGGCTTTGCGCCTTGGCTGTGGGTGCATAAATAGCAGGGCCCGGATGGTGAGGAGGATGCTCCTGCGCTGGCGAGCCTTGCTCTGGGCTGCTCGCTAGCGAGCTGGGCTCAGCGTGGCTGCGCGGGCCAGCCCGGCTCAGCAGCAGACGTGCAGGTACCCGTCGAGGCAGGCAGCGGCTCGGGAACTCTTCTGAGGACATTAGCAAGCCCCAAACAGTGGGGCCCACGTGCTTATAAAGAAGTGGGTAAGCGCTGCTGCCCACCCAGCCCGCTCCTCTCTGCAGAGCTGGCTTTAGGCATAGACAAACGGTGGAGAATTGCTTGGGGAAGCCAAACGGGTCTCGGGGCGCTGATGAGAAACTCGCCTCCCCCTGCCTGGGCAGCTGGAGATGGTGAGGCAGGCTGCTGCTGCCCCGGGTCGGGGCTGGGGAAGGGGTGATGCTGGCAGTGCTGGGGTGCCGTAGCTGACCACCTCACTTTGGGGTGCAGGGGCACCCACCATGGCTCCCCGCAGCACCCCTGCTCTGCCCTCTCCTCTGCGCTGCCCCGAATGCCAGCTGGGGAGGGACGCCTTGGGGATGGAGGCTTTGTTCCCTTCGTTTTTCAGAAGACAATAATATTTCAGCTCCTCTGAAGATCTTATCTGTATGCAGTGTTCTCTGTACTCTGTCCTGGGATCCAGCTAGGGTTTTTTGAATTATAAATGCAGAGAGAGTTTGTTCTCTGAAAGTAATCAGGGGGGATGCTTGTTTATTCTAAAAGCTTTGCAAATTTTAACATGGATCCAAAAATTTAATATAAATATGTATTACTTATTGTTATTCACTTTTTCCACTTGCTTGTAAAACCTGTTCAGAAATGAGAAATTGCATCATGTACCCATAGCAGGTGGCGGGGGGGGGGGTGAAATATAATAAACCACCTCACTGCAATCTGTTTGCATGGATTACCTGAACATTTTAAGTAACTAATCTGTTCAGAAGAACTGGAATCAGGCTGCATACCTGAAAAAAAAAATTGCAAAATAGAATTTGAGACGGAATTAATGACTCTCCAGTAGCATCACGCATTGCTAGTCCCAGGAAAAAAAGACTTTGTCACCTTGTATATAATACGGGGATATTGAGGGCGCTTGCTCGGTGGGGACACCACAGTCGGTATGCCTGCAGCACAACAAGCCCTACTCTTATTAGTGCTAATATTAATTAATTGGCATTAAGAGTTGGGTCACAAAGCAATGACAGCGAGGTAGAGGGGGCTTCTTGTGACTGGTACACGGGAGATGTTTCCACCTCGCAGGAGCTGCTTTCCTGGAGAAAGCTGTCAAAGTATTACTTAAAACGAACTTTCTTGGTCACAGGACTGTACCAAACCTGTTTCATCGCGAGTGTGTGGTTTCCGAAGGTCCTGACCGTGAGCCCGAGCCCTCCAAACGCTGTGAATCAGGGAAGGCTAGAATGTAAAAACAGCTAAAATACGCATAAGTTAGAAATTAAGCAAGTTGTCTTAAAGCCAGTTTTATTTGGGGTATGAATTCCAAATAAATGATACAGTGAGGGACTGACTGTTCAGATATCGCGGACATCTGTCTGGAGATTATTCCCTAACAAAAGAGTCTTAGAAATCATTCATATAGTTTGTATTCATGTCAGGTTTTGGTCACAGACAAATTCACACATTCAGCAATGTAGTTAATCTCCTAGATACCCACCACAGAAGAATAGGGATTAATACATTTATCTTGTAAAACAATGCGGTCCTCCTCTGAATTACAACCAGAAATTAGACTGTAGTTATCAAATATGCTCAGTGAGGTTATGAATCAAGTCACCGCATTGTTAAAATTCCCGTCTCTTATCGCCTCCCATTTTGAAGGCTGCAGCCATCGGAGCGTCTGCTGCCAACTGGATTTGCTGGAGGCAGGGAAGCGCCTTCTCCAGTAGAGAATTTCCGCGTGAGGGCGGAGAGGGGGCTTTGCCTTGCAAATGTCATCCAGAAGTCCAGAAAAGATATCGGGAGACGCCCCTGGCCTCGGTGATCCATAAAACCTTCATGAAAGTCAATGACTGTTCCGGCAGGGATTGAAGCCATCGTTTACATGGCATGCCAACGGTGATAAATCTGTCCCGCAGACACGCAAAGCACTAGTGGGTGTCGCGCTGCATGCCTGCTGAAGTCTCTGTTAAGCTCAGAAAAACTTATACTAATCTCAGCCTAAAAAAAATAACCCTGACCCAAAATAGAAATCCAAAAGCCACTGCTAGCTACAAGGGAAGAAAATCTCCTGGCTTGTAGTTTGGGAGAGGGGAGAGAGGAAGGGCGCTTTCATTTCCTATTCCTTCTAAATATATGTGGCACATGTATTTATAGGTTAATGGTACCTTTGAGGAAATGCAACTCTTGCAGTGATTAACAGAATATTTATTTTCTACAAGCAGTGTTATAAAATCCACATAGTTCCTGCCTCCTAAATGATAATTAATCTGCTGGTGTGCGTTGCCCATCTCAAGACTTCCGCAGTGCAACGCTGGTGTTTCTCATTAAAATGGATCCTGGAGGCACTTTGTTATTGTTTAGACTGTGAAAACCACTGGCTTTTTTTTTTTTTTTCCTTTTCTTCCCCTCCCCCCCACCCCCGTATGTTTTGTAAGTGCTAAACGCAGTAGGAATTTAGCACGTTCTTTAAAGGACCGCGCATTAATAATACATTCTCAACCACGAAAAAAAAAAGTCAGCCTGGTGAATGGTAGTTGTATAAGTCAACAGCATTCAGGAAAAGGCACTCTCCCTTTAATCTTGCTACAAAGAGATGCCCTCATAGTTGAGACAGTATCATCTAGAAGTCGACCGATTCTTGCTTGATGCACCGCTCTTGTGCCTTTCAACAGTGCTTTAGGGGGTTATTTCAACGGCGTTGCAGATGACAAGGCTTGGATTAGTGAAGCTTTTCAATTCCATCTTTGTTTTTTAAAAGGCTGCCTGCTGTATGAGAGCACTTGTAGGGCCTTTTTATGAGTGTCTGTCTCTTGCCATAGGTAATTATTTATTAATGTAAACCCTGTAAGAAAGATTGACTGTGTCAAGAGGAGAGCAAGGAAATAATAATCTAATAAAATTCTATCCTGATGCCCTTGCCTGATCCCAATATGAGTCAGTAGTTCTGTTTTTTACCACATTGCATCAGCTAATTCCCAAATTCAAAAGCAGTTTTGTTCAGCAGCGCTAAGTGTGTACCAAAACATGCTCGCTGTTAGGATCCTCTTTCTGTTAATTGATCAGAGCTGATAACATCAGCGCCGTTCTGCCTATAAGCCCATGGCAATGCTGCCGTATTTACACAATACAGAGGATTAGGGTTAGTGGAGCCGCTGGTAGTTGCCTGAAATCAGCTGTCACATGAATAAAACGAACAGGGGAATACACGCGAGGAAAGGGGGTTTGCTTTGGGTTTAGGTTTTGTTTTCGCTCCCAAACCCACGGGTGCTCTACGCTTCTCTCACAAGTTTCTTTGATTTCAGCATTTTCCGCTTTGCGGTCGGACAGGCGCTGCTGCCGCTCCTGCGAGCTGGGGCTCCGGGCCGTGCGTATAGACGGGCGAGCAACACCTTGATAGAGTAAACCTTGGGATTCAAAGGAGGAGGCCGGAAAGCTCGTCGCTTGGCAGTTCGGTTATGCTCCTGGTTATCTGTACTCCCCGTGAGCTACAGTCTTCTGTCTAGGTTCTGACAGAGCTGCTCGTGGACCTTCTTGTCCGTGAATTTGTTTGAACGCTTCTTGCATCCGCTGACGTGGTCCTTCAGGCTCCTGTGGCAGCAGCTTCCAGAAGTTTGCCGCTCACAGCGTAAGGAAGAGCGTTCCTTCGCCTCTTGTAAACGAATCTTCACGTTCCGCCGGGTGCCTTCTCATTGACGCACCGCAGGGATGAATGCCGAATAAAACCAGGATGCTGCTTTGCGCTTGTTCCACCCACGAGCAGTTGACAGGCTTTATTAAAAACCAGATTTAAATCTTACAGCTCTGTGGAGAGTGAAGGTACAGTGAGGTTTGCGCAGGCTGATGAAAGACGGAGAGGTCTGAGCTGTCAGGAAGTTTTGCAAAAGCTCTTACGTTACACAAATTCTCGGTTTCATGTGACACTGAATACAGCTTCTTTTGGTCATTTAGGGAGGGTCGCTCAGATCACACAAAGCATCAGCTTCCTAAATTTGTCTTAAAATAACTGGCGAGTCAGTCGTCCCCTCGGTCACGCTGTATGGCAGAGGGACACCGTGGTTTCGCCAGGTAAAGTTTCCCTTATACCTGAAAAACTTTGGGTTAGTTACAAAGCAAAACTCCATTAATTCCTTCTTAGCTTTTTGATTATTTTTTTAATTATTATTTTTTCCCCCCAATGGCAAAATGCCCAGTGCAAATCAAATCCTTCAATTCAGTTTCCAAAAACGAAGAAACTATCCTGTATGCCTGAAATATTAATTAAAAAGGAGCAAAAAAGAGAAAGATTTGGACAGATCCCAAACCAGCTACTCAAATATAAATGTCTGCAACTGTCATATGAACTTCTCAGTAAATGAGACTATAATCCTTCCTTCCTAAAGTGGATATACTACTTGATTAGCCCAATTAAGAGCGGATTTCTGACAGAATATTACTTTAGGGTGTAGTTTCCTAAAGGATGAAAAGGTGCCAATTTAGCAACAAGTGTATGTTACTCATGTTATTAAAAAATAGAAACAAGGAACGACACAGTAAATTAACCACTGGAATTACACATTGGCTTGAGTTTCCCTTCAAAGCAATATTAAAGATGCAGAGCAATTAGGTCTTTTTTACACAGAGTGAATTGGTAAATCAATATCCTCCATTAAGCTTTTAATTTGCACAAGAAGAGCATGATCACTGACGTATTTTGGTTTGCTTGATGGTGGGTTGGTTGGTTGTTTTTTTACTGCTCCATTTTAAGACCTTCTCTTAGCACGTTCTGCTACGAGAGTGGATGGATTGGGTGACCCTTTCCTCCTGGCGCATCCTTCCCCAGCAGGCTCTGGCATTCAGAGATCCTTTTTTTCACTTGAATGATGAATATTTCAACATGGCACGGAACAGCTCAAAGGTAAAACCCTTCTCCCACCACGATAAAGACAGACACAATTTCTAATATTACATTATCAGGCCAAGGGAAAGAGTTCACTCAAACAAAACCCCTCATTTGACCGTAGTAACCTCTAGTCTTTATGTATTAACTTGGTTTTGCTGCCGTAGCGGTCCATTTGTTGATGAGAGTTGTTCTGAGAGGTCTGTCTGTGTTTAATTTTGGTGAATGTGCATGGAAGCATCTCTGAGCTGCCCTCTTACCCAGTTGCCTGCATAGGAAAGACCGGGACCCTTACTGACCTGAGCCGCCTGTGTTTGGTTTGATTATTTTAAATACTCTACTTTGCTCCCCCATTACCGAGTTAGCCTGAGGTCTCCTTGCCAAGGCTTCTTGATTTCTGCATACGGCGCAGAGAAAACCTACGGGGAAGCCGTGCCTGTTTGAAACGCGGCGTACCCGCCCCGGGCAGCGCCGCGGGGCTGCGAGGGCTCCTTTTGGGGCGAAGCAGGAGGATGCTGCCGGCAGCCGTGGGGCGAGCGCCGGCGGGAGGCACCCTGCTCTTGCCTCGGGCATGGCAAAGCTCCCCTTGGCGCCTGTGATGCGGGGAGCCGATTTCAAAACCTTTCTTGCTTTGTGCAATATGGTGTAAATATTTTACAGGGTTGCTTAAATTTCCTCGTGTTTGTTTAACTTCGTCAAGGCAAGGAACATTAATTTTCTGGGAAGATTTCTGCTCTGCACGATCCACAGAATTTCATATTGAAAGATTGTCTATCCGCGCAGCCACGCTTATTTTCCAGTTGGCCAAATTAAGACAATCTATAAAGAAATGTTCATTTATTAGCAACTGGTGTTTGACAGTTTATTTCATGTAAGCCTCCAGCTTTCCTTGGCAAGCTTATTTGCATAATGTGTTATTATGTCTAAATGGAAAACTAAATGCCTCCATGTGGTCTTTAAATGACAAGTGCTTGTCAGCTTCATGCAATATTCAGAAGTAATAGATCCAAATCACAACAGCACTCACTATGATGTACAAGGAGGAAAAGAAACAAAGCCCCAAAAACTTGTTGCGTATCCTTCCCTGACAAATTTACACTTTGGTACAGAACTGTCAATTAGAGTTTTCATGTGTTAAACAGTTGAGTTCAACTGTGAAGGAATTTACTGTAGCTTTATTCTGCGCTACTTTTGAGTAGTTACAATTGATGCTGCTTTTTTTTTTTTCTCTTGTTTCCTGGGGGTTCCCCCCTCTTGAATAGTGCAGCTCAGGGAATAAGCTTCAGAGGACCTCGGCAAGATATATCCCAAAATTTCTGCCTTCATTACTTCTGAAAACATGAATACTCCCTGACAATGGTTATAATAGCTTTGGAAGATCTCCTACGAAGTTCACACCTGAAACAGTCCTCAGGTCTGAAATTTGCAGAGTTGCATATCGAATTAGTGCTTTCCTCAAATAAAATACTGGCGTGTTTGTGGGTGGTTCCAGGTTATTAGAAGCTTCAGGAGTGAAAGGTCTCCGAGCCAGTGCTCACGTACACATCCCCTTTACACGCTTTCCTTGCATGTGCACGGCGTGCTGCTCAGTGCCTCGCGGCCCCCGAGCACACCTGAGACGTTGAAGCAGCTTCCGTGAAAGACGGAAAAAAACCCAAAACCCTGTGTTTTACACCAGGGCAGCGTGTGCCGTGCTGGTACAATGACGGCCTGGGGTTCAGCCCAAGAAAAAACCCGGATAACAATTAACACTACAACATGATATAGTCAAGGGCGGTTTTGTGCTTTATTGGTGCCGCATCTCCTTTTTGATAAATGCTATTATTTTCCTCTCCTGTTAAAGGTTAGAAAAAGTACACAGTATTTTACATATCAGGTTAACTTTTAACTTTTAAAATAAATTGATATCTTGTTTCCTATTCATTGAGCTACATAGAATATTTTCAGTTGGGTTTCACATTAGCAAATGCCTTTCCAGAGAGCATTAACTGACTGAAATGGTTGGGAGTGGCAGGTGCGGTTGCACGAGTTCTGTCTTTTTTTATTTTTTTCCCTTCTTTATAGGACAAAAATCCAGACTGAAGATAGGGAAGAAACAGAAAAATATTAGAAGGAATTTGCTGTCTCTGGGATAAATCTGGTGGGGGAAAAGAAAGAAAAAAGGCAAGCTGCTGCACATAATTTTAGCCCTAGTCTAAGACCCAGGAAAGATGTATTAGTGTTGGACTGTTGAGTTTGTTGCTTCTAACTGCCCTTTCTGGCTCCTCAACGTTGCAGGGCGAGGAGATAAGGAGACGTGGCTAAAAAGGACAGAAGGAGAAGAGAGGAGACATAAGCTGATAGAAGGAAAACCTAATGGGAGGGGCAGGGCAGGGAGCAAGGACTCACATCATACGTCCCATGACTCTGGGGGTCAGCCCCCTTTCGGGTACCATCAGCCACCACCGTCTGGCCATTTTGCCTCTTAGAAGCTGAACAACAAAAGCTCAAAGAAAACACATTTTTGTAGGTTTCGGGAAACGATGTAGGTAATAGGCAGGCAAGCAAAAAATGTCGTCTGCGCTTCCCACGTGCCATCCCTTCTAGCCATCGCTCTAGGCACTGCGGCCAGGCGAGTTGTCACCAGCCACACACCACAAACATCAGCTGCTCAAAAGTTTGGGGTTGTTTTTTTGTGCCTCTCCTCCCTACCCATGCGAGGTTACCCTTGTGCACCGCATTCAAGAAAAAGGGACCAAGTTCTCGTTCTAGAAGCCAAGAGTGGCTGGAAACGCTCTGGGTTTGTGCCTGGCGTGGGCAGCCGGCAGCTGCCGGGGGCCCTTGACCCGGCCCTCGTTAGGGCAGCAACAGGAGCAGCAGTTAATGAGGAGGTGGGAGCTCCCGGCTCGGCAGCGCGCGGGTAGTCCCCTTGGGGAGGTCAGGGACAGGCATAACGTAAGGGAACAGTTAATCAGTTTTATTAAAAAAAATGTTTCGGTCCCAGGCCACGGCTCCGCTTGGTAATTTCACCGGCAGCTCTGATTGATGCAATCAGTGTAATTAAAGTGATCGTATCGCTCGTAGCAGGCCTGGTGTCAGTGGGGCAAGAGGCGTTTCCAGTGCCATGACCTGTGCCTTGCGGTGCCTTTGACCGCCTGAGCTGAACTGGCAGCCAGTGGAAAGCTGATGAGGCGTCTTACACCAGGTTTCATCACGAAGGCAGTTAAATAGGCAGCGTTTTGTGCTCGGGTGACCCGTCTTGCTGAAGATGCTCTGGTCATTTGCTTCTCCTCAAGTTAAAACCTTCGCTCACCCAGCGAAGGAAAAGTGAAAATGCCAGCTGCAAACAGCCAGGAAGGTTACGCTGGTTTTGACCCGTCCTCCACCCGGTGCTGTCATTAACCCCCAGTGGCACCTCCCCACGGCAGGCTCCCGGGGGTGTCTCCCCATGGGCTGTGATGAAGTGGGGCTCCCCTGGCTGCAGCAGGACTGGGTCACCACAAACATGTCTCACGTTGTGGGCGGGCAAAGGGGACAGGTGATCTGGGAACTGTTGTGGGAATGCTCAAATATTCTGAATAGCGTATGCATTAACTAGGAAAATCCAAAGCGTGGCTCACAAATAAGTCGCAAGTAGCCGAAAAGGTATTCATAATGAATCATAGAATTATTAAGGTTGGAAAAGACCTCTAGGATCATCAAGTCCAACCATCAACCCAACACCCCCCGGCCTCCTAAACCATGTCATGAAGTGCTGCGTCTACGTGTTTTTTGAACCCCCCCAGGGACGGTGACTCCCCCACCTCTCTGGGCAGCCTGTGCCAGGGCCTGACCGCTCTGGCAGGGAAGGCATTTTCCCTCATCTCCAACCTAAACCTGCCCTGACGCAGCTTGGGGCTGTTCCCTCTCGTCCTGTCACTGGTGACTTGGGAGCAGAGACCGACCCCCCCCTCACTCCAGCCCCTCTCAGGCAGCTGCAGAGAGCGAGAAGGGCTCCCCTCAGCCCCCCCTTCTCCAGGCTAAACCCCCCCAGCCCCCTCAGCCACCCCCCAGCACACTTGTGCTCCAGACCCTGCCCCAGCCCCGCTGCCCTTCTCTGGACACGCTCCAGCCCCTCAAGGCCCTGCTTGTCCCGAGGGGCTGAAAACTGAACACGCAGTAACTTCATTAGCTGTGTGACCGTGCAAATAACGCTATTTGCTATAAAAATTTGGGGTGGATTTCACAGACTTTGACAGCTGGTGAGGTGCATGCTCCACCTCCAGTTGCTCTTTCAGATCTTTGACTCAAAATACTGAGCAGCGTTATGTTCTTCTGCAGCTTCTATCCCTGGGTACTTTCAGCAGTTCTTTTAAAAAGTAACGTAAGAGTTATCTCGTTTCAGTGTGAATGATGCTCGTAGGTGCATGAAAATGAAGCTAAACTGCCTGATGTTAGAAAACAACAAAATAGAAAGCTTTCTCCTCCATCAGTACGTACCTTTCCCTTGCTAAAAGAATAGGTAAAATTATCTGAAGGAGTCGGCAATCAGACTGGATCTCAGAGTAAAGTGTCCAACAGGGTGAACTTTTCAAAGTACCGCTACTGATTTTACAGCTATTAAACCCCAAGGCATTTCTTAAAAAAAATCCTCACCTGTTTTTTTTATGGTACCCTTACCTGAGATTAATCACGTATGTGAAACTCCCAGCGAAGAATGCGACATTCAAGGGATTCATGTGGATTTTCAGTAGTCAGTCCGGTGATATTAAAATGAAACAGGACCAACTTTGTAGGGGGCAATTATAACGCATTACGGTGTGAATTGCACACTGTGATTAAACTCATAGGAGGTACTCAACAGCAGCACTGGCTCTGAAAGGGGCCCTGATTACCGTTTGTACTATGCATTTTGGTAATCAGAAATCATTATGGAAAATATTACATCAACTAAACAAATACCCCCTTGGCAGCATGAAATACACAGAATCTTCTTCATTATTTATTTAAAGTAGCCTTTTGTGTAAATAAATACGTTTTTTCCCGCGTGGGACTAGCGCTCGATCGGCACGTTAAATCGGTTTGCTGTCAGGCTACGGCCGGACCACGCGCCGCAGAGCGAATGGCTTAAAGTTAAAGCACCTCCCGGGGTCGGGTTTGTCTTTCGTGTCTTAACTTCAGACTGGTTGCAATTCCATTATAAACCATCGTTTACTCGTGATTTATAAAAATAGCCTTGTGAAAGAATTAAACTAGCAAGAGGCGTTAACGTTTACTTTGGAAGTCCTGAGTTATTTCTATTAAATGGCTTTCCCTAGGATTTAAGATAGGGGAGTCTTAAGGTTTTTACTGCCTATAAAATACTAATGGGCCTGTGTTGCAAAGGTACTATATTTTTCTGGCATGTTTTGACACCTCATATTTTAAGGGATTTGGAGAAAGCTCTGGTATCGTGGCGTTAACCAGTTTTATTAAGGCATTTTTGCCGCTGATTTCTGAGGGCGTTTCGCGCGCGCGCGCCCGCAGCAGCCCGTGGCTTTGGCAGTACCGCGGTAGGTTTCTTGGCAGAGCAGCAGGGAAGAGCCGGGCTGACAACGGATCCCGCCTGCAATTCCTCCCAGCAAAACTTTGTCGCAAGCGAACAGGGACCAAATGGCTGCTCGCTCAGGGATTTCGTTCGTTCTTTCTTTTCTTCGATAGGACGTAATCGAGAGGAAGCGTAATGCTAATCTTACAGCATTTCTGGCAGCCGAGGACTATGCGATCGCTTTAAAGATGCAAACTCATCTTCGCTGTATCTTGATCGTCTTTCCTCCTTTTCATCCTGCCATACCATTTTGATTGCTTAACATAAGGTCTAATGTCAAGTAATAATAAAGCAATTACAAGAAATACAATTCATTCTAAAGCGCATTAAGCAAGAACTAAATTAAGGCACATAATTAACAACAACAAAAAGAAAAGATCTATTCAGGACAAAACGTTTTAACCCCTATATTTCTTCCAGCATTAGCTACCTTGGCTTTAACTCAGAACTGGTAGGGGAAGAAAATATAGATTATGTGCACAGACGTAGTAGGGCTTTTAGTGATTTATGTAGGGAAATTCACAGATCCGTCACGCGTGGTCCTTTCTATACACTAATATGCTCAGTTTAAACTGCCATGCTAATTATTTTTTCTTGCCCATCTGGTCCAATTATTAGAAAATTGTACTCAAGAAGGCTCCAATAACAAACATGAAACAGCTCAATATTTCAAGTTGCCAGTATTTTTCTCATATTTGTTCTTTTTAATTAGAGAGCATACCAAGTTCCAACCGCAGGACCCAGGCATTTATTAAGTGATAGAGAAGCAGCACTCTTTTATTGACTAATTCCCTAGGCTTTTATTATGTTTTCTAGCAAAATGTGATTTATAGGAAAGTTAATAAAGGTATCCTCACCTACTGCACCTGGAGACAGGACATCTACAAGGGGAAGACATTTAGACTAATAAGTGAAATCACAAATCCGGGAGCTGAAATTGGATTTCATTGCTGGGAGTGCAGCAGAGAACTGATACAGGCTTGGGCTTTTAACAACTCCATTCTTAACTGGCTTTGCCTATCAAATGAAAGTAATAGTTTCTCTGGATTTTCAGAAACATTAAGCTGATTACAGAGTACGTAAAAGTTTTGAATGTTTTAATGCTGGAAAGCATCGTTAAATTATTGTTTCCTCTATATTACATTTAATTTCCTCCCCACAAACACTCAAGGCGTCCTTTTTTTTATTATTTACCTCATTCCTGAATTGAAAGTAACTTCTTGAAAACTACTTTCTTCCCAAATTCTTTTCACATTTTGGCTGATTTATTTTTTTTTCCCTTTTTATGGCATTTCCTTCATCATATATTTAGGAGCCGAGCGCTGCCCGTGGGGGCATCCTGCGGGCTCTGCTGATGCCTGAAGGGTGGCACCGGGACAGCGGCACGCTGGGAAGCCGGTCCCCGCTACGTACATCGGTTCCAAACCCAGCTATAGCAAAAATCATAGTACAACAGAATTGGACAAATGCAATTTAAAATAAATGCATTGATTCTGATTCTTAATAAGGTTAGGCATGCAATTGTGTGATGACTAATTTGTGTGCCTAATTACCATGATTGTATGTGCAAATCAAGTAATTATAGAAGTAAATAACCATAATCAGTTATTTTCATGGGTAATTATTCAATTTTATGCACAATGGCAATAATTGGGTGTGCAAATTAAGCATGCAATTGTGCATGCATATTCAACACACACTTGTGTGTCTAATCTTTTCATAAATCATCCTTTTTTTCTGAGGGTTTTTCTCTTTTCCTATCCGTTACTCTGGCGTAGCGATACTGGGACATCATTGCGAGGGGTGAGGATTTGGAAACTCTTCTGTTCCGAACCTTCCTGACTTTTTAGTCGTTGATAGTTCTCCACTGCAAAAGGACTGCTCGCCATGGCTGTTTCACCCTTGTTCTTAGCACAGGTGCGCTTTTCTCCCAATTGGGCGGGGAATTTCTAGAAATGAGACTGAAATTCCGTCTTTTCTTAAAATGCCAAACGTAGCTTTGTAACCTATTAATAACATTTCAAATGTTCCTCTTTTTGCACTCTCATACACAGTTACTTAGGGTCTTTTAGACATTAAAAAAACCAGCGTCTTTGACATCAAGAAGGACTTCATGCTGCACTGCATCGGGGGAGATGTCCCTAAGCTGTCATTAAAGGCAAGGAACACACGCTACCTGCTTGCTTACCACACAGGTCTGACTTACAAAAGCACTTTGGCACTGACCTAATTCAGTTCCCACTTAAGACACGTAGAAAGAAATCCCATTGACCTCAATACAAGCGAAGTTTATCGCTGCCGAGCGCTTCTGAAAGCGTCACCCCATTTTTCTGCCTTAAGACCTGAATTTGTAGGCATGTAATTATCTTAAAGCATACGTGCTCAAATTCTTCTAGCTTCAGGAGCCTGGGAGACGTTGTTGGCTGTGATATGCTAATCCCCAAATCCCCGGACAGCAGGTTGGTCATTCCAGTGTCGCTCCTGTGGACGTCCGTCCCAAGAGAAGTTGCTGGGCTGTCCCCACGTCGTGCCTGTGGTCAGGATGCAGCTCAGCCCAGACTGACGGCGGCTCTTCAGGGATCTTGTCCCTGCGGTACCCAGTGCCAAAAGAGCTGTTACTTATCGATCTCCTTCCTCCCCATCTCTGCCCGCAGCAGGGAAGCACCCCGACTTCAGTCTGCCGCAGCCGAAGTGTCTCACGGCTCTGTTTAACCAAGGGATTTAATTTCCATTGTTTGCCTTTTGTGTCCCTTTTTGTTCCCGATAGATTTCCCCAGCCTCATTGATGCTAATCTCATTGTCCAGGCATCAGCAAAGGGTAATTAGCCACTGCAATAATGATCTATCTGTCACAAGATCACGGCCTTTCATCGCACACCATCTCGGATGTTTTCTAACTAAGCACAGGAATTGCCGTTCAACAGGAGCACAACGGTGTCGTGGTGTTCAGTGTCACCGCAGAGGCTCAGAGCAATTCCACCACCGGTACCTCGGGCATCCAGCCGGCACAGCTGGATCCAGTCGGTCCCAGCACGACTTACCATCAAACCAGAAAGGATTTCCTAGTGGGCAGAACCTGACCTTCTAAGGGTGACAAATAAAAAGGGTGACAACAACAATCAAACACACCCCCCCCCTCAACCTGTTTTGATATTTCAAAGGAAAAGCTTTTTAATTTTCCTTTTTAGCTACGAAGTGACTTTTCTCAGGCGGTATGGTTTCCTACGGTAAATGGCTAGAAAGGTCAAAAGCAGAAGACATCTTGTTTTCACTGAAATGAACCACCTCGCTCATGTGCAAAGCATTCCTCCCAGCCATTTCATTTCGCGGGGAATTTTTAAAGTTTAGGTTTTGAAGCGTTCTGTAACGAAAAACCAAAGTTCTGCTCTTCAGTCTTTCTACGAAACAAAGCTGGTTTGCCGCGTGTTTTCCCGGCAGCAGCGTCACACCGGTGAGGTGCCCAGGTGTTTCTTGGTGTGTCGCCTTTCATTGCCGGACTAACCCGGCCGCCTACGCGATGAGCCTGTCGGAAGGTTGCACGCTCGGTTCTGCGTTGCGCATCGCTGAGAAGCTAGGTAGTCCATTCTTTAAAAATATAAAGAACGAGAAACTTTCTTTCCATAAAAAGTTTAGTTACACTTTCAGGGAAGGATGGTTATTTTTAAATTGTGTATATCCTACCTGTAATATTACCACCTTTAAATATACACATACACTCACAAAATAATTTTGAATTATAATCTCCAGGAGAAGATAGTTTTCAAAATATCCATAAATGAGCGTAATTGTGCCGGGTTCCTACACAGTAATATGGGCGCTGAAGTCGAAGTGGGGCGATAAATCACTAATTATAAACAATAAACACTGGATGTTGTCATTTCACGATTCTGCTGACTTCACAGAGCTGCAGCTGCCTTATGGAAAGTCTTGCTAAATGTTTCTTTGTGTCAGAACAATTCTGCTTATATAGCCTATATTTTCCATATTTCCTTATCCGTATTCTGAGTTACTGGAAGCATTTGCATTAAAAAAGTGTCTTTGTTTCTTAAGAGTTCATCTGCTTTGCTGCTTATCATGCACATGCGGAGAAAATGAGATCAGCAGCAACAGGGAACGCCTGTTTCCCCAGGTTAAGAAGCCTTGTGCCATAATGAACAGGAGCAACTTGGAGATCATACCTGACCCGGTGCCCTGCCTTTTGCTTTTTTCAGACAGATTCAGTCAGAGATATCGCTCCAGCCTGACAGTATGTGCCCTTAGGGAACTCCGGAGAATTCAGGACAAATTGGAATTCCAAGTAATTTATTTGGAGCTAAAATATTACTCTGGCCATTCATAGAAGTCTTCCCTCTGAAGAGGTATTGATCTCCAATAATGGCAGAATAGGTAGTTGACCAAGAATCCTAGAAAGCCAGTTTCAGAAGTAGTTCTTCCTTAGGAATGGGGAGGTACGGTAAGTTTATGCTCATTCAGGAGCCTTGTCTGAATCACCTCTGAGCGTGGAGGCTGCGCTATGGCTGTCACACAGCAGTTTGGGGATGCTTCTGCGCTGCACAAAAACGTGTTACGTTGCTGCTGTTGCTATTGAGGGAACGCTCCCAAAGCCCAGAGAGAGGCAGTTCAACACGGTTCTAGACTAGCAATCAACGCAGTCGAATGTAAACGGAGAGCGTTTGGCCTTTTAACCGATGCTGAGCCATCTCGCAGGAGTCCTGGCCAGCCAGGGCGCCTGGCTGGTGCTCCGGGCACTGGCAGCCCTGGGCCTGCATCCGCCAGGAGCCGTTGTGCAGGAGGAGGCAGGTCCCACAGGGATGTCACCAAGCCCTGCATCCTGCCTCGGGGCAGAGGACTCCTGCTTCCTCTTCGTAACGGAGGAGGAGTGGGGCCCGCTCAGTCCTGACTTAGGCGCGGCACTAACCAGCGCCGCAGGGAGCTGGATCGGTTGGTCTTGGACAAGCGTGGTCCAGTGAAGTCGCGCAGATGAAGTCGGCTGTAGGGAAAGGGCTGAAACCTCAAGCTAGACGCTATTTTTTTTACAGCTCTTCTGTTGAAATTGAGTCTATTCATCCCTGGTGCAGCATCTCCAGAGCGCTACGTATAGCCGGTACCTACAGCCTACATGCCCCGTCCTGGTAACGGGTGCCGATGCTGCGGGAGAGCGGGGAGCGGCCTCGCTGCCGCGGCTCTGCCCGCTGCGCCTGTACCACCGGTGGCCTGGCAGGGTAGGAGCAGCGAGGAGCTCAAGGAGCAGCCATCTCTAAGGAGGGCGTCAAAATAACGTGACTGCGTTAGTCGTTTCTCTGTTAAGGAAGAAATGGCTGAACAGGAGGTGATTTTGTTGTGAGCAGAACAGGAGAGGCAGGTGATTTGTCCCGGTTGAGGCTGGGACCTTTTGTTTCGCCATAGCTTAAACAAAAGGAAACGACACTTGCTGGAGAAGCAAGGATGTTGCCCCACGCGTTCGGAAACCGAAATACAAAATAGAGCATTCGCTAGGAAACAAAGCCAATGTTAATTTAGTAAAAATGTTTTTAAATGCCTTCCTGTGAGAGGCAGCTAAAAACCACTGACAGTCACGTGTCTTGAAAATTCCTACTAATCAAATCAAGCCCCCTTTTTCCCCAGCAAAATGTTTTGTGTCCTGCTGTTTGTCACACTTGTCTTGTTACTCCCAATTATACCCGTTTGAGACTTACGCTTTGACTTAAACACAACAATGCTGTCGTCTCTTCTTTCTTATGGCCCCTTAACGCCATCCCGTGCTGCAAGACCATTCTTTTGTTTGTACGTTGCTCAGCTCAGCTTACGTGGTGCTGAAATGTGAATAATAAACGACGACTCGGGCATCTTGTTTCACATACAGCCTTGTCCTGTCCTCCTGGCAATGACAGGAGTATTCGTGAAGTGGAAGTAGGACTTGGTTGATAGCAACCTCTTGGACAGCAGAGGGGAGGGTGATGGCTGAGAGAACTGTGCTGAGACCAGTTGTTCGGCTTATCTACAGTGGGTTTCTACTTCAGTTAGCCTCTGACAGCAGCTAATTGTGCTACCTACTCCTTTTTTTTATGTAAACGGCTTCCCTGTTTGCAGCGGCTGTATCTCAGGTAAGGCGCCCGCTGCACTTTTGCGCAAGCAGAATGGCAGAGGGCTCTGCAGCGGGTGTCTGTAGGTCGCCGGGAGGTGCCACAAAGCAGAGCAATGAGAACAAGTACAACAATAAGAACATTGGAAGTAACGAGTTAACCTAGAAAACTGGGAAACCGTCAACTTGTCGTTTGCCTGCGCTTGTGATACGCTCTCTGACGGCGCTGAAGACGTGTGAAATGCGAAGCTATGCAAAAGAAAGGCTGTAATCTTTGCCTCACCCCAGAAATCTTAATTTCAAGGCAGCAGAATTAGTTTCCGTGTATATTCCATTTTTCACTTGTGCTGGGGAGAACTTTAAAAATATAGAAATGGGAATTTTTAAGTCACTGGAGAGCAGAGGCGCATTTGTAGCCGCCAGCGTGCTGTCTGGTAACGCGCGCGGCGAAGCAGGAGGGAAGATCCCGGCCCTCCGGGCGCGGGGCTGCTGAGGCAGGTACCGCACCGGCGTGGGCGTGCTGCCGCCGGCAGCGCAGGGGAGGCGGCGGCGGCTGCAGAACCTCTGCCTCCTGCTCTGCCAGGCTCCTGCTTGCTTCCCCTGGGTGCCTCGGGCAAGAGCCCGGCTCCTTAGTATCAAAAGCTAGAGCATCTTCCTCTCGTTCCTTACCTATAAAATAAATTCAGAGTACTGCTTGCGGAGTAGCACTGTACTGGTAAGGCAACGAGGAGGCTCGCTGAACGTTTGCTTGAGGGCAGGATTTGCCTCTGTGTTTCTCTTGCTATCATTTAGCTGTAAAGCACAGGAAGTAATCTTTTCCTGTGTCATAGGGATATAGGCAGCTCAATTAAAGTTTATGAAGCATGATCTGAGATCCTCGGAGCCAGAGCACTATGGATATGCAAAGCAGGACTCTAAGTTATTCATTACTGTTTATGGTACTTTGCATCTCATTTTTTTTCAAGCAGAACAGTAGCTTGGTCGGGAAATAGGTCTGACTTCATGGGAAGGAACATGATTTTGAGGAGGAGAGAAATGTGGTAATTATTAATTGTCTATTGTAGCTTCCCTAGCGCATCGTTTCATCCACATACCCGGAATATGTGACACGGACTGGGCGGTGGGACTCTTTGCTAGGATTTCTCTGTTTCAAAAAATGCAATGTTCATGTACGCTTGTCTGTTGAAATATGCTTGAAAGTATTTCGTGATGTAACATCTGATTTTTCTGTTGGCAGTGATCTGCTTGCGGTCACATAAAATACCTCCTAGCTTAGGTCTGACAACGAACGCTGAGGATTTGTTTACGAATGGTTTAGAAAAGAAGATTTACTTTGCTTTAAGGGCAGCTGGGAAGACTCATTTGATTGGATTACAGAAAGTGAGAGCAGTAAATAAAACCTGATCCCCAATATTTAATACATCAGTGTCATGAAATAAGAAAAGATTAGCTGTCATGTCAAGATGCGGTAACTGTTAGCCCACTGGTTGGCTGTTTGACTGGTAGAATTAAAGGAGGAGCAAACAGAACCCACCTGCCCACCCTTTGCTTCTCAGAAAACTCAGAAATGGAAGCTTTGAATTGTGACAGGCGAAATGTTTCCTGATTATTTGCCAGCTCTTTCTCATCTCACTGATTCGAGTGGTCCTGCCAAGTTGCATGAAAACAGTATCTTTAAACTGCCTCCAGACACTCTGCTAGATCATTGTAGCTCCATTATTTCAACAGAGCTATGTAATTCTGCATCATCAGAGCACTGTTCCTCTTTATTTATGCTCACCGTTAAACCAGGGAATCCTTATCTAACGTATCTGGCTGCGTAGCACTCGTGACATTATTACGAGCAGGTGAAGCATCTCCAGCCTACTCTCATCCCCTAAACTGAATCCGACTTTTCTGGTTCGTGCTATGTACAGATTGTAATGCTAATGCTCTTTTCCTAACTTGATTTGAGCCTCTATCGCAGCCCTGAATCAGCTGTGGAGCCCCTGTAGCAATGAATAAGGTAAATTATGTACATGGACTAAAAATAACAGGGTGATACACTATGACCTGTCACAGACTCTCTCTGCATTTATATGAACCAAAATACATTAGCAGTGAATAACATCCTGTTATGGAACTCTTAGAAGCGATATAAAACCAGTTTTGTCGGCACGCCACAGTAAGAACCGGGATCACGACAGCCTATTTGATAGCACAGCAGATACGGTGGAGAAGTTCAGCGTTCTGCCTCAGACCCTGCTGTCGTTTTCCTGAGATAACCTAACATCCGCGGCTTGAATAAAGCCCAACGTTTCAGTCTGCTTTTGGCTCGCATCAGTTAAGTCCTGGCAACGAATGAATATTTAAACATCAGGCATTTACAAAAATGTACGAGCGTGGTCATAACTATGTTACAACTACGTTTTTCTACTATCTTTTCTTGGACTCTGTGTCAACAGGCTCCATACAAAAGCACTGCTAAAGGCGCTTTTGGTTGCAGGCTCCGTGCCGCCACTTCAGCTTTCCGGCTTTTGAGCTAAGGTTTAATCACAAAGTGCCAGTTGAACTTTGTGGCTATGTACTTAAAAGATGATCAGGCACCTTTAAATCAGTTCAGCCCACGGGCCCAGAGGAGAGAAAAGTCAGCTCCGGAGCGCACACAGATGCACTGAAGCTTTTTCATCCACATGTGGGCAAACTTTTATGCTGAAGCTATATTAAATTGCTAAAGGCAAACAAAGCTACTTTGTTAGGTAGTCTTAAAGTTTATTTTTACCCGATGATGACATTTGCATTGGGAGTGAGGTACAGCAGTAGAAAGCCCACAAGGGCAGCATCAATGGAACAGATATTGAAAAGAACAAAAAAAAAACCACCCCGTTCTTTTTAAGTCCGCCACACTTGTAAATGTGAGACCCATTGCTGCGCTAAATGAAAGGGTCACGAGCAAACGCGCTAGAGGATGAGGAAATAGCGTAGGTGTATGAAACACAATACCGACTTTCCAAAGTTTGTTTAGAACCCGTGCAGCCTGCCCAGGCTTTGCCCAGAGATTACCTAGGGAGAGGGTGCCTGTCACGCTGCCCTGAGCGGCTCTGCAGGTCTTGCTGTCTGCTATGATATTTCCATAATCAACGGCGTATTCATAACTGTATATCTCACTGCCTGCCCTACCCCGGGGCCCGCAGGTCTGGCTCCCCTTCCCATCCTTTCCCACCCCTCCCTGCTGCCACGGGAGGTGGAGCAGCTTCTCTTCCCCCCTCCCCGGCCCAGGTGGCCGGTTCACAACCGAATGTCAGATACCAACGCGGACCCCGCCGTACGGGGGCTGCCTGGGGGCTGCGGGGAGCGTGCGCTGGCTCCACTGCGCAAGAAAAGACAGGGAGCAGCAGTGGAGGATTAGGTGCCTCTACAGGGCTGCTGTCAAAGCACCCGAAAAAGCTTGGTTTAAAAACCAATCTGATTGCGTGTAGGAGTAATTTCAGTGGCCTGCACTTCTTAGCTCTTGTTTTGTGTATTGCGGTATGTGTCAGTGAGCAGAACTTAATAATACTTCACCCGTATGAACCTCGGTGATTGCATGCAGCTCCAGCAGAATAACAAAATTAATTCTCTGATGACTTCACAGGAGTTTTGGGGGATAATAAGCTGACCTTCTGCATTTATTTTGTACGTAGGAAACACTACTAATTCATTAAGACAGGGATCTGCAGATTAACATCTTAAGTGTTACTGCAAACAACAAATTTTGTTATTTATAAAGATTTAAAATGCTACCTACTTGAACCTGTTAGCGCACAAAATTTAAAACACAAGTATAAACATATGTCATGTAAGATTCCAATATTACAGGCTTCTAAAATTTCCGTGCTACGAATTGCAACTACAAGTAACGTCAGTGAAGAATACAGATGATGTAAACCGTTATTGGTTTCTATTCTGATGATAAATCATTCATTAATGACTGTTAGTCTATTGCCTCATTTAAAAATCAGTTACGTAGATGAAAAAATGCTCACTTCTAGGTCGTTCTTTTAATGAATAATTTCACTGGTGTATCACCACACAATGTCACAATATGGTCATCTATAAAAATAATAAAATGCTGGCTTATTTAGTAGCTAAACGTAAAAAATATCATTCTAAGTAGGTCAAAACTTCATTTCCACCAGAGCTACAGTGGAGCCCCGTCCTGAGATTCAATATTGTTTCTCATTTTCACTATTAAAAATTGTTATATCCTGAGAGAGAAATTTCTACGGATGTGAGTTACATCACTTGTTATAATCAACTGCACGTGCTCGTCATTGCCTGCTCTGGGATATTTTGGTCCTCAGAGGGGGATTATGACCAATGCTTGTACTATTATCAAAATTGCCTGGATTCTCTGGCACACTCTTTCTATTAGAAAAAGGTCGAAGTACACAAAAACATAATCCGTTTGTAACTCAGATGAAGAAAGTAGTCGGGAGGTTTGCTGACAGCAAATTTCATTTAGCTGGTTTTACTATAAGCAACTTACTCTACATGTGCATTTTGCATTCAAATTATTCTTTATTAAGATCCTTCCCTAATAATATGAAAATGCATTTATAAAGCCTGTAAGTGGTTTCTATAATAAGATTTTTAATGAGTTGGAATATTAAATTAAGTTTTGTAGAAATGCTTGAGGTGTTGTTATAACTAACTTACAAACTGTACACCATTAACTTTATCATAAAGAGTAATTTTAGCTTCTCTTCATGCAATAACATACAGCTCTGAAGCAGTAACCATCGGCGGCTACGCACTGCGAGCTGTGTTTTGTTGGCTCTTCAGCGGTTACGTCTGCGGTTGTGATCTCTGAACCCTGCTGCGAGAGTCATCCAGTTGTCCCGCCAACCCGGCGTGGTCTTATTCCTGGACCACGTTTTCAGGCCCTGTGCTCTTTGCCGCGTGACACGGGCGCGAGCAGCCCAGCGGCACCGCATCCTGCTCCGCTGGAGCCCGGCTGAGATCAGTCCTCCGTCCAGCGCGAGCTCGGAGATTCACGTTCTCTCTCCTTTGCTTAAAAGTGAGAAACTGTGGAAACGTCCCCGCGTTTGCTGCCTGGATGGCCAGCGCACAGCAGGTGGAGCGTGCCTGAACCCTACGCAGCTCGCGCGCGACTCTGATTGATGCGACCGCGTAGCAAGCTGCCAGCCAGAGCTTTACAGAAGTATTTTTGCATTCTGTAGTTAATACTGAGGTCTCTAACGTTAGATGTATAACTTAGATTGCCCTCTCATTACCGTCTACTGGTGGTGTAGGTAACTTATGCCCCTAACTTTTAAAAAGCAGGGAAAATCCTACCTCAGGGTCTCCCAGCACAACTACTCTTGCTTGTGAGTTGCTGCCCTCTTCGCTCCTGGCATAAAAGCCAGGTGTTACTGCACGATGATTGCATGCCTGGTCAAGTAACTAGGGCTCCACCTGTGTCCTAGTAAATGACCAAATGCGTCTTTCCCATCATGGGGAATATTTCTCATTACCTGTGGGATGAGGGAACGGGGCGTGCTCTGCTGTTCAGATGAGTCCAACCGTAAATAAAAGGTGAAACAATCCGCATCGCACCCGATTTGGATGCCAGAAGTCGTCTAAAACGGATGATGTGAGTCCCTTTCTTAGAGGTCTTCTAACTCACTTGTAAATGCATGGATACTTTCTGTTTGTTATTCACATTTCGTTTCACTTCATATACTCTTCGCTTACCTTCTTATCCTTCTCTCTGGAGTCTGCCGTACCTCAAAGCAGCAGGCCACTGAAAAATCTCCCAGTGAGATGGAATTATGACATGTGTTTAGTTCTTGGTTTTGATTTTGGCACCGAGAACCTTGAGGCCGTATGAGAAAGGCTCCGTTCCTCCAAATCCCTTTGCTGTGACAGTGGGCTGGTCACAACAGCTTACCCTGCCTCAACTCCTTCATCTACCAAAGGATAGTAATGATACGTGCCTCTGTCAAGCGCTAGGAGAGGAACAGCATTATAAATAAAACCAAAGCATTACCATGATCTATTCCATAGCTTTAGCACCCAGCATTAATTGAAGTTTCTAACCCCAGGGAAGTGAGGATCTGCTGGCGATGCAGGCTTGGGAATATAATGCTATGTGTCATACTGGCAAGATCTACATCCTAACCAGAGAGAGCAGGAGCTAGAAAAGATGCTTCATGCCATAGGGATGGCAATGGCTTTCTCACTCAAAAAAAAAAAAAAGAAAATCAAATATTTTCTGTTGGTAACATTTGGTTGAGGTATATTGTTATCACCGCTTGCTTTTAAATAAAAGATACTAAATGGGGCCAGTGAACTGGCAGTGCTGGGGAACACAGAGCCGCTGCTGAATATTCAGCAAGGCTAACTGCAGCTATTGAGGTACCTACCATTGCAGCAAATGGGCTGCAACATCAGGTTTTAATATATAGGGGCAGTGCTCTTAAACTGTGGTGTAGCTCAGCCGTACTGCCTCTCTTCGTGAGATTGATGGGGATTCTGCTGTGCCTGCCACACTCCAGCGCGGAGCACTGGAGGGCATTCAGCATGTTGAGAAAGGTCAAAACAAGACTACATCAGCTTCTGAACCTAAAAACTCTGAACTCTTTGCTACCTATTAGGACGAACGAAGAAAAGCTGCGTTTTGATGTGTGACATCCCAAAGAATTGCTTGAGGCAGATGAGAAAGTTACTGCTACTTAAAGGAAGAGGCACTTGTCTGCAAGCTGGATCTCTCAAAGCAAGTACCGCAGCACGGCTCCAGCAAGCTGCCGTCTCACAGGCAAGCTGTGTCCTCGGTGACCGGGCTGGAGGTTCGGTAATGAAGTGCTCATCTCAAGAGTCATTCAAATTTTGCCATCCTTTAATGTGGTTAAAGGGGAAAAAAGCTCACTTTTTATTTGGAGGTATTATGGAAACCGGAATAAACAATATTTGAAGAAATAGACCATGGCTGGACACATGATACCAGTAAATCACGCTTTCTACATTTTAAAACCTTGTAATACGCATTGTTCCAGCTTGTTGAGAGATCTGAGAATCTCTCTTGGCAGAACATCGAAATAAACCTAAAATAAAGACAGCTCGATGTGCAAAACCTCGGCCGCAGCGCAGGGGCGGCAGCAGCGGGGAAGGCAGCGTCTCCCGGACCGGGGCTGGGTCACGCACTCCGCTGTTTGGGGAGCATTCAGATACTAATTAAGCAGCTTGTCTACCCCTAGCCAGGGAACCTCCCTGTTCCTCGGAGCTTTGGACCCAGGGTCACCACAGCCGGGCTCCAGTCTCGCCTGTGTTACCCCTTGCTGGATGAGCCACTCCAGCTCTCCAAGCCTGACTGGTTCTTCCCTGTGCCAAGGGCTTTGGAAGGACCCCTCCTCGACCGCGAGCCTGGACTGCACCCAGTGCTGTCGCTGCAGCTTCAGCTGCTGTCTCTAATGCAAAGATGGGTAATATACACTCTCGACCTATCCTTAGTTGTAAATATTTTAATCTTTTGCAGGTCGCTAAGTGCCCTGTTTGACTTCGAAAAAATATTTTTCTTGTCTTTCTTCCTCACATAAAAATGGTATTGCAGACCCTGGCTTCTAATATCCCGGCTAGTATGTTCTCAGCACGGTTGTGTTTAAAAATACGTAGAAAAAAAGGCAAAATAAATGTTTATTTATTTGCTTATACCCTCATCCATGCACACTCGATCTGATAACTCTGACACAGTGTTTATACAAGATATTTTCTTCATTTATATCAGATTAAATGAAGGGTGCTCGGAGAAAAAGAAAGACCTGTGCTGGTCTGGGAGGAAGGTGGTGAACAACAAGCTAGGGATCGACCCTCTCCATGTCATGCTGCTATTGATGATATACTTAAGTACTGCTTCTTTCTTTATAAGGAGGTAGGCTGGGGCAAGGCAGTAATGTGAAAGACTGCCACAGATTGTGAGTCAGGGGATAAGTATGTAACTAAAAGCTTGCTGCATCGCAGCTATGGTCAGCATTACACCCGCCAGGAATTTCTTCTGGCAGCTCCACCGGGTTGTGAAAGAGAAATGCGGTGGAAAGTTTCTGTTCCCCAGCTTTCCCTCTCGTCTGATCAGAAATCCCATCGCATAAATGGAACGGTTGCACTGAGGGGCTTCTGTAGCCCTTTTCCTTCTTGGTCTTTTCAGGAGTGCTGTTTTCTAGTTTTTGTTAAAATTTTCATGAAAGGTGAATTAATACAGCGTATAATGTTTTTTTTCGGTTACAAGTCATGTTAGAATTTCTGCTGGTCCAATTACATTTAAATTAAGTAAAAACCTGGACGTAAGAGCAGCAACCCCTGTCTTCAAACTACATTTACTCTTGTGACATTTAATAAAGGTCTTATGTATCCAGAATTAAGAACAACTTAAATTCTGCAGCCAGATCTGTGGTGTTGGTGCTGCTCTGCTGGAAATTCTACATCTGGAAATTCTACACCACTTTCAGCCTAATTAAAATCTGCATGGTTTTATTAATAAGCTACAACAATTGCAAATGTAGAGAATAAACTGGAACATAGCTCTTTTCCAGCACTCTTCTCTCTCCTTCCTGCATGTTCTGCTGTTCGCATGGCTCATGCACGTCATCCACCGCCTAAACTGTGCAGCTCACCTTTCGGTACCTAGGGAAATGGAGAGCGGGCACTGCAGAAGGGTTCCAGTAACCTGGATTTATGGATCCTTACAGCCACAGAGATGGAATGGTGTGATTTTAGCCACTACCCTTGAAATCTTGCTCTTAACTGAAGCCACGTTAAAGTACGAGCGAGGTATTTCTTTACAAAATCCAAACCAGACCAAGTTACAATGGCAAATAGAGGACACTTATCTGAAAATCAAATTTAATAGCTCGTCCTCCTTGTCGTCTCTTCTCTACGGCTGATGGGCTGTGGGTGGCTAACGAATCCTTTCTGTAGGGAAATGCCCTCCCGCGATCCCTGGGCCATAGGACGGCAGAGAGCCACCGGCTGAGCCACCGCCAGCTGGCTTCCTTTTCTTCCCTCTCCCATCCTGTGGATTCCTCAGCAGGTCATTCAAAATCAAATCTCCTCTCCCCTCTGCTTTGCCTCATGTACTACCGATTCTTAGCTAATTTAAGAGGCAGTTTCAAAGTTCTTCTGGATGATTACGGGCCACTACTTTTTCGGAGATGTTTATTTCCCTTTGGTAGACTTGGCGCCAAAATCCCCTGTACGTAAGGAGACTGTTTAAAAATCATTGACCATTGAGAGGTGATATACTTTCTTGGTAAGACAATGTCCAAATCTGCACTGAATCTATAAAAGTGTCATATTTTATACAAGCCTATAATGGAGATTAATGCTTGTGGCTTATTATTGGCTCTTGATAGACACTAGGCATGATAGTAATCAACCATTTTAGGATAATAGATTTGGGGTGTTTAAGACTTCATGTCCTACCTTTTAGAGATACTCTGAGAGGCTTTAAACCAGTTAAAAATCTTGATACTTGTATTGCTAAGCTGATGTTTCAGCTTCGGTTTAGTAAGGCAGCTCACACACCTCAGACAGCCAGTATGTCAGGCTGTCTGTACCTCCAGGAGTGAAACGGTTTAAAAATTATCTTTCTGACCGTAACAGTTGAGATCATTATATTTTTCACTGAAAGCTGAGCAAATAGAGTGTAATACTGCTGCAGAGGAAGGGGTCTGAGGCTGATCAGACTCTAGGCATTCTTGAATACTTGGGAATTCAAAATACAATTTTGGTAAGTCCCATAAAATTTGCATTTTAATTTGTTTCTTTCTGGAGTATTTTATTGTTGCAGATATGAAATTCAAAGGTATGACTGTCCTGTTACCAAAGAATCCCACTGTGAGTATTACAGTTTTGAAGCCTCTCATTGTAACCACAATGACTCGGGACTCAACCCTAAACCTCTTCTTCTTCCTCTGCTACCACGCTGCTGCTCTGTGACTTGAAATGAATCAGTTTGTCCGACAATGAAAACGTATGATAATAGCTATTATTATTATTATCTGTCCTACAGAGGACTTGTGAGACTTAATTTATACTAGTACAGAATTTGTGATCTTTGGATGAAAGGTGCTCATGACATCTAAGTGCAGTGTGTTATTAAATCTTCACATCTTGTTGCAAACTTCTCCAGAACAGACTGCTCTGGTCAACCCTTCACTGCATGGGCTTCAGCACCTTAACTTCAGCTAATACTCAGACTAGTTTGCTTCATGAAGAATCAGCCCTAACACACGAATGGTATTAACTTGTTAAATTTGGGGAATCCCAGCCTGCTTTGTTTTACTTGTGCCCTTACATGAAAAATAGAGCCAAACCAAGTGAAAGTGAGGAAGGCAGAAGAGTGCGACAGTTAGTCCTGATGCTGCTGTTGGCTTTGTCTTTTTGTTACTCTCAATCTGCACTATTAATGCATTGTCCGGCCGAGTATGGTTTTAACAGGGCACTGCACAGGGTGTCACATCTAATTCCACAGGTCACAAGCTGAGGAAGCACGCTGCACGTAGGACAAGCTGAGGAGCAGACGTACCTTGGATACTGTCTGTAATAAATGGCCTGGTCTTTTATTCTACTGTTTACCTGTACTAAAAATACGTGTTGTCTGAATATGTCGTGTACTAAACCTTATCCTTTTCAACTGAGCATGTATGCCTGCTGCTTCTCTACCGTTAAGAAAATGCCTTTAGCACTGTTAGGCAATCAAAAGCCAGAGTTCTTAAGGTTTAGGTCTGGTGGTCCCTACGCTTTAAATCTGGGATGATCTCAGCAACGTTTTGAAACATAAACACAGCTAAGAATGAAAATCAGTGCAGGGCAATATGTGTCTGAACAAAAAGAATAATACAGAGCTGAAAAAGGAGTCTAGAGGTATGTAAACAGAGCCCCTATAGCTTTTAGGACCGTGTTTGTGCAGAGCCATATTTTGTTCAGCAGTGCATGTCTTTAATCAGAGAGAGCTGCGTTGCCTCAGGTTGGGTTGGAGCTGTGAGATATTGTGTGTCTCTGAATACCCCGTCCATCCTAACCAGCACTTGTATGTGTCAGTGGCCTTGATCCCTTCTCACACACGCCAGCGAGTTCCTCTGCCCCGAGGCCTAGGCTTAACTCTGCCTGCCCTTGTGCAGAAAGCAGGAGGGATATGACTACCCCGCCGCTCCTGTCCCTTTGAAAACCTGCACCAGGACGCAGCACTACAGTATTTTGATTACTTTTCACAGGATGATGACTTCTACTTTATGCGCTCTGTGCCTATAATGGTTGTAAATTATTAGTTTTGCCCTTTTAAAATCATTTTTTGCATCTGCCAAGTCACCACATTAGGCAGCAAGCACAACATTGGACTGATGTCTGAACTAACAAATAAGTAAAGAACTATAGACATGTAAATTTGACATAAAGACGATCGCTACGGTCCAAGCCTTGAAGAGTCAACGTATCACCGGACTGCACCTCATACTGCTGATGGTGTTTGTTAAAAGTTGCTGCTGTTTGTGGCGGGAGTTGACACGACAGCTGCTGTTTATTCTCAAAATGCAGATATCTTTGCTCGGTTCAGATATTGCAAAAGGTTAATGAGATATTATGTCACACGTGGCCAGAAATTCTCTGAAGTTTGCAAGCAGCCGGTTAGTAATGCAGTGCGACAAGCTGCTGGTGTCCTCCAGCTACATCAGCACTCCTAAAGGACGGCAGGTTACACAGACGATTACTCTCAAAATTATAAAGTGCACTAGTTTTGGGGATGGCAAACTGAAGTTTTTAGAAGAAAAAAAAAAAAATCTGTTCTGGAAACATAATGAATTTAAGAACAGGATTATTTCTGACTTCCATCTCTAATCTGTTGCTCTTCTATTCAGCACCCATTTTCGGATTTCCAGAGTGAGTTGCTGTGCCTTTTATCAGATAACGTTTCTGAAACTGTTTATGCTGCATAAGAAAGAAAACTGTATTTGCTTTCTATCATTGATAGAGCAAATTACAATTTTCAAAGGGAAAGTACCACTGAGTCTAGAGAGGAATATTTGCGACCTCAGAAACGCTGGGATTTTTCTATCATTTCCAAATTACAAAGACAAGAAGTGTTAGGTTTGATGAGGAAAATTTCTGAATTTCTGTTGTCCCTGCTTCACCATAAGTGAGATTTTTGTTTGCTAGAGCAGGTCAGCTTTAAATTACAGCTAATGTAGCAGGAAATTCCTGTGGAGCATCAGGAACAGAAAAAAAAAACCCAAACATTAGCTTATGGATTGCTTCCTGGTGCTTTTTTAGCCTTGTCGCCTAAAGCACAGCAGAAGTCACTAGTTCTACCTGTGATAGTGAAGTCTTAAGATGACTCAGGCATTCATGCTCGTGACACCTCAGCTGCACGCCCACCAGACCAGCCCTGCCATAGCAGAGCTGCAGGGGTACCCACCTCTCCGAAAATCTTGTTTGCAGGGTGGCAGTGAATTTACCAGTCTGAGCTTGAGCAAGAGCCTGGGAAGGGGCTGTGGTATTTTCTCACGGATTGATGTAAAGCACTGGGTACAACGCTGGGAGAGTTTCAGATGTAGGAAAGCTCGACAGTGGCGGCAGTTAAGGGCCTGCTACGGCAGCCCTGCGGGCTGCGTGTTGGCTGCAGGAGGCGGGAGGACGCTGCCGGCACCCGCAGCACGGGCTGCGCTCCGCTCCGGCGCCCGCGAAGGCAGGGTGCTGCGTCTACGCCGACTTCACGGGAGTTCAGGAGCTTTGGTGTTTTGAGAGGCAGTGCTACAGAAAGGTTTTTATGTGCAGCTGTTTTGGGCAGGTTGTCTTCAAATGGTCTCAGAAGGTATTTGTAGCTTTTACTTAAATTCTGTAGCTAGCTGCGTTGACTGGATTTGTTCAGTCAACCGAATGAGAGACTAACAGCAACCGAATGTTGTAACTAGTCCTCGCAATCTGGATTTTTTCTTCTGATACTAGCTAAACCACTATTCACATCTACCTTCATGCCAGCAACTTCCACTTTTTGTGGTTGCCTGTTTTTTCTAACATTCAAAACCAGATCCCAGTTATAAGCTATTATTGAAGAGCTCTGTTGCATCGCATACACCATTTGGGTCAAATTTGCCTCCTATGTACATGTATTGAATCTCCCGCTAGGGCACGCAACAGGAATCAGTTCTGTGAAATGGATATGCTAAAAAATATTGCGGCTGAGTAGATCTGAGAGACTAATTTTATCTAGAGTATTTAATACAGAAAGATGTTTAAGCGATCCCAGTTAAACTGCTGCTAGGCAAACAGAGAAGAGGGAAGAGTACGTGCAGTAAAGCAATCAAAAACCAGAATGCCACAATGCGTCACTTGAGCTGCCTTTTCCTGAGGGTGTTTATGACACCCAAATCCCGCAGCGAGGAGAGCGTGAGGACAGCACGAGAAGACAGTAAGGAAGGGTGGGGGAGACGCTATGTTCTTTGATATCCACCATGTTTCTGAGTGTAGGAACTGTGTGAAGGTGGTTGGCACCGGTGTAGGTTCACACAGCCAGGAGCAGAAGCTGACTAGAACGCTGCTCCCACGAGCCTCATAGGTAAGAGAAAAAGCGGCCACTCCGGCACGCAAATATGTATTTTATCTTCTAATATCTGAATTTCTCCATTCAAAAGAGACTGTCTCTCTCCAGGCTGCTTTAAACTCCAGCGCCCTTCCCCAAAAATCATTTTGGCTTGCCCTTGGCTTTGGGTCAGCTGCAGTTCACTCACGCTGCAATAACTCGTCTAGTGCCACAGCAGTCCGCCTCTTGAAATGATTACTGGAGATCCATCTCCTTGCATTGCTCAAAGGAATGCCTCAACAGCGGTCATCTTACAGGCCATGAGGTTTCAACTTGGCACAATGAAGAAATTCTCTTTTCATTGTTTCCTTTCTAACCTGTATATAGGCTTGCTTTGTTGTCACATCCATGCTTCCGCAGCGCTTCTCTGTAAAGCTTTTAGCCAGAAATGACTCCATGGACGGTGCTAGTTGGAAAAAGCTTGGAAACTAATGCCCATCCCAGAAAAATAGTTCAGATTCCAAAAAACATACTATTCTGAACTGGAGAATATACTGCAAAGCTGCCATTTTCTGTGAAAAGTCTTACCAAAAAAGTATTATTCCACGGGAATATAATTCACAGAAATATTTCCAACAAGCTCCACTCCATGGAGTTTCTCACTTATATCTTTAAAAATGAAGAAGCTGTTTTCAGGCCAGCAGTGTGTATGAAACTGCCCATCCAGCGATGAAAGAGTATACTGCCACCGATACTTTTTACTGTTAAAAATATTTTAATAATGTCATTTATTAAGTTTGTGGTTATGATAAAAGGTTTTTTAAAAAAATCTTTATGGCTTCTTGCAGGAGAAGTAGGGGTTGATCACCTCTGTAGTTAACAACGGTGCAGGCATTTCTCCCTTTAAGAAGACCCTACACTCTGCCAAGGAAATACAGCCTTCAATTTTAGGAACGGTTTATTGCTTTCAAAGTTTTCATAGCAGTTAAGAGATTTCATTTTCAAAGATTCTCACTCTGGAGGAATGCCCCTTTGAGGATCTCCTCACAGAAAGAGGTGTCTGCTTTGAAGATGTTCACTTTTTATAGAACAGTCGCATTTCTGGGGTGTCCTCTTTGAAGACACTTTTCTGTAACACTTAAAAGGTTCCCATCTTGAATATCTTTCGCCACCATCCATTTGAAAATATTTTTTTCCTCTATGATACTCTTTTTGATAATTTATACAGTCTTGTAGGAGTCCATAAAATAATCCCTATTAAAAAAGCCCAGGAATATAATGCTGTTGCTACGTAAAGTGCAAAAGGGTTTGGAAAAAACGTCTGTAGGATGGGATGTTACGAGAGCAGAGTTTTGGAAAAATTGTACAAAAACAATTCTATTTTCTAACGTCAAAGAGTAAAGTGGGAAGGTGAGCTCATCTGTCACTTACATGACCTTTGAAAAATTACTGAGAGACACTTTTTACTCCTTTTAAATTATTTGAGTTCAGAGTTCAAGTTCTGTATTCCTGAAATCAATAGCAGGAGTCCCACTTCAGTCCAGCTGTGCAAAGAACAGTCTTTGAAATTGCCATGAGTTTTCTTTCTTTGTATGAGAATGTATTGCTTTAATTTACTGTGTTATTGGGGATTTGGAGTCTTCTCCTTGCTGGTGTTGAGTTTTTTAAAAAATGTATGTTTTCTCCATTTCTTTTTTGTCACCTTTTTAGTAATCACAATTATCATGTCTGTAAAACTAGGCAACCTCAGACCTTGTACAAGACTGGGCTCACTGCGTACATTACATAAAGTCTCCTGTCCGATGTTGGTCTGTGAGTTAGAAGGAGGCCGAGTCAAAAGACATCTCCTCAGCCCCTTAAGCTTACATCTAAGCCTAGTTTTGGGATATTTACTCAGGCTGTGACTTAAACCTCTGGCCTGAGCTCACTCCTGTTTGCAGGGCGCAGAGCAGCGAGTGCTCTCGGGTTGCAAATGAGCAGCTGGAGGGAGGAGGGTTGGGGGCTTGGGTCTCTCCTCTGATAAAAATGACTGTGCGTCCATCTAGATAGCCCAGTGCAAAGTCAAACCAGGTAAGTTAAATCACCTGCAGCAGAAGATTTGCACTGGAACAGAAGAAAAGTCCCCCTGCCAAAGCAAGCATATCAGATGAGGAGGTTAATCATCGGCACCTCCCAGCTACCAGTCACCACCTGCCTGCTGAGACATACCCAGGCTGGGCACTAATTTGCACAAATGAACAGCTTGCCAGGGAGTCACAGGGCTAAATGCCTAAGCTCCGTTAAGTCAGCCATATGCTTATAGAAGAGTAGCATTAGCCAAAATTCAGGCATCTTCACTTCAGCTCAAAGATAAAAACCATCCTGAGGTTCCTAAATTTATACTTCATCAGATCCTCAAATGGAGAACCTTTGTCACCTGCAATACGGATTGGCAAAACCAGTTGTAATGAGGGCGTCGCTAAGAATTAAAGCCAGTCTTTTCTGATTGTGGGTCTTTTATGTAACTCACACATAAAGCCAAACATTAAATAATGATCTAAAAAGTATTGCGCTTAGAGGTTTTTTTTTAACGGGTTGTATGACTGTCCGGTTGGTGGGACAGCTATGCTGTCTGCAACGTAAAGACCTAGGCTGGTAGCAGCACACGTCATTGAAGGAGCAGCGCTCATCAGCACTGGTTGGCCGTATTACAGTCAGGTGAAACCTAGGTTGTCGCAACCCACGAAATCACTTTACTAACATACCTGCAGAGCAATCATAGCTTTAGCGTTGGAATATTTCACCTGCGTCTCGCAGAGTGCCAGGCTAGCTCTTAGACACATGTTTGCGACAACAGAAGGATCTAAACATTTTTTGTAGGTCAAGAAGCAGAGACCTTCCTACCCTTCGTCTTATAAACTCAACAGATTTCTTTGCATTCAGAAAAAAAAAAATAAAAAACGATTCGCTTCACTTCTTTTCCATGCCAGAATACAGCACTCTCTTCCCAGAGCCGCAGCCCTGGCTGTACATGACCCACAGCATGATCTTCATGGCACTACCAATCAGCTGAGGTGAAAAACAAGAAAACCCTATAGTATGAAAGGTGTTTGCAATCACCACTGGCTTATAATGTTTGTAATAAAAAGTAAAACTGATCTCCAGCCCTGAAGAAAGTAAATGTACCTGTATTTAATCACAGTGGTCGAAAAAGGTGAATTTGCTGTGGAAAATAAATTTCCAGGTGGATATAGTACAAGCGAAAGAGGGGATGTGGGCAGGCAAATAATAACGTAGTTGTCAGAAATGGACCTCTGGACCCATACGAATGTTAACCGAGGTACAGCATGAGCTACGTCACGTGTTTTGGTGTTTGAGATGGTAGAGAGCAGCAGCGCTCCCAGCCCACCCAAGATTAGCTGCCCTTCTAGCAAGGATGCTAGAAATAAAATGCAGGAGAGCTGCCTGTGGGATTCAGACCAGCAAGACAAGTTCTGACCCGAACTTGAAAAAGAGACATTTATTTAGGGCACTGTGCTTGTAAGAGCTCCTTGATAGCTTCAAAACGTAGTTCAATAAAACAAAGTAAATCAACACAGACTGCTGGGAAGAAATGTTGATTAAGGATATTGTTTACAGGAGCACAAAAAGATGAATAGCTACTAATAAACGTTGGGACTTTGCTCAAAGGCATCTGGGGAATTTATGAAGTTGATAAGAAGTGGCTTAAGATAGAATAATGTGGTTTAATATAACAGAGACTGGTAAACTGAATGATCAACCTTTCCCATAATATCCGATGGAGCTGCTGTACCAAGCAACACCATCCAATGACGCTACTGTTAATGATACGGGGAAACTAAAGAGACAGGGCTATTTAGTGTGGTGACAGGGACAAATGAAGAGTTGCTACCGTCTAAGTGCACCTAATAGCAAGAAGTGTCGTATTCTTTGACAGAGTCACTAAGTTTCAGTTTTAGCATAGTCCGATCGAAACAACACGATATCATTTCAAAAAAAGAATGTGTCGAAATTCTCTACCCAAAGCTCTTGAGAGAAACTAAGCTGATACAGGATTAACAGGCACATTCTCTGATATATTAATAACTTATTAGTTATTGGTAATAACTAGTAATGAACAATAACTTACTAGTTGTTAATGCGAATTATTAAAAGCTACTAAATGAAAGGCAAGAAAAAATGGTCTGTTTTTTGCAGTAGGGGGACGTCACTGGTAGCGTACCACAGGGACCTGTGCTGTTCAGCATATTCTTAAATGATCTGGAAAAAAGAGTGATTATCGAGGCGACCAAGTTTGCTGATGATGCTGAATTATTCATGGTAATAAAAACAAAAGCTGACCGTGAAGAATTGTGGAAAGCTCTCATGATACTGTGTGACTGAATGATAAAATGGCAAGTTAAATTCTGTGCTGAAAAATGGAAGTAATATGCAAGGGAGAAAACAAGCCAAACTCTACATGCAAAATCCTGGAATCTAAATGAATGACTTCCACCCAGCAAAGAGTGCTCGAGCTGTGGGGGGCTCTGTGAAAACATCAGCTCGTGGCTTAGCAGCATTCAAACATGCAAATGAGATTGGTATTAGCAGGGAAAAAAAAAAGAACAGAAAACCAGAAATAAACCAGAAAGCATTTATTATGCACCTATATAAAGCCATTGGATTTGTAACTTGAATAATGAGGACCATTATGGTCTTCCAGGATCTGATTAGGAAAGATGTAGAAAAAAGCAAAATGGATTATTGAAAATATGGAATGACTTCTAATAGAGGAGACATTAAATTTACTAGGGCTCTTGAAATACAACTGAGGATGGAATGATGAATGTGTATGCATTCATGAACGGCATGGTCAGGTGAACAGGGAAAATTATCCACTTTTTTTTTGAAGAACTGATGGACAATGAAGGAGATTATCAGGCAATGGGCTTGAAACAAACAAAAGGAAGTATTTTTCACACAATGATTTCTTAAATTGCATAACTTATTGCCCTAGAACGCTGCGGATGTCAAAAAGTGCTCAGGCAAATTCTTGGACAAGATATTCACTGAGAGTGTGGATGCTATTTTTTTTCCCAGCAGCTCCAGGGACTCAATTTGGGACAACGTACTGCAGAAAATATCTTTGTGTGCTTCCTAATTCCTACAGTCTTTCACTAAAGCATACACTGCTCATGCTGCTGCTGAACTACATAGACTACTATTTATTAGCTGTTCTTGACATAAAAAGAAAGCAATCAATGAAAGAGAAACATCTAAATATATCGATGACAAAGGAAATTGTTTTGGAAAACAAAATACTATTGCAATAAGATTACTAGGACTTAAAAAGTAGGGAACCTTTGTACAGCTAACAAGAATATCTACACTTAAATTTTGGTTAGAAAGAAATGGATAGAGGATATAAGTCCTCATGTTTCATAATATAATGACTGAATGTGAGGGGTTTTGTAGAGGTGTTTCAATGGTTGCCACCTTCTGAAACAGCTGATGCAGGACTTCAGCAGAAAGTCGACAGCTCCTAAGGACAAGGGGGTGGTTTGGGCCACAGCTTTTTTCTGACCTTCTAAAATATGAGAGGGACAAAGCAAGGATACTCTAGCAATGGAGAAAACAGACGACCGAGTCATTGCTTATAAAAATATGGTAGACGTTTTACAAGGCAGCCAAAAGCACATTAAAAATAATCTAATAGGATAAAAAGGCAAAGCTACATGAAGAGGAAAGCTCAATGCCATGCTGAACAAACACATGAGCAAGAGGGTCTATGGCATTTTATTAGTAACACGCTGATTGTTGCTATCTTTTTTTCCCTTCCAAAATTAAACGCTCTAGGTAAAATCCTGATTGATTAATTACCACTTTTATTGATGGTTTCAGGGGGACCAGAGTTTTGCTCTATAAAGTCACATCCATTATTTCACTGAGATTTGCAAACTCAGTTCCAGTGTCTTTTCTGCTATAAACACTCAGCACGCGCTCCTCAGTCTCCCTTATATGGAAGAGCATCCAACTCAGAGGAGGAACCGAATGAGTATTAGCTCGCTTCATCAGATGGATTCTGGTAGGTGTCAGGAGAGCACGAGAAAACAGGAATATCACAATAGGAATATATATCAGGAATATCAAGAGATGAGAAACACGGGTTCGAAGATGGCAGTACTGTAAAGAGAAAGGAGGTAAGCAAGACAGGCAGTAAGACAGATAAGTCAGTTTGAAAGACAGATTTCCTCCTAACTGCTAAGAAGTAGAAGGATCAGTACTTCTACCAATACAAAACCGGACAAGATGTATTTTGATTTATAAGGGGGGAAAAAGGACAAAAAAAATCCCCAATACAACGTGACAACGAACAGGAGTGAGGGCAGTGACAAATGAGAGAAACTAAATGTAACCCCAGCCTCCAGTGGAGCAAAGCCTCCTAAATGCCCCAGAATCTACAGGAAAGATGTATACATGGAGTAAATCTATAAAAATGCTCTGGATTTATAAAGACAGTTATAAGCATTTCTAAATCTGAGAAGTCCTCGATGTTACATTCAAGCACAGTACTTTAATACATGCAATCAGTAGAGTTCTACAACCAGGTCCTTTTATTTTCAAAACATAATAATGTTGAAAGCAAAAAAGTGAAGAATGGCATTTGGCATGAAGAACTTTATTTACCATCTAAGCAAATGAAAAGTTTAAGAGGGATTTTATAAGAAGGAGAATAATAAATCATTTAGTCTAGTTGTCAGTGATGGGTGCCAAAGACAGATGCTGAAAGAGAAGGTAGCTGCACATATCCAAATGATATAGGCATTTAGGAGAAGCAATATTAGTTATTTTCCACCTAGTAAATGGATTGCTGCAGAGAACCAGAGTGACTTTTCCAGAACAGAACTACAAAAAGTCACAGAGTAAAATGAGAATTTGCATGTAATCCTGACTGCTAGTTACTGGGCTGCTCATGAGGTCAGTGAAAGGGGAGGGAGGCAGGGGTGGTGAAGTGTAGTGAATATTTTCTGGTTATAGAGACATGCGTCATTTTTTGGCTCTGAAATTCTTGATCAGGCTTCATTGCAATAGTTTCATTGACAGACTCCTTGGAATCTTACGCTAACCTGAAAGAAGTAAAATGCAATCAAGTAATGGGCTACCTCCTCAAAATATATTTTTGAAACCAGTATTGGCAGATCAATATATAGAAAATACAGAAGATGCTTTGAATACTTTTTAACATCCTTCTGGGTTTGGGATCTTTTAGGAATGTTTGGATCACGTTTTCAAATCTTCCCTCATAGGTACAAAACCTTCAGCGTGACTTTGAAGGCAATCCAGGATTGTCCCACGACCAGCTCTTTCTAGAAATTCTGTGTCAAACATTTTAAGATTTGTGATGAAATATTGAGACCTAGCAAAAAATAACAGGGGGAAGCGTATTTCCTGATGGCCATGTAGAGAAAATAGTTTGTCCCCTGATACGGTAGTTTACAGAGAACAGTGCCTACACCAGTTTCTGTGAAGCAACAACCTAACTCACTGCAATAGTTAATCTGTGCGTACAACTTAGAAATTTTCTGAAATAGCGTCAGCGCTCAGCGGTATGTCAACAGGTCGTTTCCTTGCGGATGGCCGTGTGGCCCAAGCGATGAGGAGGGCTCCCTGTCAGGGCCGGGCGCTCGGACGGGACGGGGTGCGCGGGGGCGGACTGAGGAGCCCCCGCCGTCCCCGGGCGCCCTCCCCGGGGCAGGACCCTGGGCCGAGCTCCTCTGAGGCGACCCCTCTCCTCCCCGCACACACAAGCGCTCCCGAAGCGCTGCGCTGGGGCAGAAGGAGCGGGGTGTCCCCCCTCGCCACACGGCGGGTCCCGGGCGAGGAAGCCACGGTCGCGCCCCGCTTCCCGCCTCCCGCCCCAGGCACTGATGGCAACAACTTCAGCGGCGCGACGGCGCATGCCCGGTGCGCTGGCGCATGCTCAGTACCGGCGAGGGACGGGGAGCGGAACCCGGCGCTCGGCAACGTTCGGCGGTTTTCGTGCAGGCCGGGCCGCCATTTTCTCACAGTCTCCCCCGTACGCCTTGCCCGCGCGGCTGTCTGTCCCGCTCGTCCGCGGCCTGTCCTGCTCGGCGATGGACGGGTGAGTAATGACCGGGGCGGTGGGGGCGAAGGCAGTGTCGGCGTCATGGCGCCGGTCGGTGGCGGGACCTGTCCCGGTGGCGGGGCTCGCTTCCCGCCGCGGCTGCTGCCGGCGGGCGGGAGGGCAGGCGTCTCTGGGGCTGAGGGGAGCGGCCGCTGCCCCGGCGGCGGTAGGGACGGGCGGGCAGCCGCAGCCTGAGGCGCTGTGCGGGGTCGGCGGGGGGAAGAGGGCTCTCAATCTCTCCGTAACGCGGGCCCCTCGGTAGGGTCCTCCGCTTAGGTGCCGAGGGCTTTGGGCCGCCCCCGACTTAGTGCGGTGCCCGAGACGCTGGGTCTGGCTCTGAAGAGGGAGCGCCATGTACCCCCCATTCTCCAGAGCCTCTTGTTCCCCCGCCTTCGACTTCTCTCTCCCCCAGCCGTGGGGTGAGGAGGGGCGCTCCGTAGGGCTGGGGTTTGTTTTGGAGCTGGCTGGAGGGGAGGAGCAATACCAACGGGAGCCAGATGTCGAGCTCTTTTGTTTTCAGAAACTGCCTAATAAGCCCTCTGGCTTCCCCCCTCCCTCCCCAGGTAGGGAGATGCCTTTGTGTGTGCTGGAGGCCGGCTGTGAAAGCCAAAGAAGGGAAGGTTTTGAAGGAGGCAGCCATACGGGACGGCGAGGGCCCTCGGTCCTGGCCAGGAGCTGGGGTGGGCGCTCACTCTGCACAAGGTCTTCTTTCTGTTGGACCTGGAAAATGAAGCTGGTGGTTGTAGCCATCGTCAGTGTAAATACAACATCTTCCAGCTTCCAAAATTCTTGTTGTTTTCTCTGCTTCGAACAGAGAAACAGTCTCTTTTCTATGCTCTAATCATATAACCTTGCAACTGTGAGAGTTTTAAAGGCTTTTTATGGTTAGTTGTGATTATAATGTTGGGAATTACAAATCCTGTCTGAGAAGTCTTGCCATTAATGAGCATTACGTTATGGAATGCTTTCACATATTCATGTTTTGCTTTCATTTTTTTTTTTTTGGGTTGGGATTGTGTTACACACTGAGTTATGATCTCACCACCTCTAGGAAAAAGATATACCTTGACATACCTGTTGCAGAGTTTCACATAGGTACACCTGGTTAAATTTCATATAGGTGTACCTGCCAATGCATTTGGTTTTTTTCAACCTAGTGTCAGAAAACCGTGTTCACTGCTTTCTGGTGTCTGAAGATCTGTAGGGCAGACTATGATGCTGAACTAGCTGTCTAGTTAATAGGGGTGTGTGAGAAAAGTTCTGTACTTACTTTTACATTCTTTTATTTTCACCCTATGATCTCATGTAGTCCAGAAACCCAAGTTTCCTAAAAAAATTTCCTGGCAGTGCTGCTTTGGATTAATGTTTACTTGAAACTTTAGATTCTTTTGGAGAAGCCTATAAGCTGGGGGAGCTCAGTGGCTTTTGCAGATTTCTTTTGTACTTCCCCTCAGTCCTGCTGTGTTCTTTGAATATATTCTATTGATTGTTGGCTATTTTGATTCCTCATTATTTTGGCATTGCAATACATTGAAAAGTCTGTTTTATAAGGATAAATTGGTTGACTTGTTCTTTTTTTTCCCTTTTTTTACAGCATTGTCACTGATGTTGCAGTTGGTGTGAAGGTAGGATGTACACTTAGCAAATAAGGGGGTAAATTGTTGATATAAAATGAACTACTTTGAGCATCAGTAACTGCAAGTTGTAAGATTTTAACTAGTCATTGTCATCTGATGTTTAGTCAGCAGTATATGCTTTATTAACCAAGAATCCCTAGAGGTGAATTGAAGGCTCTACACAAAACACTTTTCTAGGCACTGACCTGTAAACAGTGGTTCTAGATTAATGTAGTGCTGTCAGCTTCTTATTTTAAAGCTTAATTTTGCAGATTTTTTTGAAAACAACACTTTCTCATTGTTGCATGATGACTGTAAAAGACATGCTTTCTTCTCTCTCCCCTCCCACCCCCCCACCCCCCCCCATTCAAAACAGTTACCCCTAGAAGTTAAAAGAAGTGGCTGTCTATAATAGGACTCAAAAATATGGGAGGTAGAATTTGTTACATAGACAGAGAAGTGGGTGTTCAGTTGGCTTTACTTTTTATTTCTCAAGTTCAGTTATGAATTTATTGCATTTGTTACAACGAGGGAAGAGCTTTCAAAGCATTGTTCATTTACTACTTATTTCACTTTTGTATTCAAACCAATTGCAGGAATTAGATCAGTCCTTTGTAGAAGCAGACTGAGAGATAATGCAAGTGCAAAGATATATGGGACAAGGCAACTTTAGGATATGTTAATGAATACATGCAAGCAATTCGCTTTCGTGGTAGAAACGTAGAACTTTTCTAGTGCGTACAGTTAAGTCTCCACGTTTGTCCAGGGACTTTGTAGCTCTGCTGTGTAGCTGCCTTTTCACCTGAAGCTGATCTATGTTAACTGCTTGTTAACCCAGGTGTTGTCTGATAAGGCTCTTTGGCTGAGATTCAGTACTGGTTCTGCTGGATTTGGACTAGTTCTTATATAAATCAGCTAGCCTGTAGCTACAGCAGCTATTCTGTCAGATGTACCTGTATTATGTTTTGGAGCAAGCTTTCTTCTAGGAGGAGCTGTAAGAAGTCAGTTCTATAGATTCTGGATCCATCTGGCTCCATGTGTTTGCAGCATTGGAGACAAGCTTAAAATCATTCTCTGAATCAAGAGGAAAGTGTATTTATTAAAGTACTTCTGTGGGAGCTAATCCCAATCAGAAATACAATTGTTCCTCTGTTCCCTGGGGAGGACAAAGTGTTAACTGATGAAACCTTTAGGAGTGCATTTAATACTTTGGAGGAGCACCTAAGGAAGTTCAAGTCTTTCAGAAGTAAACTACCCCACGTGAATAGCTTTGGGGCAGAACAATTTATAAATTGCCCTCAATCATGTCTAATGAAGGAGCAATTTCAGGTAGGCCATGTGTTGCTTGAATCTGAAATTCTGACATTCTCACTTCAGGAGAAGTAAATGGATTCAGTATCCCCTTTATTCTTAATTATGAGTGACTCAGAATCTTATGAGAATTTGAGTGTTCATGAAATATGTTGTAAGTGTGTATTGCAATTTTGGAACCATATTCTCAGACACTAGCCAGGCAATGAAGTACAGACACTTAGATGACATAACTGCTTCTTTCTGTTGATTGTAGAAGTTATATTTTTAATATAACATATAAGAAAGAAGGCAAGACAGGTATATCGGACGTAGTGATTAGAATAAATACAAGGGAAGGCACAGAAGTGTCCAGAAGGTGTGCGCTTTGCCTTGTAAAAATGACTTATTCTCCAGATTTTAAAAGGAAACAACCCATTTGTGCACGGAAGTAGTGGGAAGAAATAAAAAGGATCATGGTTTCCTGAAGAAAACTGTTAAATATGGCAGGAGTAAACTGGATTGTATTCTGGAGCTTCTGTAATTAAGATACTAGTAAGAATGGACAATGGAATTTCTCACTAATTGGTATCTGTGGTTCGGGTAGCAGTCTAATGCTATAGCTTCAGTCATGTTTTGTGGAAGGCCACATGAAATATTTGCCCTTCCTGTTCTCTGGTGGCTGTTCATTTTGCTCTTAATGAACTGATGTTTTAAAGCTGAGGAATGCTTTACCTGTAAGTGGTATATAAATAACTGGGAACATTCATCTGGCCTTTCCTTGGCTGTACTCTTTTCTTTGGGGTGCTTTGGGGTTGCGTAGGGGGCAAGTTTTGAGTCCCAAGAAGTTGCGTCAGCAGTTCTAATGCTCTTCTGACACTGCTTTTATTGTGACTGGATAGCCATTGGAAGTGGGCAGGGATTTACCTGTGTGAAATCAGCATCTCCTGGATACTTGTTAGACCTGATGCTTTCTTGAGATTTTGCACCTACTGTGTATACGCTGATCAGTTATACTGCATGTTTGTGGTATATTCCACTATACTTGGAGAAAGGGATTGTGACATACAACCAGGATTGTGAAATATGACCCCTCTGGAAAATTTACTTTTATCATCATCAGTCATGGCGATATAAATTTGAAAATTATATTAATTATTGTCTGGCTGGTTTCTCTCCCTCAAACAGAAAAGTGAGCATGTTATATTTTTAAACCCATTTGTAAAAGAGTAATACCAGAAGTTAACTACTGTAGTCTGGGAATTGTCTTTGAATTAAAGAGGGCTTTTGAGCTTTGGGGACTGCATGTGGGCAAGGCAAGTATAAAGTAAAAGGAATACTTGCTTATAATGTTTTATTAACAGTTTTATAGTCTCAGAATTACCTGCTAATGAGGCTGCTAAATTTGAAGCTATTGCCATTTATTTGCACTGTACGCTTTGATTTGATTTAAAACATTTTTGCTCATTACACTGTTGAAAGCTCAGTCTTGATCTTATTTACATGTTGAGTCACCAGAAGTTAACACCAAAAGCCAAGGAAAACATAAAACTCAAAATGGAGGTGGAAAAAAACCTGACAAATACTAGTCGGAAACTTGGGTTGCATAGAGTAAATGTGGGGATTTGTGCAACTCAAAATATGCAGTGGGAGCACGCTTCCCCGCTAAAATCTGTCAGAATAGCAGCGTGCTTTAATTTCTGAAAGCGTTAGAACATGTCAAAACCCAGTTGTCTTGTAAACACATATGAAATAATTCATGTTTCCTTTGGTCTGTAATGTCTTGTTTTGCTTACGCAGAATTCATAAAGGCAAGGAAATGTTGCTCTGCGCACAGTTCACCCCTTAGGTTACAATTTACAAAATAATACAAAAAGGGTGAGCTTTAGCTCTGTCTCTGATGTTACTTTGTGAACTGTTGTATATAAACAGTTTGGGTAAAGTATTTTTGAATAGAACAGATCTAAGGATTCCAGTTATAGTAGTATATTACATAGTTCATCCATTTTTTTAAGTTTCAGACAACTTTAAGAAATTTGAAACTTGAACAAGTTCTGTACATTTTAAATTTATAGATTTCTTCATGCATAGTTTTAAAAATTGCCATATTACATAAAATGTTTGCTTTTTTGTTTTAAAAAGGTACATTTCAGTTGCCCTGTTTTTTTTACGAGGTCCTTAGTCACTAAAAATGAAATGGCCTGCCTAGTTAGCTTCTAGTCTCAAACTTGTGATTGCTCACTGGCTTAATGTAGGTTTGAGTTTCAGAATCTAATAACTGTAGTTTGAATTGCTGTCCTGTGTTCTCTTTACAGTTAACGATACTTAAATCTGGATAAGTAAACTGGTTTGGCACTTGGAGCAATAGAGCCTTTTTCAACCGTTGAAGTGAATGTACGAAGTGTATAATGTATCTTTTCTCAGGGGTAGTTATAAGAATGTTCGGAGGGGTACAAAATGTGATGTAAAGAATATACATCACACAGGCGCAGGGAATAAGTTAGGTGAACTTTTGGAGCATACTGAAGACGATAGTTCTCTTTTACTGTATTTCAGCATGTGCCGCTTCAGTCTAATGTATCATCTTTCTCCTGGATGGCATGCGTAAGCTCTGCAGTAAATGGGGCCTGAGCAGTCGAGTGACTCATTCTGTGTACGTGCATTGCACAGTTCAGAATGGCTGAGGTGTAGTTCTACCTGACGGGAGAAAAGAAGAATGGATGTGTTATTTGGCGCATAGCATTTGGGAATTTGTGGTGGTGTTGACGCTGCTTTGGGCTACGCTGGCCAAAACCTGAGCTTCAGCTGCCGAGTGTGGACAACCCGTTATACCTAGGACGGAAAACTCATCTATTCCTGTAAACATTGTTTTGTAAGGTTTAAAGACGTGGGAATGGCCTTTTTCCCCAAGTTAGGCCACCAGCCTTTGCGGTGTGCTTAAGGAAAGGGGGAATTCTATCTGTGTATTTAGTTGGTTATGTTAGGGTTGGGTAGAAGATGCAAAGAAGTACCAACCTAGTACTTTCTAATAGTTTGCCAAACAGTAATGTGTCACAAAGTCCCCCTTTTTCCTGGTTGCTGAAATGTAACGTGGGGGAAGGGCAGTAGCTAAAACCAGAAGAAAGATGAGCTGGTGAAAAGGAACAGAGCACAAAGTAGCAGTGTCTGTAAACGCTCTTGAAGCATTGTCTGCTCTTTTTTAACCTCAAGTTCTCTTCTCTTACAGAATTATAGAACTGACCCTCTTTTGCCACTAGTAGCTGAGAGTTTCTGTTGCGGATATGTTGTGGCTTTTTATTTGAACTGCACACTAATGAAAATATGTGTAGAAAAAAGTCAGCTAGAAATTCTAGCAAGTTGTCAGAAGATAAGTTTAGACTAAACTTAAGAAACAAGACAGTGTATTTAAATAGCTTTTTCCTCTCAGTTTCTTCTCTTTCTAAAATCTATTTTGCCTTCACTGTGGCCATTCTAGATACCTAAATAAAAGGAAGGGAGTGGTGGGATAAACAACTGACTTGTTTATACAGACAAATGCCATGTGATAGTCTGTTTTATTGTATTTAAAATACTAGAATGATAGTTTTGAGCTATCTTTCAATGTCTAATAAAAGTACGACTAGATTGCTAGCAGATTAGAGGAAGAGTCTGCCTAGGCAGTGATATGAGAAAAAAGGGTGGTTTGGGCAAACTGTTTTGATTTTGTTAGCTGGGCTAACACAAGGTTTATAAATCAACTCTTGTGTTCAGTAGTACTTTGTTGTAGCAACAGTAGTCAGCAAAAAATGTGCAGAACGTTCTAGCAGTGAAGTAACAATGATGTGTGACCATGTTCAGAAGTTTAGAACTGGCGTCTGGATTTGTATTTTCAGCAGTGGTATGGGGAACTTGTCTTTCATTGTAAGAAGTTATTCTTGCACCAAGGACATCTGCTCTCTTTTTAACAGTAACTTCTGTAAATTGACCCTGTTTGAAATGACTTTCATATTTATTCCCAGAACAGTCTACTCCAATTCTTTTTTTCTTTGTAACTTTGGTTTTTTTTTTTCCTTAATGCTCATTCTGCCACCGTAATATATGTGGAAAAGTAAGGAGAGCTGAAAGTGGAGAGCACAGTAACATGTTGAAAATCAATTTGAGCTCTGTAGCAAGTATGCATCAACATAAGGAAGGCTTAGTATACCTATTTAATATGTTTTGATGTTTCTCACTAATTGGAAATCACCTATTTTTCATTTGTAGCAGCACACCTGTATTTGCATCTTAATTGAGTGGGTTGTAGGAAGAGAAATGTGATCACCTGCACCATCTGAAAAATATGAGCCAATACCAGCATGAAAATACTTTTCTTATATCTTAGAGCTTTGGGATGTGTTTTCACGAGCAAATTGAGCTGCATTCCAGTTTTCTCTGTCACTGTAATATTTGTGGAACAAATGTTTGGGTAGCAGCTTCGCAAACAGCTCTTGGGAACTTAACCAGGATAAAGCTAAGCTGACCCAACAGTGAGTTATATCTTTTTAGGCAGATTTGTACCAAAGCATGTGGTTTCGTAAATGCTTGTAGCAAAACAGAGTCAGGGAGGACAGAATAGTAACAAGTTGCTGGGGCCAAGGAGAAGGTAGGACTGTTACTTTTGGTGGTAGTTGGTTCGAATGAGGTTGTGGCTTCACAAACTGTTAATCAGACTGTGATGTTTGATTTAGGGGTTTGGGTGGTTTTTTTTATGGCTGCAAGTACATACAGCTGTTCTTAGCTTTTCATCAAATCGGTTTTTCTGTGGACATGTAACGTGAATGTTGAGTTACAGACAAAATAGCACTAGCACATTTAATTTATTATTGTGAAATCGCAGACAATCACGTGGAAAATACCTTCCTTACGGATCTTAATTTGAGATGTAGAAACTGCTACTGAAGGACCAAATCATACATCTGGGTGCCATCATTCTCTAACCAGAAAGCTAAGAATGCATCTAGCTGGTAGCTCTAGCAAGTTGTTCTCACCTGTTCTAATTTACTACCAGTTATGTACAGCTGCTTCAGAGCAAAACTTTCTTTCCTGGTAAAAGTGGAATAGAAAGCCTGAAATGCCAGAATAAATTATCTTTTTTGTGTACTTCCTCCTGGATGTTGGAAGCATCGGCTGGTATTGGACTAGACTCTTGCCTGCAGCCTGTTGTTACACTGAAGGTTTCCAGATGAGGCTGGGTGGCATAGTTTAGTGGGAGATTTGGTTCTTTACTCATCAGCTTTCTGGTTTAATAGTCCATCTTGATCTTCCGATGCTTGGAGAAATTTGGCTCTTTTCCACATTTTATTTTGAGAATCTGGAGGCTTTTCAGAGGAATGGAGACTTGTCTCCTTCCAGTCTTAAAGACTTATCAGATTCCATTGATTCATGCTCTCTCAATTTCGAAAAACTTTCCATAAATTAGGTACATGGCATATATCAGGCATATAGTTGCAAGAAAAAAAGAATAAAAGTGTAATTTTCTCCTAGATCCTTTCTTACTGAAAAAAATGAGTGTAAATATGGTGAAGTTAGTTTTGGGGCTATGTAAACAATATAGGGTTGGCTGAGGACAGCATGAAAATGAATTGAAGTGGGGAAAGAAGAATGCAGAGAATAAGTATGGAAAGGTGGTCATATTGTATCCGGTTTATGCTGAAATAAAAGCAAGTGACTTAAGTGAGTTATTACGCACCCATGGAGTTCATGGCCTTATTTGATAAGATTTCATGCTAACATAGTTAAGTAGTATAGTCTTTAAAAAATAAATCAAGTCGACCTTGATTGTAAGGTTCTGATGAAGCGCTAACAAGCCGGTAGTTTAACCTGTATGCTTTGTGAAATACCTGGGAACTTGCATGGAATTTCTTTTGGATTTGGACTTGGCTTGTCTGGCCTTTGAGCCTATGTGTATGAGAGGTGTAACAGTCTATTCGTTAGGTCATTCGGATTCTGTGTTTTGACGGTAGTGTGTATAGTCAGAGCATAGGGCAGGTCCATTATTTCTTCTTCACTAAAGAGCATGTGAGGGGGTGTTTATGCAGTGTTTCATTAAAATGCTTCCTGTTAAAAATGAAGTGTTCATTAAGTTCTGATCCATCGCATGTAAACCAAAGTTTATAAATGCTGTGTTTGGGGGTTTAAAGTGTGTTGTCCTGTTGTTTCCAACATCCAGTCCCCAAAAGTTGCTTCAATATTCAACGTCTGAATTAGCGGGTTTGCAAGTGTGTATCTGTTAGAGGGGAATGTTTACTCTCTGGGTTGGAATTCTCATGCGCTTTTATTCCTCTCCCATACCATCAGGTTTCTGGCTCTTTCTTTTAAATTGTTCCCAGATGTTGTTAGAAATGAAGTGTTTTACATTGCTGTTAGATTTCTTTAAATCATGAGATGTGTCTCCTGGCTTGTCATACCCCTTGGGAAATTCATGCCTGTAGGCTGAGAGTGACTGTGGTAAATGCGCAGTGCAGTTCTTTTCCCTTTCATCTGGGGGAGGAAGGAGGGGAGCGGTAGGGGCAAAAGGATTCTGTTCTTGAGAGGGCCTTGTAATATCAGCACATTTGAATGCCACAAATGAGATGATTTATCAAAACCTGTATTTTGCAACATCTTTGAGTGGCTCCTTTATCTTTTCTAGTGGGAATTTAAGAAATTATTTTAGATGATGCTGTTGACTTTTTAATAAAGTGCAGTGTTGTCACTTGTTTACTGTTTCTAGTAGTATTGGTTTAGTGTTCTTGTGGTGTTGTAGTGCATCTACACATGCTTCTCATAAGCCTGCTGTCACACAGTTGGTTATGTTAGGTTCAGCCATAACTTCTGATCAGAGTCTCCATGGCCCTGAATTATTGGGGAAGGAGCCGATAACTTCTCTCTTTCATAAACAGTTCTCAAAAAGTACTTTGATGCTTGAAAGACCAAACCTTTCTGGAAACTCTCAAGTCAAAGTTGTTACTCTTTGGGTGCTTTTTACCTTGGATGTAATAAAATCTGGGGAATGTTTGAAATATTTAAAGCCCTATCTGGAGTGTGAGGAAAATAGCTGGCAAAGACTTCTAAACAGTATGTTTTTGATGAGCCTGGAAGGATAGTATGACTGTAATGACTTCCTGAAATTACATAGCTACTTAATATAACCTGTGATAGCATGAAGCTTTAGAGAAGTCTCTTACGGGGGGAGGAAAATCTGAAATCCTGCTACATAAATCCAGCTTGTGTAGTGAGGGATTGTGAGTTAGCTATGGCTGTCAAAGCAAGGGGCTAGGAGATTAATTTGCTAGACTTGGGGCTTTTTCTTTTTTTTTATAACTGATTTTGTAAATCGTAGAAGAGACAGAGCACCTACAATAACTGCCTTCGCTTATAGAAATATGGAAGTGGTATCTTCGGTTTACAGGATATAAGAGAATGTCGGTACATATAATTAAGTTTCTCTGAAATATGTATTCAGAGTCTGAGTTGGTGCATTTTTAGTCTTTGAAAGTGATCCTACGTGCCAATTTTACGTAGTTCCATTGGCTGAAGCCATACATTATCATGCTCTTTCTCACACCATGGAGGGGAATGCTCTCATGGGGGCAAGGGTGTGATAACATCGGCTTCCTTGAAAGGACGGTATTGACTCTGCAAAACATTTAAGGTTCGCTCACTGCAAGAAGTTAGTTTGGCAATTCCCTTGTTTATTTTGTCTAACAGTATTTCGGCAGATGCTGGTTTCATAAAGAAATGTTCTAGATATCTCTCATTTGAATAGTTAGTGGTTTAGTTTTAATGGAAGATTAATACAGATTAACGTTCTTGACATTGGTAGGAATAGAAATATGGCATTGAAAACTTGTGCTGTTGAGGACTAGCTGTCAGAAGATGACCTATTAATAGTGTAATAGCAGTTTGTACTTCTTATTTTGTCCTTTATAATCTCCTTCCCTCATGCTAAAATGGATATTCAATTAGTCTCTACCATGTTGCTGTTATAGGAGCTTTCCTTTGCAGTCTGTGACAAAACAAAATCATTGTGAGGGTATTTTTTTTGTTCATTTGTTATTTTAACTTAGATTTAGACATTCCTGTGGTGTCTGTGTTTGTGATCTTCAGTCTTGTCATACAATCTCGAACTTGCTTTGATTCTTCGGAACACAGCAGTTTGCACAGATGGGGAAAAGAGTTAAGTGAACATTGTTCTTGGATCTTCCATTTTTCATTGAATCTGATTTGCTATGTTCTTCAAAGATCTGAGTTCAGTTTCCTTATCTCTGAAACGGTCGATAGAATTTACCTAAATTAGTTTAAAGGTTTCTTTGCTTTGCATGATTAGACTAGCAGAGGTGGCTTGCTTGAGAATAAGACTAGCGAATGTTCAGGATGCTTGGTAAATGGGTTATAATTCTGAAATTTGTGTGTGAGATAGCAGAGTGATGAAGGGCATTGCCCTTGGAGCAAGATGCCAGTCCTTTTTGGCTTAGCATCCTCTAAAAGAAGATACACATAAAACCAGAGGCAAGCACCCCAAACCGCAGACTGAATAAAGTCTTACCTCTGCTGAGTAAACGTAAGTAAAATAAGTATTTATGTCTATGCTGTAATTCAGGAGGTGCTTGTGCCACATCGTAGTGCCAGTCTAAGAGTATGCATTGGCTTACTTGAAATCACAGACTCACAGAAGGTGGGGGTTGGAAGGGCCCTCTGGAGCTCACCCCGTCCCACCCCCTGCGTGAGCAGGCACCCCCAGAGCAGGGGCACAGGGCCGCGTCCAGGCGGGGGGTGAATGTCTTCAGGGAAGGGACCCCACAGCCTCTCTGGGCAGCCTGTGCCCCTGCTCTGGCACCCGCACAGGGAAGGGGTTTGTCCTCGTGTTTAGGTGAAGCTTCCTGTGTTCTACCTCATAATATAAATGGTTATATTAATTTGCTTTACTAGACAGCTGTTATATGAAGATAACACTTTTGAAGTAAACGACAATTACCAGGCAGTTACTGCTTTTGATTTTGTAATTTAACCGCTCTGTGTCCAGGTACATGGTGTGTCTTTTGCTGCATAGCTGGTTTTAAAGTTAAATACTGAATGAAGTGCAGAGGTGTCTAGGCTGCTTAAGAACCTATAAAGAAAAATAATTATGTATATCTAATGAGATGGTTACTGACATGGTGAGATGTATCGTTGTCTTTTACGAAAAGCTTGGCAAGTATGTATGGGAGTGAGTTAGCAGAGCTTTGTTATACCTTTGTAATTTCATGGTGAACTGGGAGACCATTCTACATACAAACCTGTATATCTGTGAATCAGACTTGTGAAAGCTGACTCTAGGAGAATAAAACAAATGTAGAATTTATGATACATGCCAATATAAGGATTTCTTCTGAAGTAAAACTGTTAAAACTTTACCAACTGTAATGACAAAATCTTGTGATTGACTCTGAATGTATTCATGAAATGCAAAATGATACGTTTCAAAATGAAAACTCTTATAACTGTTCATGAAACACAAATACTGTAACTGCATATCTACTCCATTGAGTAATTTGTGCTCCGTTTGGATTTTTCTGCTGTGGATTAAGAAATTAACAGCTTTTTGAAAGCCTGATTTACTAGGAACCAGAAGTTTATGTAATCACTTCTGTATTCTGCTAGTCAGCAGTTGCTGGTGTAACTAACATTTTGAAGCTGAAGACAACTCAAATTTGAGATATTTCAGAATTGTAAAGTTCCTGCAGGTTTTGGGAAGAGCATTTGTTTGGTACTGGGGATGCTTCAGCTGTTTACGTAACTGCTGTACTGTGGCATATTATGGGGAAAAAAAATTGCTGGTGAATTATCTTCTGTGCCTCTGACTGTCAACTGGTTCAGTCTCTGCTGCTACTTCTGCCTATTCAGTTGAGCCGTGCAGGTTGGCGACGGGCTTCCCAGCAGGGCTAGGTGCATAACTGTGAGCAGAAGTAACCGCAGCTATTGCCGAGAGAGCTAATACTGTTAGTAATCTTGAACTTTGCAATATTCTACCTATGTAAATGTTAGAAAAATAGAAAATTAAAGAGAAAGAAGGAATATTTACGTTTCAACTTCTACTGAGTGCCTTATATTTACAGTAGAAGGAAATATCGTTTGAATAACAGAGTTTCCATAACTTCTCTAACTTGTTTCTCACTTTTGTCCAGCTAAATTTTTCCTTACTTGTATCTGATTAGAGATCTGTTCTTATATAGAGAAGGACAAGACGTGGTCCTACCTAACCTTGGTATTAGGCATTACACAATTTTAAAGGAAATCTGTTGATATGGTAGGCGCAGCTTCGTTGATTGTTACGTGCCCTTAAGGGCTTAGAGTATTTAGTAAACTGTATAAAGATTCTTCAGAGCTGATGTTGAAAACTGAGTAAACGTTCATGGCTCTATGTGTGCATACACATACATACTGTTTTTAAGAGCTTCCAGATTTCAGGTGTGGATTAAACAAACTTTAACGTACCGTTCTGTGCATGGACACAGAGTGTGCTGTGCTAAAATGGTACAGGTTTGATGTTATGCATCTTGCAAACGTGCTGTCTAGAAAGGTGATGTTCTCAGGTTAATTTAGTATGCAGTATTGAGGTGTCCTGTAAAACATATTCGTTAACTCTTCTTGAGATTCTATTGTAGTGTCCACAACATGTTTAAAACCATTTATTTTTATAAAGATGGGTAGTAACTGTTTTCTTTCCTCATTTCCATTTTAGCAGTGACCTGGATTAGTGTTAAGGGTGCCAGGGAAGGACTTTTGAAGTGGGGGAAGAACCAATAAGAAACTAAAGATAATCTTTAAAGGATGTCAGGTTTATTTCCTTATACAATTTTTTTTTTTAAATAGAAGATCACCTAAGTATTTGGGGGCTTTTTGAGAGATGACGTCTTGATCGATGGAGGGGGTTGGGGGGTTAAAGGAAAAAAAAAGGCATGAAAAGAAACAAAGCCTCTTTAGCTATGTCAGATGCCCATCTTGCAAATAATTCGGAAGGAGAAGATTATCTTGTATGTTTTCAATGGGGCTGATTTTTGCAGCCCCATTTTGAGTAATTGTCAAAAAGACCTTCTAATTGATACTTGTCATGCTTTAAGAATTACAATGAAGATGTACTTCTCTGCCCTAAATTGTGTTTTGCAGGATAAATGGATATCCCCAAAATGAAATTCATCATTTCCTATGAAGACAAGTTGGCTTTTTTGTTGTTGTTGTTTTTGGTTTTAAATAGGGGTGTTAGAATTGAGCTAAACTCCGTATTTCCTTTTGTATAGATTTCCCTGGTAGTTTCAGCTAGATGTAATAATTTAGTATATACGTATATTAAAATATTAAGTCAATAAGTCAGTTTAAATGTTACTGAAATAGACTAGTATATTTACTATTTTAATTTGAAATGCTGGACAAAATTATTGTTCAGCAGTTCTCATTGTGTCTGGAGGTGGCTACATTTCAGCGGTGGGTGAAACAACTGTGCCTAAGCTGCTCTCATTTCAAAGATTGCCATGTAAATATACTGCTTTACTTAGATTGCAAGTTGTTGCGCTTATCTGAAAAGAGGAAGTCTGCCAAATCTGAATAGGTTTGGTTATGCTTGCTTAAGATCATCTAAAGGTTTTCCCTGTCAAACTGACATTTTTAATATCATCTTTAAAAATCACAAAATAGAGGAAAAAAAATCTCTTACTGTCTCTTTCTTTTTAGAGAGGATCTGACGAACTTCTTTCAGGCAGTGTACTCAATAGCCCGAACTCTAACATGAGCAGCATGGTAGTTACTGGTAAGTGATGCCCTTTCAAAGGAGAAATCTATCATTTATACTTGGACTAATTTCCTGTTTACAAGGGGAGAACACTGGAACAAGAATCCGTTGTGCTATAGAGGGATAAACTGTTGGCATGTATTAGACTGTAGTGACCTTGTACCTACTCACAAACTTTCGGTATCTGAGAAGAATAATCCCATAAAACAGGAGGCAGCTCTCAGATGTCTGTATACTAAATTGTTGGTGGGTGATGGGAAGAAAAATTACACTTGTCTTGTACAGCTGCCTTCAAAGTAAGGAATCACAACTGCCAAGCAAAGGTAAACGTCTTAACTACTCCTGTATGCCATCAGCTTTTTCATACACGGACATCTGCAAGTCTGGGCATTGCAGGGAAGAACACTGTGCCAGTTTCATAAACTAGTATGGCTAGTATGGATTCAGGAAAACCGAGTTTTGCTCTGTTCTGGTTTAGACTGCTAAAGCCAGGAGGCTTCGCTTTGCTACTTCAGTCTCAGATTGCAGTGGTAGAATCTCAGAACGTCAGTGCAAAGTGAGTGTGGTTGTTCTCTAATCAACATCACCTTTGGTGATGCTTGTTAGAAAGGCTTTTTATGGATTGGCACATACTAAAATGCCTCCTCTTGAAGTTAATGCTTCTGTATGTTGAACATGCATTGAGTTCCCTTGGAGGGCTCACTTCAGAAGTCTCTTTCTCTTTTTAAATTCTTCTTCCCCATGAATTTTTTCCCCCCTTCTTTCCTCAGAGCTGTGGAGGAATTGGTTCATGGCATCAGTGTTGCTGGGCTTTCCAAATAGTTGCCTGGTTCACTGCTTTCATGTGCCTGATCAGTTTTTCTGTATTTATGTGCTGAGCAGTGTAGTCACTGATATTAGTAGCAGACCCTTTCCTTTTAACTTAAGAGGAAATGATTGGGATTCAGGGCACAATTTCATGTTATGTTTAGGGTGCTGTGATGGCAGCTGTTGCCAGAATGGGTAGTTCTGTGCTTTCTCATCCTAGATCCTTAGCACAAGTAGAATCCTCCCCCCCACCAACACCCCATGTTTGTGCTCCACTGTCTAAGTTGGAGTGCTCATACACTTGCAAAATGAGCTAATCCAGCATTAAAATGTACCGCCAAAAAGTGTAGTTTTCCCTTGGAGCAACCTAGTGATCAGTCACGTGGCTGCACAGTTCCTAGATTCAACGCAACGTGGGATGGAGGACTGTGGTGGCAGAAGAGAGGAGAACCACTTCACTGGCAGTTCCGTAACCGAAGGCAATGCAGTGCAGTGCATTCGTAGCTGTTCTGGAACCCCAGACAATTTGTTTCTCTCCTCTGCTTTTCATACTTTCTTCTGGTTCCGAATGAGGTCCATCTTCTTGTTTTCATTTTCTTTGTGTCATCTACAGTCCTGGATATTAGTGCTTCAGTGGTTTGCCTTATTTAAATGAGAAACTAGAATGAAAAGGAGTTTGGGTTGTGTGTGTGAGGGCTTGGATTTGGGCAGTGGGAGGGGGAGGGAGAGCACTGTCACCATGACGGACCTGAATGTTACCAAATTTTCCATATATTTTTAGAGAAACTTCTAGTTCAGGGAAGTTATGTGCAAGTTAATCTATCAAAGGAAAAAAATATTAAAAGCTAAAGGGGAGAAAATTGAAATAAGAATAATTATAACTTTGAGTTTTCAGAAGGAAAAATACAGAAGCTTGTCTAGAAAGCCTCAAACTTTAAATAGAAATTCTTTTCTCCTCGAAAAGTTCTTAAAATATGAAAGAGTGCTTTGATTCTATTATGTGGACCTAAGAGTTATTTGTTAAATACAAACACAGATTCTCCTCCCCACCTTGTTTTTGTTTCCCCCCTTTTTAAGCTGATACAGGGTTTGGGTTTGGTGGTGAATTTTTTTTAGTTACCAAAGAGTAAGCATTTGCGAGAGACTTTTCAAACGAATTGATTCTTTGTATTTTTTAGAAGTAAGACCGCTTGATATGTCTCTAGGCATCCAGAACAATAAATGACTTCTCAGAATGGTCTCATTAACAAGCGACAGTGATCTGGGTAGTGGCCTGATTCCTGTAGTATCAGTTGACTGTTACAAAAGTTTTCATATTAATTGTGTAAAATATAAAGGAGGTTGGCAGGAAAAATACTCCCAAACAAAAAAACCTAATCTGAATGCAATAATACAGTTCAAGCCATTCTTTGTAGAGGTCAGTGGAAAGGGGGCTAGATTGCTTTGGGTTTTTTTTGTTTGTTTGTTTTTAGGCCGTTTCTTGGTTGTGTTCAGATTTCTATTCTGCCTGCCTGCCTTTGTTAAATAGCATTAAAAAAGCCTTGTAGAATAGGCTAAATCCACAGTTCAGTGTTATTTCTGAATATATCCCCCCCGTAGCTGTCTTGTTTGTTGTGAACCTGGAAGTACTTGTTCCAGGCTTGCACAGTTTACAAGTTCAGATTGTAAACTCAGAAGTAAATAGATCTGAAATGGAAACCCATATGATATTTGTTCTGCACCCATCTCCTGAAGCCAAATAAGTTCAAGTATTCTTTATGTCTGAATTAATGTCCTCCTTTTGCTTCAGTTCTGTTATTACTTTTCTCTTTAGAAGAATTTAAAACTTCTGTAGACAGGGTTGTTTTTTTTTTTTTGCTGTAGCCAAGGAATGGTGGTGAAGAATCTTCCTCAGATTTTCTAGGGCTTAATCAATGATTACAGATTCTTTTAAGTTCTTTGTAAAGGAGACGCGTTGTAGAAATCGGCCTACTCCAACTCCTAAAACTAACACTTGTTCTTGCCCTTTCATTCTTAGAGTTTGGAAGTGTCATGATTTTGAGACCTGGTCATTGTTTTCTGGAGTACATAGAAATCTATTCTGGTTTTGACCCTGATATTTTCAACATCTGACCCATGGTATTTTTCCAAACAGATACATAGATGAACAGAAGAAAGGACAGATCATCTTTGTAACCCCCTGAGCATTATTGGTAAAAGTTATACACAATCAAAAAACCAGTGTTTGCTAGCAGTGCCCTAGCTGGCCTAAACTTAGAGCAAAAACTTGTGAATCACAGCCCCGTTTCTTTCTTAATCTATGCTATAAGAATATTAACCTAAACCAAATTGCCCAAGCTGTCAAAAAATGACCTTTTCACGGAAGTGGGTGTTTTGGGTAGAACTGGGAGCTATGTCTTTAGTGGTTAGACTGGAGATGAGCTTTTAAAAAAACCTCATCATCCTACCCTTTTATCACGGTAACAATTCCATTAGGTGGTTTGGATTTTTTTGGCATTCGGCTGCTATTCAGTTAGAATACTGCAATGCTTTTATGAATACTCTTGCTCTAATTCTCTTTCTTAGATCAAGGCATGAAAGATGCATGCTTTCTCTGCCCTATAGGGAGTCTTACATATGAAGCCCTCCCCTCTTTTTTTTTTTGTGAAAGAAACTTGCAAAATTGTTGGACAAACGTTTGGTTTCCATTCTTATTGATAATTTGAACCACTGTAATTTGATAAACAATATGGAATTAAGGAGAACGCTAGCATGCTGGACTGTTGTCCAAAGGACGTTGCTCAACATACAAGGCCTGATCCTTGAGCATTTTCTAAGCAGCTTTGTCATCAGCATTCATCTTCAAGACTGTATAGACGGAAGGAAATTGGCAGTAGGTTATATTAATATCCACGGCAAGTCAAGTTACTGCCTTATGTACTTTGTGTGTCTTTCATAAAAGAACAGCCTTAAAACAAAGTTAGACTTTGATAATTGAGGATGAGTTCTGTGTGAGTTCTTTTACCACTTAATTGTGAACCCTAGTATCTCCTGTTTTGGACATAATTTGATTACTGTCCTTGTTGTGGAATTGCATTTCAGTTAAGCCATTTATATTTAAATAGACAAGATTTTTTTTTTGTGTGATTTAGTTTGAGCAGTATGGCGGAACATCATTCTGTAAACACTAAGAGAAGAATCCCATCTGCTAGATGAGAATTTGTGGCAAGGGAGGACAGCTTGTAAGGTTCCAGATCAACCGATATCTAACCTTTTCTAAGAAGTTCTCTTTTTGATGTTAGGTGTTTAAGTTTCTGAGCTTTTTAGCACCAGCTGACATTGATACGTTGCAGTTGTATTGTCAGAACCACAGGCCTTCTGCTACTGCTGTACTACTCCTAGTGGTTTCCTTCAGCTTTTCTGGAAGTACTGTCAAAGTCTGCTCTTATTTTCTATCATAATCTTGCTTGGTTGCGATCTCTTTGGAGAGCATAATCCTCTCAAAGATCTGTGAATTAATTTTTTTTTTGTGTTGATGCACAGCAGCCAATGACTAGAAAGGTAGTTCAGGTAAACTAAAATATGATTTGGTACCAGGATTCTGAGAAACCAGAGCTGAAGCCAGGATATTTAAAAAATATTTTTTGACTCTGGATGTTTTAAAAGACTTCAGTAATGTACGTTGTAAGTGACTGTACATAAACAATGTTACCTTTCAGTGCTATATGTTCAGTAAACATGTAACTGCAGTTGCTTATTCTGCAGCTTTTAAATCTAAGAAAAAAAGAAGTCCCTTCTCTTGAAGAACTAGAAAAGGCATTTTCTCTGTGATGGGTTACTTTTACGCCGAACTTCGTGTGAGGCTTTTTTCTTTTCAATGGAGGACTGCTTAATGGAAGTTCTAGGAACTTACATGTATGAAGATGCTCATGCCATGAACTGTATGTATTGCTGAAATCCACATACAAATCTTAAAATTCTTAAGGGATGTAGATAAAAAGTGAAAGATGTTGGTGGAAGTTTTATGAAAATTGGCTTGTCAAAGGTGAAGGGATTGAAGCAGAATTGGCAGGTTTTTTTTATTATAGCTGCCACCAATTTTAGTGTTCACATTTGTGTGTTTAAGCTCAGTCAGTAAAAAATATTTCAAAAAATAATTTTGCAGCTGAGCTTCCCAAACTCCTGGAGCTTTAAACGGTACTTTTAATCTTGATCTTGGTTTTACTTCGTTAGCAGGGAATGTTAGCAGTGACTTTGGTAGGTAATTCATTGTATTAACACAATACTTAGCGCTGAGGCGCACAAGCTAATAATATTTCAAGTGCTGTTTTTAACTTGGGGAATAAACATAGATGTGCTGTTTTCGATGGCACATTAAGTAAAACTGGTTATTAGTTAACATTAACGATGCCTAAACATAGGTAATTTACTGCTGAAGTTTGCAAATTGATTACAATTAATAGCAATTGGAAAGATTTGAAGAGGTACAGCACATGTGATTGGAAAGTATAATAATTTAATAATAGACTATAATTTACATTTTTCTATAGATACACATGGGCATGGGCATGTGGATGAACAAAATTTTAATGTTCTGAATACCTGAACAATATATCTTTTTGTAAATTAAGAAACTTAAAAAACAACCAAACCCCCCCCCCCAAAACCAACCAAACAGAAAACCACAAAGAAACCCCACCTCCACAACCAAAAAATCCCCCTAAACCCCTCAAAAAACCTCAGGGTGGGAGAAATAAAATGTCGCTGCTATTATTAAGTTGATTTCTGTCTACACCACCATGCCATGGTAATAAATTTTTGTTCCATTTCACTTGCATGTCACTCTAGCTGTAGTATCTTTACATATTTTAAGGGCCGAAGGGAAGTGCATTAGTTTCAGACTGTGCAACATTACTACACAATATTGTAAGCATGTTATCATAGTTGCTTAGAAAACTTGCTCAGTGGGTTTTGAAACAGAGGTGCAGACTACGTGCAGGTGTGCTAGTTAGAAGCTGTGTATTTAATTTTTTAATTGCTTGACCATCTTTCCTTTTTAAGCTCACATTCCTGCTAGCCAGTATTCTTTGTACTATAAGACGGTTTTGTTATTGATTGGTCGAGGTTTTCCTTTGCATGTGGCCCACGTTCCTGGTAAAAATGCACCTACTACAAATGGTTAATGCTTTAGTTCAAGTGGTAAGGCTTCCACAATGTAGTAGTGGCCTAGCAAGGTGAGGATAATGGGGTATAAACTACTTGGAAATAGGCTTGCAGAACACATTCTCCTTTCCAAGCCCCAAAACAATAACAAAAAACCGCCGCCAACCAACCAAGCATAATTAACACTGAACTTGTAACCTTTAGTTTTAAGGTTAACAAATGCAGATTTCAGAGAACTTCATATTCTTCATGTGTTTATCTTATTTTTGAGGGTAGTGTCTCCTTTTTTGTTCCTTCTCTCAAACATTTTAAATTCTAGATTTCATCGTTAGCTTGAGCTTTTGAAGCCTTCTGTACTAAAACAAAGGTCCTGTTCAGGTTCCCAAAACAAGTTGGCACTTGTGGAAAAGTTTGTCACTGGATCAGACCGAAGGTCTTCTCTTCCTACATTTTAGCTGTGACATGAGGCCAGGGGCATACATTTGAGCAAAGAACCTCAGAAACAAAACCACAGTGGTCTCAGTTATACCTTCCCAATTTGTGGTTGGCTGCGGCTTCCTTAGCTGGTGGTTTTATGCAGATGATTGTGTTCAGTAGCCACTGCGATATTTAATCTTTGTCTGGACACAATCTACAATTATAAACCAGGGATCTTTGTAATTCCATTGCTTTTTCTCTTGGTCAGATATTTCCTGTGTGGATATGTGTACTATTTTCTGCTTGTTGATAACATTAAATTTCATATACTGAGCTGATGTGAAACAAGAAGGAACTTTCTACATTAGCAACAACAATGAATAATACTGCTAGTAAGGTTCTTTAATGCATAAACTGAGTGTATTGGAGGATGAAATAGGCTTTCCTGAAACACTTAAGAATTTATTTTTTGTAGTTTGTCGTTGGTGTGTACTGACAGTTGTGAAACAGAGATTGACTCCTGCAGAAAGGATGTTTGTTTATCAATTCATTACTGCAGATATGCAGGGATTTATAATCAGTGTCTTGTGATGAATTTTTAACATTTTTTCCCCTTCTTCCCAGGAAATGATAGGTGAAAGCAACTATTTATTGTATGCAAAATCTTTGCCCATAGCCACATAGTTATATTTCTATACTGGGGGATTGTGTGAATATGGAAGAAGGTTATTGTAAAGGAAAATCGCACATCTAAAATAAAGGCTTCATATATTTTTAAAGTAAATTATGTATTTCTGGCCTTAGACACCTTAGGTCGTATTTAAGTATTTCTCAAATAAAAAAAATGGTGTGCAGAGAAAAACTCCTCTAGGATGAAAATACTAAAAATGAAAATATGTCTTCAGAAATAGTTATCAGCAGGAAGTAAGTTATTCACTCTTTGCTAAGAGTTATGCTGAACTTTTAAGATTAGTTTTTCTGCAAAAACTACTTGGGAGCATTGAATCTTCATAGCTTGAACAGTTGAATGCCACAGACCTGGAGTATGCCTTGATCCATTGCACTATGTTCTGTTGCTTATATAGATAGGTTTCTGTTTCTGTGTTTAATGAAATAGGAGTTTCTCATTACAAATGCCAGGGACCCAAGTTGTTCAGGTAGTGGCCATTTATAGGCTTTGCCAACTCCTAAGCATTCAATTTCAACAAGTTGATTTATGCTAAGTTGAAGGAACTCTGTGTAGCAAGGATGTGGCTTATGTATCAGTTATGGTTAGACTGTAGTACCCTATTTAGGTGGGAGAATAATGCTTTGAATGCCATTCGTAGAGGTGAGATTTTGTTTAGAAATAGACAACTGATGTCCTATGGAAAATGGATTTTTTCCTTTTCCTTGGTGGAGAGCCAAAGAGGGCTGTTACAGAGCATGATGGGGGTTTTTTTTAGTAGTATGAATGGAATATAACGGGTACTAAGGGTTAGATTTCTGATTTTTTTTAGAAGTTATTTTTTTAACTATACATTTAAGGCTGTAACTTGATTAGTAAATGAGCTAATACTAACACTGTGTTTAAGTCATGCTATTCCTATGGTCAATTTGAATTTTTTTTTCCCCCAATGCAGATGTTGTAGTGTTATGCTCTTCAGTGCATCTTTATATTTGTTAGTGTTATAGAATCATAGAATTATTAAGGTTGGAAAAGACCTCTAGAATTATCAAGTCCAACCATCAACCCAACGCTACCATGTCTCCTAAACCGTGCCCTGAAGTGCCACGTCTACAAGGTTTTTGAACACACCCAGGGATGGTGACTCCCCCACCTCTCTTGGCAGCCTCTTCTAATCCTGACTGTTCTTGCAGTGAAGAAATTCTTCCTAATATCCAATCTTAAACCTCCCCTGATGCAGCTTGAGGCCGTTTCCGCTATCGCTAGTAACCTGGTAGAAGAGACCAACCCCCCCCTCATCACAGCCCCTCTCAGGCAGTTGCAGAGAGCGAGAAGGTCTCCCCTCAGCCCCCCCTTCTTCAGGCTAAACCCCCCCAGCTCCCTCAGCCGCCCCCCAGCACACTTGTGCTCCAGACCCTGCCCCAGCCCCGCTGCCCTTCTCTGGACATGCTCCAGCACCTCAATGTCTTTCTTGTCCTGAGGGGCCCAAACCTGAGCCCAGCATTCGAGGTGGGGCCTCAGCAGTGCTGAGCACAGGGGCCCCATCCCTGCCCTGCTCCTGCTGTCCACCCCAGTGCTGACACAAGCCTGGGGGCTGGTGGCCTCCTTGGCCACCTGGGCACTGCTGGCTCATGCCTTTCCAGCCGCTCTGCCCCAAGCCTGGAGCGTTGCCTGGGGTTGGTGTGACCCAAGGGCAGGACCCGGCAGTTGGCCTTGTTAAACCTCATAGAGCTGGCCTCGGCCCATGGATCCAGCCTGTCCAGGTCCCTCCGTAGGGCCTTCCTGCCCTTGAGCAGATCAACACCCCCGCCCAACTTGGTGTAATCTACAAACTTACTAAGGGTGCACTCGATCCCCTCATCCAGATCATTGATAAAGATATTAAACCAGACTTGGCAAGACTGGGTTAGTGGCAAGAGGTTCAAATTGGATCAGTCTTTTCAAGTCTGGTAAAAGCCAACCTGACGAAATAGCTACTTTCCAGTAAGCTTCCAGTTTAATAGTAGCAGTTCCTCAGCAGTAGTTACTATTTGGCTTGTGAGGGTTCTGTCTCCAACACTCCCTCGACCCCCACATCAAATTTTCTGCAGTTTTGTCTTTCTCCCCCTTTATAGGGAAGGATCTTTTGGGTTGCTTGTTTATCTCCATAGACTCAATTTCTGTTGCAAGACAATGTTATTCTTTTAGTACCTTGCTTTTCTTGACTTACCTTTTAACCTTTATGGACACTGGTCATACTGATAGAATTTGTTAGAGAATGAAGGTGTTTTAACCGTAGTTGACTTCACCTTTCAGTGGCTCCGAAGAAGTTGTGTTCCCATGTTTTCAGGGTTCTGGTTTTCTGATCCCAAGTGTACTTTACTGATGTCTTTTCAGCTGAAAAGCACCATAAAAAATGGCAAGTAAGAGACTAAAGTTAGGGAGAAAGGTTTCATGTGGTGCCAAAAACTCTTAATAATTGTTTGAAAAGCTAAATTTTAATTGTCCACAAACAACTCTCTTGTGTATGTGCACGCATATTTAGTATATGACACAGTTAATTACTGCCATTATTGAAATAGTAAATTAGCATTGGGCTGTGCTGGCTGGATAATCAAAAGTAAAAGCAGTATATATTCTCTTGGCTTTCAAGCAAAGCAGCGATAACTGATGATGTGTTAATTTCTTCAGTCTCCTTGCAATCCAGTGTTAAATATTTGGGGTAAATTTTACTTTAAGAAGGTGGGCTTCATTTTTTCTGAATGTTACCAGTTCAGCTTTCATTGTGCAAAGTATGCTTCTGCCAATAAGTAATAAACAGCTTTTCTCATGCTTGCTTGCCCTACCGCTGAAAACTTTCCTTGGGCATTTATATAGCACTGAGAATGCTTGTTGCCAGTCCCCCTGTCCTGTCCCCCCATCTCTCCTCGCATTCTTCTGATTGCCATGTATGTAGTGCATAATTCTGGATCCTTTTGGGAATGTTATTTTGATATATTTTATACTGACTTTTCACTTAAACATTTTAGCATGGGCACCTGTCTATATAGCTCTTCTTTAGAGAAAGTAAAAAAAAGTTTAAAGAATAGTTTAGTGGATGTTTAGTTTAAGATAGTTTAAAAAAAATTTGAGACACTTGTATACACGAGCTAAGTTAAAACTTAACTGGTCTTTAGGGAAAGATAGATCTCTAGCATAAAAAATATTTCTTTTAAATTTGTTCTTTAAACCTACTGCAGCAACAGTTGAATAACTGTAAAGCACAAATATTAGCAGTGCTAGTAGATAGAAAAACAATTTATTCAGGTAATTCAATAACTACTAAAGGAATATTTTTTTGCAAATACATATATATGAGTGATTATATACGGGCCAATGCTACATTACCAGTAACATTGGGATTACCTGAAGCCTAATCCAAATAGAAGCTTCATTTTAAAAAAAACAAAAATCTTGGACATTATGCTGTGGAAAAGTTAATATGTCAAAATTATGTGTTGAAAACCACGCAAAAGAGAAAACAGCTGTGTGAGAACTGCTTTGAGCATTCATGGTATACCTTTTTAGTGGTGTAGTCAAAACAGGTTTCTTATCAGAAACTTTCTATCAGAAGGTCTTTTAGTTTAAACAGTTTGTTTTCACTTTCTCATTTCTTATTGCTACTGTTTCATATTTAATTTTTGAAACTTGTAATGAATTCAAATCACTTAGCTGAAGTATGAAAGGCCTTGGAAATCTAGTTTCAGTATTACTGTAATTCCAGAATTCTTTTATTCTTTGCAAGCGCGTGACATATTGTTTGTGATACAACTGTTAAGCCTGTCTACTTTACAATGTTTTCCTTTTTGTTTTTTACATTTAAATTGACAAGTAGGTAAAACTATTGTGTAATGAGTTTCAGGTGAAAAATAAAAGTACTTTTTCATAAACTTTGCCTGTCTCTCACTTTGAGGTTTAAGTGCTATACTGTGTTAATTATGAGCAGGTGAAATCTGGCTACCTGGAAGCCCAGTCTCAGCAAGTTTTCCAGAATGATGCAAGTTAGAGCCTTGTGTAGACTAGGGATGGACTTCAGGTCCTAGTTCAGTGTGTAGTTTTGAAATTTTACTCTTTCTGTGTTCCATCAAAACTTGTCCTTCTGTGCAGCAGACCAAACCTGCTGTTACAGGGATTCAACCCCTTCTAGCATTGTCAGTTGGAGATACTGCTAGCTGAATTTTTACGAGTTCCGGTGTTAGGTTTTTGTTGTGTTGTCTGCTGTACTAAGCTGGAAAAGACTTAGTGTTCTACAGTGCAAGAACTTTTTTAAAAAGCTCAGTTCTGGATTTTTTTTTGGGGGGTGGGGGGCAATACGGGAGGAGAGGTTGAGGGATGACCTGTCTCTAAGGCATACTATTTGTAGAGATCTTGAATTTTAGATTTATCTAAGCCTAAAGATAGCTGAAGTGGAAGGCAGAAACATTCAAATTAGAGTGAAGAGGTTTAGCTGTTAGAAAAAAGATACAAGGGAGTGATGGAAACAGTTCCTGATGTGTAGATTTATCCTTTTTCCATCAGTTCCTTTAATGGCAGTATGGAGAATGACCTTACTCTTGAAAAAGTGAAAAGTATGTTCATAAGTTTGGTCAGTGACCCCAAGTTCTCCAGTTTTAACTACTTTTTCAACGCTATTAGGAAATGTCATACTTTGTTTGGCTTTTCAAATCCCAATCTGGAGTGTGGATGTTCTTGACTTGTAAAAATAAGGGTCCATTTCATTCTGTGTTTTTAGTCTTGAGTAAGTTGGCTTGGTTTACACAAACTGAGTTAAGAACTTGAATTCTTGATTATGCTTTAGGCATACCCTTAGCAAAACTTTCTCCGTTCAAGTCGGTCATAAACAAATGCAATATATTTTGCAGGGAATCAGATTAGGTGTAAATGACTTTGCTGGCACAAATTCAGAATTATATTCTGTAGTGACAGCTGAGTGATAATTGAGGACTTCTTTATTCTCTTCCCTCTGGAACTTGCAGCCATAAACTTTCTTACGGAGATAAAGTTTTTGGAGGATTTAACATACATAAATGCTTCCTCCTAATCCTGCCGCCCCCCCGTTTACTGTTTCTGCTTTTATAGTGAGTAAATAAAAGTAGTCTTGATCATAATATTTTTTTTTTAATCCTCTTTGGTGTAAGCCCTCAACACATGAATTCGAACCCTAATAATTACAAATATTTTACTATCAGTCACAGTTTATGTGGTTTTTTGGAAATACAGGTAGCTGTTGAACTGCTCTGCTAACGTGAAATCAGAAGTTGAATAGCTCACACTCTGACCTGCATGTTTTATAGCCAGAAGTAGAAAAAAGGAAGTCTTAACACTTGCTTCTGTCCTACCTAAAGGCATTCTGATTTCCAGCATTGATTAATTCCTTAATATCCATATATCTTATGACAGTGTTGCTCTTCAGCTCTTGACTCTTTCTGATGTTTACTCCACTGACATATTTGTAGGCAGTGGTTGTATTACCTTTAAAACAAAGTAAATAATTTTATTCTTTCCTTCTTTCCAAAGCAACACGTCTTGCATCCAACTGGGTAGCTCTTTATTGCGTGTGTTCCAGAAAAAGGAACTCAAGCTGGAATTTTGCTGGAATTCTGTACAAGAATTCTGGACAACCGTCCAGAATAGTATCTTTCTGGTGCTTTGTACAATTATGTTAACGCTTCCCTGCTGCTGCAAGGAAAATCTTGTCTGGCTTTTCCCCACCCCCCCCCTTCGAGTTGGTGGCTTCATGTTTATTAGTTGGTTTTTCCTTTTCTGTGGGTGAGCTTGTAGTTCATAAGGGACAATTTTGTGTTTGGTCCTTAAATTCTGAGGTTGTAGATTTCATCAGACGTTTGTGATGTCAGCCCTCTGGGTCATCCCCTTTCTCCTGTGTGATCCTTCTCAGCATTAATAATGCTTCCTGGCTTTGATACTTTTCCACTTTTTGTGTCTGGGTCCTTAAGTGCAAAACAATCCTTAAGACTTTCCTTTAGGACCTTTTTTAGTAACTATTCACCACCATTTTTCTTGTTTCAAAAAAATTCTGGGTTGTTTTTTAATGTACTTTAGAGTTCTTATGTGAGCCCTTCTTGAGTCACAATTAATATTGTTACATGGTATTGTATGAGATGAAGGATTTGCTGTGGGTTTTCTCTCATTTAGAAAACAAGTTGTGATTATCACAGAGGGCTGTTGAATTAATCTTGAACAGTCCACCTTTCCTGAAACCGTGTAACATTTGTCTCATGAACCCTTGAATTTTATGTAGGTCAAACTAAGAGATGGCTTACTTAAAAATTATCTTATATGTATAATTAAAAGCATTTTTAATAAAGCACTAGTAATATCAGTAAACTTTTCAAATACAGTCTGAATATGTCTTTCAGCCAATGGCAATGACAACAAGAAATTCAAAGGTGACGATAAAATGGATGGGGCTCCTTCTCGTGTTCTTCATATCAGGAAATTGCCTGGGGAAGTGACAGAAACGGAAGTTATTGCTTTAGGTTTACCTTTTGGTAAAGTAACCAACATCCTGATGCTGAAAGGGAAAAATCAGGTAATTTTCTGCTTTTCATTTTTTAGTATGCTTACCATGTCATTTCAAAATATGCTGTTAAAATGCTATTGAAATAAGTCATATAACAGTAAGTATCAAAAAAAAAAAAGAGCCTTTGTTCCTTTAATCTTTTATGAACTTATACTGTCTTTTAGTAAATTTTTTTGGGAACGGGATGGTTGGCAGCTACATAAAGCAAAAAAATGAACTGCAAGATACAGTCCTGCATTTTCACAGATGAATTTTTGGAGGTGAAGTAGCTTAGCGAATAAAGTTGGTACGTAGAGAATGACATACTCTGAGGACTGATATTTGTTAAAACGTGTTATCGAACCCCTTCAGTATTTTATATATGCTGCTGATAGGAAGATGTTCTGCTTTGTAAATACTGAAAATTAACTGTTTAATTACAGGCGTTTTTGGAACTTGCTACGGAAGAAGCAGCTATCACTATGGTTAATTACTACTCTGCTGTGACGCCTCATCTTCGTAACCAACCTATCTATATCCAGTATTCCAATCATAAAGAACTAAAGACTGATAACACGCTTAACCAGGTATACTTACTGTTATATAGTATTGCAAGTGCAGGCAGTAGAAAGTGAGGCATGGCATGTATTCTTGGCTCGTGTGGCATGTGTTTAAATTGTTTGGTTTTGTCCGCATCCTAACACTACTGTAGTCTTACCTATGATCATTCCATTTTGTGACATCGAAGGGGATTTTCTTTCTGTGTGATCTTTGCATTATGATGAATTTTCTTAATGTTTCCTTAATGTAAGAAGAAAAACATTTTTGAAGTGTCTTTTAACTTTATTTTTTCCCATAAAATAAGTTTTGATCCTACAGTCTCTAACTTTCTAATTCTGACACATTCTGCAATTCTAATGCTAGTTTGAATTTCCCTGGTGATAATGACTGATGCTAATGCCTACATTTCAATGTTTTTGAATGATCTCTCTGGTAGCACTGGTAACCTCTGCTTATGTGATCTGCGGTTCCTGGAGAAGAATGCCTTAATGATCACTGTAGAGGCAAATATACTTAATAACAAAAAAATGTTTTGCTATTGCCTCTGCAGAACCTATTTCACAATAAATATAGATACATGTATCTGTTTTTAGTAGAACAGGAAAATTAGCAGATGTGACCATTTCATATAAGTTATAGGGGGAGAAAAGAGACATCAGCTTACCACGAGTCAGGTGATTATTTTAAGGTTAACTTTCTTTCTGATGTTACCGAAGACAGTGTAAGTACCAAGTTACGGTTTCTGTTACTCGAGTCCTGTGTTAGGTAAGGTATGTCAATAGTAAAATTATAGACGTTGCCTTTAAAAACAATCTGAGGGTAATCTGATGAAAGACATCTTGGTTAGATCAAGTACAGTGTTGATTTTCGTGTTGATCTTTCTAAACATTCCTGTTCCTTTGAATCTTTTGATAGCCTGCCTGCTGAAGGTACTTTTTCAAGACTGAGATTTTTTTTTCCCCTCCAAAATGTCAGTTATAAAGAAAAATAAATACCTTCATTTAATTTTGAAAAAAGAGAATAGAGGATGAATTCTGCCTGCAAGTACAGTGGATGGACATACTCCCTTAAGAAACTTTCTCTTCTTACATTGTCTTCTGGCTGCTGTGGTGATACTTTTTTTGTACTTCACGTGTCCACCTTTTCAACATATAGGGTGTGCTCACTTCTGAGCAGCTTTTGCGCCACCGTGTGCATTAATAACCAATTTTAACATATTCCCAGTCTTTCAGGTATCTCTTTCTTTAATTTAGAACTAAATAACATAAGTAGGTACTTGGCAGTAAGTGTTCTGTAACTAGTATCTCATGAGGCATACTGTAAAACACAAGACCGTTGGATGTTCTTTTTTTTCTGTAAGGAAAAATAAAGGTGGTGCAGGCATTGCTTGTAGTTTGCTTTTTTCTTTTAATAGTCAAAACGTATGTTTTTAATCTATATTTGAAAGCTTTCCCATCGAGCCAAATTAGTTTTGAAATTGTCTTTCTCTGGATGTTCAAGAAGGAAGATAGGAAGAAGTCAGGATGTTAGTACATGTAACTGGGAAGAGAGGGTAAAAAATTGGAGAAAGGTGCAAGTAACTTAGTTATAAAGCAGAGGAGGGGGGGAAAAAAGGGTATTTAACCAAGGGGTACTTTAAACAACCAGGCCTTTAGAAATAATGAAAGTAGGAAAAGTTCCATTAAGCTGAGCTATTTGAATTTCTCAATAGTAGCTTCCAAGATTATTTTTAGTTATGTACTCAGAGTTGGCTCTGAATAAACAGATTCAAAAGTGACCATTTAAGTTTTCAGCTCCGCTTTATAATTCTATGAAAATCATTTTCCTCTGCGACATCAAAACGTTGAGAGGAGCATTTAAACTCAGATTTAAAACAAACATCTCTTACCTTGTTTCATACAGTATCTAGACTCAGAAGAATAGAGAACAGAATGACCTGTGTAACTGTAATTCTCTTTAATCATCAGCCTGTCATAAATTTAGTCTTTCTGCACAGACATTGCAACATTTAGAAATAAATAAGTGTTACACTTTAAGTGGTGTAGCTGATCTTTTAAAAATTAATTTGTTTTGCAAAAATAAGCAAAGAGCTTTATATACTATGAAATGTCTCCCAAAGTGGCTATTTATATATGATACTAAATGTTATTTTCAACTTGACAAAGTACTCACTTTCATCATAATTCTACAGATTTTAACCTTACTTGCCTATGTTAAGTCCTGTATTCCTTCCTGGATTCACGTTAACTTTAGTGGAATGAAATATGATATATAACCGTAGATGGACAGTGCTAACAAGGGTCATATGTTAAAATTGACTTCACAAGTTTTGCTACTTTGGGTTATACAGCTTAAACCTTTCCAGTCGCTTTAAGGAGTGAGTTTTAATTGGTATCTGCTGCCTCTGTGCTTACAGAAGGAGTAGGAAGTAATTGTGCTATTCAGCCAAATATCTGAACAGCTTGAAAGTTGTGTGTTTCATACAACAGGGGAAAAAAACCCATGTTGCTATCAAAAGATGTTTTTTAGAGTTACAGTAATTGATGTTAAATGTAGCGGTAAATTTTGTTTTCCCAACTAGTGTTCACCAGGTCTTTGTTTTTTTGTTTTCCCCCCTCCCCGCCCCTTTTCTTACTCATTGATTCATTTCAGTATGAGGAGTATCATGTAAGTTGTGAGACATAACATTGTGTAGTAGCTCTAACACCTTTAAAATCTGCAGTATGCGTTAATATGGTGGTTATTATTTTTACCTGGCATGCTCACTTGTCTCTGTCTTGTATCGTTTTGCTTCATAAGGCTACTGTAATGAAAGTATTAAATGGAAACCCCTTGTTGTTCTGCACTTTTTCTTTCTCAGCAAAAAACCATCTAATCTTTCTGATGCTGTCAGTTTTGGCAGTGGAAGTAGTTACATAGCTGTGTGTTCGTGTGATGTCATCCTGTGGTTACCTTGGAATTTCTAAAACCCTGCTTGCATTTAAAAAACAAAAAATCCCCACACATGGAGAGGGTTTTGTTTTTCTTTTCCTGAAAAAGGGTGGATAACAGACACCAGTTTGTTTACCTCTCTGTGGTTGTTACTTTCTGACACCTGGCAGTCTTGTGTATTACTTCATTGTGCTAAAACTGAAAAGTTCAGAAGTGTTAGTTTAGTGTTATTCCTTCCGATCAGAGCCTTCTACATAACTAAAATGGCAGTGAAATATTAACTGTAATACAATCTCTTGAAAAATGGGATAAATATTTCTGGTTTCTGTAGGCTTGGGGTTTTTTGGGGGGTTGTTTTGTTTGTTTGAGGTTTTTTGTTGGGTTGTGTGGTTTTTTTCCTTTAAATGAGAAGAAAAAGTGTCTGTGAAGTGACTTGAAACGTACAAAATTCTCACTTTTTTTTATGCTTACGAGTAAAATGATAAGCTTGCTACTAGGAAGATTGATATTGGTGCCGTTTGAAGCCCTTCCTTACTGTGACATAAGGATTAATTTATGTTTTCATTTTTATTGTCTCTTCTCACAGAGTCGGACTGCATTGCATTTACGTTGTGTTATGTCTGTAGCTCTGAGTTTTAAATAAGTGGACTATTTTATGTTTCTGAAGTTAACTATTAATACTGCTAATTAATTTCTAGCTATCATCTTGAAATATTAAAAAAAAAATATCTGTCTTCTATCTTCTTTTTTCTTTTAAGCGGGCCCAAGCTGTTCTTCAGGCAGTGACAGCTGTGCAGGCAACAAATGCGCCCATTAGCGGGACCACTGTTAGTGAGAGTGCAGTGACTCCAGCTCAGAGTCCAGTACTTAGAATAATTATTGACAATATGTACTATCCAGTAACCTTGGATGTTCTTCATCAGGTAAGCCAAATTTCATTTTACCTTGAGCTATGGTTGGGAGGAACTCGTGTCTAAAACTTCACAATGTTTTTGGCAGATATTCTCTAAATTTGGTGCTGTATTGAAGATAATCACATTCACAAAGAATAACCAGTTTCAAGCTTTACTGCAGTATGGCGATCCAGTAAATGCACAGCAAGCAAAACTAGTAAGTATAGTTCTCTCTTAAATCTGGAGACCTTCCGTAACTCTAAATGTCCGTAAAATGTTACTATAACAGAGTATTGACCGTAAGAATGTCATACTCCTCCATCACTTGTGAGAATTTTTTGAGATTACAAAATAACTGGGAATTATTACATAATGTTGTTATGCTGTGTAAAAATGGTGTTTAAAGATACTATGTTTAAGGGCACTGTTGTGTACAGAAGTGTATAGATCTATAATTATGAACAAATATTTTAATAAGACTGCACAGAGGTGAAATAATATGCAAGACTGCAGTAGTGAAAATGTCAACCAGAAGTAAAAATGTAGGACGTAATGTTGATGCTTAATTAATTGACTGTGAGCAGGAAATTCAGTACGCCTGTTGGATTATTGATGGTAGATACTTTGTAAGCATCAGAACAAATCTGTGACTTGTGGATCGGATATAGGTTTGTGAAAGCATTTAATTATAGTATCCTGGAAAGAAACCCAACCCTAGACTTCATGATAACCATAAATGCCCAGAAGAGAGGGTGCAGTCTTATTCGTGGGCCCAGACTATGAAGAAGCTTTGCAGCAGTGACAGATGAGAGCAGGATCTTAATTTTGTTTCACTGGAAACTCTCCTACCCTGGGTAGGAGAGGCAAGAACAGGTAACTGGTTTTATTCGTTATATCAGGAGAGAGCCTATGGATAAATTACGACAAAGATCAACAGCGTGTCATCTAGACCAGATGTTTTGAATTAATAGAATGGAATATGTTCACATCTGTGGCAATAGGAAAGTTGAATCAAAGGGAAAAGCTAGATTGTTTAAAATGTTTGAAGATTTTTTTTTGAGAAATGGAACAAATTTGTATTTTCAAACCTTCACGTGCAGTCTGGATTTGTGGAAGGCTGATTAAAATTGATGTGCTGGTTAAGTGTTGCTTGGCAGCGAAGACAGTGCTTGTTGCCCATAGATGACAGAATAGCTGAGAACTTGAGGAAGTGAAAAGCTTGCACCTCAGACTAAGTTGGCAATGAATATCTCTTAGTAGAGGAAAGAAAAAATAGGCTTAGTTTTCTGCTGTAAAGAATGATGTCTATACTGAAATAAAGACCTTCATTAAATGGTGGAAGGTGGTTATTTTTATCCTCATCACCAAATGAAATACTGGGTGTTGATTAAAAAACTGTGATTCATTGGTCACGGTTCTCTGATCAAGATGGGGAGTCATAAAAAAAAAGAAAAAGAAAAAACCCACAAAATTTGTTTTCAAAAAGCAGAGGGTAAGTTTTCATGCTGTTGAGAAAAATAAAGTTAGCCAGAGACAAGATGACTTGCAACTTGATTTATGATTATCTAGTTTAAGAAAATGTACTCCAGAAAAGCAGTCTGGAAATACTTGCAGATTTGGACTGCAATTTAAATCAGAGATATCCTTTTCAGAGATGAAGAGTATCAAATCTTCAGTTGTTTCTTGGAGCAGAGGGAGGTGCAAATACGTCACTGTAATGTGTAAAAAAAATTTGCTTAGATGGGATACACCTTTCTGTTTTTATGTAGCTTTAAAACTGTAATATAGAAAGTAGATCTTTAACCTACAATTGCTGCAGAAATTGACTGTGGTCATTTAGATCCACATTTGAAATATGTAATAAACCATTGGATGCTAATGTGCTTGTTGCAGAATGTTGTAATTCAGTCTTGATTCATGTTTGGAAAGTTATTTTTCAGTAATAGATGTTAATGCTGCTTTTAAAGTACATTTTTGAAGCAAAATACGATATCAAGTGATAAATCTTTTGACTTCATTTTTTGAGTCTTACATATATTATCAGAAGACATAACGGAAAGATGGCGTCTGTGAGATGGACTGTAGTGATTTGAAAATTATCAGTGTAATTCTAGGAATGTATTTATAAGGAAGTGACAAAATAACAAAAGGATGAGGTATGTAAAATATGAAAGGAACTTAAGAATCTCTTGCTGTTGTGGACTTCTGACAAACTGATACTAGCTCATGGGATATTGTATTGGTCATAATTTAAAAAAATTTAAAAAGCGCATGTATTTGTTTCTCCAGTTTTGCATGTTTTGATCAGGGTAGCTGTTCGCTAGTGGTAGCTCGTGTGAATGACTAAACTTCGTTGAATAACAGTGATTCCTGCATGTAGAGTCATTGTCAGAGTGATCTTAGAGCCTATCTAGTGACAAATTGAATCGGTCTTAGGTTTATGGTTTCTTATTTTAACCAATCTATATATAAATAGACAAAAAACTAAAGAGTAATACCAACTGCAAGTATTGAGGAATGCTAAATTTGAAGGAAGGTTTGATTTCCCCGCTACCCTCCCAAGCTAAATAGAGTAAAATAAGTACAGTTCTAATGGTTGAGCTTCCGTGGTAAAATGTGAAGTGCCACCAACCCAAAAATAGCTAAAGGAAAGAAACAGGGGAATGATAAGAAAAACCCCTCCAGTTTAAATACGTCTGGGAATACAGTAGAAGCAAGAGGATGTGGTGGCTACACTTAAGTTGCATGGAGTTCAAAATTAAAAGCATGATAAAAGAGTAAAGAAGTTGTCAATTTGTTTTCCGTCAGTTGCTACTATAGAAGATAATGGGGAAATTTAATTTTCCACTGGCACTCTTCACAGGAAATCAGAATGTGGCTTTAATAGAAATTGAAGACTTATTAAGGAAGTTAAAGAGCAATTTGACAAACTCAAGTGATGTAAGTACCAAGGAGAGATGCTATTCATTTGAAGGTTCTGAGAAAATAGTGACACTGACAAGGATGTACAATACGAAGCCTCTAGCCCTATGGGACCACTTCTGCTTTTTGAATGAGCAAGTAGTGAAAAATTGCATTCCTGTTCCACTTGCTTTGTGAGAAACTAATTTCCTGTAAAAGTAGATTATGGCTACGCTGATTCATGTTTCATCACCTCCCTCAGATCGGATCATTATAGTTCGCTATACCGGCAAGTAAAGGTGAAGATGACAGACTTCAGGTTCTGTGCGATGCAGCAGTCTAGCCATGGGCTGGAGAAAGTACTGAGAATGCGCAACAGTAGAGCACGTTAAGCTACTGTGCTTCTCCTAATGAAACAGGAGGTGATGTCCTGGAGATGCCTGTATACATAAGGAGATATTCTAAGCATCGAAAATAGGTCATTTACACAGTAAATGATCCGTACCCTCAGCAGAAGCAGCAAACTTAAATATTTGAATACCGGTAATCTGGTATACCATAGAAAGATCAGAGTGCCAGTGTTGCTATGTGAAGAGCTGGCAAATCCAGAGTGTTGTCTCTGTGTAAATGCACCAAAAGTACTCGTGACAAATCTTGGATGTTGACAGCTATTAATGCCTTGTCTATGGAGGATTAACTGAGACACATAGGGTAGTGCATGACAGTCATCTTTACCCAACATGGGTTAAAAAAATATCACAGGTTTAATGGAGAGGTTCTGTTCTAGTTGGCCAGTTGGTCCTTACTTGGCCCGTAGGCGATTCAGAGTATCCGTACAGAGATTCTGTTGAGGTTTGACTCTACATTCAAGATGTCTTCCCTCCAGTTGTTTCGAGCGACAACATAATGGTGGCTCTGCACTGGTAGCAGTCTGCAAAAGATCTGTGCTGGGCTACATCGCCCTAAAATTTGTAATAGGAACTCCAGGTAGCCTTTGCCAGAAAGGACATCTCCGGATAAGATATTTAGCCTCAGGGCAATTATCCATGATTATTGCATTAAGGATTTTCAGGCATCTTGAAGCCTAAAGAGCACAGTTAGTGCTCGGAAATGATAAGTAGTGTTCAGGTAAACAGAAGAGTGCTGGATTATGTCTACTGTATCAGAAAGCCCAGGAAGTGCAGCAACAGTGTTTGTGTCCTGGATTCTGCAATTTTGTAGAAAAAAAAGAGTAAGATATGCAATTGGTGATTCAGTCAAGGAACTGCCCATAGGAGAAAAAAAAAAAAAAATCCTGTTTTTGGAGTGGAATGTGTTTTACATACACTTTTTAGCCACAGAAGCTTCTCATATCCAAGACACTTGTCTCAAAGGGAGTTAATTTCACTCAAATGTATATCCGTAGGATGCACTTGGGACACATCTCTCCCAAGAGCTATTTACCATATGACCTTCAGTTACTTTGAGGTACTTATTTGAGCTGGAGTGTTTTGTATAAGGATTACTACTTCTTCCTTTTTTGTTTTTCTTTCCTAAATGCCTTAAACTGTTAGGTCCTTCTGAAGATTTTGTTGCTAGTTTCTCCTGCTATGTGTGCTTCGGGGAGAGAGACAGTATGACTAAATGTCTGTCTCTTTTATTTTTATTTTTTTTTTCCTTTTCAGTTTGGAGAGAAGGCAGTGGTTTTGTTTTGTCTTTCTGCCACTTTTTTCTCTCTACTCTAATTTGATTTTTCTTCATCGGACGTTGGTAAATGCTTTCAAGCTATCATCATCCTGCAAGAGATCTGTTTCCTGTCTTGGATCATCATCTTAGGTGCCTACAGTGCTTGACAAAGAGAGGGGCAGATATATTATTTGTTGTGGCTTGAAGCCATGCATCTCCAGAAATATCTGCTAGCTGAATATCTGCTAGCTAAATCTTTGGGCTGTTGTTTTGAACTGAGAATATCAAAAGGTCCAATAACTTTCTGTCTCCCAAACTGTGTTTTTGTCTGTCTTCTAGGTACCATATGTGAATTAACTAAAGAACATTTTAAGTGGCATGTCTGTTCCTGATTTTTAGAGGGTTCTCTTGACCATCTCCTGTAGGGGGGCTTCATTCCATAGATTCATGGTCTATACAGGCCTTAGGAGAAGCTCGTCAAAGCATAGTTCCCAAGAATATAGCACCTTTCAAGGGACTCTTCTTTCACAAGGATTTTTCAGACATCTTGAACCCTGAAAGTAAAAAGAAGAGCAGTGAATTCTATCCATAACATCAGCAAGCCCTTCGTTCAGGTGAGGAAAGCCTCAGAGAAGAAGTGATTCTAGGAATGTTGTTCTGCTTTGGAGCTTACCGATAGATCTGACTGTTACCTGCATGAAGCTGCATCAGAGGGCTGCATCAGTCATTCAGGATGTTACAACATTTTGTAACTTTATAGAGTACTTTCGCCATCCGAGATCACCTTTGCTGCTGTTATTGCTCACTCGACATCCACACTCACCTTGGGAAATGAGAGATGCTAGTGCTGTGAGTCCATGTTGACTAGATAGAAATTCTTACTGTCTTTTTGCAGAAAAGTTTGTTTGTGGTCGATTACATCAGCAGCAGGAGAAAACACTGTTTACTGAACTTTTTCCTTTGTTTCTTTTTTTTTTATCTCCATAGGAACAGTCTGTTGTCTCACTTGTGATATCTGTGGGATCTTTTCTCAGTCAGCAGTTTCCATCTCTTCATCCTCCTGGCTGCTCTGAGCAAAAAGAGAGGGTAGATTGGCCTGATTTTTATGAAATGGGAGAGTATTGTGTTGTGTGGTGCAGACCTCCATTTCGTTGATGTTCCCTATATGGTCATTTTTGCTGTCTGTGACAGACAGTCGTAGCTCTCTGTTCTGGATCCTGATGGCTTCCCAGGCTATTTCTGCTATTTTCTGTGGCGTTAGGCCTTGCTTGCTCATTCTTGCCTTCAGTGAAAGGTGCTGCCTTGAGACATGAGCAGATTTTGGATTCTTTGTGAATATAGCCCTGGTTGCTAAGACCCTTTCTAAATATTTTGAGTTTTTCTACTGTAGTAGTTGTCTAGGAATGCTAGCGTCTTTCCAGCCAGGTCCACTATTTTTGAACTTTCACTGGTATTGGGGTTTGTGATTTTCTTTACCTCTGGTTTTCTCCCTTTCCTAACTGCCATAGCTGATGCAGCAGCGGAACCATGCAGCATACTTAGTTAATGAGGAGTCGTCTTTGTTTGGTGTGGGTTTTTTTTTGTTAGCGGTGTTTTTTTTTTTTTCCTTCCCAGAAACAATCTAAGTGGCCATAGAGAAACTTGTATGGCTGATAGTGTGTTGTACTGTGGAGTTGAGGTCATCGTGTCAGTTCAGGCACGTGCCTCTCTCCTTGGGTCTGTGTCAGTCTGAATTGAGAAAGGGATTTTTGTTTGTTCTTTTACCACTGTTTTCCATTGGTCTTTTGCACATTCTTACTAGCTCCTAAGCACCACGCTGTGTTTTTTCAGGAATCTGCCTGCTGACAAGCTCTTGGCAGGAGGTGAGCCACTCATCAGAATAATTTTAGCCCTTGGGAAAGTCCAAGAGGAGGGTACTTCTTAGTACCAAGGGGGAGGGAGGGAAGGCAGGGGCCTGAAAACGATTCGGTGTCATTACACTCTTAGTATTGCAGGATGACAGAAGTTTTGATGCTTCTGTTGTCAAGGCTGCCGGCACAGCCGAGAATTATATCTTGTGGGAGGGTCCTGTGGTACTGGATCTCCTTGCTTTGGCACGTGTGTGGTGTGGTACTGTGTCACATGTGAATGTATGTATAGATGAATGCTCAGAGAAAGAGAAGTTTCTTAGTATATAGAGTTCTTTGATGTGATGTCTGTATGTACGTTCGCTACTGCCTTCTCGCATTTTTCAGGATGTCTGTTTGAGAGGAACGTGGTTGGAGGGTTTGTTGCATTCTTTTATTGCCATATAAGAAGGAGCTCAGGACACACGCATTCACAGTTGTATCTTTACATGGCAACAGTTAATCTTGAAAAAACCCTAGCTGCTGGTAACTTCTCTTGCATTGTTGTTGGAGGTGTAGGATGCTGCTGGTAAAGGTGGGCGGGGTGAGTTTTTCTGGTTTTGATCCGCAGCAAGGCGCCGTTCCCAGAGTGTGACTACAGTGCTCGTTAAAGAGTGCGTCTCCCTCTCCAGTTCGGGATGTTCTTTCAGGCTGCCTGTGTCTCAGCTACAAGGGATTTCTCTTGTGCAGTATTCTTTTGTATGTACTTTTCGTTGCTTTGAATTTGTCAGAAAGAGGAGTTTTTGTTGTTTGGGTTGTAAGTTTTAGTTACTTATGTGGTTCCCATTAAACGCTGACTACTCTGGAAACTACAAACATGGGTATAATTTGGTTTGCTACTTTTTTCAGACTAAAAGAGCTTCGCAGCCAGCCATAAATCAGCACATCTACAGACTGTGCAGAGGTATAATAGGAATCTTGGTTATGTTTTAAAGACTTAAAGCTTTGTGTCATGGTTCTGTGTTTGGACAAAGCTAAAGGATACTGCCTTTTGGTCTCACTTGTACCTAGTTTTCTTCATTATGTGAATGGGCATTTCCTTAATTGCACTGGCATTGTCTTTGACAATGAGTAAGCTCTGGCTGCGTAAACTGGACCTACCTTTAATCCACATCTGAGTGGATTTTAGAAGGTGAGTCTTCTAAAAGTGGTGACCGATTCCCAGTGTATACTTTTTAGATGTAAGTGTTCAGGTGAGATTCTTTTCCTAAGTACCAACATTAGGAGTCTTGGATTGTGCTTTGCCACTGTGTGTAAAAGAGCTCGCAAATGCTGTGTTCTGTAATGGTGACACCCACCACCCCAGCATTACAGAATTAATCCTCAGTTTGTATTCTATGAATCGGGACGGTAGACTCTGCTTTGCCAGTATTGTATAAAGCATTGTTTGAGCTGAGTTTCAAGCAGGAGTTTCTCTTTAATTGCTAAGTATTTGTTGAGATGATGTCTAGATTGTTAGACTTCTATACTTTTTTTGTATTATTTTATTTTCCCATTATTTAGAAGTTCACATAATACTGACTTATTCTTGTACATTGGCTGCTAATGGTGGTAATTCTCCTAAGTGATTTCATGAGCCCTGGAGATGTCAGCTGTGAGAATACGTTTGTAGGATGGGACAGCCCTGCTGGCCCAGGCCTAGCAGAGGGGTGTCTGCAGGATGTTCAGTTGCCAGATGCATCACCGTATAAAAATAGCTATATTGCTTCCATACCCAGCAGGTACACTAGGTTCTTTCAGTGCTTGGCTCAAAATACTGAGCCCTACCAGAACTTGAATGTGTTGGGAAGTGCATTGCAGATGTTACCAAGTGAGCTGTGCAAGAGCTAGCTCAGGTCCAGAACTGGTGCATTCCAGTCCAGCATTAATCAAGAGAAACAAAAGATCTGTATTTGAAAGTGTGATTTATTTGTTTCTTTCACCGGGTATATATAAGGTAGCTTTATATTTAACATAATGACTTGTTTTAATGGATTGATTTTTAAGATGAGCTGTGTCTTTACTTCCTAGCATTTCTTAAGAATATAAACCAACTTAGTTATAAAAGTTTCCATTTTTAAAATCTCTCATATTTAGCTGTTAGTGCTTCAGGTGAAAGGAAGGTATGCCCAAAATGTAAATGGAATGAAATCCAGGTATATCAATTTGCCTGGTATATAATGAAGATGGACGAAATGTATATAATTAGGCCTTTTTAGAGAGTGTTTTCTTAGAGTTCTAAGTGGTGTCATGTTAAGAGTTCATGTGAATTTTGCTGTTAATAGGCATCCTTTCAGAAGTACCAGCTAATTGTGAAAATGGGATTTTTTTTAAAAAAAAAAGCTGTTAGTAACATTAGGTTAGCAGATAAACTTGCTTTTCTTTCAGTTTTGGCACTAATTACCTTTAAGGGGGAAAAGGAAAATATGCAGGATCAATGTAAATATTCTGCTTTAACAGATAACTGTCTAACATGGTATTTAAGTCTTGAGTTTTTTTTTCCTCAGGTCAACTTTCTGTGTAATAAAAGTACATGTGATTTTTTTTTTTTTGAGGAATTTATTTGGCATTATGGCTGAATTAAAGCTGTCCTATGGAATACAGGTTAATTAATTATATTCAGTAGACTAACATTTGTCTGCATTAAAAGGTCTCTTGCCACTTTGGTGCATAAACAGTTTCTAGGTAAGGGAAGTAAACATCCAGCTTCCTGGAATCATGTTAAGAGAGGTTAATGCATTTTAATCTTAATTGGTTTTAACCTAGACAGTAAGACGGATAAATAGCTGTATGCTGACCTTGTTTTTTTAAAAAATAAATTGTGCAACCAACCTGAATTGTGTATTTTTTTTAAATAAATTGACTCCCTTTTCCAGGCCTTAGATGGTCAAAATATTTATAATGCTTGCTGTACCCTACGGATTGATTTTTCCAAATTGGTGAATTTGAATGTCAAGTACAACAACGATAAAAGCAGGGACTACACTCGTCCTGATCTTCCATCTGGTGATGGACAGCCAGCGCTGGACCCAGCTATTGCTGCAGCATTTGCAAAGGAGACGTCTCTTCTAGGTATGATTCTGACGTTGTTCTTTTGTATTGCAAAGTTGCTTGATTAAAATCTTTATTAATCCTTCTAACGGTTAAAGATCTTAAATTGTGAGTGTCCTAAGGCCCGTTCAGGCTTCAGTCTATGTTGTGATCTGAATCGCAGTAACACAAATACATTGTCTGTAGAAGTCCTGCACGAATGAATGAGAGACTGCATGACAGAATGAGAAATGCACAAAGTATAAGGAAAAGAAGTGTTAGTTCTACTTTTATGCTCAAATCTGTCCTCCCCTCTTTCATATATTCCTGTCAGCTGCTACTGCCCACCTTGCCCACCCTGCCACCCAAATTTGTAACAGGCACTTAATGATTTACATGTTTCATTCATGCTAATGCTTATTTGTAATATCAGATTATGAAAATAACATTTTGTTGGTTTCCTTCAATGAGGAAAGGTTATGCTCTTTCTTTAAAAAAGAACAAAAAAGTGCTATTCTCTGGTTTCCCTAAATAAAAGGAAAAAGAACGATCTGTAGTTGCACTTCTAGTGCTGTGGTATGTGAGTTCTATTATTCTGTCAGCTCTGAGTTCGTCAGAAGTAGGTGAAATGCTCCGAGAAATACACAGATAAATGCATCTTCTGACTATTGGCAAAATAAGTAATGCGTGCGTTGGGAGAAACTTGTAATTTTTTTAATCAATTAATTACATAAGTTTCACTCCTACTTCTGTCAAGTTGCTGTTCTTTGGTGAGAACACCTTTCACTCTTCAAAATTTAATAGTACTCAGGCATAATCTCATGACCTTTACAAAACCTGATTTATTATGTTGTGATCGTCGTTCTTCCCACTTAGTTTTTTTAGTCTTTTTCTTTTTTTTTTTTCTTTAATTGCCCTTTTTTCTTCTGAAGAAAATTTAAGAGCAATGTAGATTTCATGCCTTCTTTCTTGTACAGGATGGGCTGACTTGGAGTAAGTCAGAGTTAATGTAGTAGAGAAGAGCCTCTGCTCTCCGGGTGTTAGAGAAGTTAGAAGGCACTTAGTCAATGATGCAAAGCCCGGGAAATGAGTGAATATTGTAGTTAAGGCTACCGAATACTGCGCTGTGTCTGCCCCTTTCCAATACCAGATTACTTGAAGGATGCATTTCCTATCTCATCATAAATTCCACACGCACCCACCTCTCGCAAATTTTGGAGTGCTTGACTTCAGATCCTCTAGTATGACTTGCAAAATGGAATGTCGCTTGTAGCTACAGCTGAAGTTTTAGAAAGCAAAAACCACCATGAAGTCTCTGAAGAACGTGTTTTAACTTCCTGTCACTTAAAAATTGAAATCTCTCATTTCATGGATTGATAAGGAAATGGAAGAGCATTTCTGAAGAAGTTTGACACCATAGTGATGAGTGCTGTAGAAACGCTCTTGAGGCAGTTAGTAATTCTTTTGTCAGCACGTCATGACTGGAACATAGTCATGGGGCTGCAGGATGAGGAGTAAGGAGACAAAAACAAAGTAAAGCTGCTGCTCGTTAATACAACACCCATCATATTAGGTGTTGTAAGGCAGGGTTTTAGGAGAGGGGAGAGTTAAAGATTCATGATTTATAAAACAGGGCCAAATGCAGCATTATCTATGTTAAACTCTAATTCTGACATTTTCCTGAATCCTGAGAAGTTGCTTTCCAGTCTCAGGCTTACTAACGTATTTCTTTGTATACAGTGCTTATAGTAGGCATCAAATTAACAGGTTTAATTTGTTTGGCATAGTGGAATCATGCTCTGAGGATGCTTCGATCATTGCATCACTTCGGATACGCTTAAGTTTGGGTTACTATACTTGATATGCTTATCCAAGTGACTTTAGCAGACTTTATGTTCTAGTGTTTTAGGCTTGAAAGTCACCTCAATGCTTGTGTAGCTTTTGCCTACAAAACTATGTAAGTTTTCGAACCTTTCGATTTTAATCAGGCTCATTCTTTTGTGTATATTAAAGGATTTTGCTAGTAAACTTATGAAGATGACAGTCATATTCGCTAATGAGATATTTTATTTCTCACTCTCTGCTTGGACCTCTAAATGTGCTGTTTTTCTAAGGAGCAGGAAAATAAAAGGTACATGATGTGTAACTTTCATTGCAGGTCTGAAACACTTTCAGACCGTCAATGCAGTCATGTTTATTTTGAGAAGTAGTGGAGATTATATATCATGGTTGTTTTTTTTCCTTTTGAAAGAGACTTAAGGGAGCTGGGTACGTTTTCTAAGTCTCCTCACGGCCAACTGGGTGAGCTTGGTATATTGTAACTCTGCATCTTCTGTCAATTGGGGGTGATTATACAGTGATTTTTTTTTTTTTTAATTTGGTCATTTAGGGTTTGGGTTTTTTTCCGAGTTGCCTTTTTTAGTTTGTTTTTTACAGATTTTGAGCTCTTCAGCTGACGAACTTTACAAAAAGGCTCCATAGTGCTGTTGGTGCCGTAGCCATTTGGATAGTTGTCAAAATGGGAATGGTGCTTTTGGGAATACGGAAGAACAGGGTTCTCATTCTGAGCTGCTTACTGTGCGAGAAGGCACAAAATGTAAGTGATGTAAATAAGAAAGGGCAAAGGATAGAAAAAAAAAAGCTTAAATGGATGCTTGTGCATGCCATGTATAGCTGTATTTTTATTCAGATGCTCAAAAAGAGAAGGGTGAGAACACTTAGAAGTTCAGAGAGTTATAAGAAGGAGGTTGGCAAATCATGATGTCTGAAATATGGCAGAATGGTAGGAGCGACCTTCCTCCTGCTTTCTTCTTTTATCTTAATACTTTACTTCCTTTTATTTGCTTTAGAATTCTTATTTCTGTAATGTCGATAAAGATACCTTCAGAGAATGCTCAGTCAGTGTCTGCCATGCCCTATTCGCAGATGGTTCCCAAAGGGCATGTTTCTCCATGAAAGAGTAGAGCTCCATTTTGAGCTTAATGTGATGCTCTTCAGGTTCTTTTGCGTGCTCATAAAGAATACCGTAAGTTGAACCTGGGGCATTCTTGTTAAAATTCTTGCTGTAGCTGTTCTCTTATGTATATAATACCATCGCTAATAGAAAATGTGCTAAGGACTCAGTTCTGACTTCTGCTTATGTTACACTATTGTATGCTGGATAGTTTTACAACTTGGCTGCCTTTTTGTCGTTGGCTTTTAAACAGTGTAATATAATTCGTATGTCAGAAGTGAGGTTTAGGTTGAACGTGATTTTGTGAATTGAGCTTTAGCAACAAGATGTGAGTCTTGTTAGTCTTGGTGTTTAAATCTGCTTTAATACTAAACCATTTCATATCTCAATTTCCTTCTGGATGGAGTTAACCCTCCTCTTCAGTAAATGTAACATTATGTAGTGTAGTAACACTTGCAGCTTCATAAGCTGTTAAGCAGAGATTTTAGAAGAACCTGCTATCTCCCCAGACCCATTCAGGCTGAGTATAAGAAGCAGGCCAGTAGCAAGTACAAAAAGATGGTGGTTACTTGACATAAAGCCACAAAAAAGGTTCGTAACAGGACTAGGGACTAAATCCAGTTCTCAGTCGCAGTTATGCATATCTGCATTAAGATGACTCCTCCTATTGCCTGTGGTTTTCACACATAAGTTCATCATATATTTTTAGTATAGCTTTTCATTTGCCTCTTATTAAAATGGTATTACTAATTTGCATTTGAGAAGTCATGCAAAAGGATACACTGAGGGGGAATAAATAATGGGACATGCTGTAAATAATGTGACAAAACTTCATTGAGGAAAAAGGCCTCAAAAGGGCTAGGAAAAAGGTGTATAGTATTTGTATGGTGTCCTTAATACCCAGAAAAATCAAAAACCTCTTATCTCCTAATTGTTGGAAGCTAAAATAAAGCTGGTGACAAAGCTTTCTAATACCAGTTGGTCATGTTGACAAAGTAGTTACCGTTTCTAAATAGTTTCAGTTAAGTCCTCAAATCTTAGTGTGTTGCATGATAACTAATAGTCATAATCCACGTTGTTCTTATTTTTATTTGTTAAGAATTTGACTTGTTTAAATCAGGGTGCAGTGGAGACCTACAGAACAAGAATTGTGTTTCTGTGGGGTTGTAATTTGTCTGACCTTTCCAAGAAATGAGGTCTGTGTCCTATGTAATCGGTTAGAAACGTATCAATCAAATAGATGATCCTAGCCTGCGTGCATCGTTACTCATTTGTCTACTATATCCTCAGCTGTGATGAAATAAGGTGTCAGAAATCTTTGAGACTATAAATTGGACATCTTGTTATCTTTTTGAAAGGAGAAAATCACTAATGGGCAGAATGGTCTGGTTTCAAATGAATTATCAGAAGCAGATTTTTTCTTTTTTCACCTCACGTATGAAAAGATACTCATTCTCCCTTCCCTCCCCCCCCAAAAAAAAAAGTTACAGGAGATCTTGCAGGAAAAAAACCCTTTGAATAAACAGCAACTGTATTACACTGAACTGCAACAAACAAAGGATTTTAAATAAGAACTACTTATAATTGCAAATACTAATATGTAGTAATACATTAACTCCAGTTTAGTTATTTGTATAATATTTCAGCTGGAAATAAGTCATGGTTAGGGCTCCCACAGCTTTATCCCTTGCTGTCATTGCTGGCTTTCTTCATTGGCACTTTCCACTAATGCCCCTTCTTGAGATTCTTACTAAATTAATCTGTTTCAAAGGATAATAATTGAACAATTTTCTGTATGAATGGTATTGAATTGATCTTCGGTTTTAACTTCTTCAGTGGGACCAAAGAGTGTCCTGTAGAGAGTCTGATGCTATGAAGAGTTTTGCCTTTTAAAGTATGAATTCCTCAGCTGTGCTCTGCCCAGCTATGGAAAGAGCCCTACAAACTTCACTAGTCATCTTTAAGTTTCTTTATTCCTGAAAACACTGTACTGGCTTAAAGCTTCTGAGGTTAGGGAGAGGTGCCTAGACACACTAGAAGATTGGAAATGCTCTGGTATCTTGGCATTTTCTAATACCTAAATGATTGCTATTGACCCAGTATAAGTAAGTTGTTTCCCTTCACGTGGACATGTGTCACACCTTACTGTCATTCTTCATGTGTCTCTCTGTGTGACTGCTAATGTAGCTGAACGTAAATAAACGTGACTTTCGGCATATGCAATATGAAGCAGTATAAAGTACATTTCCAAAAATGATTTTTTTTTAACGGAATTGGGTTTTTTAAGTTGTTTGAGGGGTTTAGTTTAATATTCACAGGTTTCCCTGTTCATTGTAGTCTGATTTTGGGAATAAATGTCTTTACTTCTAGCGCAGGAGTACTTTAACTGCATCCTTTATTAATTGTTTTTTTCTTGAAAGTAAAGCTATATTCTTCAGCTTTAACCCAAGAGCAAAACATGCATCATATTTATGTTCGATTTTTGTCTTGCTATTCATATACGTAAGTATATATTATTACACTTTCACACAAAATAGATTTTGGGAAACAAAATTGCTATGCTTGGACTAGCAGCGGTCCATCTAATTTCATATCCTTTCTCTGACAGCTAGTGTTACTTGGGCATTATTTGATGGAAGACCAAGCGCAGCCCTTGTAATGGGTGATCCTACCGCAGCATACCTGGGGAAGGTGCTTTGCTAACCCCAGGTAGCTAGAGCTTGGCTTACACAATGAAGTGTATTATATGTCACTTTATTGCCTATTTAATGTAACTGGCTGTTGTTTCCATAGACGCTCTAAGACAGTCTGAAATCTGTTAAGTGTTTTTGAAAGATGGAGGGGAGAAAGACGAGATGGGGTTTTTCCTTTTTATGTATTACAGTCAGTCCCACAAATACCTCGTATAATGCAGTAAAACATCATATTACTTGCCTTTTGATTCAAGTAGATTTTTCCTTTATCTTGTGGCATGAGAGATGACTAGAATTGTCATTATTCAGAACTTTTTATTCCTCTGATTTGACCCCTGAATACTAACACTTTTAATCTCTTAAACTTTATCAGAAAGCATTCAATATCTTCAATTTCCTTTTTTAGAACACTTATATTACTTTCTTTGGTGTGTGCCTTGACAGGAAATGACCAGAAAATATTTTCAATGCATGATTGAATAATACTGTTAAGCACTACTGCAAAGTAGTGATGGATGTCCTGTTGCCTTTGAGGAGTTATTTGTCCAGCCCAACAAAATATCTCTCTTTTTCTCCTTTTAATTATTTTTTTCACAAATTTGTGTAACAAAACATAAATAAAGCATTAGAATAAAGACAGAAATATTTTCTAGGAAATGTTAAAAAAAAAATAAATTGTAACCTTGCTTACTCCCCCGCCTTCTGTCCCCCTGTGTGTTCCCTTTTGATACTAAATCTGGGATTATTCTTTTTTTAAATTAATCACAGAAGGTAGGGCTTTGGAAGGGCCCTCTGGGGCTCACCCCGTCCCACCCCCGCTGGAGCAGGCACCCCCAGAGCAGGGGCACAGGGCCGCGTCCAGGCGGGGGGTGAATGTCTCCAGGGAAGGGACCCCACAGCCTCTCTGGGCAGCCTGTGCCCCTGCTCTGGCACCCGCACAGGGAAGGGGTTTGTCCTCGTGTTCAGGGGGAACTTCCCGTGTTCCAGCTTGTGCCCGTGGCCCCTTGGCCTGGCGTTGGGCACCACTGAAAAGAGCCCGGCCCCATCGTCCTGACACCCGCCCTTCAGATATTTATAGGTATTGACGAAACCCCCACTCACCCTTCTCTTCTGCAGGCTGAACAAACCCAGGTCTCTCAGCCTTTCTCAGCCTTAATGGTTGAGTATATTTACTATCATCTGGTTAGTACTCGAGCATTGCCTAAAACGGAAGAATTTATCTTCTCTTATGACTTCCTTCTTTAAAACTGCTTTCCTTCTCACATTAAGTTGTTTTTTTTTTAGTCTTAGGTAGACAGAGTAAAGGTTACATTTAGCTTGTCTACCTGGCATACTGGAATACTGGTCAAAAGTTGTGTTAGCTTAGTATGATCATATAAACATTAGAAATTTTGCCAATATACTGAAACCAACTTCAGTAAAAGAACATGAAATACTGAAGTTATATTCTTTATTGGGTTTTATACATTCTGCTACATCAGCATCCTTTTACTGAACTCTGTAAAATGTGTAAATAAAATTGCACATTTAAAATCAAGTACAACAAAGCTGGTCCTATATGGGCTATAGTGCATATGTATCAGAAGAACCTTTCGCAGATGCTGGGAGTAGCACGCTTGCCTAGTACCCCAGTGATTAGACCAGGCAAAACGAGCAGGTCTCTACAGGATCTCAGTTTCCTTGGAAGAAGCAAAATAAAAGCACAGCCAAAGGTTTAGCTAATGGTAACATGCTGCTTCAGGGAATTGCATCGCAAAAGCCACAGAGCATGATCAGTTGTTCTACCCTGAATTTTGGATTTAGAAGGTTGCCTCCTCACCCAGTTAGTGCTAAGGCTCTGAGAGATACGTAGGCCTTTTCACCTGACCTACTCCAGTGTTGTACATCTAGTCTGAAGATCAAGTTGAAGTGAGGAATGCCTCTCAAAGGGTGGTGGAACATAAGGATGTAATGATGCTGAGAGCACAATTAGTGTTTATTCTGATTTGATCAACATTTACCTTAGACCATTTTGATAAAGTAGACACTTTAAGCATTTTGGAGTACAGTGGAAACAGTTTTGGTGCTCAGTAATGTTTACTTGAAAGAACTGTTTCCACCTCATCACTTCTTTGAAGACATGATCTGAATAGAAAGAAAATTTGCATTTCTCTTCCTTAGTTAATTTAACAACCCTTTGGACGAGTTTTACAACGGAATGGTCTGCTTTGTAGAGTGTCATATGCAACACTTGTGCTGATATAGGTACTTTTTTTTTTTGAACGACTTGTGTGTGTTTCGTAAAATATGCTTTATTTTAAAATTAGGGCTTCCTGTTGCAGCTGTTCCAGGAGCTCTGAGTCCTTTGGCTATTCCAAATGCTGCTGCTGCAGCTGCTGCTGCTGCTGCTGGCCGCGTGGGAATGCCTGGAGTTTCAGCTGGTGGCAATACAGTCCTCCTGGTTAGCAATTTAAATGAAGAGGTCAGTGAAACATTTTTACTGTTTGGTTGGTTGTTGGTTTTTTTTTTTCCCCTTCTTTAGTCATGCTTCATTTGTCAGTATTTTTATAATTTCTTTGCGTTTGGCCTCTTACATTTGGATTTTAAGCTCAAAATATTTTTGCTGAGTTTTTTTAATAATCCCCCAAAGTTAATTTTAAAGCCATTATTGTTAAATACTTTTGTTTTCCCAGGTAGCTAACAACCTAAAATGCCCTTTGATAGTCGGCTACCTATTTTTTCTAAGAAAAATGTGGTAACTACTGCATGTTTGACATTTGAATTGAAAGCTTTATTTTTACAAAATAGCAACTATGCTTTCTTTTGCAATTATAATCACGTAAACTAGAATTTCTGTTTTGTTTCTTCTAATTGTTTGCTGTTTCATTTCATGCTTGTATCTCACATTTTAAGGTCTTAATTTATGTGAACTACTCTAACACATTTTTCTTTGAAGGTTCTCCCAAAGATCTTGACGAGGCACTCTTCCAGTCTCTCTTAGTAATTTTTTTCTTTGCAGTTACTCATTTGTCTTTAAAAATAATAAAAAATAATGGTGGCAAAGCATTTTCACCTTAACTGTATCTTTCTTGCTAACTCTGAAATCTAAAGGGGTTTATTTAGTTTTGCATTTTACTGTCCTTTACATTTATTTTGATGGCTGTGAAAGCTGGTATGAAATGTGGGACGTTTGTATCGGTCTAGCTGTTCCATTTTTAACTGGCCTCTGTCGCTGTAAATCATTAAGCTTTTTTTATCATCTGGTACTATTTTGTCATCCACAGTCTTGCATGTTAAAATGTTTTAGATCAGAGTGCCATTTTGAAGGATTTTTGCCTGCATTTCATAACCAGCCATGCTTACGCAGTTAAAGTTCAAAGTTTAAAATTTCTATTGCATGCTTTTTTTTATTTATTTTCATGTTGAGATGAAATGCTGTAGTTTACTCTTGATATGAATGTACTTTACCCATATTTGTCTTGGGTGACTACATTTTACTCAGTTTTTCTTGTACAGTACATAAACCAACCATTTTCTGACCAAATTCCTGCATTTCCTATGTACTGACCTATATTTTATTTTTTTTTGTTCCCCACTTCCTTTTTTTTTTTCTTCTGCATTGCTGTATTCCCTTCCCCATTTCATCCTTTTCCCTTTGTGTTCAACTTCCCTTTCCTTGTCTTTACCCAAATTCCCGTGCCCTTCCCTGTCTTACCCTTCTCCTCGTCTTTGTCTGTGTTCCCTGTCTTCATTCCCTATGTTCATGCTTCTGTGCTTGAACAAAATGTTCCTCGGACCAACTTGCCCCAATTAACCGCCTTGAAACCATGATCCATGACCACCTCACCATTCTGCGGGAACCACCCTTCGTTATGGATGATCTGTTCATCTCCGCTCTTCCTCGACTCTTCTCTCTTCTTGTCTTACGCTGCTTGCTCTTCTCTCCTTCTAAAGATGGTTACGCCCCAAAGTCTGTTTACCCTCTTCGGTATGTTATTGTTAGCACTATACTTTTATTATTGATTTGATTTTTGTTTTGGTTTTTTTTGTTTTGTTTATTTTTTTTGTTTTGTTTCACCTTAATTCTTATTTGTAGCTAGCACTTTGGCTTAAAGTTGAATAGTAAATCTTTTGCTATTTTTCTTTTGCTGTTTAAAACTCTCCATAGACACAGATTTTCTTTTAATGCATGCTAATATATTTTGCATGGTCTTTAATTTAATATCATTCACATAGCTTTGAGGGTTTATCAGAAATTATTCTTTTCAAAATTCACTATTCAAAATCTTTATCTCCTTTATTCATTTGTGAGAGTGTTGAGTTTGAGTGAGTGATCTTGTTGCTGTCTGAATGTTCCATTGATATGTCAGAGTATGTTACTTAGGTGACTGGCTTTAAAATGAACTTTTTCTTTTGGGTTACCTTTGACTTTGAAAAGGTGTTTATGGTGATGTGCAGCGTGTGAAGATTTTATACAATAAGAAAGACAGTGCTCTTATACAGATGGCTGATGGAAACCAGTCACAGCTGGGTAAGATTAGTTTTCTGTTTATATTCCCAGTAGTCTAAGTACTTGAAATGATGCTGTGTAAAATCAGGTGAACTAAGCATGTTTGCATTTGTCTGGTGTCCTGGTTACCCACGAGATCCAGAATTTTACTGTATGCAGTTCTGTTGCAGAAGGTCTGCGCAATATCCTAAATGAATTCAACAGCTGAATCACATGTGGTGGTCTCTAAATAAAATTAAATACTCGTGCAGATTCTGCAGACCTGGTTCTTGATTCCGGTCTTTTAGCACATTGACCCTTTGACTTGCTCGGGTGTTTTTCATGTTCGCTCGTGTGATGTACTGGAAGCTATTGAAAAGCAACACCGAATTGAGTGAAGTTGTTGTCTTTTTCAGCCATGAGCCATCTTAATGGACAAAAAATGTATGGAAAGATTATTCGGGTTACCCTTTCTAAACATCAGACAGTACAACTACCTCGAGAGGGACTTGATGACCAAGGGCTGACTAAAGATTTTGGTAATTCACCTCTGCATCGCTTCAAGAAACCTGGTTCAAAAAACTTTCAAAATATATTCCCTCCTTCTGCAACACTTCATCTGTCCAATATTCCGTAAGTGTTGGCCGTCAGTAAGCCAGTGGTATTAACGTGAGTCACAGCACGCTGAGCTGGCTAATGATGTCTTGCTTATGCTTATTTTCCTTCTGTCTCTAGACCGTCAGTAGCAGAAGAGGATCTACGCACATTGTTTGCTAACACTGGAGGCACTGTGAAAGCATTTAAATTTTTTCAGTAAGTACCTTTTCTGTACATAGCTCAAAGTGGGTTTTTCAGCATGTCTGAAGGAAGAGTGCATACAGGATAGCAAACATTGGGAGCAACCCTTGTGTTCGAGTCCCTAATGCCGTTATTTTGTTTCAGAAGAGATCACAAGATGGCCCTTCTTCAGATGTCAACAGTAGAAGAAGCTATTCAGGCTTTGATTGATCTTCACAATTACAATCTGGGAGAAAATCACCATCTGAGAGTTTCTTTCTCTAAGTCAACTATTTAAAAAGGCAGATTGAAAATGAGGGTGTATTGCGTTGTTTGGTGTTGTCACCTATTGACTGTTCAGGAAAGTGGGGACCAGAGTTTGTCTTCTGTTGTTTTTTTATCTTTTTTTTTTTTCACGCTGTTATCATTCCTAGGTTGTTTTGAAAAAAAAAAAAAATAAAAAATGAAAAAGCAGTGATACTAACTGCTGTTGTTCAACTGTTGTTTAGATAAACCATCATTTTGTTCAAAAGATTTCAAGTTAATACCACAGTTTTTCAACTTAGTTGACGTACGTGCCTTAAAAAGGAAACTAGTACTGCTGGAATTGCGTGACTAGTAAAAAGCAAATTTGGTTGTCTGGGGCACATTGTTACATGATAATTTAAATATGTTTAGGCAGGGGTGTGTAAAAAGGTTAAGCTTTTATTTCTCCTGCGTGATAGATTTCTTTATCTGCTGGCTTGTCACTTATTTTTCGTTTTAATTGGATAAGACGCATTACGCTGAAAGAGGAAAATGGCGTTATTTGATTTCTGCTACTTTTTGCTTTGTGCTCATTTTTTTTTTTAAAAAGGCCTTTTATATTTCATGGTTCTGGTCTAGATTCAGTTATGAATGTAGGCATTAGTTAAAATTAACAAGGTACGGAATATTAATTTCTTAAAGGACAAAAAGTGACTTCTGTGACTTTGAGCCCTACGTGAAAAGCATTGTGGAATCTTAACCTTTTTGTACACACTCTTGTGGGATGTATCATATAAATGTCAGCACTAAGTAATGTCTTGTTTGTGGCTGAATATTTTTCGTAGATGTTTTTGAGGTTGACATGACTTATGTGCATTTCAATATATATTGCCATCTTTAGTTTGTAATTAAGATATGGAATATGGTTGTGGATTTCTGAGCATGTACAGACCGGTCGAGCTAGTTCAGGAAATGGTGCATGTATTTTTCAATGACGAAGAAAGTTCGCTGCAAACGCTTGCAGGAAACTTTGTGGCAGTTTTCTAAAACTGACAACCAGGTGGGACCAAAGTTTATGTGCCTTTAGTCTTAATTTACCTTGCATTGTAATATTCAGTTTTAATAAATCTCTTCAAAATATTTTGTATTTAGAAATTGATCTGACTTTACTATAAACATGGCTCAGAATCTACAGATCCAGTTACTTTGAAAGCAGTTCTCTGTCAGTCTGAACTGTTACCTTGATTCTGTTTAAATGACCAATACTTTTTGAAATTGATGTACTTAGTTTCAAGATCCATAGATTCTGTTATCTATGTAGGAAAAGGAAAATGGTCATGTATATTTTCTATTAGTTGAGTTTTTACATCTTTAGAATTGTAAAATTCAGTATAGTTTGAAAGTGGCACAATTAAAAATTAATTTTCTAACAAAGTTGGGAGGTTTGACGGTTGTTTAATTTCATTTTGTGTGTACTCTGCTTACCTCTGTAGCATGCTCAATAAACACTTCTGTAGCTCTGTATTCACCTTTTCTGTCTTTCTCTGCTGCTTTCTATCTCTCCTCTTCTTTGTTTTTCACTTCTACTGTGCTTCTAAATTCATGTTTATTCTCTGCCAGGGTGGGAAAAGCATAATATTAAAAAATACAATTTATGGCTTTTTACCATAAATCTGATGCTGTGAAAAATACCAGCTTTTTATTTTCAGAAAGATAGTGACCCCTTTGCAGGCGTATGTGCATATTAAACATTTCCCACCCTGTTACAACTTACTGCTTTAAAGACATAACTTTTATTGTAGTTTGTTAGCTCTCTCTTTCTATCTTTTTAGTTTTTGAGCAGATTTATGCACTAATAGGTCTCTCAGGTTTGCCATGCTCTCTTGCTGCAGTTTCATCTTTCATTTTTTTTGTGTCTGCTAAAGATTTTCTACTAATCATACAGTACGCTCATGGGTCAGAGTAACAAAGTTGTTGACGTTAGATTAGCGGACCATATGTATTCCAGACCAGGACATTTCACCGTCTCAGAGACATGGGTTCAAATGAATGTAAAAAGAGTTTGGGCACTTTAATAGTGTTTCTTCATATTACTTGGACTGATTGTTGTGGGTTTTTTTTCCCCCTCGACTAGAAATAGGATTAGAACTTTTACACAGTCCCCTTTTAAGAGTAGCTGTAAGATCCTGAAGCATTACATTGGCAAAAGCTGTCGGTGTTCAATTCGAAGCAATTTTCTGTCACTTAGCCAGTACAACTACTGTAGATTTATTGATGTCAGATTACTTTGTGACCCGATGTCTGTTCTTTGGGTTGGCTTTCAAATCAATAAATAGCTATCAGCTTTTTAAAGGTCGTGCTGTAACATAGGGTGCTTGCATTAGTCTTCACTACATTAAATAAAATGCATTAGGTTCTCACCTGTTTTACCAGAAATACACCCAAGCGATGACTTAAGCTATACTCCAGGTGTCACAGTGATCACCCAGTCTGAAGTGCTAGCAGAAGCAGATTCGTCCATACGTGAAACTTCTATGAATCAACTGTTTTTAACAACTCGGGCACCCAAACACATTGATGTGACCATCTCCCAGTTGACTTGAAGAGAAGGTTCTGACTGAGCTGATCTTTTAAGTTTTTCATCTATGTAGTTTCATATCCCATATCTTTAAAAGTAAAAGTGTGTCAGATCTCCTTCTGCATATCAGAATGTGTTTGCGTGTTTCAAACGGAAATGTGAGTTGGAACTTACCATTCCGTGGGTTCAGCTTGTGCAGAACTACTTCCACTCTAACACGTCTGTATCAGATAGCATGTGGTGATTGCCAGATGTGTAACTTCAAAATAACTTCAAACGTCTGCAGTGCTCGGGTGTTTACAAATACAGGGGTTTTACAAAACTGTAACTTACTCATCTCTTGCCAGGCTTATTTCCTTAAAAAGAGATTATCTATCCTATTTTTCTCGTTTTGAAAAGTTCTGTGGCAGAAACCTCAAGGGAAAGAATATATATTGAATTTGGGTTGTTATAGATTCAGTAACTTTTTATTATGAGGTTATATTTGTATCAGCCAAAATTAGAAGTAACGGTAGTCATAATTGTCATGGAAGCATTTTTTTATTAACTCAGTGAAGAAAACCGCTGTTCAGTTATTGATACTTAGTCTTTAAAGTGGCATCTTTTCGGAAAATACAGGTTTAATGTCCTAACTGCTAGAACTTTGAGAGACTTGTTTTTCTGGAGATGGTACTGTGTTTTGTAAAGTAATTTGTACCTTTTTGTTGTTACAAAATGTAAATAAGTTTCTGTTGTATTTTTAGCTCTTCAGAATGTGAAAATGCAAAGCATCGTTTTTATTAAAAATTTACTAAAAATGAGGTTTTTGAATAACTTCTTACACTCCATGGAATGTGAGCTTTCACATTACGATAGTTGAACTTTAACATAGGCCTGTTGATACTCGAATCGTTTTAAAAGTCTGAAATTGAGTTCATAGTATTTTGACAGAAGGTGGTTGCTGATGGTTTTTCCCCCCCCCCTTTGTGAACTGTCAGATTTTTCTCTAACGGAGCAATGAAATTGGTTGGAGAAGTCCAAAAATGATTCTTTGATCAGGTAATGTCCGCTGGCAAATACAATATGTCAGTGAAGTACCACAAAGCCTGATACCGTTCAGACGAAAAATCATGGCAAAATTTCAGAGTTAAGTGAATGCCCTTGGAATTACTTCTGCATATTGTGATTTAACATGTTATTAAAAGGTGCCGTTGCCCTGCAGGAATAACAGCTTACACAACTAGTTGTAGATTGCTGGTTCTAACGTTTTACGTTAATTTAATTGCCAATTTTATAAGCTGTCATACAAAAAAACCCCTTTTGATTCATTGTAAGTTTCCTTGTGTTTACTATAGTATGTTACAGCGTGAAAGCATCAAGCAGACGTTTATCTGCAGTACTTGAGGCACTGCAATTTCATACCCTGGTTTACTCCAGATAATATGTCTAATTCTGTGCTTTAGATATTAAGCAGTTCTGTTGAAACACTAGAAAAATAAGAATTTTGGCTTTCTTTGCAAACAGGTATATAAATCCACTAGTCCGTCTCAAGACGTGGCTTTCCCAGTATTAAATGTTTTACAGTGAGCAAGGCTTCTTAAAAAGATCTGGTTTGTTAGGTAGGGATGAGGCGGAAGTCTGTATCTGTTAGACCTTATTCCGTTCCGGAGACTGAGGCGACCTAAAGTTGAGAATTTCTTGCTGAGGTGAACAAATTTTCTTTTAAACAATCTGGCAAAATGGCCCGTCTCCTGTAATCGTGCTCTGTGTAGAAAGGGCTTTACAAGTTGTGAATGTGGTCAAGATTGGAGTTGAAGGTATGTTTTCCCAGGTCTTGGTCATGCAACATCTGCAATATTTCTCACCTTCCTGGTCTCTTGGGGAGCAGCTGCAGCCTGCTAGGGCACTTCTTCTCACAGAGGGTAAGGAGAGAGACGGACTTTTCTGACTCAGTGGGGTTTGACATGCTATTTTCTACTTAATGGACCTTGGTAAAATTAATCAGAGGACTGCTGTAATCTAACTGTAGAGAGTGATAATCTATTATAAATTTGTCTCTTAGTCTGCAGTTAGCTTGCTAGAACCAGTGACAGGGTTCCTGCCCTGCTGAGGAATGACATGCCACAATAATGAAGCTTTAGAGAATGTCTTTAATGTTGTTTTTTTTCCTTCTGTAATATTTTTTCTCTTTTAATGTAAGAATTTATTTAGAATTACCTAATCTGAGTCTCTTGAGCTTTGAAAATCTCTACAGTGCACCTGCATGCGCGCACGTGTTCAGCCTCTTCAGGATGGTTATCAGAAAGAGATGGGTGAGTTCTTGCTTCACCTTAAAAAACGATGTCGTTTTTACTGCATGATACACCTTTGCTGTAATTTTCTGAGTTTACTGAACTTTCCCCTCATCAGCAAACTGAATTTGTCGCTTTGTTTTTCCCCCTTCAAAATTTACAGTGTGTAGTGTTTAAAATGTGTATTCTTGATTAGTTCTGCACGCAGGCAGCAAAGGAAAAGCAAAGAACTTTTCTTCCTTGAGAAAATGTGAATTAAATGAGGATTGGCTTAAATATGTTAAAAAAATAGAATTAGCTTAAAATAGCACTCCTATTATTGAAGAGTTCTGCATGTTTTATGAGTTCTAGCCCAGTTTCATGAGGAAAGGAGACATGCATAATTGCGTTGTCTCCGTGTGAATGTCCTGTTCCCCGGATAACCCCTGTCTCCCCCTGTCACTCCTGCACCCTTTGGCTGGTTCCCCATCAGAGGGGACGGAGCTCTCGCTACTGAGGTGTTACTATTTCTGTGCTCGCGACCAGTCGGCTCGCTAGGTCAAAGTCCTTATTTTCAGTGCTATGGGAAAGGGAAAGAAAAAAACCTTCTGCCTTTCCTTCTGTTTTGGCAGGAATTATCGACCAGGCACGTCCATAGTTCTGTCTCTCACAGGCGGAAGCTTGTGAGGTAGCAAAGGTGACGGGGCCTGGGGATATACTGCGTGGAGTCCACGAGAAATTGGAGGGAAGGGGTGTTTTGCAGTAGGAGCAGGAGGTTCAGTAGGTTTCTTCAAGTTGTTCTCATGCTTAAATAGCCCTTAAAAATTGTTGGTAAGGGGAGAGTTATTGGTTGAATTATTTTAAGGGGTTATTCTACAAACAAGTCTGGCCAAAGTCAGTACAGCTTGTGAGGTAAATGTGATCTCTCTTCGCTCCAGCTCAACGGGCATGGAGGTGTCAGAGTGTAGCAACTGCATGCGGAGTGCTGCGGAAGCTGGTTTTCCCGGGATGAGTACGGCTCATCCCTGGAAGCCATTGAGACGGAGAGCCTGAAGCCTCTAGCCCTAGGGTAGGCTACATGTCAGGCTGGCTTAGGGTGATTGACACTGATGGCTTGCCAAAGAGCTAGATAAAGCGAGCGAGTGGGATCTAGTAAGAGATTTGTTAGAGGGCTCATCAAAAGTGACACGTGTTGGAACTGATGTTTTTTGATGGAAAAAAGTCTGCTCTAGAATTTCTGACCATCTGTATTCTGTGGAACAGTGCCCCAGTATCCTTTGGGCTGACCCCATCCCCTCTCGTTCCTTAATGCCCTGGGCTTACCTCTCGCAGCATCAGCAGCCTTGGAAGATTTCAGTTGTGCAGCCAAAATCACGCTGGACTAGTCTGTTCTTTTCTGAAGCAGGAGGGGTTTCTTGGCGGCCGCACCTGACAAGCACCAGTGATCTGCTGCACGTGCTGGGACACCAGCCTTGCTGTTTCTTTAAAGCATTGACAGTCCTCAGCTAGCAAATAGCTACGGTGCTGTGCCAACAAAATACTCGCTTCAGCATGCTGTGCTTTGTTGTCTGAACGTTCACCTTCAGGTATTGACTTTAAGGTAATTTGGGTACGTTTTTTGTGAACAAGGGTTGTGTTTCAAAGCATGGGGGCTTTTTTATTTCTTTTTCCTTCTCTTTTTAGAGAGAGGGAGGCTTTCCTGTTGATGTTTATAGAAGATAGACCAGAGGTCACCTTCATTTCCCAGTGCTCAAGCAAATTCTGGTAAACCTTAACCATTTGGGTCAGATGTGTGCCTAACCTGTTCTTCAAACTCTGAAGACAGAGGTTTCACAACTTCTCTGGGCAGTCTGCGTCGCTGCTTTGCTGTGCTGGCTGTTAGAACTTAGGGGGAGAACAGAATTCTTGACCTAAACCTCCTGCTGCAATTTAAGTCCACTTTGGATTTTAGAAAGTGGTTATTTTCAAATTTCTCTGTTATACATAGCTAAACCTCATCTTCTTTGGAGTGTAATTACTTCAGAATATATGGTTAATAGTAGGTGACCTTTTTCTCATAGGTGGCTCTTCACTCATGATAGTTCTTAAAAACGAAGGCGCCTGTGGTGCCATCTTGTTACCCGGAGGCGGGTGTCCTTCACATGAATTGCTCTTTGATTACAGGAGGAGAAGGAAAATGGTAACACCAAGCACTCGCACATTGCTGTGATGAACTCTAAATAGCTTTTTTTTTCACCCTCCAGGTGGTTTGAGTTGTTAGAGTTGAGTCTGCAGCATGTTTTGGTCCCAAAGGGATGTGTTCTCAGCTGCGGCAAGGGAATTATTACCATATCACCACCCGTTATCACTAGCGAGTGACTGGAGTTAGTCAGGAAAATTGAAGCCTATAGAATACAAATACTAACAGATCAGTGTTGACGTTTATTTGCAGTTTGCTTCTGGATACCTGGAAATGTTTAAAATAGTTCCCTTTTCAAAGCAAACATCTTAAAGTATCAGAACTTTTTTTCACAGGGATGTAGACTGTTGGTTTGTATAGGCTATGATCTGTAACCGTTACATAGGTCTTCTGAATAGGTTGTCCTAAGGAAGGGGTTTCTACGTTTCATTTAATTCCAGCTCTTGCAAGTTTTGAGCCAGTCAAAAACTTGCATTTTTGCTGATCTGAAAGAATACACCCCTAAACACCCTTCCTTTTTAAGTCCACAGCAACTTCCCTCATTTTATAAAGAAGGGAAATCCGTAAATCAGAGCTTTTTTCAAGGAGATGTGAAACAACGTACATGACCTATTCTTCTAAAGCTAAAGAAAGGTACAAAGATTTTCTTCCTATGTTACGAGTGGCTATCCAGCCACCTTGTACCCTTAGAAGTGCTTGGTAAGCTTCCGCACAGATTTACTGGAAAGTAAAGATGTTGTGCGGGATGTCCTTGCACAGTAGTATAAAGCCTGAACTTCTCTCAGTGAGACAGCACACTTGAAGCGAGACCTGATTACCGACTGCAGCTGCTAGGTTTCTAGGGATCCACGACTTGCAGATTCAGTGGCTTCCAGGACTCTTCTCCAGCATTTTTGAGATCCTTCTGTGACCATAGCAAGTTGCATCCATGATTTCAGAACTTCAGGGTATATGCTGCAGAGTGAAATTAGGGCTGTATGCACTTCAGGCTCTTGGAATAAGATGCAGAGTAGCCCTAGGAGAATCTGGGAGCCTTCCAGTCTGTTTTGAGACACTGCCCTCATTGGAAATCCTTGGATCTTGTAGTCAAATTAATTTCAGTTTCACTTAATATTTAGCGCCTTCTAGAATCCTGAGTAACCAACATCCTTGTTACACTAAGTCAGAAGCTCTTCAAATGCTTCACAGGGTTTTTTTTTTACATGTTTTAGGAATTAATGTTATGTTCTGAATCATTCTTTTTTAACTACAAAAAACAATCTTGCCTTATACATGTCAGTTCCCTACTTGCAAGTTTGGTTTTTTTCAGTATGTGTGTCAGTTAATGTTACTTAAGTTTATGTTAGTAGAACTCGATAACAGTCAGCGTAGAACTCGGTGAGCTTGCACGTGGAACAATAGGCGTTAGTTTTCTGTGCTGATAAAACTAGGTCTAGACCCTCTGCCATGTAGGAGGTTGTATCTAGGCCACTGCTACCGAATGCTGAGATTTTCTCTCTTGCAGAGTTCTGCTCTGCCCTGCCAAAACCATGTTTCTAGGGCGAAGTAGTTCATCCAAATGTAGTGACCAAGTATGGGAGAAAAATGATACAAATATTGAATTGCTAGACCAGAACTTCAGCTCGTCAGAGACGAGCCAGTAGCTGAGAGCTTCCTCTGCACGTATCTGCACCGCAGGGCAAGTGGTCTTAGAGCCGGATGCCCTCAGCCAGTTTCAGCCCATGTCCCTGCACCCCTTTTTATAAGAGTTCGTTGTTTTGCTTTTCCAATTCAAAAAATGAATTTGCAATTTTTAAAATGCAAAGTTTTAATTTTTTTAAATCTGCCAAGCTATGGAGGCGAGCTATGTGTCATTGTGAGGCCAGGTGTGATGCACTTGGAAATGGAAATAATCTAAGATGCTGAATTTAGCTGAGGCTGCAGGCTGTTGATTTTAATAAAATCTTTTCTGGATTAATAATTGTCACAAATACAACTTTAGTATTTTGGGCTGCGTATATGATATATAGAAAACCTCAGCGTATTTTTGTAAATCTATTGAGTGAGTACTTGTACATCAGGTTGCCTTCCTCCATCAGGGAACAGCATGCCTCCCTGCTACTGTTCTGTTGTTCAGAGGCACGAACAACTCCTGCTGCTGATAAAGGGCTGATGTTCTAAACTGCATGATTTAGGAGAGTTACCAGGTTTGTTACCGACTTCCTTATTCTTCCCCTGTATGTGGTAATTTTAGAAGTGTCACAATGGCTTACACTTGTTAGCATTTAACCTTCTTCTGCAATCATTTCAAGCAGAAAGGAAGATGGAACAGTTGCAAGATTCAAATACTGTGGATGTCAGCTTTGTTCCAAATTTGATTTTTCCTGCTTGCACTTCGATGATCCCTAACATTGCCTCGCCGCTGTAATGAATTTCTTTGTACCAGACACATAATAATCAAACTTATTTTATTATCACTGGAAACGTTGTTGCTAAAATCTGACAAATGTGTAAGGTTCCTAATAATTTGAATGTAGAAGTAGTTTAACATTAGTTAGGAAGACTTGCAGTTTTACATCCACATTCTGAGTATTTAGAAGCTGGTGTTAGGTTACCAGGGACTCAAATGTTTGTGGCTTGTGCCGCATGTATGCGGTCTGGTATTACCTGATCTTTAGGAAGACTGATCTGGTGAAGCAGTACTTGTCATCGCCATTAGTTATCCACATGAAGGTGGCACAGACTGCTGTCACCTGGAACTCTCTAATGTTATTTTCGTAAATGCTGATTCAGTGATGCTGAAAAATGGCTAGTTTGTGCGTCTTGTACTAGTGAAACTGCAGGGATTATAGGAACTGATCAGTGGAAGGCAGAAGCAATATACCTCATGCTTGTAAAATTGTAACAGGATTTTAAAAGTCTCTAACACATAAAACTGCCTGATTCCTTTTACAAAATGTGCTGTTACATGAAAGATTTAGCCACACTCAATAGACATATTACTTTAAATATATTGGTACTAACAATGAAACCCTTCTCTCTCTCCTGTACCTTCATTAATGTCACTGTCAAGGACAGGAACATGTTCCAAATGCTCCTCTTTCACTGCAGGAAGTAGCCAGGAATCATACAGGAGGTGCCTTCCCGTTATGGTTGGGCTGTTCTTACGGCTTGCTGCTGCTGTGAAGGGCTTAGTCCTGCTCCTCCCGCTCTTGGCTAAGTGATCTTCTGCCAGTTCTGATGCCTGTCTTGTTCTTGCCCTTCACCTGGTTGATTCACCTTGCTAAACTGGCAGCCTCCCTACCAAAAAGTCAAACTTCTCTTTTCCCTCTCCCCCTTTTGGTATTAGTTTTTTTTCCCTTTAGCGGACTGAACGGTTAGAGAAATGCCAAATCAGACGGAGCATACTCCTGGGAGGAGGGGGAAGACAACACTGCCTGCTTCAACATCTAAATGTAATGAAATCTCAGCTTTAAAACACTTTATGCTGATATAATTGTTCCAGCCCTAAAGGCTGAACTGGCATGGATTTTAGATATAGGTGGAAATACTGAATAGCTGTAGGACTTAAGCTGCTACACACTGTGATGGTCATTGACGTAAGTGCCCATATGAACCTTTTTAGTTTCTAGACACTAATAATTACTAAACCACTGTGTATTATCCAGACATATCACATAAATTAACATAATAAACACATCACTTTACAGCAGCATCTTAGGAAATGGTTTGCCACATGCTGCCAAAATAGCGGATGACATCAGCTTCGCGGGCTGTGCTGAATGTTTTGCTTAAGTAAAGTTATTGAAATTCATAATGTGTTTTTTCTTCAATGAGGCAGGAAAAAATATTTCTAATCATGGATTAACGATGATGGTCTCTGGGATGCTGATTATTCTGCATGGGGTGTTTGGGGTTTTTTGCAGGGTTTGGGGGTTTTTTTTGTGTTTGGTTTGTTCCCTACCTTTAGCCTATCATACCGCTTTTGTTGTGTTTCTGCCATTGCTGCTCTAGGTCCAAGCAGGATTCCCCAGGCACAACTTTTTTTAAAGTCTCTGGTTGTCATCTCAGTGGGATTTTCCTGTTCTTCCATTTCCAGAAATGTTTTTTTGAAACAGTGTGTTCGTTCCTTGTTAAATATGATGAGAGTGGTGTTTGCTTTCACCCGACGGAGTTGGGCTGACATTTATACCTTAAGTTTCTTGAGGCAAAGGCTCTCTTTTACTTTGAGGTGTCAGTCATGTTGTAAAGGCCATAATAATTCTCAAAGAAACATTTCTGATTTTTGCCCCTCGCTGTAGTTTAAGAGGAGAAAGGCAAGAAGACTGTGCTTCATGAGCCAGGCTTTTACTATTTCATGGTGACAGATAATGGTAATATTTACTACTTACGAGCCATGCACATAAATCTACATATTTATGTAGTAATGGGTAAAGTAAAATATTGTGGCATTTCTAGTTAGAACATAATTGCCATGTATATTAACACAGATGTGGGATCTGGATGTCAAAGAAAGTGAGCCAAAAATAAAGCTGTTCTACCAAATTGATTCAGTACTATGAGAGTATTTTAAGAAGCTGTAATAAGGGAGGTTCTCAAGGAGTAGACTAAAATATTTCTGGTTTTAGCTAATGACAAAGTAAAGGTGATCAGCAGTGTCATACTTAGAGCTGATTACATGCCGCAAAGTTAACCATAGACTAGTTCCTGTACTAAATTTCTGAAGTGTATTGATAGCTCTGTTCTTGAGAGTCGAAGCAGACTGAATATTAAATGAAAGAAAAAGTTCTGCTAGACTGAGTTTGTCTTGTCTGAAATCCTGCGCCTCTTTCCTCCTAACTCCTTCTTGTCTCCTCTCCCATTTTCCCATTAGCTCAGGCTCGATATGCCAAACCTTACATAAAATGAGTATTTTTTTCTTTTCTCTACCACCACACCTGCCTGTTGTCCCCCACTTCAGAGCGTTTAGAATGCTTACACTCGGCTTGTTTTGAAAGCCGCTCCCCTGACCTGTTCTCCATCCAGCGCTGCTTCCCTGTACTTTATTCCCCTGGTCTTGCTGCCTCCATACCCCCTGTGTACCATCTTTCCCCTGCGAATGATCCGCACGCAGTTGCTGAGGGCTCCCTGTGCTCGTTGGTGAAGGTGTAACGGTCCTGTGGCAACCCTGGCTTGCAAATTCTGTTGCCTCTCCGCAGGTGCCGGGAGCTGTTGGGTAGTTTCAGAAACCGCTTGTCTTTCCCAGTGAGGACTGACCTGGTGAGGACTGAACAGGACTAAAGCTGAACCCAGAGACCGCTACCTTTTGATGTGCCGTCTTCACGCTTCACCTCCTGTGTCCGGAGTGCTGGCCTCAGGAGACCTTATCTACGAGTCCCTCAGGATCTGTGCGGTGCGAGACTTCAGCAGGACCCATTGTGTCAGACACATCACAAGATTTCGCGGTGAGGCGTCCAGGTAATGCTGAAATGGGGGGTGGGAGTTTTGGGGGTTCTGCTTTCTATGGATGTATATTCAGGATGAAAAGAGACTTTAAATTTTGCTGGGTAGTGTTACAACAGTGGGTAGCAACACTTCAAAAAAAGAAAAGCCATGCTCCAAAGCTTAGTTTTATTCATGTGCAAAGCCAAATGAGGTTTTTGGGCGTTCTGATCCCCTCCAGCATCCACCTGGGCCTGTTTCTCAGGCAAGGTACCAATTGGATATGGCAGAATTGCTAGTTTAGGTTTTTTAGATCTCAGAAATCTACTGATATACTCAAGGAAGGGCTAGCAGTGAAAAAGGATCGATTGACAGGAGAGGGTGATTGCTAGTGTCAAACGGGGAGGATGTATGTGCTGCTCCTAGGGTTTTCTGAAAACCAGTTTCTTTCAACATGTTCACTAATGACCTTGAAGGTGAGGTTAATTTGATATTGATTAGATTAACAAATGTAAAATCTGGTAAATAAAAGCAATTAATTAAAAATAGTGAGAAGAGCAGTTTGTTGAATGAAAGCGAGGGGAGCTTTAATATAAGGAAGAAGATGGTGCTACAGAACTGCTAATGTTCCTGAAGTTACGGACTAAGTTGTGACTCCTTGTTATTTGCCAGAGAGAATTTCAGTTCCTCCTCGAGGGGCCCTTTGTGCTTCGGCATTTGAACCTGTTCACCCTGAACTAACCGCTGGAGGTTGGCCTCCCAGGATTTCTAGTTGGATTGCAGGTACCCAGCCTTTCTTTATGGGCTTGTATTTAACTGGGGGAAGGGGGCTCTGGAGCTGTCGTGTGTCATACTTGCCAGGCTTGCTTGAGATGCCCCTACCTGCCAGAAAAGTATTAAAGAGATGGATTGTAGCAAAATAAGGATGACAAAACTGGAAACGTGGAACTCCAGAGACCACACTGACACGTAACTGGCATGGAGGCTTGCCTGTAATTTCTGTGAGAGACCTCGGCTCCTGGAAACCAAGGGCTCAGCTCCACAGCAGCTTTTCTTGAGAGTCCTTTCTTCTTGTCATGGCCTCTTTGAAACTTTGTTTAGTCTTAGAAGCTAAAAGGATGCTTTAATACACAGATTTTAATCCTGACATGGCCCAGGAAATCGGGGAAGGTTTTAAGCTCACCTATCCGTGTTACATTAAAGTACTATAATATTGTGTCATATTCCAGGTTATTGAAAGGGCTAAAAGGCGGTTAGGATTTACTGGGTCTGTTTCTGAGCCTTGCCTGCTAACTTTGGGGTCAGACACGTGAGTATCCCTATGTTTAATATTAGTGTTAGTCTTTCTCTTTTCTCTCTGGCCTTCCCAGCAAATATTTCTGCCTCCTTGCTGAAGATCCGCAATGTGAGGGCAGGGTATGGGGCACCTACACATTCTCATTTCCTTGACTCTTGCAAATCCTGATTCATTCCAAATGAACACATCTCTCCAGAGATGTGGCCAGGTCATGAGAGTAAACCTAGCAGCACACCTAACGTGCTCCTGACATCCTCCCCGTCCACGATCCTCTTCTCTTCCAAGACAAACCCTGTAGTCTGTTCTTTAGAACACGCTCTCTTCTGGGAGGTGCTGGGGTGTATGGGAAGCTTCACAATCCTAATGGGAGGAAGCTCCAGTTTGCGTTGTGCGCCAACATGTGAGCCGAGGCTTTAGGCAAATGCGTTCTCCTGCTGTTGCTACTTTTTGTCCTTTACATAGAAGTGAGAAGACGTGAGAAAATCAACAAGCGAACCCAGACCACTAGACTTCATGCAGTGGGCAGAGAGAGAAAATGAAGTACTGTTAACTGCCTTCCTCACTGTCTCCCTCACAGTCCACCCTCATCCCCTGACTCCCCTGAAAGGGACCTTTCACGTTTCTGTATTAGCAATAACATTGGCAGGGGAAAAATAACGCCACGCTCCGCTCCATACGTTGCAGTTGTATCATCCTCTCCCAGGTGCCTGTTTTGTTTTTAAGAAAAATTATCTTAGAAACACTAGTGGGGAAAGACAGAGCAGAAGCGATTCCCACTCTTCCCTTTGAAGTGAGCAGTTTAAAAATGGGCTTATTTTGTTAGAATTCAGTGTAAGTGCTTTTCAATAGATGAGATATACTTTTGCTGAGTTCCAGTGGACTCTACCAAATCAACCTCCCACTCAATTCAATTAATTCCCTCCCCCCTGTGTGTGAGGAGCAAGGTTTGGATATAAAAACACTAAATGTAAGATTAAAATGTCTACAGAGATGATCAGAAGGGAGTCTATTTTAATAACCCTCTCAGATTGCTGTGCATGAGATGTGGAAGTAGGAGGTTTAATCTCAGTGCAGTGCCTTTACAATTATAATCAGAATTGAGCAGAGTATTGGTCAATAGGAAATGTGCTCCTCAGGGTAGGGAGAGTACTGTAACAAGAATTAAGTCTCTGGATGTTAGTGAAGGAAACCATCTGAAAAGAATAATCAGCTGCAGCAGTATGGATCTCGGGTTCACAGAAAGAATTGTTCAAAACTAAACAAAAACCCATAGCAAGAAGCAGCAGAAAATTCACAGAGGCTTAGATCGTCCCTGTGCGAGCAGGAAAGAAACGCTGGTTCCAAGTGCATAATGCTTTCCTTTGGTGAATTTTTGCTTTGAGATATTTACAGCTGGTGCCAAGGTAAGAAGTAGTAGTTATTCGCTTTATCTTTCCTTATGGCCTAGATTGGTTCCTGTAAATCAGCGCAGGGCGCACGAAAGTTGTCATGGATTTTAGGCAGGTCATGGGTTGTGGAAACATATAAGGTGCTAATTGAAAATACCATTCTGCAGACCTTTTCCCCTCTTAATCTCCCAGGCTAAAAGTTTGCTGAGTTTTTCCTCTTTTGTCACATAATACCTGTCTAGAGTCTTTTAAATTAACTTTGGGCTGCTGGTGGCTGAGTTATTACATTGAAGCCAAGCTTAAGACCCGTTATTATAAAGTTTTTGATTGTTTGCCCCTTTTTTCCTGCTCACATCTATTATGTGCATTATCGAGATGAAATGTGAATAGCACGAGTTCACTACTCCTGCTTAATACAATTGTGCTTTGTGACAACAGTCTTGTAGTATCTTTTAAAACTCTTGAAGACTGAGGTAAGGTGTAACTTTGTGAGGTGCTGTAATTCTCTGCTCTACAGATGTCACTGGCTTAAGACACGTTCTCACAAATCCAGACTGAATTATCATCTCTGAAGTCGTCAGAACTGGAAAGTTCCGCAGTGGAAGAGGAGTATTTGCAGTTTTATATCTTTTATTTAAATGTGTAAGATTAAAACAGAGACCAAACATTAAGCTAAGGAATAAACCTCTGTACTCTTAACCTTATAATGGAGTATAAGCTCTGCAGGTACAAACTTGTAGAGTCCTTGAACATCCTAAATATCTGATTGAGGGTATATGTCTACAAGGTGTGAAGAAGAGAGGGAAATTGTGGGTGCCCACCTGTTTATTTGCAAGCTCCTGCTAAGAAGTGAATTGTGCTTCTTGTGTGTATTGCCACCCTCTCAGCAGGGTCTATCCTCAAAGGAAAGGCGTAAATGATATAGATACAAGTTTTGGCATAAGGTGCTTGGATTTATTCTTCATACTCAAAAAAAAAAAAAAAAGGTAAAGATACTGGCAAAAGTAATTTGACAAAACAAAATTGACTTCAATTACAGTGCATATTAATGCAAATATGTTCGCATGTCTGCAACTTTTGACCACCTAGAGTATTTAGCACTTCAGACTTTCACGTCAGTGTATAAATATTAACAATTCAGGTTGCTCCTCATGCGAAGGCAGTTCTTCTGTGGGGGCAAGCTGTTGCCTTAGTGCCTTCCTAAAGCTGAAGTTTTTTAATATCAGCAATTGATCATAATAGTTAGTCCTTCGTGATTTAAATTGTGCAGTACAGATGCCCATTTCTTATGCAGAAGCAGCAAATGTAGGGCGTGGGGTTTACTCAGTGTTTCCTTAAGGCAAACCTTAGTCACACGATAAGATACTTGAAATTACCACTTCAATTAAAGAGAGAATTTTGTTTCAAAGAGCTGATGGTTATGCTGTCTTTATATATACATAAATATATATATCTCACTGCTTCTGAATAATGAAATCACTCACCGGGTGCAAGGTAAGCACGACCAGGCCTCGTCTTTGAAAGCTGTCTCTGCTGGGGAGCAGCCTTGCAAGGCCAACAGCAGCTAGGTAACCCTGTCAGTCATACCGTGTCAGGCTGGGATTGCCTAGGAAATGGTGTCAGACATATCAGACCGGGGCACAGAAACGAGCAAGACTGGCACCGATGGGGAGGAGAAAGTCATTAGAGGCAGGTTGTTTATTTTGTGGGAGGGTGGGACAGGGTCAAATAGTGGGAAGAGGTATGGAAAGGTGTGCAAAACTCCTCCATCTTCCTGTAGGCTATGGGAATCGCCTCCAAATACAAGAGCTGCAAGATACAGCCAAAAACTTGTGAAGCTGAACCCAGTATGAATATTCTGGAATGAAAGCAATCTAATTATTTGAGAATTCAGACGTAGATGATACTAGTTTTGCTTAAACATAGCACTGATCCTCTGGCATTCTTGAACAAGCTATTAAGGAATTACCATATTCCGGGGAAATGTGTTTTTTTTTTAACCTTGCTTTCAGTGGAAAGGCGTATGGTGCCGCTATGTCTCAAGCAATAAATAAGCAGATGTCAGCAGCGTAGCCTGACTGTGTTCGATGTTGCTTGAGCTGCCTCTGCTTCCCCAGAGCCTGACGCTGCGGCAAGTGTCACGGTGCCTACCAGAGCCAAAGCACCAGCTTGAAACACCAGTGAGAAACTCTGTGGGGTGGCAGGGGGGGGAGAAGCACTGTGGGTGTCACCCATGTGTGCGCCAGAGCTAATCTACCCTCTCGGTGATGAAAGTTTTTCCCGTCTTCAGACAAGAGAACAGACCTGGCCAGTGCACCTGAGAGGGAGAAAGGGCCTGAGCTATACTTTCAGCCGCTCTGACTATCCCAGGTGGATTATTTGGATGATTGCAGGATCATTTGGTGGCTCTCTCTCATAAGGCACCTTTGAACCCAGACTGCCTTAATCTAGTCCTGAATAGAAGTTAATTTAGAGCTATTCAGAAGCTAATTTAGAGAGATTTACAGAGCTGTCTTCAAAGGAGCAGTCTTTTAGGATTCCATTTCTAAATCGTGATTTTTCTTTTTTACTGTGATTTCCAGGAGCTGCTTCAGGGAAAAATGTCTTGGTTACTATTGTAGCACATCAGATGATGGTTACTTGATATCTTTTAAGCAGTGCTCAGTTCTTCTGGAAACACCGACTCTACCTTTACCCAGCACAGGGACAATCTACTTGTGGCACATCTGTGCAACTCTTGACCCCACTAGTATCTGCAAAGATACCACCAGTAGCTTGCAGTGGTCTCCTGGAGTGCAGCAAGCACCTAATCCTGTATCTTTTTCCCCAGGAATCTCCCAGTCGCCGTTCTTGTTGCAAACATCCTACCTACTGTTGGTCGTCTTGCCACCAAGCAAGCTCCTGAGGCCCAGTGATGTTGTTCGGATGGACCCCATGCCACCTTCCACCCAGGCTTGCAACTTTCTGATGAGCACATTGGGTTATGGACAGCAGGTTCCTAGGACGATAAAAGGAGAGGGTTTACCTAGAGAGGAAACCAGACACTGAAAAAACAACAGTATTTCCAATAACAAACCTTAAGAGAAGCTGGCACTGGGTCTTCTGGAACGCTTTTGATGCATTTGAATTGCCAGCTGTCTGAGGACTTTGGATGAACCTCATTCAAAACCTCAGCCTTCTGTGTCTTGAGGCCATCAGATGCACAAGAATGAGTGGCAAACACGTTTGAGGCCATGCAGGCACCACAGGATGGGCACCTGGTCTGTAAATTGTCCCTCCGGGCTGTGATTTCTTTTGTGAGCACAGGGCCTCTGGGCAAATTATTGCGTATCTGCTGACTTCAGAACAGGGACTGTATTGCATGAATTGTGGGACAGGGTAGAAATGGGGAGAGGTGAGTGTCCCCTCTGTTGCTACCTGGTTGCAAGGTGGGAAAGGTTACAAAAATACCCTTTGGGGCACGGAGAGAACTACTGATCTGGGGGATTAATGTATCTTCTTGCCGGTGCATCAGTGCTTTCCACCTGAAATGACTCTAAAATAACAATTTGTTTTATTAATACAGGGTGAGAACAGAAAGGATGCGGTGGTGAACCTGGAGTGAGCGAGCGTCAGGGCTTCCGCCCTGCAGTCTGAAATGCAGCACCAAGATACCCAGGTGAGCACTCACCAGGCTGCTTCAGCTGCAAGAAGCCAAGGGCAACTACCTTTCACAGAGCTCTTGTCCACTGCAACTGAATTGTATCTACCACCTGATCCCACCTGTTCACCTGTGGCGTGACCTGTTGGTGGGATGATTTGCAGTGGTCTCTAAACTAAGGTGTTTTAATTTGTATTTAGTATGAGGAAGAAGCAGGACCTTCATTATTAATATAGCACAGCTCGTTATGCCCATGTAACCAGTCTAAGGTCTGACCCTAAATCCCGACTGAATAGGACACGTGCCGCCAAGGCGAGTGAAAGAGGAGCGCTCTCAGACTTGTTTCAGCTCTTGCAAGAGAGTAGGAAAAAGCAAACCCAAGAGAGTACAGCAATGTGCTCAGATACATCGTGCTGCTGGGTCTCCAGTTTGGGGAGTACCGCGAAGGCTGTGGTGCAGCACGTGTCTGCTTGAGTTACTTGAGGCTCAGAGGGGATCTCATCCCCATGTACCAGCACTTAAGGGACAGCTACAAAGATGGAGATTCCCTTTTTACGTGGAGTCCCATGGAGAGGACAAGGGGGATGGACACAAGTTGCTCTTGGGGAGCTTCCGACTGGACACGAGAGGGAAATTTTTCACAGTGAGGACAGTCACCGTTGGAATAATCTCCCCAGGGAAGGGGTTGGCTCGGCCACGTTGGACACTTTTAAGATTTGTCTGGACAGGGTGCTGGGCCATCTTGTCTAGGCTGCGCTCTTCCCAGAAAGGTTGGACTAGGTGATCCCTGAGGTCCCTTCCACCTGGGATTCTGTGAGTTCAGGTAGAGGCTTGAACACTGAGTTTCTGACTGTAAAAAGGGTCTAATTTCTCTTGATAGGGGAGCATGCAGAAATAAATGATTTAGGCATTTTTTAAAAGCTGGTTTACAGGCCTGTCCTGCAGGCAGGGTATATGTATAGCTCTGGACTGGGAATTACATTGGAAGGAAGAAAACTAGCTGGCTGATTGCCCCATGATATTTTTAACTCCTTCGTCACTTGCAGCAGTCTCCAGTGGTTGTCACATCCTATGTCTGGGTCTGGATTTGGCAGCATTTCACAGTGAGTGGTTCAGCTGTAAATACTGTACAGAACGCGAGGCTGAGGTTATCCCGACCCAGTGCACTTGGGCACGCTTTCTTGCTTCAGTTCAGTGTTTTCCTGGGGTGTCAGGTCAGAGCTTGATTCTTGTTTTCAGAGAGAACTTTCTAAAAAAGTGTGATTGGTAGAGGAGTTAACTTGGGCTGAGATATTTTCTTGCTCCGTTACTCCTTCCAATCCGGTAACTAAATTGATTAAAAAGCTGTTCTTAAAACACTGGATTACTCAGTCTTTTGTAGTTCCTTTTACAAGAACAGTGTGCTAAATAAAAAGGAGCCTAAGGTTTCCAGTAGAGAGATGGGCCTGTAATCTTTGTGTCTATGTGTGGGAAGTACTTGAAAATTTGCCTCCTACGGACAGATTAGTGACTTGTTGGTAGAGGGAAGTTTCTTAAAAATTATGCTTTGCGTAAACTTTAAATTGCAGAAAGCATCCACTTCCCTGTGAATTCCATTATTTAGGTACTATCTGAAACAAATGTCAGGCTGACACTTCACAAATTGTTTGCTTCCGATCGTCCTATTACTTTACAGATGTTCCAAAAGTTTTCACACCAGCTTCTCCAGAAAATATCTAAAGACAAGGGCAGGTTTCGTTCTGTAGCATCGTGGTTTTGGCAGGTACGCAGAAAGCTGAGTGGGCTGATCACGTGCTTCCCATCTGTCAGCTCATCACTGTTAATAGGTGCTTGAAGGAAAATTGCATCTATTACACACAGCACTGGATGCTGGAAGTTCGTATGTCAAGAAAAGATGGACATGGAGAGAACAGAAGGTGTTTCATAACTGACTTTTTTATCTACAAAAGACATCCCTGTGCTGCCCTGTTGGGAGTTGTTATCTTTTGTGCAGATGTGATCTTGGCTGAATTTGGACTTGCTGATGCCCGTTGGAAAGCACATTATGCACAGTCTGGGCCTGCCTACCCTGAGACACTGAAAAGCAGAGCAGGATTTTTTTTCCAGCGGTGTTGAAGTCCACTTAAAGGCTGGCAGAGTACTACAGTGCACATGTTTTCCTGATTTCCTGGGACTGTAGCTCATTCCTGAGCGTCAGCTATTGACACCTCGCTCTCAACCACTGTGTATATTGCTGTTTCTTATCCACAGAGTTGTGCTGTAAGGTGCACCGGTTCCATAGGAGCAGCTCCATATATCCACTATGGATACAGGTTATTCTGAATGCAGGTTACACGCTTCAGCTCTGCTGATTCTAATGACTAAACACAAACTTCCCTGGCTTTTCTTGTCTAAAAACCCAGTCGCATCGCCCACACCAGTGGTTTCCTGGGCTGCAATTTATCCCAGATGATAAATACCGAAAGCTGTGCTTACCCTGGGGAGTAGAGGCATCCTGGAGTGTTTCAAACAGCTCCCTACTTGCAGGTTTAAGAACGGCATGTTACAGCATGACAGTAGTATGACCGGGTTGTTATAACGGCCAGTTTGGCATTCATAGTGCACCACTCAAATAAAACTTGTCTTCCTATTGATTTTTAACAGCAGCTAGGCAGGCTCTTCTGTGTGATTCATCTCCCCTAAATTTAGCTGCCTAAACATTAGACATCTCATTTGAACCAGTCATCTAGCGTAGTCTCCGAATTAGTCATCAAAGATAAGCGGCTCAACAGGACAGTCTGACCTGTGTCAGGATAGGATTCTAGCAGAGATACAGGGCTTAAGTCATCTCTGGAGGTAACTGCTCTTCTCCACTGATTCTGACTTAATTTTGTGACTTCCGACAGCAAGGTGAGGGAAGCTCTACCCTTTTGCTCTGTTTTCCAAAAGTATTTTTTCAACTTCAGTTATCAACATCCTTCCTTTTAATCATGAAGAAATGTCTTTGTTTGAAGCACCAAACTGGATTTGCTGCCGTTATTTTTTTGATTCCTTCCTCTTATTCTTGTTTTACCGTTTCTTCTCATTATGAATTAGAAAAATTTCCAAGACTGCGTGAAAAAAGAGAAGGGAGAGGTTCCGTATTCTTTATTTAAACACATTTTTCCAGTAATCAATAGCTTTACTGGAGCTATGGGTTTCAATGCTTTCTCCTTAAAAACATAGATCAGACAGTATTGCGAAGCCATACATCTTCCCTGTCAAACGTTTAATTTATTGTGCTGTTCATTTATAGCTTGAGACTAGAGAACTATTGGTTGACAAAAGAGGATGGATGGCCTTTTTATTGAGTCCTTACACAGCTGGCAGAAGATAGCAAATGGGGGAAGGAAATGTGCAACCCTCGTTCCCAAACTTCTAATAAATCGTGGACGGATCACAAGGTGTTTATGCTAACTTAAATAACTATTGCTTTGCATTTCCAAAGGATCGGGGGTTGACAATCGTTTGTCTCGTTCACTGTGATTAAACTGAGCATCGGAAAGCAGGTTAGGAATGAACTTTTATAGTCTTACACGACAGCTAATGTTACGGATATACAAAGCAGCATGGTCCATTTCTAACTCGGTTATGGTTGTTGCTTCATCCCTCTGAAGTTAAAGCAATATTACCATTGGAACAGTTCTTGTTTGGTACTATTATACTCCAGAGCTCCTTCTTTAAAGGAGTTAAACTAAATGAACTAAAAAAGTTAATAGTTTATGGTAGAGGGGAAGTGATTTCAGCAGCTAGCTTCTCTGACGGCTCTGTCTATTGGGTTTACGCACAAGGTGGTCGTGCTGCGGGCAGCACTTTGGAGCCGAGGTGCTGCCTCAGAAGTTCTTGGTTTACACGGCAGCGGGCATCCCTCAGCCTCCACTCCTGTAATCTCTCTTCCTCTCCTCATTTTGCAGTAGTAAAATAGACGTGCTTGTTGGTTTGAACTAATAATTTCCTGGTTTGAATATTTTTCTGGTTTTTGCAGTATCAAGTTGTAGGTTTCATCTTCGGCTTCGGGGACCTTTGTGATTCTGCTCTTCTGCTTTTGCGCCACAGTATCCACCCCCAGCTTTGTCTGTATCCATAATAATGTTGCTTCTGTTTGGTAATTTTACCCATCTGTAAACTTCATATTCCTGCTGAGCATCCTGCAAGCACGGACACCACCCTTGATTGAATTTGTTGGCGAGGTCAATTGCACTCTCGGCATTCAATGCATATTCTTACCGTGGGTTCTAGAGAGAAAAAATGGACAATTATCACAATTATTATTGGATTAGGAAAGGGCTGTTCTTGGCTGGAGGGGGAAAAAAAAGTAATGATTTAAGTTGTCTGTTTTACCCAGTTTCTGCTCCTTTTGTTGTTAAGAGAGGAAAATGTAGCTGGGAAAAAAATCTAAGAGAATTCTTTATTATTTCTCAACTGGGAATGCTTTGTCACTGTGATACTTTCCCCTTAAGGGAAGTTCTGTCATAACATTTTAAAATACATAATTTTTTAAATGATCTCTTGACCACAGGTTATCAGAGGGTATAAGCCATGCAATCTGAGCTTCAAACCGCGCTGTTACCTAGTAGCAGCAGGTGTCTTGTATTGTCCCTCTCAGTCACTAGGGGGGCTGAATCCTATTTAGCCACAGCAATTAAAGAGATCGCGATTGGTTTCCAGTTAGACACCCTGATGGATTGGTTGGAATAAAGATCTGCATTCTACAGTTCTCTAACATTCCTGAGTTCCTTGTTTCACTGTTTTTTCAATTGCTCTCTTCTTGAGGTGCGTTAGTTAAAGCTGATATTACAGCTTACACACGTGCGCAAACAATGTGTAAACAACTGAATAACTATTAGCAAAGAGGGTTGCAGAAGCCGTTATGCTGATGGAAGTGTTTCTGCTAAGCAGAAGGTGAATGAATGCATTTATATAATAATTCTCTTCAGAATTTTAAACGGCGTATATATGAAGCAAATGCAAGGAAAGTGATATCTAGGCTTGTTTAAATGAAGGCAAATTTCTGCTTGGCCACATCTTAATAAACAGAAACAGGCTAAGCCACGTTTCTTTTATCTGCACAAAATGAATGGCATTTCAATCAATAAACCCAATAGTGAAGAGTAAGCGGTTGTAAGTATGTAGCTGCAAATGTCAAATATAGTAAGCGTTTAGAAATACGTTGACAAAACTGGGATTGGTACATTTGTTTATTTTTTAGGCCAAATATACTTGCATAGTAATCAATTCTGACTGTGAAAATAAGATGCAGAATTAATAATGTATGATTGGTTTTTGAAGAACGCTTTTTTTTGTATCACAGCCTCATTATCCAGCAATCAGCCCGGTAAAGTCTTACAAAAGGGCTCATAAATGGGACACCACGAGTCAAAATAATTCCCTTTAGTCCTGTTGTAGCCAGAAAAGTTCCTGTGTAGAATAGGTAGAAGAAAGGAAAAGGAACGGGTGGATGGGATGGGCTGTAACAGAACTCCCCCAGACTTGCCTTCTGCCTGCACATCAGCACCGTGCACGAAAAGCGCTGGCCAGACTTTGCTTTTTAATACCTTATTTTAAAAACCTTAGCCCCCTCCCTTTGTGTATATGCAATTTTTAAGAATGAACACTTGAAAATATCTGCCCGTCTGCATCCCTCTGTGGAACACTTGTGTCACCTAGTTTAGGAAGCTACTTTTTTGGAAACAGTGTTTTCCAGCACAGATTCTCTGTCTGCCAAGCTTCATGAAACCTTACGTATAAACACATTCATAGATACAAATCTCCAGTCTTTCATCCCGAGGTAACCTTTGAGTTAGGTCGTCTCAGAAAATATTTTAATCTTTATTCTCCAGAGTCAGAAAAACTTGGGCAGCTAGTCCCTTCTGCATAGCTTGCTTTGTGAAGCTCTTCTCATCCAGTGGTAATTCTGACCCAAACTAGCAGGCTTTCAGTTTCTAGTGAAGTAAAGTTTGAGGTGTGGAGTCAAAGTAGTGTATTCTGGGACTGCACTTGCCCACCACGCTTACGAAGGCCTAGCTATGCTAGCGTAGCCTAAGGGGAAGCCCAGCAGCGCTGGGCAGTCCAGAGCAGTGTGTCAGCAGTAGTAAGCTACCATTCCTGCGTGTCGAGAGCCCTCGTACTCCTCTGTGATGGGCCAAATAGTTTGACTGTAAAATATGTCCTATCTCGAGCAAGTGCAGAAACCCCAGTCCTTTAGTCTTCACCAGACCTATTTTCCTCGCCCACAGGGCTGTCGACAGCCCTTATCAGAGTGATAACAAGCATTCTTGGTAACCAATATACGCCTCCAAATTAGTCCTGTAGTTAAGAAGCCTCTAAAGGGGCATGATGGTCTGCACTAACTCCTTCTGAGGACTATGTTTGCGCGCTCTAAGTCATTGATGGGCATCGTGCAAGCTTAAGCTTTGAAGGAGTGATTGCAACACCGCTAGGTACCCTGGACCTACCGTCACATTCAAAGAGGCTTGTACTATTCCACAGTTTAAGTGCATTTAGCATCTTCACAAGGGAATCTAAAGGAGGAAAAAGCACACCCCAGGAACTGCATACAGCATGTTTGCATTTTTTTCCCATTCTCTCTAAAAAAATATATTGAGATGATAAAATGTATGGTCGAGAAAAGATCCATTAGAATTAAACTGCAATCGTCATAAACTACTGTCAAACTTCCAGTATTCCTGCTTTTCCTATTCGTGTTATATTCTCAATAAATAATGGACTTGTTCAGTAAGTGAAATAAGACTGCTCCAGTAGCCCATCATGTATTCTGTTTTTGCTAAACTTTTGGATGTGCTTTCTGTATCATGCCACTTTAAAAAAGCAACTCTTCTGTCAGACTGTTTTTCATTTAAACTTATTGCAAATTATTTGAAAGGTTTCGTTTGTCCCAGGTGCATCTTAGGTTCAGTGCAATAGATACCACTGAGTCCTTGATGGCATAGGGAGATAAAACATAGGTTGGCTGGATACTCAATGCTAATTTGTGAAATTTCTGGTATATCCTTCCCCACACTGCCTCCCTGTCCCCCCCATAACCTTTTACACAGGTTTACATGCATTCTCGTAATTTTTTCACAAGGTAATATAAAACCACTTCCCCACTCTTTTAAATGTCAAAGATGTACACCAGGGAAAACACAGGAAAAGGTTTTGTTTAAAATAGCCTCAGCAGCATCGAGGCGACTGATGTTTTATTATGTTGCCCGGTGAACTTGCCCTAGAGCAAATCATGCAGGAAGATGAATATGTTTTGAAGGCCTTTGAGAACAATGATTATTCTTGAAATGTATCCTAACTGCAGAAACGTGCCTAAGAATGTTTGGTGATTTACACAGAGAAAACTTACTTTTAGCAAAGTTGCATTGCTTGTCTCACGTGTGAGCCGAACAACCTACCTTTGTGTTTCCACCTGTCTCAATATTTCTTAAGCTCTCCTGCTGTGCCCTCGCTGGTTCGATTTCCAGTCTCCAGTTGGCACTTAGAGCCAGCTTTTCGTGACGTTCAAGAACGTACATGTTGCTTATGCGTCACAGCCACCGCCGTGTGTAGGTGATGGAGCGAGTCTGTGCCCGTACACCAGGTGCTGTGCCCACCCTTGAAATTCCAGCGCATCATTGCAACGGAGTCTTAAGCCCAGCAATCAAAATAACACCCCTTCGAGACATTTTGTAGCCGAGCCTTAATCGCACAAAATAATGTGTCTTTTTGATTATTAATATCTTTCCTACCAAATATCCGCTGCG